>NC_142870.1:96658125-97281250 GCF_051225735.1 Oryctolagus cuniculus
AGGGTTTTCCAAAAGTTCATGAAAAATGCGTATTATGAAAAAAAACTATGCACAGATGTAAATGTTTGCACCAAAATAAACTTATGTTTAAATCCCATTTTAAAAAATCTCTTTGAAGCTCTTTCCTACTTGGTGTTGATTTTAACAATCAGGACAGATCTCTGAGCTACACTGGTATATAAAATTGGGGTATAATCACTTTTTCTGATTAAAAGAATTTATTAGTTCATTTCTTTGTAAAGGGTACAGTTCATTTCTTTAACTCTAGGAGTAAAAGTTACATAATTGCTATTTTTTATTAACCGCAATATTTTAATGCAATTCAGACTACACACATATACTTTTTTTATTTTTCACCATAAAAACAAAACCTCATAATTGATCAGCAGGGGTCCTACACAGTGGACAAAAACTCTTAAAACAACAGTTTATTGAACATGCTCCTATGTTAATGCTCATTAAAAATGTGAATCAGTGTTGATGCATGATATTTTTGGTAGCTTATCTGAAGGATTTCATTAAGAAATACCCAATTCTTTCTGTTAGTAACTTATTTCATGCAGCCAGTATAAATCCAAAGTGCTTGGATTCTAAATTAAGCCTTGCAGTCGTCAATAACAATGCAATCTCCATATTGTATCAGCAAATTTTTTACTGACCCAAATCCTTTCGTTTAGGCACCTGAATACTGAGGAAACTGAACAGAAACAATCAACCAAGCAAAAAGCCAGGCAGAAGATTCAGTGACTGGACTGGCTCCTGACTACTCCAACTTGCAGGGCATGATTCTAAATGAAGAAGACCACGGTATTGATGCTTGCTCAATGACACATAAAACATTTTTCACATTCTTTTCCATAAGTGTCGGAGCATGAAAGGTGTAAGGATATGAATAAAA
Source organism: Oryctolagus cuniculus (assembly GCF_051225735.1). NCBI lineage: Eukaryota > Metazoa > Chordata > Mammalia > Lagomorpha > Leporidae > Oryctolagus > Oryctolagus cuniculus. The sequence goes on from NC_142870.1 coordinate 96,659,024, forward strand.
GCAGCTATGCTTCCTTTTACAGTTGACTCTCTAATATGATTAGGAAAAGCAAAACAAGTACACCATTTTACTAAATTATTTTAACATTATTTCATAGGATCTGTTTCATCCTTACTTGCTCTGCTGCACATTAAGCAGCACATGTAATGTGAAAGGCTTTCAAATGAACCCTTTCCCATAGTGTGCTGCTTATTTACCTGATCTCCTTTTATCTTTTAATCCCTCCCCCAAAAGTTCTCACTTAAAAGTAATCAGATAACATGAATTTATTCTTACCTTACAATTTCTTCCATTTGTTGAGTTATTATCATTCGTCCCATGAATCTATCAAAGAATTCATCACATTATAAAAATATATGATGCTCTGCTTATGACATCAATGGGTAGAACATTCAGACAGTTTTAGCACTATTCTCATATAGGAGATAAAACTGACCTTTTGTATACATGAATGGCCTAATATTCATGTTATGAACTAGAAAGACAGTTTTTCAGTTTTAACAAATTTAATATTCTTGCCATCTCTACTCCAGCTACAAATGAAGAAATGGATGAAAAATTTTTCAAAATGACAATGGAAATGTTTGCTAGGATTTGGCTAAGAGTTTGAATGTTCCCCAAAGATCCTTGTATTAGGGACTTGTCCCCAAAGCCTTATGTTAATGATTAATGGAGTAATAGTAAAGGGTAATGGGTTAAGGGTGGAAACTTGACCTAATTATGATGTCTAGGAGTGGGCCTCAGGGGAAGTCCTTAGGTCACTCACTGCGGCTTGCTTTCAGATGATGCTCTCCCTAGACTCTTGATTCTACAAGGGAAGAGTGCTTCTTGGCTTACTATGTGAATCCTTTCTCCACATGCATTTCACCCTCATCAGAAGCCAGACTACTAGGGCCATCTGATCTTTGACTGTGAACTTCCAAAACTGTAAACCAAATAAGCCTCCTTCTTAAGAATCTCCATTCATGTTCTTTTAATTAAAGCAATTAAAAGTTGATTATATGGGGCTGGCACTGTGTCACAGCGGGTTAAGCCACCGTCTGCAGTGCTGCCATGCCGTGTAGACAGCAGTTTGAGTCCCGGCTGCTCCGCTTCTGATCCAGCTCCCTGCTAATGCATCTGGGAAAGCAGCAGAGGATGGCCCAAGTCCTTGGGCCCCTGCACCCACATGGGAGACCTGGAAGAAGCTCCTGGCTCCTGGCTTTGGATTGGCCCAGCTCTGGCTGTTGTGGCCATCTGGGGAGTGAACTAGCAGATGGAAGACCTTTCTCTCTGTCTCTCCCTCTCTCTCTAACTCTGCCTTTCAAATAAATAAATAAATATTTTTTAAAAAGTTGACCATACAAATTTTTTAAAATATTTAATTATTTATTTGAAAGGCAGAGTTACACAGGAGAGGAAAGGCAGAGAGAGAGAGAGAGAGAGGGGTCTTCCATCTGCTGGTTCACTCTGCAATTGGCCGCAATGGCTAGAGCTGGGCCAATCCGAAGCCAGGGGCCAGGAGTTTCCTCCGGGTCTCCCATTCGGGCACAGGGGCCCAAGGACTTGGGCCATCCTCCACTGCTTTCCCAGACCATAGCAGAGAGCTGGATGGGAAGTGGAGCAGCTGGGTCTCGAACTGGTTCTCATATGGGATGCTGACGCTTCAGGCCAGGGCGTTAACCCACTGCGCCACAGCACCGGCCCCCAAAAAGTTGACCATACAATGTTATATATCATTACTATTACTAGTTTGGCCATCATGAGAATTTATCATTGCTATATAAAGAAATTTACATTGTCTAGTCAACAATGAATGTTCACATATTTCATTACAGTTTACTGAAGAAAGCCTCCTGTGATTTAGAATTAGATCATACTTTGGAATCAGATCTGATTTGGAATCAGATCATACTTTGACCTATTCATTCATTCAACAATTATTCATTGAGCAACTACTATGTATGAGTTAACTGGTAGGGACAAGGTGGTAAGTAACAACCTTTCAAAACGTTGTTAGCTTTCCAGTTATATTTCAATTGTTTTAAGAGATTATTTTATTTATTTGAAAGGTAGAATGATACAGAGGGAGAGACACAGAGTAAGAGACTTTCCATCTGCTGGTTCACTCCCCAAATGGCCATGACAGTTAGGGCTGGGCCAGGTTGAAGCCAGGAGCCAGGAACTCCATCCAGGGCTCCCATGTGGGTGGCAGGGCCCAGGTACTTGGGCCATCTTCCACTGCCTTCCCAGGTACAGTAGCAGGGAACTGGATCAGAAGCAGAATAGCTGGGACTCAAACCAGCACTCTGATATGGGATGATGGCATTGCAGGCAGCAGCTTTACCCACTGTGTCTCAACATTGGCCCTAAAATATTTTAATTTTTGATTGCCTGAAATCTAGAGTGAGTGGCCTGTTATCATAATGAATTTTCCATTCAATATCTGCTTAGTGAATATACAATATAAATTTTCACATACTCTTAAGCAATAATTTGGAATTCTATCATTCATTCAACAATGTTCATGTACCTGGTACTGCTTTAGGTACTTCAGTAGATAAAGTGAACTGTATACACACACATCTTGCTGATACGTATCATAAAGAAGTAATTAAATACAAGGAAAATTTAAGTGCATAAAATTAAGTACATAAAGATGTTTGTTTCCTCAACTGTCAACAAATACATAGCAAGGCCTGCTCTATGCCAGACACCATTCTAGGTGCTTCCGGTACATCAGTGATCAAACCACACAAAGTGGCTTTCTTTGGAGTTTACATTCAAGTGAAAGAGAGGTAATAGCAATAAACATAACAAATGACTAAATTATACAGTATATTAGAGCATAGTATTGTTATGAGAAAAGAGAATAGGTAAGAAGGAGCAGGCCACCTAAGTATTCAACGCAGGCCTCACTGAGGAGGCGATTTTAACAAAGATTTGAAGGTGGTAAAAGAGTTACACAAGGACTAGCTAATGAGAAGGTGGGGAGGCGTACGCATATCTAAAGAGAAGCAGGGAAGCCAGTGTAGCTGGAGTATGAACAAGAGGGAGGAGGACAGGAACTCGGGTCAGAGGAGAGTCTGGGGACCAGGGGAGGTCAGGAAGGTCTTACAGATGGTGATAAGGATGTGGGCTCTGCCTCTCACTGACATGGAGAGCCGCTGCAGGGTTTGATCAGGACAGACCTGACTCACATGTAACAAGAATCACTGTGGCTGCGTCTGTGAGAATGGACCGCAAGGGAGAGAAGGGGAAAAGTGGAAAAACCAGCAAGTGGGCCTTTGAGAACAGTGATTCAGGCAAGAGATAGTATTGGCATAGATGGAATTGGTGAGAGAGTCAGATTTTGGATGAATTCAGAAGGTGAACTACAGAATGTTCTGAGGAATTAGGGTGAGATGTGAAAAGAAGTAAAGAAAGATGAGCAGAGAGATGGGAGGAGTCATGGTTGAACCCGGGTTTTTGGCTTGACCCAACTGGAAGGCCAGATTGTCAGTGACAAAGATAGAAAGACTGTTGGCAGAAAAAGTCTGGGAGGGATCAATAATTTCTTACCCTGACTTTTTGGAGATTTCTACTAAATTTCCAGGCAGAATTATGGAACAGGCAGTTGGATGTAAGAGTGTAAAGTGTGGGAAGGAAGTGTGGATGCAGAGATAAATCTGGAAGTGATCAGTATGTAGGTGGCCTTTAAAGTCATCAGATTGGATGAGATCACTCAGAGAATAAGTGCAGACAGTGAAGGGTACAGGTAGGGAAGGGAAGAGGCCCTCTGACATGCTCTGACACGGAGAGTTCAGGGGGAAGAGGAGAAATCAGCAGGACACACTGAGGAGGGACAAGAGAGGGCGGAGACCAGGAAATTAAGTACACAAACTGTATCAAATGGAGGAGGGAAGCAATGAACTATCCAACTGATTTGTCATAAGGCACCATGTCATATGTCTAATATAAAAACAACAGAGTTGGGTATTAAGAGTTTAATTTGGTTCTAGTACACTCACTTGGATTATTACATAGTCATTAAATACAATCATTAAGAACACTAGTAAGATGGAAAACACCTTTTCTTAAAATACTTTTTTGAACTATAAAACCAATCTATATTCTTTCAAGAAGTATTAGAAAGTATGAAAAAGTAGCTATTTTAAAAGCATCTGAAATATTGCCATCAGCAAATAACCATTAATGTTATGATAGATAATTTCTCCAGGTTTTTCTTCCTCTATCTTGCTATCTAACTACTCAGCTACTGGATCACACACAAACATTATTTTTACATAACTGGGATAATATGAAATCTGTATTTTTGACATATTTTGATATGTAGCTATGTCATGAAATTCTCTTAAATTTTTTTTTTTTGCTTTCTTTTTATTTATTTGAGAGGCAGGTAAACAGACAAAGAGCTCCCATCTGTAGGTTCATTGCCCAAATGCCCACAATAGCCATGGCTGGCCAGACCAATGCTGGGAGCTAGAAACTCAATCCAGGTCTTCTATAAGGATAGCAGGGATCTAACCACTTAAGTTACCACCTGCTGCTTCCCAGTGTAACACCAGAAGAAGCTGGAATCAGGAGTGAAGCCGAGACCTGAACCCAGGCAGTCTGACAAAGCTTCCCAAGTGGTGTCTTTTTTTGTTTGTTTGTTTGTTTGTTTTTGACAGGCAGAGTGGACAGTGAGAAAGAGACAGAGAAAGGTCTTCCTTTTACGTTGGTTCACCCCCCAGTGGCCACTGCGGCCAGCACACTGCGGCCAGCACACCGCACTGATCCGAAGCCAGGAGCCAGGTGCTTCTCCTGGTCTCCCATGGGGTGCAGGGCCCAAGCACTTGGGCCATCCTCCACTGTACTCCCGGGCCACAGCAGAGAGCTGGACTGGAAGAGGAGCAACCGGGATAGAATCTGGCACCCTGACTGGGACTAGAACCCGGGGTGCTGGTGCCACAGGTGGAGGATTAGCCTATTGAGCCGCGGCGCCGGCCCAAGTGGTGTCTTAACAGCTAGAACAAACACCTGCCCCTAAAAACATCATTTTTAATATTCCCATATATCCTTAAGCATTCTCCTACTTGAACACTTAATATGCTTTCAGAATTTCATTTATATAGAGTAAATAAAATGAAAAAAAGAAATTTATATAAATATTCTCTTTAACTCCTATGAATTCTTCAAAGGTAGAAACTATTCTTATTCATTTTATCTATCATGTACCTCAATGAGACATTCATGCTCGATAATAATTTGTAGAATTGGGCCGGTGCTGTGACGTAGCAGGTAAAGCAGCTGCCTGTAGTGCTGGCATCCCATATGGGCGCCAGTTTGAGTTTTGGCTGCCCCTCTTCCAATCCAGCTCTCTGCTATGGCCTGGGAAAGCTGTAGAAAATGGTCCAAGTCCTTGGTCCCATGCACCCACGTGGGAGACCCGGAGGAAGATTCAGGCTCCTAGTTTCAGACTGGTGCAGCTCCATCCATTGTAGCCATCTGGGGAACGAACCATTGGATGAAAGACCTCTCTCTCTGCCTCTGCCTCTATGTAACTCTGCCCTTCAAATAAATAAATAAATCTTAAAAAAAAAAAAAACTAGTAGAATAATTGAATAAGCAAAAACAGCAATCAAAGTCTTTTTGCAGTATTATTGAGTTATTTTTCTATTATAAAAAACATGCTTTGGGAGTAGCTGTCTGCACAACAGTTGAGATGCCATCTGAAACTTGGAATCCATTATCAGAGTGCCTAGGTTGGAGTTCTGGATCTACTTCCAGTGTGTTTCCTGCTGGGGAGCAGCAGGAGATGACTCAAATGCTTTAGCCCCTGCCACCCTCCTGGCTTTAGCTTGGCCCAGCCTCAGCTACTGGGAGCATGTAGCGAACGAATCTGTGGAAGAAGATCTTTCTCTGCTTTTCAAATACATAAATGAATTTTTAAAATACCTTGTTTAATGATTATATTACATTTATATTTTAAATAACATATACACTGCTATAAAGTGGAATTGTCTGTTAATTTAAAAAGTATTTTTACTTTCTCCCCATTTTCCAAGATAAGTTAAAAACCATAGACCAAAGTACTAGTCATATTTGATCTCACATTAATCTTATGTTTGCTTAATTCTGCATCATTTTGAAGTCTCATAACTTTTTTTTAAAGATTTTTATTTATTTGAAAGTCCAAGTTACACAGAGAGACAGAGAGACAGAGAGACAGAGAGAGAGAGGTCTTCCATCTGATGGTTCACTCCCCAATTGGCCGCAATGGCTGGAGCTGCGCCAATGAGAAGCCAGGAGCTTCCTCCGGGTCTCCCACATGGGTTCAGGGGCCCAAGGACTTGGGTCATCTTCTACTGCTTTCCCAGGCCATAGCACAGGGCTGGATCTGAAGTGGAGCAGCTGGGTCTCGAACCGGTGCCCATATGGGATGCTGGCTCTTTCGGCCAGCGTGTTAACCTAGTGCCGGCCCCTGAAGTCTCATAACTTTTAAAAATTCACCATTACTGAGATCATAATAGCAATAAAAACATCTTAAGGTACTTAATTCTTCACAGTTAAGAGAATCTTGTAGTTTATAGTGTTTAAAGCATTTAAAAAATTATAAAATTTACTTTTAAATATGTAAAGATTTAACTTTGATGAAATGGAAGATTTTACAACATCACTTGGAGAAAATCCCCTTTACAAAGGTGTAATCCAAAATAGACGTGCAGATATTTGAAAAAGCCAATGACTAAAGATAAGAGTTTGAAATATTTCAACTAACAAGAAGCTGAAGGCGATTTTTATAATCTGGTTATAATTTATAGTTTACTATCAATTACTGAGTAAAAATGAGTTTAGTTTCCCATCCATTTCATAATCCAAGATGACTTATACTATAGTTGTATTTAATAAACTATAATGTTAAAAGAATTTAGTTCTTCTGTTTCTTTCCCTGTTTTCAGAAACAAGATCTATAAAAATCTAACAAATGGGGGCAGCACTGTGGCATAGCAGGCTAAGCCTCCATCTACGGCGCTGGCATCCCATATGGGCACTGGTTAGTGTCCCAGCTGTTCTTCTTCTGCTCCAGTTCTCTGCTTATGGCCTAGGAAAGCGTGGAAGATGGTTCAGTTGCTTGGGCCACTGCACCCATGTGGGCAACCAGAAGAAGCTCCTGGCTACTGGCTTTGGATCGTTCCCAGCTCTGGTGATTTCGGCCATTTGGGGAGTGAACCAGTGGATAGAAGACCTTTCTCTCTGTCTCTCCCTCTCTCTCTCTGTAACTCTACCTCTCAAATAAAAAAAGTTTTAACAAATAAAGAAAACATTAGGAGGTGGGTATTCAGTGCATCAGTTGCATCCCATATGTGTGCCTGGTTTTGAGGCCTGGCTCTGATTCCAGCTTCCAGCTAATGAACACCATGGGAGGTCGCTGGAAATGGCTCAATATTTGGGGCCCTGACACTCACACAGGAGATGCAGAGTGAGTCTCGGGGGTTCCTAGCATTGATCTGGCCCAGCCAGAGCTGTTGTGGACATTTGCAGAGTGAACCAGCAGACAGGAAAGCTCTATGTGTCCACTTTTTTTAAAAATTAAAGAAAACATTTATTTTATGTTTCCTGTAATGGAGGGTAAATAAAATGAATAAGATTAGTTTCTGTCCTTAACTCATAGCTATTAAAGATAATATTTAAATAAAGTTGTAAAAATTTTATTATGTGCTATATATAAGGAAATACTGAAAGCTATATAAATTGTAAAGTTCTGATTTAAAAGAGATATATACTAGTGAAACTCAAGACATAGCTCCTGCCTTCATGGAACTTATAAAAAAATCATTAGATAATTCTTTCCAAGGGAATCATTTTTTTTAAAAAAAAGATTTATTTTATTTATTTGAAAGGCAGAGTTACAGAGACAGAGAGGGAGACACTGGGAGATCTTCCACCTACTGGTTCACTCCCCAAATGGCCACAACAGACAGGAGTGGGCCAGGTTGAAGCCAGGAGCCAGAAGCTTCATCAAGGTCTCCCACCTGGGTGCAGGGGCCCAAGTACTTGTGCCATCTTCTGCTGCTTTCTCAGGGGCATTAGCAGGGAGCTAGATTGGAAGTGGAGCATTAGGGGACTTGAACCAGTGTCCATACGGGATATCAGCATTCCAGGAGGTGGCTTAATTCATTATACCACAGTGCTGGCCCCAGAGGGGAATGAGCTTACTTCTACTATAACTACTGTTATAAAGTGAACATACTAGTTCATAAGGAAATAGAAGGTAATGGGAAGGACCTTGTGAATGATAGCATTCTTTTGAATTAATATCTTTTGCTTAGAATTCTGGAAAATTCTGTGGTTAGTTTTTTTCCCCCCTAAGATGCACTTTCCCTGACTTTCCCACAAATAATGCCTCCAATTAGCCAAAGGATTCATTTTATGATTATGGTTATAAAGCCAAATTTGTAAACAGGACTTAAAATGAGTATGCTGAATGATCACACCATACCTGTACAGGTCTGCTTCTGGTTGCTGGCATTCTATCACAGCCACTAGGGTGTCCAAATTGGCAACTGTTTGTAACACTGCTGTTTCTGGAACCGCCACATGAGTCTGGGGGGAAAAGGATTAAACCGAACAGTTTCAGGATCTGACTGAGCCCTTAGTTAGCAAAACAGGAGAAAGAAGGATGTAAAATAAAGAAGGAGATAGTTAGCTACTGTGATTTGGCCTTTCCTGTCTAGCGAGGCCACTTGCATATGAAATAACTGTGTGTATAGTCACTAGTGCTCAAAGTTTATCATAAGCAATTTCATTGGGAAAACGTGAATTTTCACCCTTGACTGTACTCTGACAAAATTTCAAGCTGTTGGTTATTTTTTAAAAGCACCAAAAATATTATGAGACTGTATTTTTCCTAAAAATGCTTTCAGTTTTTAACTTGAACTGACTAAACCATGTAAGACTACTCTTGAAATAAATCAATATTAGTTGCTTTTTAAAAACTTCATGTATTTTTAAATTTCAGTAATTAAAAAGATTTTTCCTTTATGAGGTCAAATTTTATTATTGAAAGCAAAGAAAAATAAGACCATAGCCATATACATCTCACTATATTTTGTTTACCAAGACCAATAATGAAAAATGTACATGGAACAAACCTTCAGGTTAGTTTCTCCATCCAAACTAGCAGTTGTAACGTGACATGAACCATCAAGTCTATCTGAGGACAGAAGCACCAAGTCTGCAGGGAAAATTTCATCTTTGGCTATTCGAACAATATCACCTACCTATGAAGAATATGGGGAAAAGTGAATATACAAATTTTAAAAGGCAGGGACTTAGTTGTATTTGGTTCTAAGTAAACGGCCTCTAGGAGGAAAGCAGGTTTTGAACTAAAATATAATCCAGATTAGAATTATGTGCTACCAAAATATAATGGATTTCTAATTTACCAGATGCATACCCGAATATTTTTTGATCTAGTTTTTACAAGGCCACCACTTCGAACAACATAAACAGGAGCTCCATTTACTTCATTATCTGAGTTATGTCTCAACCAATCTTCGTACCCCTGTAATATCCAAAGAATAAAAAATATATTTTCAGCATAATTTGAAAATATTTTTAAATATTTTTATCAAATGAGAAAAAATTTAAAATTGGCAAACATTTCATTCACTAGAATTATATTTGGCTATTTTGACACATATGCTCATAAGTAGTGGACATTCATTCCTACTAGAGACACTCTTGCTTTTTATTATACACATGTTCCTGGTTTCACAGGATAGTTCCAGTTACTTCTCACTTTCCTTATAGGAGGCTCCATCTGTGCAACCTTAGGACATTTCCTCAAAATTTACTCTCCACTAGGAGATTTCTTTCATGCCTGTCTTCAAATTATATAAATATTCTGGCAATTCTGAAATGTATATCTTCATCTATCTCTCTCTTCTGGACTCCAAACCTGAATATTTAACTACATTATTAGTATCTCCATTTGAATGTCTTATGAATATCCTGAACAAACTCAAAACTAAATTAATAATATCATTCTCAAAGTCTGCTGCATTTCTAATGTCTCTCATTTTCACAAATGGCATGATTATTCACCAAGGTACTCATGCTAGAAAGCTGGGAAGACAATTTTTGACTTCTACCTTTTCCTAACAGTATTCAATCACTAAATTAAATTATTTCTATGTGTAAATGAAAAGGCATAAATTCAGAGGACTATTACAGATAATAAACAGAAAAAAAAAGAGAACAGATTTTGAAATGGAGGTAGAGTTCCATCATTTCTTAAACAACAGACCATTTGCATTAATTGTAACTACAGGTTCAATATCCCTATTTTGAAATTCTGAAATCAGAAATGCTTAAAATCCAGAACTTTTTGAGCACTGACATACCACAAGTGGAAAATTCCATATCTGATCTCATGTGAACCTTTCTTTTATGAAGAAAATCATGAAAAATAATGCATAAAATTACTTTCAGTCTATGTCAATGAGGTGTATATGAAATATAAATCAGTTTTGTGTTTAGACTTGGGATCCTACCCTGAAGATAATTTATTATGTACATGTAAATATTACAAAATTCCTCTCAGCGAAAGTCCAAAATCTCAAATACTTTTCATCCCAAGCATTTTGGCTGAAGAATATTAAAATTCTAGTACTTCAAAAAATATGTAAGCTATAAGGATCAATGTTAAAATGAGAAACACGTATAACCATTTCACCAAAAAAAAAAATCTTTTGGTTAAATGTTAAGGAGTGGTGATTTCCTTTTAAGTGGAAATGCAAATCAGTATTTTTGTATTTGGTCTTACCTTTCTACTTCATAGATTTTTAAGCTTCTAGAGAGTAAAGACTATTTTACTAGAGCACTGTATCTTCCATTACAGAACTGGAGAAATGACTTACTATGTGCATATGCTTGGGAAAAGTTAAAAATAAGTAACTGACCACCTCACTAAATAACTATTTTGATAAAAGCACAAAGGGCAAAGATGGCCTAAAAGGGGATAAGAGAAGAAAGGAAGGTTGGAATTCGAATGAAAATGACAGTTAAACTAATAAGCAGTATTTATTATACAGAACAACAGGTAGTGACACATGATTTCAAGAACAAAGGCTCAGGGAAGGAAATCAGAATGTGGCATAGTAGTCAGAAAAGGCCAAAGTTTTAAGTTTCCAAGTTAAATGAGTGATTGACCTGTACAATTATTTGGTGGAAGAACTTCCCAGGAAGCAAGAACTTCCCAGAAAGCAAGCCTTGAGATAGGAGCACACTCACTTCTGAGTATAAGAAGACTGTGGCTGCAGCACAGCAAATAAAAGGAAGAACGGTAGGGAGTGCAGTAAAAGAAGGAACAGGGACTAGAGTGTGCAAGTCCTTCTAGATCACTATAAAGACTTTTGTTTTGGTCTAAGTGTGATGGGAAGCTACTGCACAGCTTTAAGGTGGGAGGGTAGTTATGATCTGACTTTAAGAGATCTGGCTGCTGTGTGAAAACCGTAGGAGGGAAAGTGCTAGAACTACTGGGAGAGGAATGAAAATGTCCAGGGAAGGGAAAATGATGGCTTGGATTATGAGGTTGATCTTGAAGACAGGAATAAAAAAGTCAAAGGATAATGCAGCCAGAGCTGGTGGTGGTGGATGGCAGTGCCATTTAATAAACTGAAGGTTAAGAGGGTAGTATAGTTTTAGAGGAAACAAAACCAAGAGTTCTGTTTGAAATTATTCTAAGATATCCAAGTGGCAATGTTGTGCAAACAGAGTTTGGAGTTCAGATAAGTTTCAGGACAGACAAACATTTGAGAACCATCAACAGACAGATGACACTTTAAGCCACTGGATTAGATGAAGTCACCTAAAAAGTATTTCCATACAAGAGACACATATCTATTACCTTGAGGCAATGACATCTGCAAAATCAAGTAAACATGTGACAGTATGAGGAGACTTGGATGCTTACTAACTTACACACGAAGTCCTGTCTCCAACAGAACAGTGAAAAAAGGAAAGGCAAATTTAGTGAGAGCTGTGGCATAATATTCTGACACACCAGATGTATGACATAATTGCTAATCTACAAGCTCCTTTTAGTCTTCTTATATAAGTGATAAAGAACATACTTCATCTCAGAAATGTAAAAATTTTGTCAATTTTATGCTGATATTAATTTATACCTTATCCCTATATTTTTAAAATGGAAATTAACCACTATTACTTAAGAAATTTCAGTCACCACTCTCTCAGGTGGAAGAGCTCATTCTATATTAACTCAGACCCTGTCAAGATATGACAAGTGGTAACCAAAGTGACAACACATTTCTATGAATTTAATTCTTATTCAGTATGTTTATCCGATAATCTTGTTTTTCTACAATCAGACTTTGTCAATTTTATTTCCCCCAGAGTACCACTTTAATAATCAACTTCAACAGAAAATCATGTAAAACAAAGGAAAGCTCTACAGAACTTTTTCCCTGAATCAATTCACCATTCATTGCATCATTAAAAACCACAAATTAGACTTAGAATCCAGGTTCTTGTTTCTGTAGCCCAACAACTTTTAGATAAACTTCTCCATCAGATCATAATTTAAGGATGTCCTTAAACCAAACATATAATTAAATATAAATTAACTCTAACTCATTGTATATATGAGGGTGTCTTAAAAAACTCATGAAAAAATGTACTATGAAAAAATTATGCATGTATTTAAGACCTTTTTTGCACCAAAATAAACTCATCTTTTAATTCCATTTTTCACACATTTTGAAGTCCCCTTACATAACTCCTGTTTTTGAATGCTTTAGGCATTAACAAAGAAACAATATATTTTAACAACTGTAGTCATTTCATGAGTGACCAGGTACTGAAACACAACATAGCAGTTAAGTTTAATTTTACCATACATAAAACAAATTTGCTGCTTTCTTATAGAAATACTTTTCACAGTGATAAAAGTGACTTTGGAATGGAAATACAGTTTTTAACAACTTCAGAGTGACTTTGCGGGAAAACAACAACAGAAAATATTCCCATACCTGTTTTATAGCAGTTACTGTTATCACAAAGAATAATGGAAGTCCACTGGTAATTGGACTGGTAGGTGTATCAATCATAAGCTAGTAAAAAAAAATGCAGATTATTATTTTTTATATTGTTCACATCACATGATCAACATCTAAACTCTCACACTGTTGTATGGTCAGTATAGTTTAGCTCACAATTTCTTAACTTCACTTTGTTGGCTATTACATGGGATTGGTAAAATACTTATATCTATTGCACACTCATTGTATTGCCAGAGGGGACTCAGTCACTTTTTTCTTAACACACAGGTTAATTCTTCCTCAATATTCATCTACAAGTGGTGCTACAGCCACTTGTATATGCACATTTCTCTGCACAGCCTGATAAATGCTGAAAAGCCTGTCAGCAACTATTTTTTAAAAGATTTATTTATTTATTTGAAAGGCAGAATTACAAAGAGGCAGCAGTAGGGCGTCCTTCCATCCACTGGTTTACTCTCAAAATGGCCACAACCCCTGGAGCTGGGCTGATCCGAAGCCAGGAGTCAGGAGTTTCTTCCAGGTCTCCCACACGGGTGTGGGGGCCTAAAGACTTGGGCCATCTTCCACTGCTTTCCCAGGCCATAGCAGAGAGCGAGATCAGAAGTGGAGCAGTCAGGACTCAAACAGGCGCCCATATGGGATGCCGGCGCTTCAGATAGTGGCTTTACCCGCTAAACCACAGCACCGGCCCCCTGTCAGCCAATTTTATGCTGGGATTCAAAATAAACTCCATAATAAAAAAGAGACCTAGGAATGGGACTATGAAAGAGGCTTTTTCTCTAAGTGATTTTTTTTTACATTGTAGCAGAGCCAGAGGGAGATAGAGCTAGGAAAACGATGCTGCAATTATTTTCTAAATCACAAAATTGAGGTTTCAGTAAATCATGGAAGAAGTAAAATAAATTTGTAATAAATGATACATATTTCAGGAGATATATATATGCTTACCCTGATTGGAACACTATAAAATAAATAAATATATTGAAACATTACATGATATCCCACAAATTTGCATAATTTCAATGTACCAGTTAAAAATAAAAATTAAATAATACATTTGCAGCAAATACCTAGGGGTAGAACCTAGATGTAATGAATTATTAATGTTTCTTTACTCTGAGTAGGCTGATCCATTTGTTGTATTTCATAGACACTTTAAATTTCTGGTCTTGGGGCTAGCACTGTGATGAAGCAGGTGAAGGTGTTGCCTGCAGCACCGGCATCCCATATAGGTGCCAGTTCGAGTCCCAGCTGCTCCACTTCTGATCCAGCTCTCCGTTATGGCCTGGGAAAGCAGCAGAAGATGGCCAAGTCCTTCGGCTCCTGCACCCGCGTGGGAGACCCAGACAAAGCTCCTGGCTCCTGGCTTTGGACTGGCCCAGCTCTGACCATGGCAGCCATATGGGGAGTGAACGAAAGGATGGAAGACCTTTATTTCTGCCTTTCCCTCTTTCTGTCTATAACTCTGCCTGTCAAATAAATAAATCCATCTTTAAAAAAAAATTCTGGTCTTTCCTACTGATTTCACAAAAGTATACCTTTTTAAAGGAAAATGAAAATCAATAGTTTAGAAATATTTATTTATCTGAGAAAGGGGCAAAGACAAGAAAGAGCTTCCATCTGCTGGTTCACTCCCCAAATGCCTGTAACTGCCAGAACTGGGCCAGGCAGAAGCCAGGATGCAGGAACTAAATCCAAGTCTCTCACAAGTGGTAGTGATCCAATTACGTGCGCTATCACCGCTGCAGGTAAAGCCACTGCCTACGGTCTAAGCATCCATATGGGTGCGTGTTTGAGTCCTGGATGCTCTTCTTCCCATCCAAGTTTCAGCTAATGTGTCTGGGAAAGCAGAAGAAGGTCCAATTGCTTGAGTCCTTGTACCCACGTGGGAGACCTGGAAGAAGCTCCTGGCTTCAAATCATCTCAGCTCCAGCCGTCACCACCATTAGGAGAATGAACCACAGGACAGAAGACCTCTCTCTCTCTCTGTCTCCCCCGGCCCCCATAACATTGCCTTTCAAATAAATAAGTATTTAAAAAAAAAAAAAAAACTTCATTTATACTCAAGTTTCACAGGCTGTTCTGTTGATACACATATATAGTATACACAAAACAATCTGAAAATTAGGAAACTGTCAAATAGACTGTAATGAACAGAGGTTTAAGCTTAGAAAATGATCTCCTAAATAAAGGTTCTAACCTCATAGGGATGCTTAAAAGTTGATATAAACAAATTAAAACCTATAGAAAAACTTACTTTGTACCATGGTGATTCCATAGGTAGATATGTGCAGAAAACATGAATGAAAGAAGCCAAAATATTTATATTATGAGACAAAGCATCTGAAAGATGATGGGTCATATTTGTGGCTTATGCTTATTAGCATTAAAGCATAACAGTGATGAAATGAGCTATAATTAATCTTAATATGCAGAGGTGATTTCTTAGAAATTTAGAAGTGACTTAAATCATTGCAGTGACTGAATACAATGAGGATGCTTAGCGGAAAAAACTGGACCCACTGTCAAACAATTAAGAACACAAAATAATTTTTCCTTATTCTGAGATATATTTTTAGAAACCTTGTTTACAAACTTAATTGAGCAACAAAGCTTACCTGAACCAAAAATATAATAAGAAAATAAAAGTTTGCCACTCTTCTGAATTGTTCAAATAAATTTTTTGGAACAAAATTCCACACAGTATACTAAAAAAGAAAGAGAGATCAATAAATTAATATTTTAAAACATACATATTATTATATATAATAAGAAAGGTAAAATAAGATTTTACCAAGATTTTAGACAAATTCATGTAACTTTTTTTTGCTTTGGAGCCAGTATTGTAGAGCAATACGTTAAGCCGCCACCTGCAATGCCAGTATCACGTATCAGAGTACTGGTTTGAGTCCAGGGCACTCCACCTATTTTTTTTTTTTTAAAGATTTATTTATTTGAAAGTCTGAGTCACAGAGAGAGAGTGAGAGACAGAGAAAGAAATCTCTAACTGCTTTTTCATTCCCCAGATGGCCACAATGGCCAGGGATAGGCAGGTCTGAAGCCAGGAGCCAAGAGCTGAGAGCTTCTTCCAGTTCTCCCACATGGGTGGCTGGGGTCCAAACACTTCTGCCATCTTCCCCTGAGTTTCCCAAGAAAGTAGCAAGCAGCTGGTTGGGAAGTGGAGCATCCAGGACTCAAACAGAATGCTGGTGTCTCAGGTGGCAGCCTTACTGGCTATGCCACAACACAGGCCCCTCATGTTACTCTTGATGTTACGGAAGCAATTTATCTGGTTTCTAAAATTCAGAACTTTTATTCCATTTTCCATTTTATTTATCATTTATTGATAATTTTAGTATAATTTTTAAAAATTAGATAAAGTGGAACCTATCAATCTTGCTATAAAATTCTTGATTTTCTTTCAGAAGTATAGAAAGTAAATCTATGGGGCTGGCACTGTAGTGTAGTGGGTTATAGCCTTGGCCGAAGTGCCAGCATCCCATAAGGGCGCCGGTTCTAGTCCTGGCTGCTCCTCTTCCGATCCAGCTCTCTGCTATGGCCTGGGAAAGCAGTGGAAGATGGTCCAAGTCCTTGGGCCCCTGCACCCACTTGGGAGACTCCGAAGAAGCTCCTGACTCCTGGTTTTGGATCGGTGCAGCTCCAGCCATTGTGGCCATCTGAGGAGTGAACAAGTGGACTGAAGATCTCTCTCTGTCTCTATCTCTCTCTGTCACTCCTTCAAATAAATAAAATAAATCTTAAAAAAGAAAGTAAATCTAAAATATTTTAATAATTTCATTTATTTTATGTTTATCTAGTTCAGTGTCAGAAACAGGAAATGTTGGGGCTGGTTCTGTGGTGCAATAGGTTAATCCTCCGCCTGTGGCCCCAGCATCCCATATGGGTGCTGGTTCTAGTCCCGGCTGCTCCTCTTCCAGTCCAGCTCTCTGCTAATGGCCTAGGAATGCAGTGGAAGATAGCCTAAGTGCTTGAGCCCCTGCACCCATGTGGGAGACCTGGAAGAAGCTCCTGGCTCCTGGATTTGGATCGGCCCAGTTCTGCCCAGCTTTGGCCATTGCAGCCATTTGGGAAGTGAACCAGCAGATGGAAGACCTCTCTCTATGTCTCTCCCTCTTTCTGTCTGTAACTCTGCCTCTCAAATATATAAATAAATCTCTAAAAAAAAAAAAAAAACAACCAGGAAATGTGATTACAAAATTATTCTTTGTTTATTATGGGATATGGAAAATTAATCTAGAATGCTAAAAAATGTTTTAGATAGATGATCACTGGGATAATTACTAAGAAAATTTCAAAAAGGATATGAAAATTTGTCACAATGTCAATTTTAAAAGGTAAGACAATAGAGTACGGTGGTCAAGAGCATAGATGCTTGGGGATTAAACTGCTGTGGCACATATCCTAATTATAGCACTCACCAAATGACCTTGGACTTAATCTTTCTGCATCCTACTTCATTTCTTTATAAAATGAGGATAATCAAGTTGTATCTTACAAAGGTCTTAAAAAATTAAATGAACTAACACATTTATGAAGCACTGAGGATAGAACCCAGCTCACACTAATTACTATACAAGTGTTTGTTATTACTATCATTAATCAGCTCGTAAGTCTATAAAACTATATTACAGGGATAGTGTTATACACTACAATTTTTACTGGTATCACAATTCAAAACATAACTTCATATATAAAACAAGGAAGGAGTTTATAGAACTTTTACTTCACCCTAAGGACATTCTCTCAGTAGAATGAAAGATCCCTGAGGCCAGAGACATTGTTTTATGCACTCACTTAAATATCTACTTGGTACATACTTGGAGATCAAAAGTTTTGTGGGATTAATGAATGAATAAATAAGCATGGCTGAATGTGTTTTTTTTTTTCAGATAAATATGATGTCAGGCGATGAAGCCTTAATGATTACTAACCAAGTCAAGATTTTTAAAGACACAGTTTAACCTAATTTTCTCTGCTGTAATTCAAGATGGCTGCTATTTCTAAATTCTCATATGTCACAAGTTCACTTTGTGTATACAAATATTATAATATCTAACATTCTCTCTTTGTTGGAATTATATCTTCAATTCTAACCTAGGATGTATAAAACACTTTCACTCAGTAGTGGCAGCACCAGTATAAAAAGGGAATATTGAGAGGCAGAACTCATTAATGTTCAGGATAAAAGTGACAGCACCCATATAGATAGATACATTCTTGAAACACAGCCAAAGACATGAATTTCACATCTCTACATGTGAAATTATACATGAAATCTATAATCTCAACAAACACATAAAATCTACAATTAAACGTGATGTTTAACAACATGAAATCATAGCAAAGGCATACAGACAGGTGAATTCATCATGAGTTGGCGGAATGGCAAGTAATCTGGTGTGGAAGGAGTTTAAGCAATAGCAGCACAATGAAGAATAAAGAGATGAGAGACAGTATTTATGTTAAAAATTTTAAAAGGCAATGTTTACGTAAATATATAATTTTTGAAACTGTAGCCAAAACATTTTAAACCTAAGACTTCTGCTAGAAAAACAGCCACACCCAGGTAATTCATTTAATTCCAAAAGTTTTCCAGAAGGACACACAGCTTCCAGCACTAGTGTGGGAGTTAAATGGTCCATTGACCACCCAGTAGATGAGGATTGTAAAAACTAGATTTAAAAAAGCTATTTAAAAGTCTGGAAAGTATCCAAAATATAGATAGAAACCAGAAGAGTTTAACTTCAAAAAAACTGCAAATGGAAAAGTATAAATTGTGAATTGTTGGTTTCTTAGCTTAGAAGGGAGAAAACTACAACCTTATCAAAAAAATGTGGCTTAGCTTAAAGTTCAGGACTAGAAAAATAGCTGGAAATAAAAAAGGGAAAATGTAGGTAGGGAGAGAACCACACAAAGAAAATTATCCAAATTCAGAACCTAAGCTATCCAAACCCAAGCTGACAGCTGAACTATACATGAGAAAAGAATGCACTACTGACACTGATATCTGCAACAACAAAGGTGAATCTCAAAGCATCATGTTACGTGAAAAGGAGTCAGATACAAAGACTTGCTTGTATATAGGAAAGTCTAGAAAAGACCAAACTGTAGTCACACAAAGCAGATCAGTAGTTGACTGGCTTTGACGGTGACAACAAGTGAGAGTGGTTACAAAGGAGCAGTAGAGAATTTCGCGAGTGAGGGATATGCTCTCTCTCTATCCTGACTGTGGTAGGGGTCACATGATAGTACACCACTGTCAAAACTCATCAAGTGACACACTCAAACCCAGTGAATTTTACTGTACATAAATTATGCCTCAAGTTACAAACCAATCTTAAAGCTCTCACTAGTTCTTTCATAAATTACTCAGAACTGTCTCACTGAAGTTCCTCCATCCTTCCGATATTTACTCTTCATTTCCTTTGTTTCAGAACATTGTTCAAAATGAGAGATGTCCCCAAGGTAATGTTACATATGTGAACATGAAGACAGAAAAAAGGGGGCATCACTGTGTAAAATGACACCAAGATTAGAGGGGAGAAAAAACATTAGTCATTTTGGGAAGGAGCAGTAACACAAAGATGTTTCCTGCGGTGTCCTATCAAGCAATAGTTATGGTTTGAGGAGAATGCTACCTTAAGTATCTTTGACTCACATCCTTATGACTGCACTATCCAATAGGAGAGCCACTAGTCATATGTGGCTACTGACGCTTAAATGAATTTAAATCCGATTACAACTTTGCTTCCTCGGTTGTACCAGCCACATTTCAAGGCCTCAATGGTTCCATGTGGCTTGTGGTTAACCTTCTGCACTGTGTGGAGACATTTCCAACAAGAGTAGAAAGTCTACGGGGTAGCAGCACTCTATAGTCTTCACCTTCAAAATGAAACTAAAATGTCTTAGAAATGCCATGGAGAAAAACGAAACAAGGAAGAATATGTAAGAGTGAAGCAGTAGTTCAGCATCATAAAATGTTTACAGAAGAGTGATAAAATTGGAGGAAACATGCTTTAAAGTTACAAGGAACTGAGTTCAAACTCCAGTCTAGCCACTAACTAGTGTGCAACCTTGGGAAAATTATTCCATTTCCCAGCACTTCAACTGGAGAAACACAATAAAATCAGTATAACAATATTTTGTAAAACAGGTTTTATGGCAGCTACCTAAAAGGTTTGCTGCAATCACAAAATGTTATAATATTAGAACTACTCAATACAGTATCTGACACACAGTATAAATATTGGTTCCTTAGTTTAATTTCAGTGAAGATAAATTTTTTTGACTGTTGACCTAATACCAGCAACTAACAACTTACTTTATTTTATCATTTTGATTAAGATAAATCTATCAACCACCATTTTCCTGAACTTGTAATTGATATAAATACATACTTTAGGGGCCAGCGCTGTGGCACAGTGGGTTAACACCCTGGCCTGAAGCACCAGCATCCCATATGGGCGCCAGTTAGAGACTTGGCTGCTTCACTTCCGATTCAGCTCTCTGCTATGGCCTGGGAAAGTAGTAGAAGATGGCCCAAGTGCTTCGGCCCCTGCACCCACATGGGAGACCCAGCAGAAGCTCCTGGCTCCTGGCTTCGGATTGATGCAGCTCCAGTCGTTGCAGCCATCTGGGGAGTGAACAAGTGGATGGAAGACCTCTCTCTCTCTCTCTCTGCCTCTCCTCTGTGTAACTGACTTTCAAATAAATAAATAAATCTTTAAAAAAAATACATACTTAAACATAGGCTAAAACACTTTTCAAAAAGTTTTAATAATGAAAGGATTAAACCTTACCTTAGATGAAATGATCCGATTATCTATAAATTTCTGAGGTGTATAAAGGCCATTCTGAGGAAATCTGTTGGCTATGTAAATAGTTCTTGTGTCACTTTGATGTGGTGGGTCAAAACCCTAAGACCAAGCAACAGAAAAATATTAATCTCAAGGTTAGTTATTATGATACTTCACTGCTGTTTTATTTACTTGAGCACATACAATATTACTGGTCTTAAACTGGTTATAGATACCAATGTGAATAACTATAAACACAGCAAGTCCTCTTTATAAGAGCTATGGAAGCCAGGTGAAAGAGTACAATGCCTTAAAAAAGGTTACCTGGAAGAAAGCAAGAAGAAAAGAGCTGCCAGCATTACCACACCTCCTAATCTAACCAATAATGAATAGCATTAGAGTCAATAATTAAAAAACCTCCCATCAAAGAAAAGAACAGACCAGACAGCTTTACTGCTGAATTCTAACAGTTAAAGAAGAATTAACACTATTCTTTCTTATTTTATTTCAAAAAATGGAAGAGGAGGGAATTGTTCCAATTCATTCTATGAAGCAGCATTACCTTGATACCAAAACCAGAAAGGACGCCACAAAAAAAAAAAAAGACAAGCTACAGCCAATATCCTTGGTGATATACTGCAAAAACCTTCAACAAAATACTAGCAAACTGAATCCAACAGCACACTGAAAAGGTCACTCACTGTGATCAAGTGGTATTCATCCCAGGTATGTAAGGACAGTTTAACATCTGCAAATCAATAAATGTGATACACCACATAAACAGAATGAAAGACAGAAACCATATGGTCACCTAAATAGATGCAGAAAAGGCAACTGATAAAATTCAACATCTCTTCATGATGAAAACTCTGACCAAATTAGATATGGAAGGAACATAGCTCAACATAATAAAGGCCCATATACAACAAGCCAACAGTTAACATTAAACTGAATGGGAGAAAGCTGAAGGCTTTCTAAGATCTGGAAAAAGAGGATGTCCACTTGACTTTTATATAACATAAAAGCTAAAGCAATTAGGCAAGAGAAGGAAATAAAGAGCATCCAGATTGAAAAGAAGAAAGCCAAACTGCCACTGTTTGCAGATGACACGCTGTTACATACAGAAAACCCCAAAGACCCCACCAAAAATCTGTCAGAACTAAGATACATGTTCCATTAACTTGCAGGATACAAAGTCGGCGTACAAAAATTAGTAGTATTGTTATACACCAACAGTGAATCATCTGAAAAATAAATCAAGAAAGTAATCCCATTTTCAAAATCAAAATCAAAATCAAATCCTGGGAATAAACTTAACCAAAGAGGTAAACTGTATCTATAATGAAAACTATAGCACTGATGAAAGAAATTGAAGAGAATACACAAAAGACAGCCCATGTTCATGGACTGGAAGAACAATGCTGTAAAATGTGCATATTATCAACTGACTTACAGATTCAATGCAATCCCCATAAAAACCCTAATGACATTTTTCACAGAGCTAGAAAAAACACTACTAAAATTTGCATGGAACCACAACAGACCCCGAATAGCCAAAGTGATTTTGAGCAAAAAGAACAAGCAAGAGGAGTTGGCATGTGGTTCGGCAGATTAAGACGATGCTTGCAAAGCAGGAATCCCATATAGGAGAGCTGGTTCAAGTCCCTAATGCTCTGCTTCTGATCCTGCTCTCTGCTACTGCACCTGGGAAAGCAACAGAAGATTACCCAAGTGCTTTGGCTCCTGACTCCCATGTAGGAAATCCAGATAGAGTTTCTGGCTCCTGGCTTTGGCCTGGCTCAAAAATAGATATTGAAATACTGCAGTCATTAGTGAATGGAAAAACCTCTCTTTTTCTTCCCCAACCCCACCCTACAACTCACTTTAAATGAATAAATCTTAAAAACAAAATAAGAGCAAGTCAGGAAGAACTACACTATCTAATATAAAATATATGACAAAGCAACAGTAATTAAAACAGCACGGTATTGGCAGAAAAATAGATCCAATCAAAACATAGGCCAGTGGAACAGAATTGCAACCCTAGAAGTAAATCCACGCATCTACCATCGAGTGATCCTTTACAGAGATGCTAAGAACATGCACTGTGAAAAAGACAGTCTTTTCAATAAATGGTGCTGGGAAAACTGCTATCCACATGCAGATCTTTATCTCTCACCATTATCAATTCAAAATGTATTAAAGACCTAAATGTGAGACCCAAAATTTTGAAACTTTTAGAAGAAAACATAGGGGAAACACTTCAGGACACTGGAGTAGGTGAGGGTTTTCTATACCAGATCCCAAAAGCACAGGAAACAAAATTTAAAACAAGTGAATAGGATTTCATCAAAGGAAGAGAGTTTTTGCATGACAAAGGAAACAGTAGACTGAAGAGCCAACTCACACAACAGAAGAAGGTATTTGCAAGCTTTCATTCTCAGAAGGGATTAATTTTCAAAACATATATGGAACTCAAACAACTCAGTAGTAAACAAACAAGTAAAAGCCCTTCCCAAATAACCAAAACCCTCAAATAATCCAATTTAAAAATGAATAGATCTGAATAACATTCCTCAAAGGAAAACATACAAATGCCAACAGGTACATGAAAAAAATCCTCAGCACTGCTAGTCATCAGAAAATGTAAATCGAAACCACAATGAGCTATCAGCTCACACCAAAAAGACTGGCTATTATCAGACACTAAAGATCTTAAGTGTTGTCAAGGATGCAGAGAAAAAGAAACCCTTGCACTGTTGGTGGGAATGTAAATTAGTATCATTGGAAAACACTGTGGCTTTTTTTTAATGTTCCTCAAAAAGCTAAAAATGAATCCACTACATGATCCAGCAATCCTACTACTCGGTTTTGTATCCAAGGTAAAGAAAATCCATCTGCTAATGAGACATATGACCTCCCATGTTCATTGCAGCATTTTTAAAAATTTTTTTTGTTTTTATTTTTATTTATTTTTTTTAAATTTCTATTTAGTAAATATAAATTTCCAAAGTACAGTTAATGGATTACAATGGCTTTCTCCCCCATAACTTCCCTCCCACTCGCACCCCTCCCATCTCCTGCTCCCTCTCCCATTCCATTCACATCAAGATTCATTCTCAATTATCTTTATATACAGAAGATCGATTTAGTACATATTAAGTAAAGATTTCATCAGTTTGCACCCACACAGAAACACAAAGTGTAAAATACTGTTTCAATACTAGTTATAGCATTACTTCACATTGGACAACACATTAAGGACAGAGATCCCACATGAGGAGTAAGTACACAATGACTCCTGTTGTTGACTTAACAATTTGACACTCTTGTTTATGGCGTCAGAAATCTCCCTAGGCTCTAGTCACGAGTTGCCAAGGCTATGGAAGCCTTTTGAGTTTGCTGACTTCGATCTTATTCCGACAGGGTCATAGTCAAAGTGGAAGTTCTCTCCTCCCTTCAGAGAAAGGTACCTCCTTCTTTGATGGTCCCGTTCTTTCCACTGGGATCTCACTCACAGAGATCTTTCATTTAGGTCTTCTTCTTCTTCTTTTTTTTTTTTTTTTTTTTGCCAGAGTGTCTTGGTTTTCCATGCCTAAAATACTCTCATGGGCTCTTCAGCCAGATCTGAATGCCTTAAGGGCTGACTCTGAGGCCAGAGTGCTGTTTAGGACATCTGCCATTCTATGAGTCTGCTGTGTATCCCCATTGCAGCATTATTCACAACAGCCAAGAAATGGAAATCACCTAAGTGGCCATCCAATGATGAATGGATTAAAAAAAAGTGATACATATTCACAATGGAGTATAACTCAGCCATAATAAATGATGAAATCTTGCCATTCACAACCCCATGGATAGAACCAGAGGTCACTATGTTGAGGAAATAAGCCAAGCTCAGGAAGACAAATATCATATGATCTCACTCACATGTGGGCTATAAAAAAATAGGTAATCCAGTGGCTAGGGAGGAGAATAGGGCACCCAGGACGGGTAAAGGCTGACTGACTGAAAGATAATAGGTTACAGTAGATAGGAATAAGATGTTCTTGGATTCTATGGCACAGCAGAGTAACTACAGATATTCCATAAATATGCACAATTTTTATGTTACCTCAAATCCAAACAAAATGAAGTGCTTTGGTCAACTAATAGTTTTTACTCCATTCCCCAAAATAGTAAAGTGACAGTTCTAAAAGGAGAATAACCTTTCCCTTATTCCCAAAGGTGACATAATATCTACTTGCACATTTTGAGCTTTTTCAGTTATGATTAATTTACAGAATCTCATCCAATCATAATGTGTGGGTGTATACGTGTATTTTTCACACATAAAACAGTTAAACTTAACATACATGACTATAGCAAAATTATGGTTAAATATCCTTTATGAAAAGTAAACCTGCAACTTCAGGTCACTAGTATCAAGTAACTCTACAACAAATTAGGCAAGCCATGAACTAAATAAAAAAACAAAACTGCCCCCAAAATGCAAAAATTGAGTTAGAGCAGAGCCCATAAATTGGCTTCAGTTATGTGAATCCCTGAAATTATATGCAAAATTCCATATATGTGCGTTTTTTGACAAGAGTATACATAGGTTTCATCAGATTTCCATTATGTAAATAAGCTTGAAACCTAGCAAAAGAGGATTTTTATTTTTCAATAGTATCTGTACCCTCTTTAGCAAGAGTCAAAACAAACATCTATTATCAAAATAAATCATATAACTACACTGTTAGTTTAAAGTTAAAGTATAGTTTCACACTATTTCTAGCAAGCATTATCAGCAATGCTGACACTGATGAAGAAATACAATCCAAAATCCCTAATCATTAGGGTGGTTATGTGTCAGGGTTCAGAAACCGTTGGCACGTATTACATTTTCTGTTGTCATACTAGACAACAGAACTCTCAACACTCAATGCTCACAGTCTCATCCCCTTAAAGTTTCTTGCCTGCTCCTTCCTCTTCTAATTTCATCTTGTTCTGGGCAAAATAACTGTGATAGACTAATGCCACTCTAGCCACTCTGATTTTATGTTGAAATCTGATAAAAAGTAGAGAATATGAGTATTGTAGGCCCAAGTTTAAACTATTTAAAAACTATCATACTTTAAGAAGCATGAAATTCAAACACTTCTTTCCTCTTCTGACTGGTTTTGTGAGCATATGTTAAAGCCACAGGCTCTGAAAAAAAATAAGGCTGGAAAGCATGTAAGGGGGAAAATTTCATGGTGGCAGATAGGGAAAGAACTAATATAAAGTGCTGATTTGAAAGAGACTCCTGGAGCTGGTGCTGTGGCATAGAGGTACTGGTTGCAGTCCTGGCTGCTCCTCTTATGATCCAGCTCTCTGCCTATGGCCTGGGAAAGCAGTGGAAGATGGTCCAGGTGCTTGGGCCCCTGTACCCACGTGGGATACCCAGAAGAAGCTCCTGGCCTCAGATGAGCTCAGCTCCAGCCGTTGTGGCCATTCAGGGAGTGAACCAGCGGATGGAAGATCTTTTTGTCTCTGTCTCTCCCTCTCTCTGTCTGTAGCTCTACCTCTCAAATAAATAAATAAAATCTTTTTTTTAAAGAGATGCCTTTTGTAACCATAAATTGAAGAGACACAGGGAAACCAAACCAGCTAATAGCCATGTGACTTTTAGAAGCTGGTCTCTGGCATAAAGCAGTATTTGAAAATTAATTAAAACATCTTACATTTTCTAATAAAATATGTCAGACTCTGCTCTATCTTAAAATCCTTAAGATCTTGGGATGGTGTCTGGCAAAGCCGTTAAGATGCTGTTGGATGTCCACATCCCTTATCAGAGCGCCTGGGTTTCAGGCCTGGCTCTACTTTCAATTTCAGCTTCCTGCTAAAGTGTACCCTGGGAGGCAGCAAGTCATGGTTTAAGTACCTGGGTTCTTGTCACTAATATGGGAGACCAGGATTGAGTATACGCTCTTGATTTCAGCCTGGCCCAGGCTCGCTGTTGCAGCCATCTGGAGAATGAGTGAAAAAATGGAAGATGTCTCTGTCTCTCTCTGTCTCTATTTCCCTGCTTTTCAAATAAAATGAGAACAGTTTTTTAAAGCTCAAAGAGCTTACAGAAAATACAGTAATTACAAATAAGAGCCAAGAGAATAATGTGATTAGCCATCTTGTAATATAACTAAGAAAACATCATCTTTAGAGTTCATAGTGATTGAAGTAAATTTGTGCCTTCTACCATTCTTATACGTGATCTCCTTGCTCCATGATAGAAAGAAAAAGCTTCAAAACAAAGAAAAACCCTAAACAACAATAAAAAAGAAGCTTCAAAGTAAAAGCTGCAATAGCATTAAGTCATTAAAATAAATGAAGAGAAGCTGTATTTATATCATACACTTTACAGACAGACAGTGGTTTATATTAGCTAGAGTTTCAATGTACACAAGCACATGAGGACAGCCTAGCAAAAATCCCAGTTCTGAGGAAGAACAACTTAATGCAGCTTACCAAAATCTACAAAGTTAATCTGGATTAGCATTAATGGCATAAACTTTCAATAAAATATAATTACATGAAATAATATAAGAGTAAAATAACCTGACACTGTTACCAGGACCAAAGTAAAGGATGGGAGTAATGTAACACACCCATGATACACACTACACAGTACTTTAACTTTTTATTTCATATTATGTAACTTTCATTTTGGTATTTAAGGTTCCTTACCATCTACCAGATCAGTCTGAGGGTCTAAGAACCCTGGCTTAGTGCAGCTCTGGATTGGGACTGGCTTTCAAATTATGAGATATAAAATCTACAGTGATTTAGAAAAAGGTAACTCAGAATTCTCAAATTATCTGCCCGTACTACAGGAAGCTCATCTCATATAGGTTATGATACTACTTCCCAAATTTCATTTCCTTCTCTAACATACACCTCCAGCAAAAGTCTACTCATCCTTCAAGTTTCAGCTTGAGTTTCTTTCTTTTTGGAGCACTAGCTGAGGCCTATCTTTTCCTAGAAACGAGAAGGGTATGGTTATTTACTACTCTCACCAGACCTTTTACATCCTTCCATTATAGATTTCATTACACTGAATTGTAATTGCTTGTCTGTATATACATCTCCCCCTCAAG
Organism: Oryctolagus cuniculus; assembly: GCF_051225735.1. Classification (NCBI taxonomy): domain Eukaryota; kingdom Metazoa; phylum Chordata; class Mammalia; order Lagomorpha; family Leporidae; genus Oryctolagus; species Oryctolagus cuniculus. Next base: position 96,687,005 of record NC_142870.1, read on the forward strand.
ACTGTATGTACTCAGATATGTATCTGTACAAATTAGTTATTTAGTGAATATTTATACCATGTATTAAATTCTCCAGTTCTCAGGTTCTAAGTTTGGTTTTAAAATATCTTCAAAATAAATTTTCACCAACATTAATGTAACTTCAATGACATTTAAAAGGAAAACATTTTTAAGTGATCTGTGAAGTCTACCACAACTAGTGAAATAAGAAATGGTAGGAAACTGTTTTCCTGGTGTTCCTACTTTTGTTTTATTCTCATCAAAGCCGTTTACTATGGCTTTACAATAGGAGGGTGTCCACTTCTGGATGTCAAAAAAAATCAACTTTATTTATTGGAAAGGAAGAGCTAGAGAGGGAGAGATAGAGAGATCTCCCATCCGATAGTTCACTCCCCAAATGGCCACAATGGCCAGAGTTGGGCCCACCTGAAGCCAGGAGCCAAGAGTTTCTCCCACTTGGTTATGGAGGCCCAAGCAGTTGGCCCATCTTGCACTGACTTCCCAGGCACACTAGCAAGGAGCTGGATCCAAGTAGAGCAGTTGGGACCGGAACTGGTTCCCATATGGGATGCCAGCACCACAGGCAGTGGCTTTATCCACTATGCCACAGCCAGCCCAAGAAATCAACTTCTATCAGGGAAATGTAAATCAGAATTACAAAGAGATATCACTTAACATCCATTAAAAAGAACAACAGGGATGGGGATTTGCCTGAGCAATTAAGAGGTCCATGGCCCATACTGGAATATCTGGGTTTGATTCCAGGCTTCAGCTCCCAATGTCAGCTTCCTCTAAGTGCAGATCCTAGGAGGTAGTACATGATGTAGCTGGGTCCCTGACTCCCACGTGAGACACCTGGATTGAGTTCTCAGCCCTTGCATTCTGTGGGTATCTGGGGAGTGAACTTGTTGATGGGAGCTCTCTCTCTATGTCCCTCAAATTAAATAAATAAATAGAATAGAAAAGAACAGAATAATAAGTATAGGCAAGAATGTGGAGAAACTGAGACTCTTATACAGTGTTGGTGGGAAAGGTTGAAGCAACCCAAGCATCCAAAGTGTTCACTGACATATGAATAAGCAAACAAAATGTGGAACAGCTGTCCCGCGGAATCTGCCAAAATCCATGAATGCTCGAGTCCCTTATTTTCCCAGTATTTGTATATAACCTAGGTATATCTTCCTATATAGTTTATCTCATTTCTAAATTACATATAATACTTTAGCATATATGAATGCAATGCAAACAGTTGTTATACTATATTATTGGGGAATGACTAGGAAAAAAAGTCTGTACATGTTCAGTTTAGTTTCAATTAAAAAAAAAAAATATTCTCCATTCATGGTTGGATGTGGAACCACATACCAGAAGGCTAAATATATATATATACATACATTATAACATTATTGCACCTTAAAAAGGAAGAAATTTTGACACATACTGCAATACTGTAGGGAAAGAGGGCCCCAAGGCAGAGTTAGAGAAAAAAGGGTGGACTCTGGGCAAATTCCAGGAAAATTCCACCCTTGGTAGACAAAATGTAAGAAAACACAATTTAGAATAGACCAAAGGGAGGAGGAGGGGCGATATGGTGCCTAAGATAAGGCTATGAGAAACATTAACCAAATACCGACCCTTCCTACATACAGACAGAGGTGAGGGGCATCCAGTTACTGACCCTTCTGTGTGTGGAGAGCAGTAGAAGAGCTGATCCAAATAGGACTCCTACTGCACGCACTAGGCGTGGGACCCACACGTCACAGATTAGGGAGCAGGCAGAAAGAAATAACATAAAAGAGACCAGCCCCAGGGGCTGCACTGTGGGGCAGTGGGTTATTTCCAGGCCTGCAGAGCTGGCATCCCAAATGGGTAATGGTTCGAGTCCCAGCTGCTCCATTTCTGATCCAGCTCTCTGCTAAAGCACCTGGGAAAGCAGCAGAGTATGGCCCAAGTCCTAGGGCCCCCTGGACCACTGTGGGAAACCCAGAACAAGCTCCTGGCTCCTGATCGGCTCAGCTCTGGCCAATGTGGCCATTTGGGGAGTGAACCAACAGAGAGAAGACCTCTCTCTCTCTGTCTCTACCTCTCTCTGTAATTATTTCAAATAAATAACATACATCTTTAAAAACAAACAAACAAAAAAAGAGACAGGGGCAATGGATTCCCAGGTCTGGAACCTCTCCCTCAAATGGGGGCGCTTCTGTTGCTTTTCATAAATAAACTTGCTTTCACTCTTGCACTTTCGCACAGACTTTTCTCCTTATTTTTATACAAAGCAACAAGCCCAGGGGCAGGGAGAAAGCATCTCCCCAAACAGGATGCATCAATATGAAAGAGCCTTGAAAACAGTGTCTCCTGGTCTCTCATGCAGGTGCAGGGCCCAAGGACTTGGGCCATCCTCCACTGCATTCCTGGTCCACAGCAGAGAGCTGGACTGGAAGAGGGGCAACTGGGACAGAATCTGGCGCCCCGACTGGGACCAGAACCCGGGGTGCCAGCACCACAGGCAGAGGATTAGCCTATTGAGCCACGGCGCTGGCCAGGAATTCTTAAATAATAAAAAAATCGTTTTCCTAATAAATTTACCCACAAATTTTAAAATTCTGTATGAAAAATGATACAACAAACAAATACAAGGGATAGACAAAGTTTAGAAGGCTCTTTAACATATACAACAAAGACATAATATGGAATATTATGGAAGAAATAAGAAAAATACAAGCTACCCAATAGAAAAATGAGCAATCTATTCAAAAGCATGAAATAAAGGACATCTGAATTTCACTAGCAATCAGGAAAATGCAAATTAGGACAAAAAAAGATACTGTTTCACACCCATCAGTCTGGTAAATTCTTTTTTCAAGTCCAAAGTGTTGACTAAGTTGTAGGGAAAGGGGACCTGTCATATACTGGAAAAGAACTTCAAAATATGTAGTAAAAGTCACAACATGTATACCCTATGACCCAGCAATTCCAATATTCCATTTCTAGGTATTCCACTTACAAAAAAAAATACACTACAACTATTTTTGTAACAGGAAGAAAACTGGCAACAATTCAAATGTGCATTAGAGAAGAACCTCCTGGAAGACTTAGCTGCAGCAGGGTTTTCTTCATCTTGGTAGCTGCAAAGCCTAGCAACATGCTACCACAGCACACACAGTTCAGAAAATGCATGAGTAATGGGGGGAACTTGTGATAACCTTAAAAAGGGATGCAGAGTTCAGAACAGCTTTTGTTGGATGGCAAACTAAAATAGACAAAAAAGCAAACAAAATAAAAACCCTGCTTTCATTTGATAAACAAAGTAAGTAATTATGAGTATGTTAAATAGTGTTAAGTACTAAGAGAAATAAAGCAGGAAAGGGGAATAGGCAAGTATTAGGAGTTCGAATTTTATACTAAGTGGCCACAAAATGACTCACTCAGTGATAAGGCAGTATTTGAATAAAGGCTTATAAAGGAGAGGAGACAGCAGTTATCTGTGGGAAGAACAGTCCAGATAGGGATAACAGCCAGGACAGAGATCCTGAGTTTGGGGTGGGTGTTTAGGTTAGGAGTTGAGGCACCTGTATCACTCTTCAGCCTGGCCCAGACCTGGGGTAATAGGCATTTGGGGAGTGAACTAGCAGACCAGACCGGAGCTCTCTCTGTGTCTCTGCCTTTCAAATAAATGGAAACAAAAACCAAAAACCAAGAAACCCTGAGACAGCAGCATGCCAGGGACTTCAGAAGTGCAGGGCAGCCAGTGTAGATAAAGCAAAGGGACTGAAGAGTGGTGAGGAATGCTAAGTGGTCTGGGTGATGTGTGTGTGGAGGGGAGCAAGCACCTAAACCAAGAACTCTGAACAAGAGAGCAAGCTCTGGAGAGAGTTCAGGAAGTGGAATTACACTCCCTAACCCGTTTAAGTACGATCACCCTGGCTGCTATGTGGAGAATAGGCTGCATGCTGAGACAGAAGGGGAGAAACAAGAGATGGACTAGAAAGCTTTGGCAATAATCCAGGTAAGAGATAGGGGTGGCTTTTAGTCTGAGGTTGTGGGAGAGGAAAGGGAGATACATGATTCTGAATATATCATATTTTAACAACACACATGATTTGCTCCACAAACATTTAAAACTGTACTCATTATTCCATTCTTTTATAAGTCTTTTTAAATTTTAATTATCAAATGAAAATTACATGTATTTATGATTACAATATTGATTTTTTTGGGGGGGACTCATGTGCCCCCTCTCTGATTTGTCTTCCTCACAGATGAATTCATAGGGGAAATGTAGTCACTTTTAAAGAACTTTAGGGGTCGATGCTGTGGTGTAGTAGTAAAGCCGCTGCCTGTGATGCTGGCATCCCATATGGGTGGCAGTTTGAGTCCCGGCTGCTCCACTTCCGATCCAGCTCTCTGCTATGGCCTGGGAAAGAAGTAGAAGATGGCCCAAATGCTTGGGCCCCTGCATCCACGTGGGAGACCCGGAAGAAGCTCCTGGCTCCTGGATCGGCGCAGTTCCAGCTGTTGCAGCCAATTGGGGAGTGAACCAGCAGATGGAAGCCCCCCCCCCCCCTCTCTCTCTGTCTCTCCTTCTCTCTCTATATAACTCTTTCAAATAAAGAAATAAATCTTTAAAAAAATTAAAGAACTTTACCTATGGGTTACAGCATGAGGATGGGAGGAAGGGAAGCAGGAAGAGAATGCAGGGAATTACAGTTATATGCTTAAAAAGAGTTATCTTTTGGAGATAAATATCAACACTTCTATGGGTGAAACTGTAGAATGTCTTGGATATGGCTCAAAATAACCCAAAAAGGTAGGGGGAATGGAAAAGTAAGATTGGCCACAAACTGATAATTGTTAAAATTGAGTAAAGGGGAAATGAGCGTTCATTTTCTGAGAGGCAGAAGCAGAGTTTCCCTCTGTTGGTTCACTCCCCAAATGTCTGTGACGGAGAGGGCTTAGATCTGGACTAAATCCAGGTTTCCCATGTGGGCGGCAGAACCCCATTACTTGACCCATCATTCACTGTTGCCCATGGTCTGCACTGGCAGGAAGCTGGAGTCAGAAGCTAGAACCAGGTATCAAAAGGTACACTGATATGGGATGTAGGTGTCTTAACCACTAGACTACATGTCTGCCCTCCACTTTTGCAAATGCTTGAAATTTTCCATAATTTAAGAATGCAAATAACATGTACTAGGCATACTGGCTTCACATAATAATAATTAGTTATCTATATACAGCATCTGTTTTTCTTCCTAACTTTTGCATAATGTAGGGGAGTGATTTAACGGATGGTATCAGTGCATATTATCCTATTCTTTCTTTCCTCTGGGTATTCCCATTCCAATTAAAATTTGAAGATAAACAAAGCTTAATTAATTAAAATCTGTAATTAATTTGACATTTGAACTAAATTTTGTATAATAGTTTTAAAGAAAGTCTGACCTTCTGCATAAGCTAACTTTTTAAAAAAAGATTTATGTATTTATTTGAAAGAGACACACAGGCAGAGGCAAAGGCAGAGAGAGAGTCTTCCATCCACTGGTTCATTCCCCAGATGTTTGCAATGGCCGGAGCTGTGACAATCCAAAGCGAGGAGCCAGAAGTCTCCCATGGGTGGTGCGGGAGTTTCTTACGTGGATGCAGGGGCCCAAGGACTTGGGCCATCTTCTACTGCTTTCCCAGGCCATAGCAGGGAGCTGGATCGGAAGTGGACCAGCTGGGACTCGAACTGGCGCCCACGTGGGATGCCGGCACTGAAGGTGGCAGCCCTACCCACTATGGCATAGTGCTGGCCCCATAAGCTCTTAATATTAACTGGGATACACTATCTGTTATAAAATTTGAAAATAATTTGGCAATATAATATAGTCAGCCTCTGTATCTGTGGTTACCACATCCACAGATGCCAACAATCACAGACTGAAAATATTTGAAAAAAAATTGTGTCTGTACTGAACATGTAGCATTTTTTTCTTGTCACCATTCCTTAAACAACATAACAACTATTTACAAAACATTTATATTACATTATGAATTATAAGTTATCTGGAGATGATTCAAGTATGAGAGGTTATATGAAAATACTATGGCATTTTATATAAGGGACTTCATTTGCAGATTCTGGTATTTTGGAGGGGTGTCCTACACAGATACTGAGGAATGACTGCACCATGTTCAGGATAAGGAAAGAGGAAAATAGCCCTTTTGGCTCTCTGAGCACCACCACGGCAGTCGGCAAGAACAAGCGCCTTACAAAAGGCGGCAAAAAGGGAGCCAAGAAGAAAGTGGTGGACCTATTTTCTAAGAAAGATTGGTATGATGTGAAAGCACCTGCTATGTTCAACATACGAAATATTGGGAAAACACCGGTCACGAGGACCCAAGGAACCAACATCGCGTCTGATGGACTCAAGGGTCGTGTTTTTGAAGTGAGTCTTGCTGACCTGCAGAACGAGGAAGTTGCATTTAGAAAATTCAAACTGATTACGGAGGATGTTCAGGGCAAAAACTGCCTGACTAACTTCCACGGCATGGATCTTACCCGTGACAAAATGTGCTCCATGGTCAAAAAATGGCAGACCATGATTGAAGCTCATGTTGATGTCAAGACTACCGATGGCTATTTGCTTTGTCTGTTCTGTGTTCGTTTTACCAAAAAACGCAACAATCAGATACGGAAGACTTCCTATGCTCAGCACCAGCAGGTCCGCCAGATCCGGAAGAAGATGATGGAAATCATGATATGGGAGGTGCAAACAAATGACTTGAAAGAAGTAGTCAATAAATTGATCCCAGACAGCATTGGGAAAGACATAAGAAGGCTTGCGAATCTATTTATCCTCTCCATGATGTCTTTGTTAGAAAAGTGAAGATGCTGAAGCAGCCCAAGTTTGAATTGGGAAAACTCATGGAGCTTCACGGAGAAGGTAGCAGTTCTGGAAAAGCCACTGGGGATGAGACGGGTGCAAAAGTCGAATGAGCTGATGGCTACGAACCACCCGTCCAAGAATCTGTTTAAAATTTAGACTTTGGCCAGCACCGCGGCTCACTAGGCTAATCCTCCGCCTTGCGGTGCCGGCACACCGGGTTCTAGTCCCGGTTGGGGCGCCGGATTCTGTCCCGGTTGCCCCTCTTCCAGGCCAGCTCTCTCCTGTGGCCCGGGAGTGCAGTGGAGGATGGCCCAAGTGCTTGGGCCCTGCACCCCATGGGAGACCAGGAGAAGTACCTGGCTCCTGCCATCGGATCAGCACGGTGCGCCGGCTGCGGCGGCCGTTGGAGGGTGAACCAACGGCAAAGGAAGACCTTTCTCTCTGTCTCTCTCTCTCACTGTCCACTCTGCCTGGCAAAAAATAAAAAATAATAAAAAATAATTTAAAAAATAAAAAAATTTAGACTTTAATAGTGACAAATAAAATGTCCTATTTGTGGGGAAAAAAAGAGGAAAATAAAAAACTAAATTAAAGGGATCATTTTAAGTGAGGCAGTCACAGCATAAAAAATATAGCTTTCTAGCTTTCTCCTGAGTGTACCCAAGAGTCACACAGCCCCCCCTACAGCCATTTCCAAGTGCTAACGAGCAACAGAAATTCGATGCATGCCTCACAGTACTGGAGAAAGCTTCCTGAATCAGTTACAATCACATATCCAGAGGAATTAAATACAAACATCTATGGACTTCTAACTGGAAATACTGGCTTAAAAATAAGTCTAGTAGTTTTTCCTATATAAATATCTCATCAGGAATGTTTTTCTTATACTAAATTTTATAATAGGAACTGTCAGGAAAAAAAGTAAAATATGGAACACTTGAGAATAAAATTATATCTATGAACTCAATAGAATCAGTTTTGGTATTCTGAAAGAAGCATGCATTTCTGGTAAAAACTAGGCCAATCATGAATGTTATCCTGTTTATAATGATCAGCAGATAACTACAGAAAAAAACAAGAGAATAAACATCACCATATCCTACCCACCTCCACAGCACTCAACGCTGACTCTCCAAATTCTTCCTAGTGGACCAGATCCTCGACATACTAAACAGTGTCATCAGGTACCCTCTAATCTCTTGAATGTAACATGGACTAACATCATGCAAATAGGAAAATTCACAGCAAAAAAGCATGAATGAAATCACAAAGTTCTTGGAACTGGAATCTTTCTTGGATCTGCCTATGCCAGAGGTTATAAATCATTATCATAATCTAAAATAAGGGGCCAGCATTGTAGTGCAGCAGGTTAAGCCACCGCCTGCAACCCTGGCATTCCATAAGTGCTCCAGTTTGAGTCCAGGCTGCTCCACTTCTAATCCAGCTCCCTTCTAACGTGCCGGGGAAAGCAGTGGAAGATGGTCCAAGTACCTGGGCCCTTGACACCCATGTGGGAGACCTGGAAGAAACTACTCACTTTGTCCTGGCCCAGCCCTGGCTGTTGCAGCCATTTGGGGAGTAAACAGTGAAGCATGCTCTTACTCTGCCTTTCAAATAAATAAAATCTTTTTTAAAAAATCTAAAATAAATGCTATCCAACAGAAATACAAGCCATATAATTCTTAGTTTCCATATTTAAAAATATTTAAAAATTAATTTACCTTATTCATTTATATAACCCAATATAATTTTGACATGTAATCAGAAATTAGATATTTTACATCGCTTTTCTTGCCAAATTAAGTCTTTAAAATACAGGGTGTATTTTACACTTCCAGTACATTGTAACTCAGAGTGGGCACATTTCAAGTCTTCAATAGCCATATACCACACTGGAAAGCATAGGTCAAGAATATAGTAAATGAGTATAATGTTAATCAAAAAGCTCTTTTGAGGACCTGGAATGAGGTCCCTATTTCAGTGCTGCTGGAAATACCTAGAATTCCTCTAGTATTTTACCCTTCAACCAAATGAAAAACTGAGTTTCCAAGAAATGAGGGTACTTCAAAAAGTTCACAAGGAAAAAAGGAATTTAAGATGTTTATTTTTCTGCAAATTTTTTGAAGTCCCTTCTTATATATCTGAACAAGAAGCATGTATTTAAAGATGTAGATTCTTAAACATTAATTCCTGAAGTTTAAACTCAGCCACACAAAAATAAAACTGTTACAGGCTATTGTTTCCTTCTGCAATTCCTCTGTTTCTCAGAAGACAGGCAAAGAACATAGGTACTTTCCAACTGATGCTGGATTAAATCAGGTATTCATTTATTCAACCAACATTTGGACAATAAGTACCTACAATGGACAACCTACTGTCTTGAGCACAAAGGTTATAATAGAAACAAGATAGAGTTCTTGCACAAAGACATTTACAGTACAGTCTCACGAGACATGGAGACTTAGATGATATGCCATACAGAAACACAGGCTAACTTTTAATGTTATGCAACAGCACTAATGAAACATAACATAAGCCACAGATGCAAGCCACATAGGTAATTAAAAACTTTCTAGCAACTACCTTTGAAGAAAGTAAAGAACAAAAACAAAACTGCAATAACGTTTACTTTACCTAATATGACCAGAACATTATTTCAGCATGTAAATAATCAATATAAAACTGGACATTACCTTGTACTTTTCATACTGTTTTTAAAATCCAATGTGTATTTTATATCTAAGAATATCTCAACTCAATTTCAAGTGTTAACAAACAGTAGTATCATTATGTAGGATAGACCTACTTTTTTTTTTTTTTTTTTTTTATTTTTTATTTTTTGCCAGGCAGAGTGGACAGTGAGAGAGAGAGACAGAGAGAAAGGTCTTCCTTTGCCGTTGGTTCACCCTCCAACAGCCGCCGCAGCCGGCGCACCGTGCTGATCCGATGGCAGGAGCCAGGTACTTCTCCTGGTCTCCCATGGGGTGCAGGGCCCAAGCACTTGGGCCATCCTCCACTGCACTCCCGGGCCACAGGAGAGAGCTGGCCTGGAAGAGGGGCAACCGGGACAGAATCCGGTGCCCCGACCGGGACTAGAACCCGGTGTGCCGGCACCGCAAGGCGGAGGATTAGCCTAGTGAGCAGCGGCGCCAGGATAGACCTACTTTTTACAAAACTGCCAAAGAGTTTGGCATTTACAGGACAAAAGCATGCTCACAGGTTAAAACAAAAGAGAAGGAACAAACACTAGCAAGTAGTTGATGTGGAGTATGATGAGCAGGACGAAAGAACAGGGTCAAGCGGACTGGTTCCCTTGGAAAAGAGGAGGGGCTGCAGCTTCTTTTGTGGCAGGTGGAAAGAAGGGAAGAATTAAGTACTCCTGTAAGTCAGTTTGGTGAGTGGGAATAGGTGGGAGAACGGGCAAGTCGAGGGAGTTCAGGTTAAGAGTTTCCTGTTTTTCTCACACAACCAGAACAGAATCTTATCAGCCTCCTTCTACAACTGTCAATACAAATCTGAAGGAATTACATTTGGGGAACAATTTAAGAAATATTTCTGATAGTATGACATATTAGGGTATGCTTTTCTAGCGTTACAGTCATTCTCTAGCTTTCTTCTGGTCAGTCTTGAACTTTGTCACTTTACCTCCACATACGAATACTACCAGATTCATTCTTCCCTCATCTATCCATCATTTACTCAGCAAACACCGATACAATGTCTACTCTACAGTCAAAGAAGTGAGAGCACTGACCACAGGCTCTCACTGAATTCCATGTATTAGCATAGAATAGCCCCATATTCAGCATATTCTAATACCTGCATGCAGTGTTTTAAAAAGATCTTATGACCCTGCTCTGTAAAGAAATATTACATGTCAATTAAAATATGTATTGACAGGGGCTGACACTGTGGTATAGCAGGTTAATCTGCCACCTGCAATGCCACTGGCACCCCACATGGGTGCTGATTCGAGTCCTGGCTGCTCCACTTATGATCCAGCTCCCTGCTAATGTGCATGGGAAAGCAGCAGCAGATGGCCCACATACCTGGGCCCCTGCCACCCACTGGGAGAGGTGGATGGAGTTCCTGGCTCCTGGCTTTGGCCTGATACAGCCCTGGCAGCCCTAGCTGTTGCAGCCATTTGGGGAGTGAACTAGCAGAAGGAAGCACTCTTTCCCTCTCTCTTGCTATCTTGGTAACTCTTTCAAGTAAATAAATCTTTAAAAAAAATATGTATTGAAACATACCTTCACTTTAAAGTCTAAAAAAGTGCTGTTCAATAGAATTTTCTATGATAAACTGTTCTGTGTAATGTTAACATGGTGCCAATGGCCACTCTGAGATCAAATTTTAATAGTCATAATTGCTTTAAGTAGCACTCTGAACTCTGAACTCTGGCAAAAAAATGTCCTACATGAAGGACCTCGGTGGGTGAGACCCCAGTGGAAAGAAGTGATCATCAAAGGAGGTATTTTTCTCTGAAGGGAGGAGAGAACTTCCACTTTGCTTATGACCTGGTCTAAGTACTGACAAAGTTTGTGGATTTAAAAGGCTTCCATAGCCTAGGCAGCTCATGTCAAGAGTCTCAGGTGATCACTGACATCGTACATAAGAGTGTTAATTGTTAAATTAACAGGAGTCACTGTGCACTAACTTCCCTGCAGGACCTCTGTCCTAATAGAGTTATACTATAATTATGCCTAAGTGTTTGCAAAACAGGTATCATTCTTGGGTGTTTCTTTAAAGTTAATTTTCTAAAAAAAAAAAAAAAAAAAAAAGAAAAGAAAAAAAGAAAAAGAAGAAGTGAAATTAACTTCAAGATGCAAATGACTTTGAATAGCCCTGGACTCTTGAGGAACAGTGCCCCCCCCACCCGCCCCATGCAAACTGAACTCTTTATTTAGTATAGAGTTGGTCTTCTATGTATAAAGTTAATTGAAAATGGATCTTAGTGAAGAATGGGACTGGGAATGGAAGAGGGAGGAGGAGGAGGGGTGGGAGTGTGGATGGGAAGGGAGGGTATGGTGGGAAGAATCACTATATTCCTAAAGTTGTACTTCAGAAATGCATGAAGTTTGTATTCCTTAAATAAGAGTCTTCTTTGGGAAAAAATTTTTAATAGTCACATGTGGTAATGGCTACCAGACAGCTCTACATATCAGAGTATGGTGAGTAGCTAATGACATTTCTACTATTATAATAAAGGGGTCATCTCTAATGAGTTACTACATCTGTGCTGCTGAAAAGAGTACACTATGAATAATATTAACTGTACCAGAACGACACCATGTGAAGATTTTCTTAGCATAGAATAGCTTACACATTGTGAACTGAAAAAGGAAAAAGGGAAAAGATATTCTAACTTTTTTTCACTTTATTTTTCCAAAGGAAAAATAACACCCACCTGATTTTTCCATCCTGTAAAGCAGTGAAAATACTTATCACAATAAGAAGTCAAACCTTTCCTTTTAATTAAAAACAGATTACTAGAGCATAGAAGTTTCTGTAATAAAATAACTTTTTTTTGGCAAGACAACCTAAATAGTTGAAAAATCAAGATTCATATGAATAACATATGCTTGTAACTCTAAACAATCTGTCCTTGTGATTCGCTGATCAATTTTTCCAAATCTGTCCCATTTAGCTAAATTTTAAAATAAACCCCTAATTGGGACGGGTGCTGTAGTAGTAGTAGGTTAAGCCTCCTGCCTGAGGCACTGGTATCCCATATGGACACAGGTTCGAGTCCTGGCTGCTCCACTTCCGATCCAACTCTCTGCTTATGGCCTGGGAAAGCAGTAGAAGATGGCCCAAGTCCTTGGGCCCTTGCACCCATGTGGGGGACCTGGAAGAAGCTCCCGGCTCCTGGCTTTGGATCAGCCCAGCTCTGGCAGTTGTGGCCATCTGGGGACTGAACCAGTGGATAAAAGACCTATCTCTCTCTCTCTCTCTCTCTCCCCTACTCTCCCACCCTCTCCCTAGCTATTAACTGCTTCTCAAATAAATAATATTTTAAAATAAAATAAACCCCTAACTAAAAAACATGGTTATTCAATCCATTCAGCAAATGGAATTATAATTTTAACTAGATTTTAGTTAAATAATTATTGGTGTAGTAACTAGAATGAGTGCTTATGACTAGGATAGTAATATGTTTTCATTACTCTGCATATCCAATATCCTTAATGTATAATTTAAATGACTACACAAACTTAAGCAGAGATACAAAGTCCTACATGAGCACGGGTCTGATTACATACTTAGAAGATCTGATAACTTAAAAGTAAATCCAGTGAGTTGAGCAAGTAAATGTCAGATAGCATTTTTTATGCGCAACAACTTGTTCAACTTGTTAACCATCCCTGTAAGACAACTGCCTTGTTAATTAACCACACAACTTCTAGTTCTGCCTCTTAGTTACGTTCTGTTTGAAGCCATTTTTGAAAACACTGCCAGATTTTGTGTCTTGAAGATGACAGTGGTTACACAACCAGGATTTTTTTCGGGCTAATAAAAACCTAACACTGAGAAACAGTGTCTTAGTCTACTGGGAAGGGCTGTAAGACAACCAAATTGGAATGATTTTCCTAACAATACAAACACCATCAGGTGAATAAGCCTTCTACATAATATGGAGAGCTAACAAACCAAATACATGAGATCAGATGTGTAATAATTAACTTGCAGAGTCAAATTACAGTTCTATGGCTTATTGCAACAAAGCCAAAGTATTACAACAATCTGGTATTATAATGACATCATTAGTTTGGTTTCCTAATAAAGCATATATCTGGAATATCTGAATTTACAATGAGCTAAAAATAGAAAGCCAACATTTGTGTCTGAGGGAGTGGTAAGTAGTTCTAATTTTGTTTGCAAGATTTTGGAGGTGGGGTGGAGAATGATGCCCACTGCAAAATGAAGTAAGAGAAAGCTAACTCTGCAACATCATAGAGTCTTAATATTAAAACGCGCTTCTAGAACAAGGAAAAAGCGGCATAGATGCTTCAGTCTTACCAAAATAGTTCTCCTTCACTGAGACCACTGCCTTTAGCATCACTAAACCAAAGCACTGAATCGCAGAAGTACTTAACGCGATTCGGAAACCAAGCAGTAGCACACCTCCCCATACAGATCAGGTCAGGCTTCTTGAGCCAGGGGCAAAGTCTGTCCTAACTGTTCTCGCTGCCTTCCTTAGTGCTGTCGTCTCTGGCCTGTAGTTGCCAGGAGGCATGAAAGAGTTTGTTTTTCCCTCTGAGTTAATTCTGGGAAAAGTAGGGCTTTATGCTTTCAATCACCCTTTCCTCAGATTCCCCTTTGGCCTCCAGGTGTTCCAGTAAACCTGCCTCTTTCCAAATGCCCCTGAGCAGAACGGGTGAAACGTGCGGGTCCCGTTCCCAAAGTTTCACCGGCGCTGCGGTGGGCAGGAAACCGCAGCCCTACTACCTTTTCCCAAAGTCGACGCGGAGTTGGAAGATTGGCCTTCTTTCCCCTATCCAGACCCTCGGTAAAAAATTCCTTTCTCCGAGATCTGTCAGACTGGACAGGGTACCCGGCTCGGCGATCGCCGAAGACAGCCCTCCTCCTCCCTTCACCCAGACGCGTCCCAAATGCGGAGGCAGGAAACGCACGCCTCTCTCAGCTCCCTCACCCAGCCGCCTCCGAGGGGCTCCCCGACCCCCTGGGGACCCTCGCTTCTGGCCGCAGCTGCCCAGGAGCTGCCAAGAGGAGGAGGAGGAGGAAGTAACCAAGAAGCGCCGGCAGGGAGCGGTTCATCAGCGCCGCTGTCCGCCGCCCGGGCTCGCAGGCTGCGCGCGGGGCTTCTCCGGCTTCGGGGCCCGCGCCCGCCTCCGCCGCGGCCTAGCCCAGCGCCCGCGCCCCGGCCTCGCGGCTCGGCGGCGCCGGCCTGTCCCAGCCACCCGGGGCCAAGAGGCCGCGCAGAGTCGGACCGCCCGGAGGTGGAGGAGCGGAGGCACCTACCAGCTGCTGCCGGACCCAGCGCCACATGCCCCCGCCGTCGCCGTCCGGGTCCCGCGGGGCGCGGGGGCCACGGGGCTGCAGGTGGAGGCCGACGAGCCGTGGGGGGGTTGGGGGGTGGGAGCGGGCGAGCCCCTCCTGCTGAAGTTCCGCTCGCCGCCGCCGCCGCCACCTCACTCCCCGCGCCGGGTCCCCATCCTGCCGCGCCGGCCCCGAGGTCCTACAGGCGCGGTCCCGGCGTCGCCCCCGCCCGGCGCTGCCGAGTCTGCCGCCGCGCCGCAGCCACCTTCATTATTGACCGTTGTCACCCGAAGCACCCCCTCCACCCCACCCCCGCCCTGCCCGGCTCCCCGGCCCCACCCGGGCCCGCCCCCGGCGCCCCGGCCCGGCCCCGGACGTGACGAAAGGGGGGCACGGGCCGAGCCGGGCCTGCTCCGAGCCCGGGCGGGCAGTGCGGGCGGGGGCTGCAGCGTGGGAAGGGGTCGGGTCTCGGACACGGCCTGGGTCCCGCGCTCCCGCGGTGTGCGGGGAGCTCCTGTGGCGTCTGGGGGGTTCCGCCTGTCTCCCGAGCCTGCAGCTCGCGGCCGACTTCTCGGTCGCTACCTCCTGTTGCCGGTCTGGTCCTGGCTCTCCGCCTGCTTCGGTCCACGCGGCCGCCAACACGCAGACGCACAGTCTGGAGTGTGCACGACTGAAGGTTAATCCCCAGAAGTCCCGGTTTGGGTTGGCTTTTACCTTCTCAGAGCCGGAGGTGGTGTCCCCCTCGAACTCAGCCCATTTCTTTAGCGAGGGATGGGATGATTTTGGAAGGCTTGCAGTTCCCCTTGTCCCGGTTCGACATGGACCGGTCGGTGTTTGTAGGAGAAAGGACGAGATATTCTGCCTTGCTGCGCTAACTTGGACAGGTTACGGGAGAAAATACTTTGTCGTTAACTGCCAAACCCCTGAAATCAAAAACACCTTAGAAGAAGTAGCTTGACCTAGGTTAAGTGTGTGGATGAGGAGATAACGTAAAAGCAGGTGGCACAAGGCTTTGAAGGTCTGGCTTTGTTCAAAACCAGCTCCCTGTATACATCCTGTTATGAATATGTATTATGTGCGGTGTTTTTATTGAATTAAAGCACCCTTCACCAACAGACAGACGCTTGTGGTGTAAAAAAAAAAAATGTAGCAGAAACAGACATCTAAATGAGATTTGCATGACTGGGCAAGACATTGCATATGTGTACTCGGTCTTGTCGTTTCAGTAGATATTCAGTATTATGTAATGCTTATCCAACACCACAACTAGAGCCTTTTTTGAGGGAAACTGATGATTTATAATACACCTGGTGGAATTTTGTGTTATGAGCTCCCAGCTTCAAAAACAGCTAGATACAAGTATTTAAAATGAGAAAGTAATCTTACTTTTGTTCTTATGATTGAACCTTACTTTATAATCCTAAAATGAAGTTTGAGGTTCTTCCTTGGTGGAGCACTGTATATCCCAGGCCCTTTGTCAAACATTTGCAAGCTCTGATTTAGCACCCAGCAATTCTTCCTATTATATGGGTGCAGAATGGAGGCTCACTTTAAATAATTTGGCAAAGCTGGGTTTCTCTTGAACTGTCAGGAAATAGAGTTCATGCAATATTAACAAACCAAAATAATGACCATGTTACCTTATTCGCATGCAAATGGTTGGATTACAAATTGGATCTGAAAATTTTTATTTATATGCCACTAAAATTTGTCAAGATAACATAAGAAGTAGCAGTCCAGAGGACACTTTGTGCGTCATTATTTAACTTTGTCCCAAATTTTGGAAGATAGCAAGTGGGAGGAGTTGACTCTTAAGTGCTATGAAAAGATAGGGTAAAAAATTATCTCAAGATAACCATGTAAATATCATGATTGAATATCAAACTTTCAGGAGCAGAATGAGCAGTCCAAGCAGTATTTTGTTCTAAGTATTTTTCAAGAGCAATATTACACACTTCATAGTAATGACAGGAGCGTGAGATGGGGAGTATTTTTATACTGTGGTTATAACCTGTAAGTGGTGGTTAAGTCCACTTAATGTGTCATGATCAGTAGTTTTTAAAACTAGAGTAGAAAACAGCATACACTGCACATTGTAATATATTGTTTTGTGAAATTTTGGGTTCAGGTGTGTGTATGCACACACATGCGCATGTGCACAGTATAGAAGGAATTTCTTTCTATTGGCTGTGGCTGGAAACGTTTGAGGAATTTTGAGAATGGAACATGCAGGACTTAAAAAGGCAAATACCAGCGGTAAAAGAAAGGGGGGAAAGAATGATAGAAGGCAATATTCATTCATTTATTCCCTGCTATTTCTTACATGTTTCAAGCATCAAAAGTATGCATAACAACTGCCTGAAACCAGCAGGATGGAGGGCCCCCTTCTCTTTGAGTGGAATTCACAGTCAAGCTGGAAAGAGGAAGTACATAACCATCTAATACAGTGTATAATAAAGAATTATTCTGACAGTAGTCACTCATTGTAGAAAACTGATGCCGGCGATAGCAGTTGGGCAGGGCTTCAGAACAGAGCTGAGCTTGACAAGGGAGGCTGAAGGGAGGCAGAACAAACAGATGTTTGAGGCCCAGCAAGTGTGGAGTCGTGAGAGGTGGGGTTGGGAAGGGAAGTCATAGAAAGGGGGAATTTCTAGCTGCTCACAGAATTCACAGGAAATAAATCATTCCTGGAGTTTTCTAAACAAGGAAATGGCAGGACAAAATCAGAGCCATAATTCACAGACACTGTGTGATAGGCTGGAGAGAAGAAAGGTCAGGCGGGAAATTCTGCAACAGCGCAACAAGAGTTGAAAAGTGCTGGCCTGGGAAAGAGCCAGAAGTGACTGCATGTTATTGGAATAGGAAGTTGTGTGTGATGGATGACAAAGAAACCTGAAACTTCAGCCATTCCAAATGAGGTGACAGATGCTCCAAGAAAGTAAATTTACCAGCATCATATAACAGCCACTGAATTCATGGTAAATATGGTTGTGTTCATGTGCGAACTTGTTAATATGATTCTGTGCTAGTTATACTTGTGAGACGTGTTCATTCCCAGGAAAAACACATCTCCAAGTTCCATGTAATAGTGATTCTGAGGTATAACACAGACAAAACAAAGAGTGTGAGTTTTCTTGATCTTGGACCGCCAATAGCACAGACTGTCACTTGTTAAGGTCTCAATTCACAGCTCATTCATTTTGGTGCTCACAGTGTCTAAAGAGTGCTTCCTAAATGTGAGATGAATGAGGAAGTCAAGGCCAGTGAGTGAGTCGTTAGGGAAACCTGATCTAGTTAGGAATACCAGTGATGCAGAGCAGAGCATACAGACTGCTGGATCCACAACTGTATGCAGTGAGACCAGGGGTCACCACCTGTTAGATCCAGGGGACTCTGTTGCATGCCTGCCAGGCGACTTTAAGGGCCGGTCTGCTGGGAGAATACAGAGATTGGCCAATCTCTTGCTTTGCAACAGATTTCTGTAGCCATGGAGCTCTCAGAACAGGCCCCAGAAACTGCTCTGTCTCAGTTTTTAAAGAGGCAACTATCCACTTCCTCAAAAGTTGTTAGTGGATTACAAATGATTCCACTTAAAAGTCATTTCTTTCTGACAATATTCCCAGAGATGAGCATTGTGGTGCAATGGGCTAAGCTGCTGTTTGTGACACCAGCATCCCATGTTGGCACTGGTTCTAGTCCCATCTGTTCCACTTCCAATTCAGCTCCCTGATGGTGCTCCCAGGAAAGCAGCAGCAGATGTCCCAACTGCTTGGACCCTCGCCACCCCTGTGGGAAACCAGAATGGAGTTTCAGGCTCCTGGCTTTGGCCTTGCTCAGCGCTAGCCATTGCAGCCACTGGGGAAGGAAGATCTCTCCCTCTCTCTTTTTCGATGTCCATGTATCACTCTGTGTTTCCAGTAAACAAATATGGAAATCTTATTTTTTAAAAGGCAAGCCAAAAAAATTGTAATCCCAGGATTTTCAGACTAAACTTTAGGCTTTTTCTAGTACTGAACAGGCCTATGTATTTTATCCTCTTGTGAAGAATTTCATTAGGAAAAATATCACATTACATATTTTCATCTGTTCTTGAAAATCCATCGAGCAGATGCCAGTGTGGGCTAAGTTATATGAACTGTGTTTTTTTCATTGGGTTATTTATGCTTACAGAGAAGTGAAACTCAAAGCCACTGTGAAAAATCAGAGTCTGTTAAAATGATCTCATTCTTGAAAGGTAAAAAGGATGGAAAATATAAATGTGTTCTGCACATCGCTAGGTTTATTTTTAAAATTTTTATTTTTATTTGTTTGAATGGAATAAACACAGAGACAAGACAGAGAGTTCTTCCATCTACTGCTTCACTCCCCAAATGCCCACAGCAGCCCGGGCTGGGCCATGCCAAAGCCAGGAGTCTGGAACTCACTCAGGGTCTCCCAGGAACACAAGTGCTTGAGGCATCATGTACTCCCCCCCTCCCAGGGTGCACACTTCTCAGGAAGCTGGACTTGAGGCAGAGGAGCTGGAACTCAAAACCAGCACTCTGACAGGGGGTAGGCGGTGCAGGTGTCCCAGGCGACACTTTAACCTGCCGTGCTACAATTCTCACCCCCGTTTCCTCAATTTTTATAAAACAGCATTCACCCTTACCCTGGTTCTCATGACCACTCATGCAAATGAACATGCTATAAATTGCCCATGCGACTGCTTAGCGCGTATTAGCAGGAATGCTCAGCTGGGGGAGTACTGTTTATGGAGGATTTCCTGAAGTCCATGCACGTGAAAGAAAAATCATTAGAACTCTTTGGTTTTTTTTTTTTTTTTTTTTTTTTTTTTTTTTGTTTTTTTTTTTTTTTGGCTCTTCCTGTGATCACTTTTACTGAACTGCAGTTTGGGAGCACACAGCTTAGGTCTAGGGACAGAGAAGCAGGGTCAGGAGCCCTACAACCATGTCTGCTGGGGAGAAGCGAGCGGCTGAGACCAGGGCTCACTCGCACGTTGTGGCCTCTTACCAAAGCCAGCTCTACATTTAACTGTGCTTCTCTTGAGCAACTAGTTTGTTTTATAATCTTGTGGGCATTTCGAATTATGTAACTGAATATGCTTCCTTTCGTGTTTGTGTTGGTTGTTTAAAAAGGCAGAGGCTTACATATATCAAGTTCCCAGACCCTGTGATAATTATCTGATTAATTACTTTTACTCCAACTTTTTCATTTGCCTATTCTTAGTTTCCTTTTGGCTGGTTACTCTTTTAATTGTTTTTAATTTATTTGAGAGGTAGAGCGAGAAAGCCCTCTCATCCATTGGTTCATTCCCCAAATGCCTGCAATGGCCCAGATTGGGCCAAAACTCAGAGCCAGGAACTCAGGCCAGATCTCCCACGTGGGTGGCAGGAACCCAATTACTTGAGCCATCACAGCTCCCAATGTCTGCATTAGCAGGAAACTGGAGTTAGGAGCTGAAGCCAGGCGTCATACCTGGGTACTCCAACATAAGTGGGCATCTTAACAAATAGGCCAAGTACCTGCTCCTACTTACTCTTTATATCTTTATAAAAATATCTTTATATATATAATTTATATATTTTTAAAAAGATTTATTTATTGAAGGGCAGAGTGACAGAGAGAAAAAGATCATCCATCCACTAGTTTATTCCCCAGATGGCTGCAACAACCAAAACTGGGCCAGGCAAAAGTCAGGAGCCAGGAACTCCATCCGGGTCCCCCATATGGGTGGCAGGAATTCAAGTACTTGAGCCATCATCCATTTCTTCCCAGGCACATTAGCAGGGAGCTGGATGGAAGTAGAGTAACAGGGACTCAAACCAGCACTCCAAAATGGTTGCAGGCAACCCAAGCAGTGGCTCAACCCATTGTGCTATAATGCGACCCTCACTCCTCTTTATTTATATATACTATATATATATATATGTGTGTGTGTGTGTGTGTGTGTGTGTATAATATATAATGTGTGTATGTATCTTTTCTAAATCACCTTGAATATTTTTTAAATAGAAGAAATAAAGGGGGCTGGTGCTGTAGCGCAGCGGGTTAACTCCCTGGCGTCCTATATGGGCGCCGATTTGAGTTCTGGGTACTCCACTTCCAATCCAGCTCTCTGCTATGGCCTGGGAAAGCAGTAGAAGATGACCCAAGTCCTTGGGCCCCTGCACCCACATGGGAGACCTGTAAGAAGCTCCTGGCTCCTGGCTTTGGATCAGCGCAGCTCCAGCCGTTGTGGCCAATTGGGGAGTGAACCATTGGATGGAAGACTTCTCTCTGCCTCTCTTCTCTCTGTGTAACTCTGACTTTCAGATTGATAAATAAATCTTTAACAAAAAAAAAAAAAAAGAAATAAAGGAAAGCATATGACATGTCACTTATGATTACAAAGTTAGTTTTAAGGGGCTGGCTTTGTGGTGTAGCAGGTAAAGCCACTGCCTGCAGTGCTGGCATCCTATATGTGTGCCAGTTTGAGTCCCAGTTGTTCCACTTCTAATTCAGCTCCCTGTTAATGCACTTGGGAAAATCGTTGGAGGATGGCTCAAGCGCTTGCGCCCCTGTATTCATGTGGGAGAGCTGGAAGAAGCTCCCGGCTCCTGACTTTGGCCTGGCTCTTCCCTGGCCATTGCAGTCTTATGGGGAGTGAACCAGCAGCTGGAAGATTTTCTCTAATCTTTCAAATAAAATATTTATTAAAAGAACTCAAATATGTGTTTGTTTGACCATTCCATAAAAAGTAAACAAGTACTAAGTGACAAATGGGAAAATCAGAGAATCTTCTAAGTGGTAAATAAAACTTCACAAACTATTTAATTTGGTCTTCTGGTAAGGAAGTTTTCTCAAGATAATTCCTATTCAAATATGACATAAGTCTGTCATCATAGTCAATCTATTATTGATGGTTTTATAAGACTTAGTCATAAAATTGTACTTAAACACTTGCCTGTTCTGATGTCCAGGTACTGGACTCTGGCTGTCCACCTCCACTGTCACCTATTTTGCCGCCAGTCAGTTATTCAACAAATGTGTGCCAAGTGTTTAGCAAATGCCAGCATTGCGCTAGATATCTGGGTGAATATTCGCATAGGCCTTGCCTTCAAGAAGTTCATGGTCTAAGACCTGGGGTACTGTCCCAGAATTAGGTTGTTGATATCAGCATAATTTTATGTCTGCCAGCATAAGTTTAATCAAAAACATTGTAGGTAAAAGAAATCAGAAAGGTGCTAGCTGTACCTACATGGGAAGTTACAGGTCTGTAGAATACAGAAGCTCTATAGAAAGAGAAACTTAGAAATTCTTAGATCTGTTACCCTGATTTGAAACTTGAGACCTATTTTTTTCACTGATCAGTTCTTTCATTCTACGAGGATGTGCTAATACCTTGGATGGAGCAACCCTTCTTGCTAATCAGCATGCACACACCCAGGGAAACTTCCTGTCTGTAGAAAAGGAGAGTGATGATGTTGTCAGCGTGTGAGTGTTCATGCACACATTTATGCATATGCGTGTAAATGCTTGTGCCAGGAAGAGAAGTTGGGGGAGGTGATGTGTGTGTGTTTTGTTACTTAGCTCACTTGATATTTATCCAGAGTTACTAATCAGTGTAAAATGTAGGTTCAGTCCCCAGGGGTGGTTGTTAGCTTCACACAGAGAGAAAATCTCTGTCCTATGACCATCGTTTGCACTTCCAGTCCCAAAATGCAATGAGAGAGAGCAAGTGACTCAATGGAATCAGTAGCATGACCAGAAAGCTCAGTCGTCTGATGGTAGATAAATATTATCATTATAAATAAGACAGAGGATAAATATTATCAGCATAAATAAAAGATAAATGCATATTAACATTATAAATAAAAATAAATTATAAATAAATAAATATTGTCAGGGCCAGCACTGTGGTGCCGAAGGTTAAAGCCCTGGCCTGCAGTGCCAACATCCCATATGGGTGTCAATTCAAGTCCCAGCTGCTCCACTTCCGACCCAGCTCCCTGCTAATGTGCCTGGGAAAGCAGTGGAGGATGGCTCAAGTGCTTGGGCCCCTGCACCCATGTGAGAAACCTAGAGGAAGCTCCTGGCTTCTGACTTTGAGTAGGCTCAGCTCAGCTCAGCTTTGACTGTTTTGACCATTTGAGGAGTAAACCAGCAGATGGAAGAGTCTCTCTCTCTCTCTCTCTCTCTCTTTTTCTCTTTCTGAAATTCTGTCTTTCAAAAACAAATCTTTAAAAATAAATAAATATTGTCATAAAGAAATTGGATCATTTAGGAGGAGGGGAGAAATCCTTAATTATAATAAGAAAAGTAAAAAACTTTTATGTGCATGTTTTCTTCTGCATTATTTTAATATGTTCTTTTTAAATGTAAGTACCTGTATAGAAAGTAGTGTTACTTAACCTTAAATAATATAATAATACGTGTGACTTCTAAGGAACAGGCTTTAGTTCCACTGAGGAACGAATGCAAATTCATGTGATGGTTCCACAAGGTTGCATTAGAATCCTCAATGATGTGCTCAGTTCACTTCACTGAGTGGTTTTGATGCTTCAGGTGAGATGCTTTCTGTTGTGTCAGTGAATTGACAGCAGATTGGGAGTGATGCCAGCGTGTAGGTTGCACGATCCTTTTGATTTTCAGCTCTGTTGTGTTTTATCAAGTTACTGTTTAATCCCGATGCAGTACTTGGTTGTCCCACTACCTCCCATAAAATGAATACCCCAGCAGCTGGGGCCGGGGTGCTAGTCACATGCCAGAAAGAACCAATCTTACTTGAGGCCACTTCGTGGCTGCCTCAGAGTCTCAAAGTCTCAATGGGAGTTTTCGGTAAGGCTTTCTCGAAAGAATGTAGATGGGATTTGTCTCCAGTGGAAACTTAGAAGTCTCTTCTTCCTAGATTTTCCTTCTTCCCCTCCCCACGTGTTCCTGTTCCAAATTCCCACCCCTCAATTCAGAGGTCAGGGAGAGCCGCTGAATCTAACTTGGGAAAATGACAAATTACTTGCATTCTTCAAAGCAGGACATTTGCTATGATGATGGCCTGTTTTAACATAACTTTGATGCTGTGTTATTAGTTTGCATATTAATGCATGCAGTTTTTTTTAAATTGTGTAGAACAGTAAACACCTTTATTGCCTGAGGTCGGACAGGAGGGAGGAGGACTGAACCTGCAGCTGGAAGTCCAGCCCATTGCCCTCTAGCATGCAGCCATCGGCGCCCGCACTCTGGTTCCAGGTCTTTTTTTATTATTATTTATTTATTTATTTATTTATTATTTTTGACAGGCAGAGTGGACAGTGAGAGAGAGAGACAGAGAGAAAGGTCTTCCTTTTGCCATTGGTTCACCCTCCATTGGCCGCCGCAGCTGGCGCATTGTACTGATCCAAAGCCAGGAGCCAGGTGCTTCTCCTAGTCTCCCATGTGGGTGCAGGGCCCAAGCACTTGGGCCATCCTCCACTGCACTCCCAGGCCATAGCAGAGAGCTGGCCTGGAAGAGGGGCAACCGGGACAGAATCCAGCCCCCCAATCGGGACTAGAACCCAGTGTGCTGGCGTCGCAAAGCCTATTGAGCTGCGGCGCCAGCCAGGTTCCAGGTCTTGCTGGGACACAAGCAAGCAGCCTGCCCTGCCAGAACCTCGCCTCCAGGAGACAGATGATTTTGCATCCCTTTTACTTTTCATTATCTATTTTAAAATTTTTCTTTGGGGCCGGCGCCGCGGCTCACTAGGCTAATCCTCCACCTTGCGGCGCCGGCACACCGGGTTCTAGTCCCGGTCAGGGCGCCGGAATCTGTCCCGATTACCCCTCTTCCAGGCCAGCTCTCTGCTATGGCCAGGGAGTGCAGTGGAGGATGGCCCAAGTGCTTGGGCCCTGCACCCCATGGGAGACCAGGAGAAGCACCTGGCTCCTGCCATCGGATCAGCGCGGTTCGCTGGCCGCAGCGCGCCAGCTGTGGCGGCCATTGGAGGGTGAACCAACGCACAGGAAGACCTTTCTCTCAGTCTCTCTCTCTCTCTCACTGTCCACTCTGCCTCTTAGTAGTTTTTTTTGTCTGTTCTACTTAATATGACTGGTTTAATTCTGTAATTAATACACAATTATTCTTAAGTGTTGAAATTTAACTGAAATGTGATCCCTGTTAAACATAAGAGTAGGAATAAGAGAGGGAAGAGATGTACAATTTGGGACATGCTCAAGCTGACTTGCCCCAAATGGTAGAGTTAGAAACATACCAGGGGACTCCAATTTAATCCCATCAAGGTGGCATGTACCAATGCCATCTCACCAGTCCAAGTGATCAATTTCAGTTCACAATTGATCATAATGAAAGGACTAAGAGTCAAAGGAAGCACATAAACAAGTCTAGTACCTGCTAATACTAACCGATAGAATAAATAAAGGGGGGAGTGATCCAACATGGGAAGCGAGATACTCAGCAGACTCATAGAATGGTGGATGTCCTAAACAGCACTCTGGCCTCAGAATCAGCCCTAAAGGCATTCCGATCTGGCTGAAAAGCCCATGAGAGTATTTCAGGCATGGAAAGCCAAAACACTCTGGCAAAAAAAAACAAAAACAAAAACAAAAAACAAAACAAAAAATAAACCACACAACTAAATGAAAGATCTCTGTGAGTGAGATCCCAGTGGAAAGAACAGGTCTTCAAAGAAGGAGGTACCTTTCTCTGAAGGGAGGAGAGAACCTCCACTTTGAATATGACCTTGTCTAAACAAGATAAGAGTTGGTGAACTCAAAAGGCTTCCATAGCCTTGGAAACTCATGACTGGTGCATAGGGAGATTACTGATGCCATAAGCAGGAGTGTCAATTTGTAAAGTCAACAACAGGAGTCACTGTGCACTTACTCCTCATGTAGGATCTCTGTCCTTAATGTGCTGTGCATTGAGACTTAATGCTATAACGAGTACTCAAAAAATATATTTCACTTTGTGTTTCTATGGGGGTGCAAACTGTTGAAATCTTTACTTAATGTATACTAAACTGATCTTCTGTAAAAAAAAAAAAAAAAAAAAAAAAAAAAAAAAAGAAGAAGAAATTATCAATTCCCAACTTGATTCTCACTGGGATTAAACATGACAATAGGTCTGATCTGATTTCATCATCATTTAAAAAATCATCTATTATTTTTCACTTTATGTTTGTGTGGGAGCAAACTGTTGAAATCTTTACTTAATGTATGCTAAACTGATCTTCTGTATATAAAGAGAATCGAAAATGAATCCTCATGTGAATGTAAGGGGAGAGGGAGTGGGAAAGGGGAGGGATGCGGGTGGGAGAGACGATATGGGGGGGAAGCCATTGTAATCCATAAGCCGTACTTTGGAAATTTATATTCATTAAATAAAAGTTAAAAAAAAATTTTCTTTGATCATGTTTTGTTTGTAATCTCTTCCTCCTCTTACTCCTGGGGAGTCAGCTTGGCTCCTGTCTTGTGTCCCAGGTGCGGTGCAGGTGGCATTCGTAACACCACGCTTAGAGGTGCTACCTAATGAGCTTGATGCAGTTCTCCCCCGGGTCTTGGTGCCGACCAACTGGTTACTCGATGCATTATAGACCATGTCGACCTTCCTTCAGCCCCAGGAGAAGTTCTGCCCATCCAGTCTCAGGGCACAGGACTGCTTGTCACCTCCCTGCACATGGACTGTGTGTCTGCAGCAGGGCCAGTCTTGGTGTTGGCAGTGGGATGTCCCAGCTCGTGCATGTTTCCCTCCCCACCGTTCCCCTCTCTTTTCTTCTCCCCTCTTCTTTCTTTCCATCTTTCTTTCATTCACTGTTTCTTTATTTTCATGTTCTTTGAAAGAGAGACAAAGAGACAGCGAGATTTTCTACCTGTTGGTTCAGTCCCCAAATGCCCACAACAGCCACACAGTTGAGCCGGACTAAACAAATCCTAGAAGCTGGAACTCCATCCAGGTCTCCTATGTGGATAGCAGGGACCCAAGAACTTAAGCCATCTGCTACCTCCTAGGGTGTGCATTAGCAGGAAGCTGGATCAGAGGCAGAGAAGCTGGGACTTGAACCAGGCCCTCCGATATGGGATGCAGTCTTCCCAAGCAGCATCTTAAACACTGAGCCTAAAGCTTACCCCTGTGCTTGTGTTTCTTGTGGTAGGGCTTTTGCCCCCAGTACTGCAGTACTTGTGCCAGTTGTTCTCAGATGCCCCTGGCACAAGGCTGGTTGGGTGTCGCTCCCCATCTTCGTGGAGGAACGACACAGGACCCTGCGCTGTTCTTTCATCTGCTCAGCCCTCCCCGGGTTTGCTGCTGGTTCTTCCCGGGTTGGCTACCGACCCTTCCACCTCCGTGGAAGGGCGGTTCCCCCTGCCACATTCCCCACTTCCGCGGGGGAGCGGCACACCGCTGGCCGGCTCTCTCGGGGGCTGCACAGGTGTTCCTCAGGTGTTCCTCTTAGATGTTCCTGGTGCATGCCGTCTCTCTCCTCCTTTATAGTCCTCCTCCGCCAATCCCAACTCGGCTGCCCACACGCCGAGTACGCTGCTCTCCTCCAATCAGGAGCAGGATCAGTTCCTGGAGGTCATCACTCAAGTTGGCAAGAGGCAGCTGCGTGGAAGCTGTTTTCTCCTCTCCCAGCGCCATATTGTGGGAGAGCAGATGCATAGAACAAGTCTTAATTCCAGTAACTCAGTCCAGTCCGGGTTGCTCCCCACAGTTGGGTTGGGAAGAACAATAGTATTTTATTAGATCACTAATAATTACAAAACCTTATTAATCAGAGGTGAGCAAGCACAGTGCATCTTGCTTTTTAACTTCTCTTTCTTCATCTGGCTGAAATTTCTAGGGAGTGAGGGCCAGGCATTTGGCCAAGTGGTTAAGACACAGGTTTGGATGCCCGCATCCCATATCTGAGGGTCTAGATTCTGTTCCTGACTCTGGCTCCTGACTCCAGCTTCCTGCGAATGCAGACCCCAAGAAGCAGCAGATGATGGCTCCAATGATTGGGTCTCTGTGACCCATGTGAGAGACCCAGATTCAGCTCCCAGATCCAAGCTCCCAGCTTTAGCCTGCCACAGCCTTGGCTGTGGTAGGCAGTTGAGAAGCAAACCAGCAAATGGAAGCACTCTGTCTTTCTCTCTCAAAAAAAAAAAAAAAAAAAAAAAAATAGAGAGGACAGTGCTATGGTGCAGAGGTTTAAAGCTACAGCCTGCAGTGCCAACATCCCATATGGGTGCTGCCTTGAGTCCTGGCTGCTCCACTTCCAATCCAGCTCCCTGCTAATGCACCTGGGAAAGCAGCAGAAGATGGCCCAGGTGCTTGGGCCCCTGCACCCCATGTGGGAGGTCCAGAAGAAGCTCCTGGCTCCTGGCTCCTGGCTTCAGCCTGGCCCAGTGCCAGTTGTTGCAGCAATTTGGGTTGTGAACCAGCAGATGGAAGATCTCTCTCTGTCTCTGCTTCTCTCTCTCTCTGTAGCTCTGCCTTTCAAATAATAAATAAATCTTTTTTTCTAAAAAAGACTTAGAATACAAATACGCTTAATTAAATTTGGCTACCTGTAGAATCTGCCATATACTTACAGAAATCTGTTTAGGTACTGTTCAAGTCCCAGTTGTTCCACTTCTAGTCTAGCTCCCTGCTAATGCACCTGGGAAGCTCCTGGCTCCTGGCCTCACCTGGCACAGCTCTGATCATTGTGGCCATGTTGGGAGTGAACCAGCAGATGGATGATTCTCTCTCTCTGTCTCTCTCTCTCTGTCTCTTCATTTCTTTGGGAAACAGGATGCCACTTCTACTGAGTTAATTTTACAGTACAGAGGTTGGTTGGTTGGTTGGTTTGTGCTTATTATGCCATGAAGTCACAGAGAATGGCTTCCAGAAGCTCAGGCTCCTTTCCCTGGGTTCTGACAAAGTGGGCTTCCCTGAGTGGAGCAGGCTAATGCTGCAGTTGAACCGAGATACTTTTCTTGTTGGCTTCCTTCTGGTTCTGATCATTTTCCTTTGCACGTTTCAGGAAGCTATCTTGGCTCTTAAAGTGCTTACCTTGCTCAGTAGGCACATTGATTCTCTTGGTAAGAATCTTGCCCTTCACTATTTGTTTCCAACAGTAATGACATCGTGCCGGGTCACACTGCAGTTCTGCCATGGTCACACTTACGGGCATTCCTTTTTGAAAGGTCCCCGTTCCCTTGATGTCTACAATGTCACCTTCCTTGTAAATGCACATGTGTATGCCCAACGGGACAACTCTGTGTTTTCAAAAAGGCCTGGAGAACATGTATTGGGTGCCTCTCCTCTTTCCCTTTGTGTTTGTCACCTTGGCAAATTACTGGGAGATGGTGGTTCTGGCCAAAAGTCAATAAATAAATATTTTTTTAAAAAAGAAAATTTTAATCGTGAAAAAATAATCACACTATTGAGTCCTATACATTCTGGGCTGGTGCTGAGGCATAGCCAGTAAAGCCACTGCCTGCAGTGCTGGCCTCCCATATGAGCACTGACTGGTTCATATACCAGCTGCTCCACTTCCCATCCAGCTCCCTGCTCGTGACCTGGAGAAAGCAACAGAAGATGGCCCTAGTACTTGGCCCCTGCACCCACATGATGAAACTCCTGGCTTCTGGTTTCAGTCCAGCCCAGCACTGGCTATTGCAGCCATGTGGGGAGCGAGCCAGCAGATGGAAGATCTCTCTCTGTATCTCTGTCTCTTTTTCTCTGCTGTAACTGATTTCCAAATAAATAAATAAATAAATAAATATTTTTCAAAAATAAAAAAACTATACTTTCTTATAAGTAATGCAGAATTCTTCATGACAAATTTAGTCATTAATAAGGAGAGACATCCATATGGTGCTTACAGAAAATAATTGTGTAACAGGACATCTTTTGTGACCACACAGTGCAGAGGCTCAAAGTGTGAAGTATGTGTTTATATTTCTCTCTGCAACAAAGTGACTCTGTGGATGACAGAGAGATCTTTCATACCTTACTCTCACCTCTGGTTCTTATCTGTGTCCCCAGCTGGTTTCACCTTCCTTCCCTGCAAACAGTTGTCTTTATTTTATCATTCAGACAGACTGAGCCTGTTGAGAACTGATGAATCAAAGAAGCAAGAAAGTGATGTGTGCGTACTGTATGTTTAATACTCATGTGCAGTCTGGGTAATGGAAGTATGGTTTTTTTTTTTTTTTAATTTTCTGTTCAAACAGAGTTTATGTGAATAGCAGCCTCTGTCCTCTCAGGCTTACTTGAGTGGAAAAAATCCCTTTGAGGCTTTATCAGAACTTGTGGTACAATATTGATTAATTGGTAACACAAATTAGCTTTGAACTTACCATCAAAATATGAAAAAATATATTTGGATCAGTTCTGGCTGGTGCTTTCTTGGGTGGTTGTTACCGTCAGACACATTTCCCTCATGATGAAGGTGAAGATTATTAATTGACAGAATTAAAAAAAATAATCGATTGACCTTTCCAATCATACCTGAATAAAGCCTTCAACAAGAAAATGCTGTTAATTTTAGTGGTAGCTAAATTCAATAGAGTTTCGCTTCATCTCAACCACATTTTCCAAACCACCAGACCACTAAATGTCCGCTTGAGACTTTAAGGTCAGGGTAAAATGAGATAGCAATTCGGTAATTAATTGATGTAATATAGAGTGACAAGAAGCAATTTAGGCTCAAAACCCATAAACCTCAAATCCATTAAATTATCATGTTTTGAATGCTTTTTTTTAAAGTGATTTTAAAAATAGCCATTTCCTTTTGGGTTATATACTCATAGTCTGAGGAACTACTGAATTGTGTAGGAGTAGAAAGCCTGCAGGAGAGTCTGCAGACTTGAGCTGAGGGCTGTCTGCTTCCTGGCTCCCCTGCGACAGTTCCCCTGCAGGGGCCTGCGGTGGCCATCTGCTGCCGTCACCAGAGGACAAACCAAAGGGGCCACCTGGTCTGGCACTCGAACCTCCAAAGCCCTGGGCTGAATAAAACTCTTCTTTCTGTAAAATTAAGAAAGGGAGAAGGCATTTGGCCTGGTGGTTAAGATGTCTGCCTTCCACATCAGAGGACTTGGGTTCAATGCCTGGCTCTGGCTCCTGACTCCAGCTTCCTGTTAGTGCAGACTCTGAGAGGAGAACAGTGAGGGTTCAAGTAATTGGGTTCCTGCCACCCTCATGGGGGAACCTGGATTGCATTCCAGCTTCTGACGTGTGGGCATTTGGGCAGTGAACCAGCAAGTGGGTGCTCTCTGTCTCAGTCTCTCTGCCTGTCAAATTTATAAAACTAAAAATTAAAAAAAAAGCTGATGTATTTCATTAAGGAAAAATTATTACCTACTTGCTCTTTGAGCCAAAAGTATTATTTAATCTCTGATATAAACTCCAAAATGTAAAAAAAAAAAATTGAATTGCAAATGTTCAGTAACAGTCAAAATTCAAGTCACTTCAGGGATGCTAGAATTAATTTTACCATTTTGTCAGTTCCTTTATATTGTGCCTTCTCTGAGTTTAATGTATCAATGCAGTTATGTTTATGAATTTAATTTTCTTGTACACTGTATGACCAACTAGGTAGATTCCCAGATGATAAAGTGGCATGTAGTAATTACTTCGTTTTCCTTAAACTTATTCACTGATTTTTTTCATACTATTTCCCATGATCTCATTTGATCTTACAGACATGAGTGGAGTAATCTCTTGGTACCTAGAGAAGCTATAAACTCTGCCCATTTTGCCTAGCCCTGACGGGTCTTGTAGTCCACTGCATCCATTCTAGTCCACTCACCAGGCATTAACTAGCAACAGAGGGAGACTCGATATTGATGCCTGCCATTTGCTGAGCACTTCCTAGGAGTCAAGCCCTGAACTGAACACCTAACACAGTATCTGATTTAATTCCCTGTATAATCTGAGGATGGTATTCGCGTATTCCTGTCACAACACTAATTGTTATAGCTACCATTTATTGAGTTAGTATGAACTGAGTGCTTTACATAGATGATATCATTTAATCCTCACAGCAACTCTTTATTTTAGGCATAGTTGTGTCAGCTTGATGACTAAAGTGGTTGCTAAAATTCTGACATTCTTCTGTAGTGGCCAGTGAAGAGCTGCTGCCTTGAGTTTGCCAACTGCTTTCTGTACCCTGCGTCTCCAGCTCTTCCTCCATCTTCTCTTCTCCAAAGTCAGAATCTCCAGGGTTAACCCTGGGCACAACAGAGGCTGTCTGGGATCCCTTCTTGAGGGCAAGTCCAGAGTCTTTTCTGATTGGTGGGTGCTCTGGCCATGAACAGGAATGCAGGCATTGATTGACATTTCTGTTTTGCAGGAGGAGAGTCACTGAAGTACATAAAAGTTAAGCCCCTTGACCAGTATCACCCACCTAGGAAGTGTCAGGGTCGGGATTCAAACCTAGGTCTCTCTCGGGTTAAAATCCTTGTTCTTGACTAGTCCGGTGTATACTAGAAAGCAGAGAAAGCCAGCCAGCCATTGCTGTCGACTTCCCAGGCTCCGTGAGCATAGTGTTGGGGCCATGTATTCTGTGTCTGATTATTTGTACAGGGAATTTCACATTTCATGAAGTCTGTAATACTTGAAACTGTGAGAAAATCTTCAAAAACAAAAAAAAAGCTGTGCGAATGCTGTTGTCCTAACTGGTCCCCAGCCTTACTAATTTGCATGCAGATTGATGATGGGAAATATTTTGTATTATTTTTCCAACATCCTATATTCACTAATTTAGCCCATGATATATTTTAGAATAATTTCTCTAGAGGTAGAAATTACCCCATTCATTTTGTGACCACGACACCAGATCAGCAACCTTGAAATTGTCTATCCATTAAGTACACCAAGAATGATAAATTACAGAAGTGACACTTTTATGTGCTTTTATTTTCTTGGCCATGGTAATCTGTTTACTTGTGTTCATACCTTATCAGCATTTATATACTTTTAAATTATGTATACTTGTATGTGATTTTAATGTCCAAAATCCAAATGCTGAAGACTAAAAACACTTGGCATTATATTTTATTTCTCTACTCCGTCTTATCTACCATGTCTTTCTCTCCATTTTTGGTAAAAAGCTAACCTCCAGTTTAGTATACATAATGTCCAAGACGCTTGTACTCATAGACGAACTTCTCATATTATCACAGTACTCTGTATCTTTTAAAGGCAGTCACTTAGACCCAAGTCTGCTGGCCGCAACATGCATTTATTTATCGCAGTGCAGCAAAGCTCCTAGAATTGGGGATGCCACGTGCATGTGTGAGAGCAGGAAAATTTGACAAGGGGAAAAAAGCAGAAATACTCTGGACATCGTGGAAGAAATGGTGCATGTTATTGGTAGGTGGTATTTGGAGAGAGAAGTCACAGTAAGACCACTTGAAGCTATGTGTGGCAGCAGGGACAAGTCCAAGAAGGTTTCTTAATGAAGGCCCTAAGATTGCAGCTGAAGACAGTCTGACAGAGCAGGTGTTCGGTGCAGCAGTTAAGATGTCACTTGGGACACCCACATCCCATATTGGAGTGCCTGGTTTGAGTCCCTGCTCCTCCACTTCCAGTCTGGCTTCCTGCTAACCTGCACCCTGGGAGGCAGTAGGTATTTGGGTCCCTGCCACCTCCCTTGGGAGACTTGATTTCCAGGCTTCTGGCTGCAGCCTGACCCAGCCCTGGCTTCTGAGGAATTTTGGAGAGTGACTCACCCAATGGAAAATTTCTCCCTTGTGTCTCGGTCTCTCTGCCTTTCAGATAAAATAAAAACAAATAAGTAAAAATGTAAAGGCAGCCTGACTTTTGCCTATCTCTTGCTGTGATCTTATGAAATATATATTTGTTCTTGTCCTCCATATGCTGACATACAACTCCTAGAATCCTTGGAATCCTTGGAGTGTCTTTGGTATGCTGATGAGAGACTACACTCCCCTGGGTAGCCTCAGGCTAGGAACTTGTTGCCATGGGAACCAACCTTGCTTGGAGAATTGGAACTCTCAGTTTCACCACATCCCTACTTAGGGAAGTAGAGAGGGGCTGAAGGTTGGTTAAATGGGACAGGAGAGGCTCTAACATTTGAATGGCCAGTGATTTAATCACCCCTACTTAAGGAAGCTTCCATGAAAACCTCACTAGCAAAATTCATGAAGTGCAAGGAGTGATCATGGGAACCTTAATTTATACCTGGTCTATCCTGTTCTTGTGACTTGCCCAGGAAGCGGTGGTGGTAGAAAGCAGGCTTATGGGACTGAGCCTGTAACCTATAGGATCTAATGCTACCTCCAGGTAGATAGTCCTGGAATTGATCTGAATTAGAAGACACCCTGGTGGTATCCACTGCAGAACTGCTGGTTGTATGTATGAGACCCCTACACCCCTGGGGTCCCGGAATTATTCTGTGTTGTGAAGTAAAGTAAAAGAAATTTCTCTGTATATCCTTATACTTGATCACCCATTCAAGTGTGCAGAGGGCTTTTGGGCTCTCACTGTGGCTCCTGAGACCGGCAGAGGAACCAGCTGGCCGCAGCACCAAGCAACCTCACCCCAAAGGTACCTGCTGGTTCTCCTGGGCCCTGAGCAACACCTGAGGCCCTAGGTTATGACCACACAGCGCTCTGGGGATGTTTACTCCTTGTGCTTTGAGTAGCATTTAGGAAGGGATGCAGCCTAGCACAGAATCACCTTTTCACAGATTCAAGGTGGCTGCAGGCAGGATCTCAGCGTGGAGAGCTGAAGGTAGATGTTTTCCTCATCATTCCCTCCGAGGGGATCTGAGTCAGTGGGGAGGAGCCAAGGCAGGAGCTAATGTGCTTATTGAGGACTGGAACAAGCCAAGCAGGCGTGGGAATGCCCTGGGGGCCATGGCAGACCTAAGGGGCCTGGAAGGGGAGGGCTGACTCTCCAGCAAATGCACTGGAGGGGTCTGAGCCAGTGACCATTGCAGTAACTTCATTTCTTTGCATTTTTCTCCCCCTGGCAACTTGGAGAATGCATACTGTTAGCAAAAAGCTCACCCGAGCATGGCAAGTTCTGTTCCCTTTAGGGCCACACTGAGAGAGTTCACAGTGCAGTCATTTCGCAGTAGTGGGGAAGATACTGCCAGGGGGCGGAACCGACCACCACCTTTCAACATGTGCCTCTTGAGCACCTACTGCACAGCCCTCATTGCAACGTTTTGAGCACCTGTTGCACACCAGGAGCTGTATTTGCTATGGCATAATTCAAGGGAGACGGGACAAGGGACAAGGATTGTCACCACAAGGACACAGTTGGCTTCTGGGTATGGTCCCTGTGCATCTCTCTGCCTTTAGATTCCCGTTCTGTGGCTCAGTGTGACTTGCTGCACGTCTGCCCTGTGTTTTGGAACGGAAAAGCTTTGCTTGACGTACAGTGATGCAGAGGTGATGACTCAAGGAAGACTCAGAGAAATCATTGTTTCATAGGATCTGGGCCCAACAGCACAGGATTAGAAAACCTGTCGTATCAGTACTTGATCGGATATTGTGTGTTCAGTTTAGCAAACCTCTCAACAGAAGAAACCAGAAATATATCTTATTTATTTACAATGGGAAATAAAACTTCAAAAATGGGGGAGTTCATTGCTGAAGTTCTCTTCATCTCCTTTTCTCTGAACAGGAGCCTCCTAAGCAGCTAAACCTTCAGACGATACCTTGAGGAGCCAAGACTTAGAAGAAGAGATATTTGTGCATTTGATGGCATGGTGTTGAGAGAAGCAAACACACGATGCATTCTGGCTCCAAGGTTGCACCCTCCGAACAGACCCGATCCTTGGCAGAAGCAGCTGGACGGGTTCATTTTCCTCAGCCAGCATATAGTGGGATGGGTATGTCTGTGGCTGATCGGATCTCGTTACCATTCTTGCCTTCCATGTGTTAGGTGGCAGGCAGTGTAGTTTTTCTAAGGCGACTTTGCGCATCTCAGTGTTGCCTTTGGTTTAACACCCAGAGTGCAATTTGATTTCCCCTTCCGGAGTATCTTCTCCCAAGTGTTGTTCATAGAATGACTATTAGAGTTTAGCTATGGATTATTTTGATGTCCTTTCTAACATTTTATTAGTTTTGGAAATGTAAGAAATAGAGCGTGTGCATCAATGGCAGGCTAGGTTTAAAATTAGTGTTTCCTATGGCCTACACCCTTTGATAAATCTACTAGTTTTCAAAAGTGAATTCTCTATTGTTATTGCTATTCTAATTAGCATGCTTATTATTTAATTGGGCACTAAGGTGCCAATTAAAAGAAGAAAAGTCTTACATACTAGGGAAAACAATTGATTAAATTTCCTAGAAGTAGAATCCGTGGGAGATAAAGGATGTTCTATATAGTAACTGCCACATGGGCTTTCTCGCTCTGTAATTGTGTCTCTATAGGTCAGGAAAATTGCTAAAGCCAACAAGGTGTTCCAAATGGATAAGCAAAACTCCTTGTCAGTTTTAGATCAGCTCAAGTCAATCTGGTTGCTCACCCACGAGAATCCTGGCTGGTATACAGGGTCTAGCCGGGGACAAGTTTCTGCCGAGCACTCTGGGAATGTTGTCTGCAGAGCTGCCTCCTCCTCTCACTTGCTGCTTTGGATTCTGCCCGAGCCCTGGGTAGGCTTGGGAAGTCTCCTTTCCAGCAGAGCGAGCAGTGAATTGACCCGTAGGTGGATGGCCACAGGATTGGCTGCTAAAGCCACTGGGATTTCTGCTGGAAGAACCAAACAGCAGGGAATACATTCCAGTCCCCAGGGAAGCCGCCTCCCCCAACCTTGCCTCCATTCCATCCTCAGGAAAGCCAATTAGTAAATTAATATTTGCCAGATAAATTGATTTTTCAGAAGATAAGCTCTTTAATTTCTATCTAGATACTTTTTTATTTTTCTCCAGTAAATGGGAATGGGAAGAGGCTAATAGTTTTGTTATTTGGAGCAAATTCCCAACTCAAAGTGCTATGTTGTGTCCTCTGAAAATTGACATGTGAACTCCCAATGTGCTAGTATTCAGAGGTGAGGCTCTGGGGTGGCTGATTAAGTCAGGAGCATGGGGTCCTCTCCAGTGAGATTAACCCCTTACCATGTGCACACCTGGCAAGAAGGCTCCGCCCCCCCAAAGCGTGGAGGGAACCCTTCCCAGACGCCCTATCTGCTGGTGCCTGATCTTGGACTTCCTGACCTCTTGATCTGTAAGAATACATTCTTGTTGTGACTGAGCCAGCTGGATCAGTATGTTTTGTTACAGTGGCCTGAACAAGCTAAGATACCAAACTCAGGCGTAGAATTGAATATAAAATAAAATAATATTTGCTACTAAAATTTTAATGATTAGCTTATGATTTTGATGTTATACTGCAGAATCAATCAATACTCATCACTGTCAGCTGCAAGATGTGTGTGTAGTCTCTGTATTACACATTTCTGGGATGAAATGGATGCTCATTTTCCGTCAAGGTCAATGAGAGTATGGTGTCTAGTTTCCAAAGATGATTAATCAACATTTTAATCTGTACTGTAATACTGATCAATTTATTTATGTCAATGTCTGATTACTGTGGATAGAGGTGAAGAATGCATTCATGTATCTATCTCTTTATTTCTTTGAATAATTTTCTTGGGATAAATCCCTCAAAGTAGAATTAGTAAAACAAAAAGTGTGACTATGTTGTGGCTAGTGCTTAATCCATCCTGTGCGATAAGTAAGGACCTATGGCTTACTGGCCTCACAGCGCATGCCTCCTTTTGTGGTGAGAATGCAAGGGTTACAGGCACACTTTAACAGCAGAATTTGTGCTTGTTGTTATTGTTTTTTTTTTTTAAACAAATGTGAGAAATAATTCATTTGCTATTGACAGGGCAGGGAAAACTAGACAAAAAAGCTCTCAATAGGCTCTGGGGAAGAAAGATACGGCGCTTCAAAGGAAAAAGCCAATTTCCAAATGGAAAGGTCTGGAGTACACGAGCAGCACCCTCCAGGCTTTAGTCACAGAACAAAACTGATCTGAGTTCTATGCAAAGAATTCCCAGATAATTGAGGCAAATATAAGATGTATCATCTCTTTTACATTTCAATATGCATTTTTTAAAAGATTTGTTTACTTATTTGAAAGTCAGAGTTACAAGCACAGAGGGAGAGACAGAGAGAAAAAGAGAGAGAAAGCGAGCCAGCTTCCATCCACTGGTTCACTCCTCAGATGACCACAACCACCAGGGCTGAGCCAGGCCAAAGCCAGGAGCCAGGAGCCAGGAGCTTCTTCCAGGTTTCCCACGTGGATAGCAGAGGCCACTGCTTTCCCAGGCCATTAGCAGGGAGATGGATTGAAAGTGGAGCAGCTGGGAGTTGAATTGGTGCCCATTTGCGATGCCAGCAATGCAGATGGCAGCTTAACTTTCTGCCCCACAACCCCAGCCCCAATGTGCATCTTTTAAAAAAGAACTTCTCAAAAATAAAAAACAAAACCAGAAAAGAACTATCCTTTGAAATAGTAATGATATCTCACTCCTCCCAAAAAAACTACCAAAAAATATTTAACACTATCAAATAGCCAATAGTATACATTTTCCTTATTCTTTTGTGTTTTTTAATTTATTTGACAGGTAGAGTTATAGACAGTGAGAGAGAGAGAGAAAGGTCTTCCTTCTGTTGGTTCACTGCCCAAATGGCACTATGGCCGGCGCTGTGCAATCCAAAGCCAGGAGCCAGGTGCTTCTTCCTGGTCTCCCATGCGGGTGCAGGAGCCCAAACACTTAGCCATCCTCCACTGCCTTCCCAGGCCACAGCAGAGAGCTGGACTAGAAGAGGAGCAACTGGGACTAGAACCCAGCACCCGTATGGGATGCTGGCACCACAGGTGGAGGATTAACCAAGTGAGCCATGGCGCCGGCCCCTAATCCTAAAATTTTTAAAAGCAATTTACTCAAATCTGATGAAGCAAGATCTGTATATTGTTGTTGATTGATACATATCTTGAATGTTTTCTTTTCCAATTTTATAAGTTTCTCCATAGATCTCTTTCCTTTGTAATTTTATTGTTGACGAAAAATAGTTAGAGTCTTGTAGAAGTCCAGTCACTGCCTGGACTTTGTTGACTGAATATCTGCGGGGTTATTAAATATGTTCTTCTAGGCTGTGTATTTTCCATAAATTAAAATCCAAGACTCAATCATTTTTAGATTGAGGAGGAGAGGGTAAGTGACAAGACAACCATAAAAGGTGTTAAAAACTTGCATCAGTGGCCGGCGCTGCGGCTCACTAGGCTAATCCTCCGCCTAGCAGCGCCGGCACACCAGGTTCTAGTCCCGGTCGGGGCGCCGGATTCTGTCCCGGTTGCCCCTCTTCCAGTCCAGCTCTCTGCTGTGGCCAGGGAGTGCAGTGGAGGATGGCCCAAGTGCTTGGGCCCTGCACCCCATGGGAGACCAGGAGAAGCACCTGGCTCCTGCCATCGGATCAGCGCGGTGCGCCGGCCACAGCGCGCTGGCCGTGGCGGCCATTGGAGGGTGAACCAATGGCAAAGGAAGACCTTTCTCTCTCTCTCTCTCTCACTGTCCACTCTGCCTGTTAAAAAAAATTAAAAAAAAAAACTTGCATCAGAAGCTACATAGCATCTGGCTGTCTCCTGTTACTGAGCCATGCTCGTATAGTGATGTTTTAATTCTATTTTTTCTTCATTCATTGGCTGTAATACTATATAAAAGAAACTTTCCCTCACCAGCTAGCAGGTTACTCTGGGGCACAGGTCATATTTTCTTTTTTTTAAGATTTATTTATTTATTTGAAAGTCAGAGTTACACAAAGAGAGAAGGAGAAGCAGAGAGAGAGAGAGATAGAGAGAGAGAGAAAGAAAGTGGTCTTCACTGGTTCACTCCCCAAATGGCCGAAATGGCTGGAGCTGGGCCTGTCCAAAGCCAGGAGCCAGGAGCTTCTTCTGGGTCTCCCACACAGGTGCAGGAGCACAAGCACTTGGGTCATCTTTTACTGCTTTCCTAGGCCACAACAGAGAGTTGGATTGGAAGTGGAGCATCCAGGACTCGAACCAGTGCCCATATGTGATCCCAGCACTGCAAGCAGCAGTCTCACCTGCTATGCCACAGCACCGGCCCCACAGGTCATATTTTGATCAATGGCTACAGTCAGTGGCTTAAGCCACTGTGTGCCACAATGCTGTCCTCTGAAACTCAAATTTATTTACTACTTACTCGGTATCCAGAGCTGAGCTAAGTGCTTTATTTAATCCTTATAACACCTTCATAAATAGGTGGTATTATTATTCCTAAAGTGCTAACAAGGAAACTGAAGTGTAGCCAACTTTGGGGAACTTGCTCACATGGAAGGCAGATTGGTATAGTAAGGTTTGGAACCCAGCTGTCTCTGAAGTCAATATGCATGCTAGACACAACTGCACAAACTAGCAGTTATTCTATTCAGTCAGGATGTAAGCCAAACCTTCGTTGTACAGAACACATAGTAAACACCTCCTCCAAGAATGCTTTGATGGTTAATTTTCTATCATCTGGTCTTACATTGTTCTGGGGGTTTCTTGAAAGATATTTTTGCATGAGATTAACTTTAAAAAAAAAGATTTATTTATTTATTTATTTGAAAGGTGGAGTTACAGAGAGGCAGAGAGGTAGAGAAAGAGATCTTCCATCCACTGATTCTCTCCCTAAATGGGTGCAATGGCCTAAGCTGTGCCGATCTGAAGTCAGGAGCCAGGAGCTTTTTCCAGGTCTCTCATGCAGGTGCAGGGGCCCAAGCACTTGGGCTATCTTCTACTGCTTTCCCAGGCCATAGCAGAGACTGGATTGGAAGTTGACCAGCCAGGACCCATATGGGATGCTGGCACTACAGGTGGCGGCTCTACATGCTACGCCACAGTGCAGGCCCCTGAGATTAACTTAAAAAAAATTATTTGCAAGGCAGAGAGACAGAGATGCTGGTGCCGGGTTGGGCCAGGCTGAAGCCAAAAGCTGGGAACTCAATGCAGGTCTCCTGCATGGATGGCAGGGAGCCATCCACTTGAACCATCACCTACTGCCAACCTGGGTTCATATTAGCAATAAGCTGGAATTGGGGGCAGAGCCAAGACTGGAACCCAGGCATTCTGATATGGCTATCCCAAGTGGTATCTTAACTGCTGTTCCAAATGCCCACCCTGAGATTAGCACTTGAATTGGTAAAGCAGGTTGCCATCCTTAATGTGATGGGCCTTGTTCAGTCAGGTAAAGGCCAGAATAGATTGACGCGTCTGAGCCTCCCCCAGGTAAACAGGAACTCTGCAGTGGATTGTCCTTGGACTTTAGTTGCCCCATCGGCTCTCCTCTGGCTCTCTGCCTGCTGGCTCACTGCAGTGTTGGGCTTGCCAGTCCCTATAATCACATGAGCCAAGTCCATATAATAAATCTCTTTAGATAGCTAGATAGATTCTATTGGTCTGTTTCTCTGGAGAACCCTAATACAGGTTTATTTTAAGAAACCCAAATGAAAGAAGCAGTGTTTAAATTGCCCCTAAATTTTGCAAGACTGACACAATAATTTTATATGAAAGTGGCCTTTCCTTCCCATGAATCATATTCCTGAAATAATGTGCTTCTAAAAATCATGAACAGATGGTCCTACCTGCTATATCTGATTTTGTGTTAAGAAATGACTAAAGGAAACAGATTTTGGTTTTGTCATCATCAGTTTTCTTCCCATATCATTTCATTGGTAGGACTGCAGATGTTCTATTGGTCTTATGCTACTACTTTATGAGACAAAATTATTTATTAACTCAGCACACATTGGCAGGCCCAATGCTAGGCATTGCAAATGGACCCTGATCCTACCTAACTGAATTGAGAGTCAGGCAAATTAAAACCATTACAATACAATATGATATCTCCTATGCTGGGGGCATGTCCCAAATGCATTGAGTACAAACAAATGATATCCAAATCTATAGGAACGCCAAGAAGACATCTCAAAAACAAGTTTTAATATGAAATGTGTTTTGGTGGGTCATCAAGGACTGATTTTCCTTTTCGATTTTCACTGAAGGCACGTTCCATGTTGTAGCAACATGAAAGGAATCCTGATCCTATATTTTCCTAGTTGCTTGGCTTTCTCTATCTGGTTCTAGAATTAATAAGGATTCTACCTTAATACCCCGGTATTAATATCATGTTTTCCTAGGTGATTTTTCATCCACTACAGAGTCTTGGAAGGGTGTTTCAGAGGAATGTTCCACTGAATGAAGTCATGCATCATCAAAATGTTGCATTCCTTTTTCTCCTCTGAACTCCAGATCAGCCTCTGACTCTAGCTGCAGCCCTACAGCTAAATGATTCATTTCTCCATTGGTTTTTCACACTCAAAGGCAATTAAAGATTTTTGAAATTGTTTAAAATAATTAACAATAAGGTCTCCTACTTTTCTCTCTTCTCCGGATTAGATTTCCTTGTGAGCTATTCCTGGGAGGTAATATTTAAAAGCTTGATCTTCATTGACATTAATGAGATTAAAAGATGTTAAGCAGCCCCTTTATACCTAATTACTCAATCAAAACCAAAATTAATCACTTCAATGAATGCTGGAATTTAGTGTTCTCAAATTGGACTCCTTGCCAAGTTGCCTCTCCTAGTAACTTTCTTGATCTAATTAGAATTATTTTAAAATTATTTATTCAAGAGGTAGAGGTTCAAACAAAATAGAGGAGAGAGAGAGTGTGCTCCCATCCATTGTTTATTTCCCAAATGCCTGCAATGGCCCTGAGTTGGACAGGGGATGAAGCTGGAAGGCAGGAACTCTATCCAGGTCTCGCAAGTGGGTGGTAGGGACCCAAGTACCTGAACCATCCCTGGCAGCCTCCTAGCATTAGTAGGAAGCTAGAAGCATGAGCCAGAGCCAGGAATAAAACTCAAGCACCATGATATGGAACACGATGTCCTACCCAGTATCTTAACTGCTAGACCAAATGTCTGCCTCCAGTTAGATTCTTTATTAGAACACATTTTCACATCTGTTGACAGAGAAGTCATGGTGAAGTTTTAGTCAGAGTCCTGTGATTTGAAACTGGCCAAATTGTTTATATATATATAGCACATACAATTTGAATCAAGGGAAGGTAGCTTAGCTGTATTTCATTATCATGAAAGAGTTTCTGACCCTTTCTATCCCTTCTTCCCTCACAGAATGGCATTCTGGATGACAGTATTAGGAAAAGAAGAGAGATTTTAAAGCTCAGACAGATCTGTGATTTACTAGTTAGAAATGTACCTCTTAGGGCATACATATGGCATCTTGCTGCTTGGAAGGTGAAATAGCCTGATAATCTTACTGGGACTTGGGAGAGGGTGGCATGTAACAAAATTCAGTCTATTTCATGCAGGCATCAGTGGCTAACGGCATCTGAATTGAGGGGACAGAGCAGCAACACTGTTCGTAAAATGGCACAGTCTTATGTGTGGCACCATCTATGCCCCAGACACCATCCTAGGCTCTACTCTCCACCCCCCCACCCCCCATTGCTGGAAGCCAGGTGACCAGATGGCCCAACCGCAGCTGTCAGCTCCACCCCCACCCTAATAGGATTTGCTGCTCCTACTTCCCTGCCCCCTGGCAAGGGTTTAACAGGACCTGCTTCTTGTACACATGGGCTCTTACTCTCTCCCCCTCTCCCCCAGCCCATCAGGGCTTCCCCTACCCGACAATAAACCTTTCCCTCACTCCGGTGT
This sequence comes from Oryctolagus cuniculus, assembly GCF_051225735.1. Classification (NCBI taxonomy): domain Eukaryota; kingdom Metazoa; phylum Chordata; class Mammalia; order Lagomorpha; family Leporidae; genus Oryctolagus; species Oryctolagus cuniculus. The sequence goes on from NC_142870.1 coordinate 96,730,539, forward strand.
TTGACGTGTTTTGTGGCAGCCTACAAACCCCATTTCTGAATCTTGTGAGGACTGTATTGTAAATCAAAGAGGTGTGTCTGTGATGAGATGAAGCATACCAGGGTCTTGCCCTGGAAATGAGGCCTGCGGTAGCTAAGAGAAAGGAGCACAGCCAGCTTGCTGGAGGTCAGAGCTGGCTCCAGTCTCACAGAGACTTGGGAAAGAGATGCAGCCAGGCTCAAGGACCAGCTGCGAACCTGCATGTTCGTTGTTGTGAGACTAGATGGAAATAGTGACTAGTTCTCACCTGGGCATCCAGGGCTTGCTTTTCATCATGGTTGAGCAGAGGGGCATCATCCCTAGAAGAGAACCAGGTAAGAATTAGGCTGCACCTGGGCAGGATGGAAGTTCCAGCCAATTATAGCAGAGTTAACAGAGCCCATCCAAGTTGGGGTTAGCCTGAGAATTAAGAACCAGGGACTTGAAGGGGGTCCGTTATGCAGGCTGACCACACGCAGGAGAGATTGCTACTAATACGCTCCAGAGTTCCATCAAACATTTCCACTTATGCCACATTGTCCAGGATGTAGGCACATGGGCAAAACTAGTGACAAGAAAGGCTGGGAAATTTGTCTTTCATGTCAAGTGACAGCTTATCCAGATAAAAAACTGAGATTCTGTTGAGGAAGAAGAGGAGGATTGGTATAGGGAGGCAATACTTGCTACCATGGTCCCTCTTGTCCTCTGTAAGAGCTTTGCTTTTTCTTTCTAAATCCTGACTGCCACTTGCTAGTCCTATGACCAAGAATAAGATAACTACTTATCTGTATCTTAGTGCTAGCGTATATAAAAAGGGCCGATCACTACCTAGCTTACAGGTTTATAAACATTAAGTAACAATAATATATATAGGCAATACTAGATACATGCTGCTTCCCCTTGTCCCCAAGTTGCTTCTGCTTTTCTCTTGGCTCTTCTCTTTTCTCTCTCTCTCTCTCTTTTTTTAAAATATTTATTTTATTTATTTGGAAGGCAGAGTGACAGAGAAAGGGAGAAAAAGAGAGATGGAGAGGGAGAGAGAGATCAACTCATCTCAGATCCTGCCTCCTCAAGGAAATTAGTTGATCGTATAATAGAACATTATGTGAATTCTTGGCATTTACCAATTACAGGGTTCATGATAATTTTTGAAGACATTTGTTAATTTGGGTCTAAACTGGCATACTCCTAACTGGTGCCTTAGAAACAGTTGATATGTCATGCTGACAACAACATTGAGGTTGTAACTTATTTAAAATAGTTATTTTTGTGTGTGCCTGCTCTAAACTACGAAATTCATAATTTATGGAACAGTAGCACTGTAGTCCTTGCTGCCGTAGAGTAAGCCATTTCTGGCAGCACTTTTCTCTTGTCATATGATGGTCACCTGTTAGACCTCACAGTCACAGACTCATACCCGTGGCTCTAGCTGCTATTTGCTCATGTAATGTTAAACCTAGATTAGATCTGAACCCGTTGCCATGTTCAGTGGTTGAAAAAGTCCCTTTAGGATAGCAATACCTGATTGTTCTTCCCACCTGCTCTTTGCCTGGTCTCTGTTATCTTTGTTACCATAGAAACAACTTGGCGGGGTGAAGCTGGAGCAGATCCACTCTTTCGCGGCGTGGAAAGCAGCGGCTGCATCACTGATGTGACATAGAAGAGTTGAACCTCAGACAGCAGCTAGTCTGGCCTTGGAAGGAGGATGGGGGAGGGGACCTCAGCCTCTGCACATTGTTTTTCTGCCCCTCCTCTTTTCCCTCTACAAGTCCCGGATGCCCATTTCCCCCCTTGGTTATTCTCTCCCACTTAGACTCCTTTGTCCTTTTCCAATTCTGTCCATCCGGCCGGCTCTGAGTCCTCTCTCCAGGTGTGCAAGGACTGTAAGCTTTGGAATGGAGTCTCTTAGGAGCTAGAGCACTTGATTCTCAATCTCCTGCTGCATGTAATGGAAAACCTACTTTTCAGAGTTATTTTGAGGATAAAATAAGCTATTTGTGCCTACCGTTCTGGCTATGCAGTAGGCATTCCATAAATGTTGGTTTCTTTTCCTCCATTTTAATCTTTCTCTTCTGACCACTTCTGTGTTCTTCTTGCCTCTAAGACTCTGCTTACCTCAACTGTGGTGCGTGGACCAGCACACTGGAGATGCCTCGTCTTGGGCCCCACCTGGGCCTCCTGAGTCAGAATCGCATGTTAATACCCCTGTATTTCCTAGAGGTGATCCAGATTGCAAAGTGCCACTCTAAAATGAACACTTGCTTGTGCTGGTACCCCTTTTGCTAATGGGAAGAAGGAAGAAGGAATGGCCACCACGGGTTGCAAACCTGCCTGGTGCCAGATGCTAGTTTCCGGACCATCACTTCCAGAACTCTTCCTCGCTCTCTGAGCTTGGCACTGTTGTCTCTTCTTGACCTATAGGCAAAGAGACTAAGGGGGTTGACTTCTTAGCCGAAGATTAAATAGGAATGATACAGGCGAGACTCAAACACCTTGTACTATCTACTCCCAAACCACGTAGGCCTGTGGTTTTTGTTTTTGTTTTTTTTTTCCTGGAGAAGATAGAAGTGGGGAGAAAGAGAAAATTAAAACCATAAGTCCTGTCAAAATATGGAGACATAAAAACATGAAAGGTAACCTTGTGTTTCAATGACATCAGTAGAGAACCATGTCCTTGAAACTAATTCCAGCTGTCCTTAATTCTGTTCCTTGCCCTTTGTTTGATATTGACATTTTGACACCTAATAGAGGTTAATAAGATATTTCCTATACACAAAGTAGTTGTTTAATTTTCAGCCTCTTTAGTGAAATGACGTATCGGCTAATTGTGGCAACTAGCCCAGCATACGATTGTGTGACTTCGTTCGTGAGTTTTTCCAGATATCTTCTTTCTCTCGATTAGACTGTGAGACTGTTGAGGAGAGATAGTCCCTGCACTCTGCCTTCTCCTTCCTTCCATGTGATTTTATAATGGCAAGGGGGAAAATCCCACCAGTAATTGTAATTCTGGAACGGGAAAGGAAATTTTGCTTCAGGTATGTAGTAATTTTAGTTCATTTGCAATGAATGTCAAGAGACTTATTTAAGAATGTTATAAAGGTCAAATACAAGAGAGCTTCCAAAAGTTCATGGAAAATGCATATTATGAAAAAATCATGCACACATTTCAAAATTGTTTTGCACCAAAATAAACATCCTTCATTCCACTTTCCCCTAAACTTTTTGAACTACATGCTTATTCGCCTCTGAGATCTCGCCACAAGCTTAAAAATCAGTTCAGGTTTCCAGCATTTACCTTTTCGATTAAGAATGTTCTAGAAGAATGTAAGGTTTATTCTACATGGGTCAATAATTGTATTTTATTTATTTTGACCCATATGGAATCACTGGTATAATTTTTGCAATTCACATTAGAAACAAATATTTCAGTTAATTTTTGAGAACTATCAAGTACAAGGTTGTCATAAAGTAGAAAAGTTCATAGTTATGGAAAAAATGCATAGATTTCAAAAAGAGAGAGATGGCTCACTCCCCATATGGGCCAATCCAGGAGCCAGGAGCTTCATCCAGGTCTCCCATGTGGGTGCAGGGGCCTAAGCAGGATCTGAAGTGAGCAGCTGGGACTCAAACCACCACCCATATGGATCCTGGTGCCACGCAGGCATCCCTGCCTATTAACTTTTGAAGTGTACTTTCATTTAATTTTCTTAGTGGGTTTTCCAAACCTGATGTTTTCATGCTTTTCTAATTCCAAAAGTCTTATTTAGGGAATTTGTTCTAAATAAAGCAAAAAAACTGGACAGAGATTAGTGTAAAAGACAAAATATTCGTATAAAATACCACCTCTTGATCTAAAATGAAATTAGCATAGATTTCTTCTTCAGACCAAGATATATATCTACTTTACAGGATAGTTTTATGGGTTGTTTTAGATATTTCATAGCATGCAAATATGACCTGTGGGGTTGGCGCTGTGGCATAGCAGGTGCAGCTGCCGCCTGCTGTGCCTGCATCTCATATGGGTGCCGGTTCGAGTCCCGGCTGCTCCACTTCCTATCCAGCTCTCTGCTGTGGCCTGGGAGAGCAGTGGAACATGGCCCAAATCCTTGGGCTGCTGCACCCGCGTGGGAGACCCAGAAGAAGCTCCTGGTTCCTGACTTCAGATCAGCACAGCTCTGGCCATTTCGGCCAATTGAGGAGTGAACCAGCAGATGGAAGACTCACTCTCTCTCTCTCTCTCTCTCTGCCTCTCTGCCTCTCTGCCTCTCTTCTCTCTGTGTAACTCTGACTTTCAAATAAATAAATAAATCTTTAAATAAAAAGAAAATATACACTTAGAATTATGCCTGACACGTGTTTAGTATCCAGTAAATGCTAGATATTAGTTAATGCTTTTTTTTACTGAATGATGCACCACTAGAAGTGCTCATGCTATACAATTTGTCCCATCAATTGTTTCTGAATAGCTGTTAGGTGTCCTTCTACTGAAGATTGTTCTCTATGATGTATTTGACATATTTACTTCTTTGAATAACAATGAAGCTTCTGAAAGTCCACCCAGTGTTATCAAATGATTGTCAATCATGATGTCAATCATCAGACTGGAAAAACCTCACCATGGAATCGTATCATATACAACCACCTCCTAACCAACACCCACACATTCGGACATATGTAGCAAAAGGTACTGCTTGCCTCACCCTTTGCATGTGGAGCAGCGAACAAGAAAATACCTATGTCTATGAAAATAGAAGGTTAACTTTTCGTGAAAACATAAGGATTTTTATTTTGGGAACATCTTTTAGTGCATTGCACATGTGTGCTACTATATTTTAAATTAGCATCACTCAAGCTTTCTGAAGTGTGATGTACTTCATTCCTTCTTTTATATCAGGTCCAATAACAGTGGTTCCTAAAAGTCATTGACCAGTTACTTCATGCCTGTGCTTTCCTTCTATTAACTTGCAAAAACCCTGTGAAGTGAATATCCATTATTTCCATTTTGGAGGTGTGGCACACGAGTTTGAGTAACTTCCCTAAGGTTAATAGCTAGTCCATGGTGGAACCAGAATTGGAGCCAGACAGTCTGGTTCTAGCAGCAGCTCGTCTTACACCATACTATGTAAGAAGTCTTCAAAAGTTTCATGGAAAATGCACCTTATGAAAAAACTACACATGAATTTCAAAAAGTTGTACAACAAAATAGACTTACTTTTTCTGTAACTTTTTGACGTCCTTGTACACTAAGATCTCTATTAGTGAGTGGAATATACTCATAGACTGTTCTACAAAATGCTTTATGCATTTGCCATGGGGTTGAGTTTAAATCAAGTGAAAATCAGAAATATGACTATATTAGAGTGAACTCTTATAACATTTCTGTAAAATATTTTATATAGAAATATATCCTAACCAGTTAACTTGAGTTTTGTTTTCTTAAGCTCTAAGCTGTTTTTCTTTTTTTAAATAAACAATTCCATAGTGAAGTTCACTTTGTCAAGGAATACGTTGAATGAGACAAAAAATAATAAAATTATCAACTTGTGTTTGCCTGGTGTTTTATTTTGAAAATTTTACAAATGGTGAATTTTCTGGTACAGGAGAGGTGATTCTTTACTTTGCAAGACAGGTCTTTCTCTAAGAATTTCGTAATTACAGTCATGTAACTAATGAACTCTAAAGCTTCACCGATACTATCCACTGCCCTCAGGCAGCAGTAAGGGGGGAAAATGTTACCGAGTTAGTGGCCTCAGGAATGCTGGACTGATAGGGGAAAGTTTGCGCTCGTGTTAATTCCAAAGAGATTTTTAAGAATGCATGGTGTGGGAGCCAGTGCTGTGGCACAGCAGGTAGGACCACTGCCTGCAGTGCCGGCATGCTGCTCCACTTCCGATCCAGCTCTCTGCTGTGGCCTGGGAAAGCAGTAGAAGATGGCCCAAGTCCTTGAGACCTGCACCCACGTGGGAGACCTGGAAGAAGCTTCTGGCTCCTGGCGTTGTATCAGCACAGGTCCGGCCATTGTGGCCAACCGGGGAGTGACCCAGCAGATGGAAGACCTCTCTCTCTCTCTGCCTCTCCTTCTCTTTGTGTGACTCTAACTTTCAAATAAATAAATACTAATAAAAAATTTAAAAAATGCGTGGCGTGTAAGTGATCTATTGGTTTATACAGGCATCCCCCTGAGCCCTGGCTCCGTGATCAGAATTCCATTTGGGGAAAACTGTCCTGAGAAGCTGGAGGCTGGTGAGCAGTCTCCACATTGTTCACTTTCATTTCATAAGCCCCCTGGTCAATTTGAGATAGGCCTGGGTTTTGGGCTAGGGGTAAAATCTTCCCCAGTCTGCGAGTTTTTCTGCTGCTTGGACTCCCCTTAGAATCATTCTTGTCCAAAGTCTGTCCTGTCCCTTCCAGAAGAGCCCCACAGATAGCTGGGCCTCATTGCTTCTCTAGGGAGCCCCTGACTTTCTTCTTCTGTTCTTCTCTTTCCTCTTTCTGTCTTGCTTTGTTCTCTGTTTACCAGATCCTTATAACATCCACTTACTGTTTTTTTTTTTCTTAATCCTTTCTTCAGGGCCATACAGAACAAAATCATACCCTCCTACAACTAACTAGAGACAATTCTTACTGTTATTCATTCTATTTAAAGGTTATGGATTCTTTCAAGCACTTTTTATAAACCAAGAGTAACTTTTGTTGAATGCCTACTATGTGCCAGGCTGCTAGGCACTGTTCATAGCCACTTCTAACTAATCCTCACAACCTGGCCAGATAATACAATGACAGCTCATACTTAACACAGTCTTTAGAATCCACTCTCCTAGGATATGGGCACAAGTAGAGGACTTATAGTAGTGGTAGGCATTCATTATATGTTAACATATTCTAGTAAGATTTCTGAGAATTTTTAAACTACAGTGTTCTACATTTATCCTCTTCTTTCTTCCTTTTGCATTTTATCTCAATGGAATTCACCTGAGAAGACTTTTTGGCTCCTGTTGGACTGGTTCTCCCAGCTTTGTATTCATCACATGTCAGTCAAATGAGTGATCATTCAAATGAGTGATCAAGGATCGAGGATGGGGACCTGCAGTTTTCAAAAGTTTCTGTTTATTCTGGGCCTGACCTTCTCTGCACAGTTCTTTGAGGTCTGCTTCTTCCATGGATGAAGCACTATCCTGGGGGTTGGCATCCAAAAGCCGAGTTTCAGCTCAAACAGAAAGCTGCCAAAAACTCAGCTGTGGTTAAGTTTCACATATTAAAATCCATCCTGCAAAACTGTACCTTCTGTTGCCTCAGTTAAAGAGAAGGGGAAATGGTCCATGGCTTGGTTGATCAGGAGTGGGGCTGCTGGTGGCAGCTGCCACTCCAGCCTAAGAAGTGGCAATAACTGTTGGGAGAGCACCATTTAGTAGACAGGCAGTTAGGCACTTAGGATATTACTATTCTTTCTGGACATCGCTCTCTTGCTCCTAGGAGTAATAGGTTGGGCTTTGGGGCCAGTTGCCTTGGGCTCACACTGCTATGAACTGGGCAGGACTGGTGGAACCGGTCCTAGGTGGTTAGAGCAGCCACGGCTCTAACCCAGGATACTGTATCCCAGGATACTGCCCTTCAGGAAGGGAGCTGCTCTGAGGAGAGTTGCCAGTCAGATTTAGGAAACACGGGAAGAAGCCTGGTGGGAGGAGCCTGGGCCTTGGTTCCTGGGTGCTACACCCAACCTCAAGTCGTGCTGGGAGCTGTGCCTGCTTTGAATCTGACTGTGTCAGTCCCACCATTCCTTATTTTCTGTTTTTTTCTTTGGCCCCCTCCTAATAACTTCAGTTTGACACAGAGTTAAGCTATGGTCCACAACGTCACCTCTGGTTATTTGCTGTGTCACAGGATGTTGTGAAGAGTTAGATGGGTTCATAAGCAGTTAGGTAAGGTTCTTGTTAGGATCGAAAAAAGGGACAAGGTCTCTTCAAAAGTGAAAAGAAAATGCTCCCTCATGGGGGTGGCCTCTAGCCACGCATAGTTTCATCATAAAACCTGAGTGTTTGCTAAAAACAGCCCAGGGATGCCTCCCTGAGACCCACTAATTGCTGATTGGACAGAAAGTTCCCTGATTGGTTGTTATCCCCTACCTGCTGATAGGCGCTAATTGCTATCCCTGACTTTCTGAGTGTCCTTGAGTGGCTATTAACCCCTACTGCATGGGCCAATCAAAAGTGTATTTTTCCATGCCCCACTGACTGGAAATTGCTTTAGTCCCTTAAACTAGCCAAATAGTTACATGCCCTTTTTGTGTAATAAAAAGTTTGCACTTGCAAGCTGTGGGGACAATTCCTCCCTTGGAAGCCCCCTCCTGAGTGGTGCGTCAGGAGGCTCCTAGCTTTCAATAAAATTTTCTCTTTTCACTCTTTTTGTCCACCTGGAAATTCTTTTTGGTGTAGAACAAGACCCAAAACTGTCCTCCGGCTATAAGAATGTAGGTCAGAAGCAGAGGGGGCTCTCCAGAAAGCTAAGGAAACTTAAGCGTTGGAGCCCCCATCTTGTATTGGCCTCTTCCCAGGTCCTGGGAGGGACCAAGCAATATGTTTATATTGTTAAAGGACAAAAGTGTGTTTTAAAAAAGGTAAAACCATGAGTCTCCTATAAATAAAATGAACATGTATCAAGTATTTCACTTAACTCATTAAATGATGAAGAAACCAGTAAGAGGTTATAATTAGTCCAAGGGAGAATTCACACTAAATGTGATATGTAGATGGATAGACCCCAAAGTAGTCAACATCAGTTGTATTAATTGACAATAATAAGAAATAACAGGCAATAATCAACTGTATCCCACAATATAACATATAATTGTATTTCCATATACAGCAATCATTTACTTTATTATGAATTTTCTCCATTTTACAGGGTTGTAACATATCGCAAAGACAATGAAAAGACACAGGGCCCTATAAACTCAAATAACCAAGTTGGACATACTAGAAAGACACTCAGTAACTTCTTTTTTCGAGGAAGGAACATCCATTTCAAAGCTGTACACCTTTTTCCTAGCAATGTGGTCAGATACTTTTGTAAATTTCAGTAGTCAGATACTTTACCCGCAATTGATTAATTTTGCAGTAACTTTCCATTCCGACTTGACTTCTTTGCCACACTTTCCCTCAAGGCCTTGAAGTGGTAATGAATGTTTTGAGATCCAGCTAAGTGACCTTTGATCTGTAAATACGTCTAGTGGAGATTTTAGTCAGGTGTCCACACAAGGCCTGCTGTCACTCCCACATACAACACTTTTGCTAGTTGTTCAGATGTAGGAAGTGGAATGACTTCTTAGAATGTTCCTTCTGACCTCTGTGCTGACACATGTCATCCTTCAACCAAAAGCACAAGGCTAGAATTCTTGTCATATGTATATGTTCCACAGCACCTAGTACCAGAGGTACTAGGTTCTGAAAAAACAATAAGTCTTTTTTTTTTTTTAAAGATTTATTTATTTGAAAGTTACACAGAGAGAGGAGAGGCAGAAAGAGAGAGAGGTTTTCCATCCGATGGATGGTTCACTCCCTAGATGGCCGCAATGGCCGGAGCTGTGCCTATCGGAAACCAGGAGCCAGGAGCTTCTTCCGGGTCTCCTACGTGGGTGCAGGGGCCCAAGGACTTGGGCCATCTTCTACTGCCTTCCCAGGCCATAGCAGAGAGCTGGATCAGAAGCGGAGCAGCCAGATCTCGAACTGGCGCCCACATGGGGTGCCGGTGCTTCAAGCCAGGGCGTTAACCCACTGCACCACAGTGCTAGCCCCAGCAATAAGTCTTAAAATATTAGGACTAATCTGAAAAATTTTTCTAAACTATTATAAATTTAAAAACAAACAAACTTGAATGGTAGAGATTTTCTCAACTTGACTGTCTTCCAAATATTTTATTTATTTATTTATTTTCTATAAGACAGAGAGAGAGATAGAGAAAGGGAGAGAGAGAGGCAACATACTCCTACCCACTGGTACACTCCCTAAATGTCTGCAAAGGCCCCCAGCTTGGGCCAAAGCAAGGATCTGGGAACCTAGTCCAGCTCTCCAATATAGGCAGCAGGAACCACTCGCTGAGCCATCAGCACTGCCTCCCAGAATTCACATTAGCAAGAAGCCGGAGTCAGGAGCTGGAGCTGGGAATGGAACCCAGGCACTCCAGTGTGGGGTTGTTACGGAAAGCTCCATCCCTGTCCTCTGTGCCAAATCACAATAATGAGGACAAGGTTTTGGAAGAGGGAGAAGACATCTAATCTATCGACAGGAGCAGGTGGTAGCAGGCCTCTGGGGCGCAAGGACTGCCGTTCTGCTGGATGAGGGTGTTTTGGAGCTTAGCAAGGGGCAGCAATCCAGCCCTGAAGCCTCAGCTTCCAGCTTTACAATTAAACAGTAAAACTCATTTGCTTATGTTACTTTTTAAAAAAAGATTTATTTATTTATTTGAAAGTCAGAGTTACTCAGAGAGAGAAAGAGAGGCAGAGAGAGAGAGAGAGAGAGAGAGAAAGAGAGGTCTTCCATCTGATGGGTCATTCCCCAATTGGCTGCAACGGCTGGAGCCGTGCCGATCCAAAGCCAGGAGCCAGGAGCTTCTTCCGGGTCTCCTAGATGGGTGCAGGGGTCCAAGGACTTGAGCCATCTTCTACTGCTTTCTCAGGCCATAGCAGAGAGCTGGATCAGAGTGGAGCAGCCAGGTCTCGAACCAGCGCCCATATGGGATGCTGTCATTTCAGGCCAGGGTGTTAACATGCTGTGCCACAGTGCTGGCCCCCTTATATTACTTTATATCTGGCTATAGGATGTGGGTGTCTCGACCACCAATCCAAATGTCCACCCCCTTTGAAAATATTCTAGTTATTTATTTGAGGGTTTGGGGAGAGAGAGAATCTTAAATACTTATATGACTATGAAATACGACCTGTGAAGCTGAAATAAGTTTTGACATATACCAATAATTAACAAAAAAAAGCCTCAGGTAGGCTAGAGGAAATACTAAGCCAGCTTTCCATTTTCTTTACTGAAAATATTACCAAGTAGTTTTGAAATGAAGAGCTGATTGAAGGATATACAGATGAAAATGTAGCAAACAAGTGTTGTATTACAGAAGGTTGCCAGGCAGGTGACTAATAAAAATATTGCTGCTTTTGGGTCTTGTGATGTGTCAGCTTCTCAAAACTTCAAATTAGCTTTTATTTACTTTCTTGTTCTAAATAAACAGTCACTTTCATACTAACTTATTCTGTCTTAAGCAGTCTTTCAGTTAAGTGTCCACAATGTGACAACACAGTTTCCAGCTCCTGCCCAATGCAACTCATAGTCAACCAATATTAATTAAGAGAAGAAAAGCATAAATTGTGGCAGTCTAAGATTCAGGTGGATACGTCTTGGGTTTGCAGGATGAGTGGAGTGTGAAGAGGTGGAAGAGTAGTGGCCTTAGCAGAGGCATAGAGATGGCAAAGACCATGGTGATGTCAGGATAACTAATAGTTAAGACTGGCCCAAGCCAAAGTCTGTGTCGGTAAGTGGTGGGAAAATTGGAAGGAGGTTTTAGGGCTCGTTAAAGCACAAGGATCCTGAACATCACACTAAGGGAGTTTAACCTCAGCATTCAGCCACAGGGCGGTAGCTTGGACGTTTGTTGCTTTTGCCTTTGCGGAGCTCATGCCTCCTCTGGCAACAGCAACTTAGATTCTACAGGAACCCGGCTTTTCGGGCTCTTACTGCATGTGGGCTGGGTGAGTTGACCTCACTCTCCAGGCTCTAGGGTTGGTCCATGCTCCAGGGCTTTGGAATCGGATTCAGTGTTAAGACTTTCGGTGGGCAATTGAGAGAGCCCTCCCTTTCTGCAACTGAGGCTTCCCCTCATAGCAGAAGTCTGCAGGTGCTGGCAGAGAAGCCGATCCACAGCCAAGAGGTGGAGGAAAGGAGACTTCTAAAGATAGTGCTTGAGTAGCTCAATCCAGCCATGCTCAAAACTGCTACCTGGGCCTTTTCATTCAGGTGTATGTCAATAACTTTCTTTTAATTGCTAGTTCTAATTGGATTTTATTTATTTATTTATTTATTTATTTATTTATTTATTTTTAACAGGCAGAGTGGACAGTGAGAGAGCAAGACAGAGAGAAAGGTCTTCCTTTACCATTGGTTCACCCTCCAATGGCAGGAGCCAGTTGCTTCTCCTGGTCTCCCATGGGGTGCAGGGCCCAAGCACTTGGGCCATCCTCCACTGCACTCCCTGGCCACAGCAGAGAGCTGGCCTGGAAGAGGGGTAACCGGGACAGAATCAGGCGCCCTGACCGGGACTAGAACCTGGTGTGCCGGCGCCGCTAGGTGGAGGATTAGCCTATTGAGCCGTGGCGCCGGCCCTGAAAACTTCTGATTAATATAGGCAATAGATGCTTGTGAACAGGGTTTTATGACGATTAATCTGGTAGCAGATAGGGTACAGAAAGCAAGATCCTGGCAGTGGAAATAGAAAGAAAAGAGATGAGCAGTGGGAGAATGAAGAAGCCTTGATGATCAGAACAGAGCAAGAAAGCAGGACTGGAATTTTGAGACTCCTAAGTGCGTGATAGAGAGAACCATTCGTAGAAGTTTGGGAGTCAGAAAGGGCACCATGTTCTTCCGCCCCTCCAAGGGTAATGCATTTATTCTTAGGATATGAGTTTGAGATGATGATCAGAAAAAAAAAAGTAGAAATATTTAGGAGGTGGTTTAACAATGGAAGTGAAACCTCCCGAGAAATCTCAGCCAATGTGTTGCCGAGATGAGAAAAGGCGATGATCTGAGGGCAGAGGTGAGCCTGCAATCGTGAATGAGAAGTAGCCTGGTGGGCAGCAACGTCAAAAGGAACAGGGCTAGGAATGAAGCAAGCCTTTCCCCTGCCAGACTTCTCCACCTGCTGCAGTTCAGGAAGCCAAGTTTATGAAACAGGGACATGTCCTTGGGTAGGCACAGACGCTGAACCGTGCCCCACAGAGCCAGAACTGAGCGCCTGAAAGTTGTGAGTGGGGCTGAGAAGCAGGAGAAGAGGGAAGAAAGTAGGGTTAGGAGGTTTGATTAGAAAACCTGGATTTCAAAGAAAGTGAACCTTTACTTAGCGGGCCATCGACTGCTGCGACCTGCAGAGAGAGGGGAAGAACATCACTGAGCTATAGATTTACTGGAGGTGGCGTTAGAGTGAAGTGAGTGGATGGTGTAAAAGCAGGGGCAGCGGGTCAGAGCTAGAACGTGGGCAGGGAAAGATGGGAGGGAGCAGAGGAGTGTAGTGATGGAATACCTTAGCAGAGGATTTGGGTTTGGTTTGTTTATTTCTAGGGTAGAGGAGGCTTGCTTCAGAGGATGGAGGGCAGAGACAGGATAGTGAATCCGGGAGCTTGAGGATGAGAGGGAGAGGGAGAGGGAGAGGGAGAGGGAGAGGGAGAGGGAGAGGGAGAGGGAGAGGGAGAGGGAGAGGGAGAGGGAGAGGGAGAGGGAGAGGGAGAGACCCAGCATAAAGAGGAAGGAGGGGTGAGTGGTGGGGAGAGCAGGTGGGCGAGGTGGCAGTTCATTTCCTGCTTGAGACCAGCAGAGAGGAAGAAAAGGCATAAGAGAGAAACCTGGGGGCCCGACAGGGAGGAAAGGGGCCGTCTCTCATGCGCTTCCAGCTTCAGTAAGACAGGAACATGAGGTGTCTTGCGCGTTCAACAGTCTTAGAATCAAGTTACAGCGAGGATGTCCAAATCGCTTTTCTCCCCGGGAGAGTTCACGGAAGATTATGTTACTGTAAACTGATGTTTAAGCTAGGAAAAAAAAAAAATAATGAAAGGGACATGCAGTCTGCTGCAGACTTTAGCTTTGTAATGTTCAGTAAACACGGGGCAAATTGTCAGTGTTGGCAAGACAGGAAGCAGATATCGCAATCCCACAATGACATAATCCATGCAGCACAACTTGTCATCACTTCTGTAAAGTAAAAGTACAAGCTTAATGGAAGGGGACATGGATTTCACAAATGTGGGCTGTGAAATATGCACTCCTTTCTCTGGGAGGATCCCCAAGAAACCAATGATCAAGTCTGGCAGCTGTGACTTACTTGGCTGAGTAATAAATACATCAGAGAAACCAGAAAGACTTGCTGTGAATCAGACGCAGAGCCAGGAGGTAGCCCGTCCTGGGTTCTTACCGTCAGAGCCAGCTACCCAAGGGCAGAAGAACTGGTGCGACCTGCTGGGAAGGAGACACCATGCTGCCTCGTCTGGGAGAGGGTGCTGCCTTCCTGCCCCTGCCCCCGGGGTTGGACTCTTCCTCAAGGCAATGCTCGTTGCCCTGGAAAGGTGGCTTGTGCCAATGTGTGATGGCAGTGATGCCCCCACCCAGGTCCTCCCATTTTGATGCAGTCATTCCGCATGCAAACCTCCTCCCAGCTGGCAACCCCATCCTTTCCTGGCACCCTCTGTGCTCCTGGGCATACCTCTACTTGAGTCTACGTAAGGAAATAAAAAGCAGAGTCGGTAGAGGCATTGGGAGGGCAGGTGTGCGACGCGGGACAGGACTCTTATTAACAACTTCTTACTTAAAGATAGCCCCTTCAAAGAAGTATAAGCCAAGCAAGAGCCAAAAGTCTAAGCTGATGCTTGTAGGGGCAAAAAAGAAAAAGAAAAAGAAAAAGTGTGGGGAAACATGAATATGTCTTGCAAAGTAGGAAGCTGAAATTATCTCAGTATCAAGGATAAGTGTGGACGTGACTGAGTCGCATCATATGACCACGACAGATGAGACTTCCCAGCGGCATCCAGGGGTCCCAATAAAGGCACAACCTGGGCATCCTAGGGGTCCACACTGCCCAGGGAGTGTTAGGCGGCACGGTCACAGTGATTGGGCGCTACTGGCCATCAGTTAGAGATAATTTGACAGCGATACTAAGTGTCCGGCATTGACAGCAGAAACAGTCAACCCAAGGACAAATGACCCCATGGAACATGCTGCTGTCACCCCGTTAGAGGTCCCAGAGAACGCTCACTCACCGCGCTAGGTTTCACAGCTTTCAGTTGGAAGAATCAAAGTCTTTGAAAATGCAACATACAATGAAGTTGGATATTTTTGATTAATTTCAAAAGGACCCCAAGTCTGCAGAGAATGAATAAAGTTGTTTGCCTTTGTCTAAAATAAGATATGAATGGCTTGACAATTGCTCAGGCCTCTCATTTCAAACCTCTGAAGCAGAAATTCCAACTAGCAGGGTTAGACGTGGCAAACCATGGAGCAGGAGAAGTTTGTATTTTGAGTCCCTAAATATCAACCTTTTTGTGCTGCGACCTCCTTCCCAGCAGTAATTTTCTCTGCCGCACTCCTACAAAGCCTTATGCAATGACCCCTGTGCTTGGTAGAGTGCTGTACAGTTCAGGGAGTGCTGGTACTTACGGCGTCTCATTCATCTTCTTGTTTCCTCCCTTTCCCTGTGTGCTTCCGCTCTCCTTGCAATCCATCCACAAGTCCTGTTGGTTTACCTCTGCTTTGTATCCACTTTCCTGGCCTCCACCCTGGTGAGGCCATCATTGTGTGGGAACTCAGAGATCTTGGCCCTGCCCTGGCTCTGCCGCTTACATCGCTTAGGAAAATTCAGGTTTTCCTAAACATGGTTTTGAGAAGATTGATATAAAAAATTAACTTTAATCATTCCTTCATTCATTCACTGAGCAGATATTCACTGAATGCCTGAGATACAACAGGTGTTATTCTGGGTGTTGGTAATAAAACTGGGAGCCACATGGACAAGATCCTGCCCTCATGTGCCAGCAAGTGAACAGGATAATTTCAGATTAAGGATTGAGACCATAGTAAACAGGATGACTAGGACGAGGGAGGGGGTTTTAGAGGAGTATGATGGGGGTACCCAGGAAGCAGTCAGGAGAAGATGACAGTGGCGCAGTGACTTAAAGCAGGAGAACTAGAGGCCGGCTACTGGACATTCCAGGCAGAGGGGGAGCTGAGTGTGCTGGAAGACGAGAGAGATGCCAGAAGCACAGCAAGCAATGCTGCAGCAAGAGGCAGAAACCAGGAAGGAGAGAGGAATGCTAGGAGGCGAGTTCTACTTCTCTTGAAAAGGAAATTTCATTTACTTGTTTTATTTGGTAGGGAGAGAGGGAGAGAGCATGAGAGAGAGGGAGAGAGAGCATTCCCATCTGCTGGTTTACTCCCCAAATGTCTGCAAAGGCCAGGTCTGGACCAGCCAGGAACTCAACCTGGGACTCCCATGTGGGTGACGGAGACCCAAGTGCCTGAGCCATCAGTGACTGCCACCTAGGGTCCCCAGGAAGAGGAAGCTGGAATGGAGAGTGGCACTGGGCCTGAAACCCAGGCATTCCAAGTGGTGTCTTAAATGTCTAAAATGGTTTAAAATTGCATGTTAAATGCGAAGGAGGATGTTGAATGGTTTGGAGTGGAGGACTGACACGAGATGAAGAATTAGGTAGAAGACATTGTGTGGCTGGTGTGAGGAGAGGGGGCAGGGAGTGGAGGGAAGAGGCAGAAACGACCCATAGAGAAGTCACTGACGGCTATTGCTGGAGATCAGCAATATTTATTTAGCTGAAAGGCAGAGTCGCAGAGAGAGGGAGAGGGAGAGGGAAAGAGATCTTCCAGGCACTGATTCACTCCCCAAATGCCCACAACAGCCACGGCCAGGGCACAGCCAGGAGCCAGGAACTTCATTTGGGTCTCCCATGTGGGTGCAGGGGCCCAGACACTTGGACCATTCTTTGCTACTTTCCCAGATGCATTATCAGGGAGGTGGATCCAAAGTGGAGCAGCAGGAATTGAACTGGTGTCCATATGGGATGCTGATGCCGCAGGCTGCGGCCCAACCCGCTATGCCACAGCGCTGGCTCCTAAAAGTGACTTTAAAGTGTTTTTTTTTTTTTAGAGGCATAGTTTTGTTCATATAATAAACAATACTATATATAATATTATGCTAACTTTGGAGAGGTATAAAATATAGAGATCTAAATAAATATACTTATTACTATTGAACAGTGGTTCCTAGAAGAGAAATAAATCATCTTAAATTTCTACATTAAGTCTCCTTCCACACAGGTGGTACTGTAAAAGCAAACAATAGGGCTGTATTTTATTAGATGCTAGTAACAAGTGAGCTATAATATATGATAGAATAAATTCCTGCTTGGTCTATATAGACAGAATAAACATATCAATAAACATGGGCACAAAGCATATGTCAACATAAAACCAGTTTGAATGCATTTCAGTACAGATGGTGACAGCACATGTAGCCAAACAAAAATTTCAGTAAAAGCTAGCACAAATGACAGGAACGAATAATGGCATAAAAGGAACGCCAACATCACAGTCATGCGGGCAGTTAAATGGTTTACAGATATTCACACACAGAAAGCAACCAAGAAAGAGATTGAATTCCTATGGAAAACAGTGTTACAATTAATACCATATCCCTGTAACAATGAGCAGAAACAAGAAAAAAGATGCTGTGGAAGTTTTTTTTTAAAGATTTATTTATTTATTTGAAAGGCAGAATTACAGCGAAGGAGAGGCAGGGAGAGAGAGAGAGAGAGAGAGAGAGAGAAATCTTCTATCAGCTGGTTCAGTTCCTAAATGGCCAGGGCTGAGCAGAGGCCCATGGATTGGGCCATCCTCTGCTGCTTTCCTAAGTGCATTAGCAGGGAGCTAGTTGGGAAGTGGAGCAGCTGGGACTGGAACTGGTGCCCATATGGGACATCCGTGCTTCAGGTGGCGGCTTAGCCTGCTGTGCCACAGTGCCAGCCCTACCATAGAAGCTTTATCTTCAGACTGTCGTAAATCTTTTCCTTTAACATCAGCCAAACCAAACCCTTTGTCACTGCTGAATCCCGATGTGTTTCTTCATCACTGGGAGTCACTGTGCTGGAAATGGAGTCAACATTCGTCCCTAAACAATAAACCCACACTTCAACCGATTTCATCACTATTCTTAGCTTTACAAGAGTGCATTTACTATCAACTCACTATTGTCGCTCCCCCTCTTCGTGGAGGAGCAACACAGGACCCTGCGCTGTTCTTTCAGTCTGCTCGGCCCTCCCCGGGTTTGCTGCTGGTTCTTCCCGGGTTGGCTACTATCCCTTCCACCTCCGCGGAAGGGCAGTTCCCCCTGGCCACATTCCCCACTTCCGCAGGGGAGCGGCACACCGCCGGCCGGCTCTCTCGGGGGCTGCACGGGTTCCCTTAGATGTTCCCCATAGATGTTCCCCGGTGCATGCCGTCTCTCTCCTCCTTTATAGTCCTCCTCCGCCAATCCCAACTCGGCTGAGTACGCTGCTCTCCAATCAGGAGCAAGTCCTACAGTTAATTGGTTGAACTGGAGGCAGCTGTGCGGAAGCTGTTTACTTCTCTCCCAGCGCCATATTGTGGGAGAGCAGATGCATAGAATAAGTCCTAATTCCAGTAACAGTATAGTCCGAATTGCTCCCCACAACTATGTACCTTACTGCTTTCTTCAAGTCTGTAATTTTCTTGGTTGTTGCAAAACCTGAATACCATTTAGCAACCCCATTACAGTCTTTCCTCTCAAAGTCTTAAATTACTAAACTGATTGTAATGTTTGAGAAATGCTTGTGTTGCTTTTGAACCACAAATTATGGGAAAAAACCCCAAACCAAAAAAAGCTATAATATGGAATATAAATTTTTACAGGACTAATATAAACTTTACACTGATTGACGCTGTAACCTCTGATGCAATCACTGTAAGATAACTCTGCAAGCGTGTTTTATGTTGCTGCACCTGCCACAGGTGAGTGTCAGAATTCACCACCCTCCCTGCTTCCTGGCATCATTCTTCTTCTTGTTAGTACTTAATTTAACCTGGGATGACTCTTGGGATACCTCTTTCAGAGGGAAAAGTACGTAGCAGACATTAACTAATGTGATAGTTTAAATCACTTATATACATAGACACAGTCTATTTAGGATTTATTTATGTATGTGCAACTCAGAGTCACAGAGAAAGAAGGAGAGACAGAGAGAGGGAAATCTTCTGTGTGCTGGTCTACCACGCAGATGGCTGCAGGGGCCTGCACTGGGCCAAGCTGGGGCCAGGAATTCATCTGGGTCTCCCACGTGGGTGGCAGGTGCCCAGGTCTCTTATGAACATCTTCATTTGGAGAAGGCATCTTAGCCTTTAACCCAGCTGAGCTCTAGTTTCTCCACTTGGGTGATGTGCCTGTTGCAAGGACACAGTGAAATAGCCTAAGTCAAGCATTTGGCAATAGCGCCTGATTCAGCAAACGTTCCTTGTTTGCTTCCTTCACCTCTCACTGGTAGACCTCCTCCCATACACTGAGGACATCGCCGAGTCTCTAAGACGGGGCCAAGGGAAATACATGAGAACTCCATGGCTGGAGAACCACTTGGTCCTACGCTTTGCCAAGTTAAAAACTAAACCATAAAACATTGTAGTTAACAATGAAAGGGAACTGTGCCAGGTGGGACTGTCTAAAACACAACTCTCTCTTTACACAGAGTCTGATTCTCCTACTCTATGAGAAAGGAAGAGGAGTGCTTTGGCCTCCGGGTGGGTGCCCCAGAGGGAAGAAACCCTCAGTGTCTCTCTCTGCCACCTGCCCATACCCTCCGGCATCTGCCAGTGGCCCCTCGCTGGGTAGGCAGGGTGCAGTGGACACAGCAACCGCCATGGGAACCCTGCTGGGCTTTCAGGGGACCTCCTACTGTGGCTCCTTGAAAACCACTGCACTGGCTGGGTGACTCAGGAAACTGCTGTCTGGCTTGTGGTAGCCAGGATAGGGATCTGTCCTATGTGGTTGGTTATAACCCAGGGTGAAGTGGGATGGGAGAGAGTCATGGTGGTGGAGACATTCTATGTTAGAATGTTTGATGAGTTTAATTTAAAAATCATTAGATCTCCCCTCCTTTCCCAAGCACAACTGGTATACAATACCCATGGTAGGTTGTATAATGGTCCTGAAAGATATCCAGGTCCTAATCCCTGGAAGCTGGAATGTTGCCTTCTGTTGAAAAAAAATTTTTGCAAGAGTAATTAAATTGAAAGATCTCACTTGAGATGGGAGAGGATCCTGGATGACCCAGGTGAGCCCTAAAGGGAACCATGAGAATCCTTTCAGGAAAGAGGCAGAGGGAGATTTGGGACCGAGGAAGGCAAGGTGAGCACTGGAATGAAATGCTTGCTCTCCTGCCAGCTCTGGCCAAGGAAGAAGGGGCTGTGAGACACGGACTGCAGCTTGAGGCGCTGGAAAAGGTGAGGAAACAGGTTTCCCTCCATAACGCCCCAGCACCGCCCTGCCCACATGTTGCGTGAGCCCACAAAACCTCTGATATTCAGAACTGTGAGAGAGTAAATGTGTGTGTCGGCCTCAAAGCCTGTGGGCTTTTGTTACAGCAGCTACAGGAAGCGAATACAGAGTCCTACATGTAAATTTTTTTTTTTTTCCCCGTATCTAAGGTGGTGCTGTACAGAAGGGAGCCTGGGCCCTCTTCTCCCTTCCCTTAGGGAAAACGTAATTGGCAGGGGCTCGAGGTGACACCAAGTCCAGTCTCTCAGTGCTCATTTCCCTCTGTGGTTTTCTTTAAGAATAAAGCAAAAACCTGGCTTTGGACAAAGAGGCTTCTTCCCAGGCAGGCCTCGCCTTCATGCCCTCCCCTGCCACGTCCAGGTACTTCGAACTCTCGGGATGTGGTGAAGTGATCTGTGGATGGATTTTCAATTAATTCTCTGCTTTTATTTTATTTCCAAGATTTATTTATTTATTTGAAAGGCAGAATTACAGAGAGGGAGAGGCAGAGAGAGAGAGAGAGAGAGACAGAGATCCATCTTCCATCCACTGGTTCACTCCCCAAATGGCCACAACAACTGGAGCTGAGCTGATTCGAGGCCAGGAGCCAGGAGCTTCTTCCAGGTCTCCCACATGCATGCAGGGGGTCCAAGCACTTGGGGCCATCTTGCGCTGCTTTCCCAGGTACGTTAACAGGGAGCTGGGTTGGAAGTGGAGCAGCCAAGACTCGAACTAGTGCCTGTAAGAGAGGTTGGCACTGCAGGCAGCGGTTTTACCCGCCCCACCACAACACTGGTCCCCAATTCTCTGTTTTTAAGCTTTGACAACATGTCCCATCTTCTGTGGCTCCTGGTACCTCCAGCTCCTGAGCCTTGATATATCTGTAGTCACATTGCTTTGCTTTGTCACATTCGCTTTTGCTCCTCTTCCACAGAGCTTTGCAGTGGCTCTTTCCCCTTTGGTAATGCAATCTACTTTTTGTCGTGTACAAATGTGTTACAAATCCTGATCCCCCCTCTCCTATGCCCTTTGTTCTTACGGGTTTATACCTTTTCTCTCACTTAGTGACACTTTAGGAGGACTTAAATAGGAGAAGAAATTGATGGATGTGAATAATCTATGTGTTTGACCAGATGTCAGCCTTTACTTTTAGTGGTTAAATTTGTTCCTTTCCTTTCCTTTCCTTTCCTTTCCTTTCCTTTCCTTTCCTTTCCTTTCCTTTCCTTTCCTTTCCTTTCCTTTCCTTTCCTTTCCTTTCCTTTCCTTTGCTTTCCCTTTCTTTCTTTCTTTCTTTCTTTCTTTCTTTCTTTCTTTCTTTCTTTCTTTCTTTCTTTCTTTCTTTCTTTCTTTCTTTCTTTCTTTCTTTCTTTCTTTCGGGGAGAGAGAGAGTGAACACCAGACTGACTGACAAAGAGAGCTCCCATCCACTGTTTCACTCCCCAAATGCCTGCAAGGAGCTGAGAACTCAAGCCAGGTCTCTCACGAGGGCAGCAAGGTCCCAGCTACTTGAACCAGTGCTGCTGCTCTAAGGTGTGCACTAGCAGGAAGCTGGAATAGGGGGTGGAGTTGGGAATCGGACCCAGGTACTCCATCTGATTTGGAATGCAGGTATCTCAACCTCTATGCCAAATGCTTGCCTGGATTTTTTCCCCTTTATTTATTTATTTGAGAGACAGATACGTAGAGAAAGCACTCTTATCTATTGATTTATTCTCCAAATGCCTGCCATGACAGGTCTGGGCTGGGCTGTAGCTGGGAATCTGCAACTCAGTCTGGATCTCCCATGTGGGTGGCGGGTGGCAAGAACCCAATTACTTGAGCCTGCTGTCTCCCAGGGTCCCCATTAGTAGGAAACTGGAGCCAGGTATTGAATTCATGCATACCAATTTGGCACTTGGGCATCCTAACCAGTGTCTTAACTGTAAGGCCAAATTCTCACCTCCTCAATTTGTTTTTGTGTCTTCAGAATAGCACATGATGGAATTAAACAATAAAACTTTTTGGAGGGAAAGTGAAACTTTACTATTGTCCTCTTAAGGTCCCCAGCTGGACCCGAGAGAATCAAATTGACATCAGATGATTAACAGGAGAAAAGTATGACAACTTAAGTTTTGCATGACACAGGAGCACTCTTAAGGAAATGGAGATCTAAGAAGATGTTAAAGCCGGACTGAATGAAGAGAGGCAGTTGCAGAAAGTAGTTAAATTATGTGGGGAGGCCACAGGGAGATAGGAATTATTTTAACAAAGTCCACTTGTATGGAATTCTCTTGGCAATGCCTCCTTATTGCCAATGTTTCTTTTCTTCTGGTACAAAGAGAGCATCTTTCACCCAGGAGTTTTGAGTCTCCTGCTTTCAGTAAGAAAAGAGGAAGTAGAATGTCCTTATTGCAACTGTCATTTTTGAGCCTTTGGCTCAAACTCTTACAATGAACTGGCATATTGTGAGGTACTTATTCTGTCACTTCAGTTCCCATGATCCCTTTAATTCAAGAAGGCAGTTCTTTTAATGTTTTAAAAATTTATGTATTTATGTATGTATCTTTGAAAGATGAAGGGAGAGAGAGAGAGAGAGAGAGAGAGAGAGAGAGAGAGGCCTTTCTACCACTGGTTCACTCCCCAAATGCCTGCAACAATTAGGCCTGTGCCAGGCTGAAGTCAGGAGCCTGGAGCTCAGTCTGGGTCTTCCACCAGAGTGGCAGGGACCCAAGTGCTTGAGCCATCCTTGGCTGCCTCCCAGGGTGCTCATTAGCAGGAGGCTGGAGTCAGAGTAGAACTGGGACACAAACCCGAGCGCTCCGGTACAGGCTGCCGGCCTCCCACGCAGGGCCTTAATCACTGTGCCAAATGCCTGCGCCTCTCCATGGGTCCTTTTGTGGAGTTTTCATGTCTCCCTATTGAATCACTTTAGTTGTATTGGTTTTAGCACATGTGGTCTTCATCTAATATCAGTGTAGAAAACTGTTAGATGCTCTAAACCCAGTTGTGTAGTTTAGTCTTCAAACACTTCTATTCTACAGCTCCAAATTCTGTTTAATGATTCTCAAGCCCATCCCTATATTTCATCCTCCAAACTCCCTACTCGGTAAAAAATTGTCAATATTTTTCAGGTGGCTACTTTTACTTTTGAGGCATTTTATTATTTCCTAATAAAATAATAATAATATCTGCCTAGAACTCTATTGCTTTACAAGTGTCTTCGCACGTACTCTCCGGGGTTTTCCTCCTCACCACCTGTAAGGGTGGCGGTGCAGACAGTCCCCAGACTGACAGGAAACAGACACTGGGTCCACTGCAGGCCACTGCAGCTCCCAGCAGGGTGCTCTTTCCACTTTTCAACCTCTGGTTACTTTCTCCTCATTCATTGTCCCCTGCCGCAAGTCTCAGGCTACAGCCACTTTACTGAGTGTTGCTCTTCCCCAGGCTACCGTGTGCATGCGCTGACTCCTCTCATGCTTGGGTGTTCATTCGACGTCCTGGGCGTGTCTTCTTGCCACTTCCTGCCCAAGCTTTTCAGACTTATGGTCAACGTCCTCCGACCACCTTTTAGCGCCTACTATCAATGATGGGGTACTTCCTGGACTTACTTAATTTTACACATGAACTTACCAGTCCCATGGGATAGTTCTACTACACCATTATCATTCCTGCTTACAGGGCTGGGAGTGACAGGGGGCATAAAAGCAAAATTGTTTGCAATGCTACCCTTATACCGATTAGGTGGCAGGCTTGGTGTGTGAGCCCATGCTGTCTGCTCTGCAGCTTCACAGAGTCCCTACAGCCACCTTGGTGCCATTCCCACTCCTCCTTTTCCTTCCTTCCTTCCTTCCTTCCTTCCTTCCTTCCTTCCTTCCTTCCTTCCTTCCTTCCTTCCTTCCTCTCTTTCTCTCTTTCACCTATTTATCTATTTGCAAGGCAGAATTAGAGAAAGAGAAGGGGAGACAGAGTGAGAGCGAGAATGAGAGAGCGAGAGAGAAAGAGGGAGAGAGTGCTTCCATCTGCTAGTTCATTTTCCAGATGGCCACAGTGGAAGCCAGAAGCCAGGAGCCAGGAGCTTCCTCCAGGTCTTCCACGTGGGTGCAGAGGCCCAAGCATTGGGGGCCATCTTCCACTGCTTTCCCAGGCGCATTAGCAGGGAGCTGGATCAGAAGTGGAGCGGCCGGGACTTGAACCAGCGCTCATATGGGATGTGGTATAGTGGGAATCTCAGACAGAGAGGCGTGACACCAAGGCTTTGGTCCAGACTCTGGACCCTGGCGCTAACAACTGTCAGTCTCCTGTTCTATATTTGGTTACATATATTTTGATTGGATATTTTGGAATTATAGCATGGCTTACATAACTATTGCAAAGCTGCACACGCATATACCAAAACTGCTTGGGTTGCAAGGTGGTTTTACTTGGAAGTTTCTTTCCGTGAAAGTCCCTACCGTATCTGCCCCTAGCCAGTTCCCCTTTGCAGCTGAAGTTTTCATTTTTTTTTTTTATCTTGGGAGAAGTCATTGCCACATGGGCACTGTAGGCCACAGCTTAACACACTGCACCACAGCGCCGGCCCCCCTTCCCATCCCTTAAATCCCATTACACAAAGCCGCTCAACTACACCCCAGATTAAAATCCAGTAGGATTTTAAGCCAACTGCAACTAACTCACTTTTTCTCTCGTTTCTTCCCCTTAAATTGGGTCTCATTCGTTCTTGCAATGGCCAAAGATGCATGAAGGATTTTTCCAGCCTTTGCCCATCACCTGACGTGAAGAAAGTCCAGGCTCACTTGGACCTCAGACCAAGTCCTTGGAGAAGGTGTGGGTTGAAGCTGAGGTCTGTTCTTAACCTTCACGTTTATCTTGCCCTCTTGTTACCTGCAACACTAGGCATGGTGTGTTTCTTTGGGTTGTTCTCGTAGACAGTCTCAAAGTCACAAGGTTATTTTATTTATTTCCTTAGCATGAGCTTTTTTATTGGCCTGTCTCCCCCTGCTTCTCTGTACTGTAAACAGGATTGTATGAAATAATTTGAACTAAATGCATCAAAATGTTAATGGTTAAACATTTTTTTCTTTTGAAAATTAATTAATTAACTTTGTTGAAAAGCAGAGAGAAAGAAAGATCCTCTATCAGGGCTAGTGCTGTGGTGCAGCGGGTAAAGCCGCTGCCTGCAGTGCTGGCATCCCATATGGGCACCGGTTCGAGGCCTGGCTGCTCCTCTTCCGATCCAGCTCTCTGCCATGGCCTGGGAAAGCAGTAGAAGATGGCCCAAGTGCTTGGGCCCTTGCACCATGTATGAGACCTGGAAGAAGCTTCTGGCTCCTGGCTTTGGATCAGCTCTGCTCTGGCTGTTGCAACCATTTGGGGGAGTGAACCAGTGGATGGAAGATATCTCTGTCTCTGCCTCACCCTTTCCGTAACACTGCCTTTCAAATAAATATTAAAAAAAAAAAAAGAAGAAAAGAATCCTCTATCTACAGGTTCGCTCTTCAAATACCACAATATCCAGGGCTGGGCCAGCCCAAAGTCAGGAGCCAGGAACTTGAATCAGGTCTCTCACGTGGGTGGCAGTAGCAGGGAGCCGGAATTGGAAGTGGAGTTGGGACTTGAACTCACGCACCTTGATATGTATGTGGGTGTCAAGTGGCATCTTAACCACTGTGCCAAATACCTGTCTCATCTTTTTGAAAATTGAAAAATATTAATTGTGGTTAAAAACACATAACATAAAATTTATCATCTTTACCACTTAAAAAAAATTTTTTTAATTTATTTGAAAATGAGACAGAGAGAGAGAGAGAGGGAGAGAGAGAGAGAGAAATCTTCCACCTGCTGATCCACTCCCCAAATATCTGCAATAGCCAGGTGTGGGCAAGGCTGAAGCCTGGAGCCAGGAGCTTCTTCCGGGTCTCCCACATGAGTGGCAGGAACCCAAGTACTTAGCCATCTTCTTCTGCCTCCCCAGGTGAGTAAGCAGGGAGCTGGATGGGAAGCAGAGCATCCCGGACTAGAACTGGCATCCCACGGATACAGGATGCTGGCACTGCAAGTGTTTCCTTGTCTCTGCACAACCCTTAACCATTTTAGAATGTACAGTTCAGTAGTGTTAACTATATTCTCATGATTTCTCACTGGTCTGTGAAGGTTAAACAAATTTAAAACAATATGGTTCTAGGCTGGTGTTATTATTAGTTTTGTTAGGGAAGAAAAAAAGAGTCAAATGTTGGACATTTAGGCATCTGGAAAATAGTGGTAGGCAACTGAGTGGGTTGAAACTGGGAAACAGGGGGCTGGTACCGTGGCTCACTTGGTTAATCCTCTGCCTTCGGTGCCTGTATCCCATATGGGCACCAGTTCTAGTCCCGGCTGCTCCTCTTCCAGTCCAGCTCTCTGCTGTGGCCCGGGAGGGCAGTGGAGGATGGCCCAAGTGCTTGGGCCCTGCACCCGCATGGGAGACCAGGAGGAAGCACCTGGTTCCTGGCTTCGGACCGGCGCAGTGCAGGCCGTGGCGGCCATTTGGGAGGTGAACCAATGGAAGGAAGACCTTTCTCTCTGTCTCTCTCTCTCTCACTGTCTGTAACTCTACCTGTCAAATAAATTAAAAAAAAAAAGAAAGAAAGAAAGAAAGAAAGAAAGAAAGAAAGAAAGAAAGAAAGAAAGAAAGAAACTGGGAAACAGGAAATTTGGGAGGCTGGCATTTTAGGGAGGGTTTCATGGTTGCCTCTGTGTTGTAGTATTATGCATGATCGTTTTTTCTGAGTATTTTCATTTTGATGACTTTACTGTGTATGTGTTTTGTTTACCAGTAGTGATACGAAAGAAACAGAAAAGAATAAAGCTTTGGCAGATTCAACTTCTGACTCAGTGATATCACTACAATGGAACAGTACTTTAGGCATGCTTTTGTAGGGCTCCTTTCTTGGTTCCACCCAAGATGAAGCAATTTCAGAAAGTTCAGGAAGCTACCGGCAGCAGGAATTCCTTGAGGCTATCCAGGTACCTTTGGACCAGCCGTGTACAACCTTGTCCGGGGTGTAGACCCTCAGATTAAAGCATCCTTTGGCGCCACCTGATGTTAAGTGGAAGGAGTTGCACTAATGTAAAACAATTTAGATGGTACTATCCTCTTTAGCTTAGAGAGATAAGGAGCCTATTTTTGTACCTATACATTGTTAACTTTTCCCCCAAATTTAATACTATGTGATGTGGTGATATGATATTCATATTGATACCAGGATTCATGAGTCAGTTAAATAGTGGTTTAAGCAAATATTTATTTGAAATATATATATATATATATATATATATATATGCATACTTGTATCAGGTTCTTCTTCTCTTTGTATCAGAGGATGTCCTAAGATAGCTCCATTTTAAAGTCCAGGAAGTGGAGACACAGAGGAATTTAGTAACTTGCTTAAGGTTGCATATCCAAAACTTGAACTTTAAAAAAAGATTTATTTTTTTGTGTGAAAAGCAGAGTGACACACACAGAGAGAGAGAGAGAAAGAAAGAAAGAGAGAGAGAGAGAGAGAGAGAATCTTCTGTCTGCTGGTTCACTCCTTAAATGGCTGAAGCCAGGCGCCCAGGACCCCATCCAGGTCTCCCCTATGGGTGGCAGGAACCCAATCACTTGGGCCAAACTTTTGGCCGCAGGGCTCACAGTCACTGGGCACTACTGCCCCCAGCATTGAGACAGCAGAGCTAACGGCCTCCATTTCTTTAGCAATGACCGTGTCAGGTCAGTGCCTCGTGTGCTCCCACTTTATTTAGTCACCACTGTAACTTTATGAGGAAGATGCTGGTTATCTCATTTTAGGGATGAGGGACTTGGGTTTAGGGAAGTTAAATAACTTATCCAAAACCATACAGCTGTTAAATAACTGAATCTAGGCATGAAAATACAGGAACAATGTCTCAAAAAATGTGGCAGTGTGGTCCATTTTATTTATGGGCAAATAGCACTACAATTGCCAGGCGGGCACTGTAGCATTGTATAGTAGCTGAAGTGCATAATGATTTCTCGAAAAGACCTAGAGAAAGTTAAACTGTTGTCTTGAAAAGAGCAAGACATGTGTGCAGCATTGCATTACAGAAAGTCTCACAAAAACGGTCAAGATCCATTTTGAAAAGTGAGAGACGTGCCATATTTTTGAGACGTTGTTTCTGTATTTTCAAAGTTTTGCTCTGGCTTCCAGATATCATACTGTTTTATCTGGTTACTTCCAATGTATTTCCTAGAGTAGCTCATGTCTCACCTCTAACATCAATATACAATTGTCACTAAGAGAAAAAAGAACGAAGACAAATGAAACTTCAAAAGAGGGCATGGAGATAACAGATGGGAGGCTTAGTGAATAAAATTTGTTTAATCTATTTTGATTCTTTGGAGAATTTGTTATTGCCTGTTTTACTTGTATTCTGGATAGATGAACTGTCTAGATGGTTGAATTCTAATTCTTTTTTTTTTTTTTTTTTTTTTTTTTTTACAGGCAGAGTTAGACAGAGAGATAGAGCGAGAGACTGAGAGAAAGGTCTTCCTTTTCTGTTGGTTCACCCCCCAAATGGCTGCTATGGCCGGCGTGCTGCACCGATCCAAAGCCAGGAGCCAGGTGCTTCCTCCTGGTCTCCCATGCGGGTGCAGGGCCCAAGCACTTGGGCCATCCTCCACTGCCCTCCCGGGCCACAGCAGAGAGCTGGACTGGAAGAAGGGCAACTGGGACAGAATCTGGCGCCCCCACCGGGACTAGAACCCAGCGTGCTAGCACCACAGGTGGAGGATTAGCTAAGTGAGCTGTGGTGCCGGCTGGATAGTTAATTCTTAAGAGATGAAGTGTTACCATACATGGAATAAAATGGTTATTTTTAATTTTTAATTTATTAATTTGTATTAATTGGAAAGGCAGAGAGACAGAGAAAGAGAGAGACAAAGATGGGCAGACAGAGAGAGCTTCCATCTGCTGTTTTTCTCCCCAAATGCCTGCAAGAGCCAGGGCTGACCAAAGCCAAAGCCAGGAACTGAAGACTTAATCCAGGTCTCCTATGTTGGTGACAGGGACTCAAGCACTTGAACTATCTATCACCTGCTGCTTCCTAGGGTGTACATTAGCAGGAAGCCCGAGTTGGGAGCGTAGCTGGGGTGTTCCAACATAGGATGTGGGCCTCCCAAGTTGTGTGTGTGTTTTTAAAGATTTATTTATTTATTGGAAAGTCAGAGTTACATAGAAAAAGGAGAGGCAGAGAGAAAGAGAAAGAGAGGTCTTCCATCAGCTGGTTCACTCCCCAATTGGCCGCAGTAGCTGGAGCTGTGCTGATACGAAGCCAGGAGCCAGGAGCTTCTTACAGGTCTCCCACGTGGGTGCAGGGGCCCAAGGACTTGGGCCATCTACTGCTTTCCCAGGCCATAGCAGAGAGCTAGATTGGAAGAGGAGCAGCCAGGACTCGAACCAGTGCCCCTATGGGATGCTGGCACTGCAGGCAGCCGCTTTTCCCACTAAGCCACAGCGCCAGCCTCCCAAGTTGTGTTTTAAGGCTATACCAAAGACCCGCTCCTGAAGTGATATTTAGACATCACGCCTATCTTGGACTATGTGATACTTAACATGTTTGTACACTTAATCTAGGAATGGGAAACTATTTTCTCTGTGGCGCTGCGGACTGCTCTGTGAGGGTGTCCTGACTCTGCAGCCTAAGCCCGATCACGAGTTCAGCTGCAACTCCGCGCTCACCTCTTTTGTGCGATCTGTAACTTTTATTCCCTGTTCCTTTGCCTGATCTCTTTCCACTCAGAGACCATCTCAGGTCACAGAGGCAGCCTGGAGCACCCAGTGGCAGACGACACCCGAGCCCACCCTGCCGGTGAAGAAGGGACAAATCAGGACTGACGACCTAGCTTCACAACAGGTCCAGACTGTCTCAGGGGAGTGGTGGCCTCGGAGGCAAGGCAGTAGGGACTCGGGTGCCAGAGCCTCAGGGGGGCGGATGGGGACAGCAGGGTTTCTGTCCCCCACGCTGAGGGCTGCGAGGGGCCCAGCTGGAAGACACGCAGGGGTCCCCGCTGTCTTTCACTGAGTCTGATGACACGTTCGCGTTCCTTGCAGTCTGGCCATCTTAGTGAGCAAGCATTTTATTTGTCAGTTCTACAGCTGTAGGTAATCTCGGTGGGAAAAGGAACTTCTTGGAGAGTGTTAAATCATAAGCAGAAGAGCGAGCTACAGGTTGTTTTCCACAAAGCTGATGCAGCAACGGAGTGCAAGTACAGCTTCTCTCAAGTCTCTCCGTACCAAGAGCTTTCTGTGGCGCCTGGAGTAAGGCCCTTGCAGACCCTACACGATGTGGCCGCAGCCCTCCTACCCCTCAGGTTTGCTGCAGGCCCTTGTACCGCAGCAGTGGCTCTCAGCGCCCCTCGCCCACCACCAGGCCTCTGAGCTTCTCTCTTCTGCCCGAGGAGGAAGCTCTCAGACAAGAGCTGGCAGGAGAATTTCTTTTGCTCCTGCCCCTACCTCCCGACCAGACCTGGCACTCCCAAGATGGCCGTGTGCAGGGCAGCATGTCCCTTTCTCTGGGGAAATACATCCTCGTTTTAGTGGCATGAACCTTCCATGTTGTCACTCAGTCACCTCTGTAAATTAAAAGCTCATGGGTACAAATGAGACACTCAGGAGAAATACGAGGATTCCCACTATTATTCAGAATTTTAACTGAGTCCTAGTCTGAGCAATAAGATTTAAAGAAAAAGAGTATAAGAATTGGAAGGAAACAAAATTGCCACTATTTGAAGAGGACATGATTATGACATAGAAACTCCAGAAAGCTAAAATTTATAATCAAATTCAACAGTAAATCAAATATGAAAGTTAATTGCATTTCTGTATATCAGCAACCAATATATAGAAAATGAAAGAAGAATAGCTACTTTGTTTTTTCTGAGTGTGTATGTTTAACACTTGACAATTGAATTCCAAAAGTAAATAGGTAGAGCAGAGGAATTATTACTATAAAACCTAGGAACATTGTTAGAAGAGGGGAAAGTGATTTGAGTCAGGGTATCCCTAAAATTAGGCAATGGTCAAGAAGGCAGTGAGATACATTTTTTTTAGAAAGATGTTATTTATCTATTTTAGAAGCAGAGTTACAGAGAGAGGGAGAGACAGAGACAGAGAGAAAGGTCTTCCATCAGCTGGTTCACTCCCCAATGGCTGCAATGACCAGAGCTGAGCCAATCTGAAGCCAGGAACCAGGCACTTCTTCCGGGTCTCCCACATGGGTGCAGGGGCTCAAACACCTGGGCCATTTTCCACTGCTTTCCCAGACCATAGTGGAGAGCTGGATTGGAAGAGGAGCAGCCGGGATTCGAACCGGTGCACATATGGGATGCTGGCACTGCAGGTGGAGGCTTAGCCCACTGCAACACAGGGCTGGCCCTAGATACATAGTTATTTCATTCCACTCCCACATTGATGATTACAGAAGTATGGCACCTGCAGGGGCTGTGGGATAGGATTCTTTCACTAGGTAGGCATAAAGTAAAACTCTGAGGGGATGAAATTCAGGGCAGGTGGGAGAAGAATTAGTGGAAATAGGCTGGAGTGGATAAGATCCTTCTTGGGACAGCAGAGGGTAGCTAAGGAAGAGACTGTCCAGTTGAAGGTTTGCATTTGACATATAAAAGGAGTTATGGCGTTGACGCGTATAAAACTTCATACATCTCACAATTTATCCTCAGATTCATCTTGCATAGGAGGCAAGTACATAGCATGGGTATTGTATCTAGGATGCTTTTGACTTCAAATGTTTTAATGTGGCAAGCAAATGCATCACTCAATGAATTGTCCATTTATCTTTCTATATATGTCTTGTGTTTCTCATCAGAGGATTCACAATAAAAAATGTATATATCAAAAGGATTTATTTGAATCTCTTGAGTAATTTCCAAACAAATGCACGTTGGAGGGAAACATCTTTGACAGAGCAGACATTCTGAGTGTTGGTTCAGGGGCTGGGATCCACCATCAATGTAGCGTGAGGATCAGTCTGGTCTTCCCATGGAGAACGAGTTTCCAGCTGGAACTCTGGTGAAGCTGGCGCCAGCAGGGGGTCTTCCTACCCACAGAAGGGCAGCAGTCACGGCCACACATTGTTTGACACCGAGATGCCTCCTCCAGCCTGCACCTGTGTTGACTGTAACTTAAGACCGAGTGATCAGAGCTCGGGACAACATAGACAGCAGATGACCATCTGTTGAAAAAGGCATCTCATCAGTGTTGTTAACATGCTTGCTCTTGTCTTTTTTTTTTTTTTTTCCTTGAGGATTTTCTCCTTTAGTTTTCTGCGGGCTTCAGAACAACCGCTAAGAAACAGTTTGGTGTTACTGAGGGTGGGTGGAGTTTTGGCGCTGTGGATACGGGAGGGAAGAAAGTAATGTGCACATTGATCTGGCTATGCTTGCTCAGCTCTGAAGTGATGACAGAAATAATGAGGACAAGAATATTGGCTTTGAGAATGGTTTGGCAGCAATTTTATTTGTTGTGCCATAAAATGGCTGGCCCGTGGCTGTGTATGCAGATTTTGAAGAAAAATTTCAAAGCATACTCAGGAGGCATTGCACGGTAATCCCATTATCTGATAACAGGATTTTGTGCACATGCCTCCCACATGCAGCATAAGGAACTCCCCCACCTTTTAGTATTGCTGTGAAATGCAATTTGCGTGTTGATGAAAAGTTTACAGAACATGGGCCTGTGCCACGAAGCTCAACAAAGCCAGCGCACCGTGTGGCCAGTTTCTGAGCTTGACCCCTGTCGTTCCCATGATCCCCCTCCTTATTGATTTCTTTCCCTTGACCAAGAGAGCTTTGGGATGGCCTGCATTGACCCAGAAACTTTCAGAATGAGCTAATCAAATAGGTGCGGTAGAAATCGACCCTGAATTTCTAACAGACTTTGGGGACAGGCCGTAACAGGATGTGGGGAGGTGATGGCAGAACACAGGGTGTGAGGAGGCCAAGAGACATGATTTATGTTCATTATTTCAGCAGAAAGAGTCACAGAGACAGGGAAAGCTAAATCTAGGAGAAAATGCTTGTTAGAGTCCAACACAGGCAGTGCTGTAGGAACAAGGTCCTGGGGTAGGTGATTAACAGCAGTTCAAGTCTCTGCTGGAGAAGCTCGCATCCCGTATCGTGTGCCTGGTTCAAGCCCCAACTGGTTCACTTCTAATCCAGCTGCCTGATAATGTGCACCCTGGGAGACAGCAGGTGATGGCTCAAGTATTTGGGTCCCTACCACCCGCGTGGAAGGCTGGATTTAGTTGCAGCTCCTGGCTTTAACCTGGCCTGTACCTGGCTGCTGTAGGCCTGTGCGGAATAAAACAGAGAATGTAAGGTCTCTTTCCATCTCTTTCTTTCCCTATTTCTCTCTCTCTCTTTCTATTTTGCAAATAAACATGGAAAGAAATGCACGATCTTCTTTTTTTTCTTTCTCAGAAGCCTTTTACAAACTTCTATGCTCTTCATAAACACAACTTCATACATTTTTTTTTTTTTTTATAAAGGTACTGTTAGGGGCTGGCATTGTGACATAGCGGATAAAGCTGCTGCCTGGGCTGCCAGCATCCCATATGGATGGTGGTTCGTGTTCTGGTTGCTGTTTTTTTTTTTTTTTTTTTTAAGCTTTATTTATTTATTTGAAAGCCAGAATTACAGAGAGACAGAGAGAGACAGGTCTTCCATCTGCTGGTTCACTTTCCAGCTGGCCAGAATGGCTGGAGCTGCACCGATCTAAAGTCGGGAGCCAGGAGCTTCTTCCAGGTCTCCCATGTGAGTAGAGGGGCCCAAGGACTTGGGCCACCTTCTACTGCTATCCCAGGCCATATCAAGGAGCTGGGTTGAAATGGAGCAACCGGGACTTGAACTGGTGCTCATATGGGATGCTGGCACAGCAGGCAGTGACTTTAACCCGCTACGCCACAGCACTGGCCCCTGCTGTGCTTCTGATCCAGCTCCCTGCTAATGGCCTTGGAAATCGGCAGCAGACCACTCAAGTGCTTGGGCCCCTGCATCCACATAGGAGACATGGATGGAGCCCCTGACACCTGGCTTTGGCCTGGCCCAATCCTGGTTGTTGTGGCCATTTGGGGAGTGAACCAATGGATGAAAGACCTGACCCTGTCTCTGCATTTCTCTGTCTCTTCCTCTCTCTATATAATTGACTTTCAAAATAAACAAATCTTTAAAAACGGTCTTGGTATTCATATTTTAAAGTTTTGGTTCACACATGCTCTACTTAGCTTCCTTTTTGATGGGATTTAAAATAACTGGCATACATCTTTATATAAATGTTATATAAGGAGCAGCAGGTGTTCGTGACATAGATGCTGTGAAAAATACAGAAAAGTATACACTCATTACTTCTATTGCTTGTGAGTGAAGAAATTCAGATTCACAGTTTGTTTTCTGGAAAAACTGTCGTATGGTAGTCACCCGTTAACACGGGAACTTGATTCTTCTCAACAAGCTGATCAAGAAGGGAAAGTTATTCTCATTTAATGTATTTATCTACACCAGTGCTCATATTAAAATGTAGTTGTATGTAGTTTAAACAGTGCATGATTGTTCAAAGTAAAATAGATTAAGCCATGATTATAGAGCAAATCAACTTAGTCTATTTAGGAAAATTCTAAATCCTAAAGATAGTATGAGATTTGGTATAGGACTCCTGTGGGTGCCTGGTGGGAAAATAGGCTATTCTAGGTGTTTTCCTTTCTACACAAATTTTGGGAATCTGCTGGTCTATTTCTACAAACCAAAACCAAACAAATAAATAAACAAAAAATGGCTGAAATATTGATTTGGGATGTGTTGAATCTGTAAAATCTAGTTGGCAAAATTAGTATCTGAATAATATTGAGTATTCTGGAGGCAGGCAGTGGGGCCAGCAGGTTAATGCCCTGGCCTGAAGTTCCAGCATCCCATATGGGCGCCGGTTTAAGTCCCGGCTGCTCCACTTCTGATCCAGCTCTCCGCTGTGGCCTGGGAAGGCAGTAGAAGATAGCCCAAGTCCTTGGGCCCCTGCACCCATGTGGCAGACCTGGAGGAAGCTCCTGGCTCCTGGCTTCGGATCTGTGCAACTCCAGCTGTTGTGGCCGTCTGGGGAGTGAACCACAGGATGGAAAACCTCTCTTTCTCCCCCTCCCCCCTGTGTAAATCTGACTTTCAAATAAATAAATCTTTAAAAAAATATTAAATATTCTGGTCTGTGACTTCTTACATCTATGTAGGTTCTTAATTTTCCTTAGCAATGTTTTACTTTTTAGTGCATAGATTTTACACTATTTAGCTAGATTTGTTCCTAAACATGTCATGTTTTTGATGCTTTTGTCAATAATTCTGCTTTTAAATTTCAATGTTCAATTCTTCATTCTAGTATATAGAATTATAATTGACATTTTTAATATTGGCCTTGTATTCTACAATCTTAATAAATTACGGTTTTGAGTATATCTTTTTTGGTAGATTCTTTAAGACTTTCTTCATAGAAAATTATGTCTTCTAAAAATAAAGCCAAGCTTATTTCTTTATTTCCAATGGCTGCAATGGCCAGAGCTGAGCCAATCCGAAATCAGGAGCCAAGAACTTCTTTTGAGTCTTCCACACAGGTGCAGGGGCCCAAGTACTTGGGCCATCCTCTGCTGCTTTCCCAGGTGCATTATTAGGGAGCTGGATCAGAAGTGGAGCAGCTGGGACTAGAACTGGTGCTCATACAGGAGGCTAACCTGATGTGCCCCAGCACTGGTCTGGACATTCTTATCTCATTTCTGATCATTGGGAGAAAGTACTCAGTCTTTTATCATTAAACAGAGAAGTGATTTTTGTTTTGTAATGTCCTTTATCAGCTTCTACCTTAAGAAAATAGAAAAATAAGAGCAAATGAAACCCAAAGTAAATATAATAAGGGAAAAAAATAAAGAGAGTCAGTGAAATAGGAAACAGAAAAACAATAGAGAAAAAATCAATAAAATAAAAGCTAATTATTTGAAGAGCTCAACAAAATTGATAAGTTTTGAATGAGAAAAAGAAAAAGACACAAATGACCAAAGTCAGGTATGAAAAATTGGACATTACCACCAACCCTATAGACATTAAAAGTAAATGAAGTTTCACATAGAACTTTAGTCTCATGAACTTAGCAACTTAGGTGAGATAGGTGAATTCTTTGAGAGGACAAAATGTCAAAACTAATGACATTGGGAGGCACTGTGGCGTAGGGGGTAAAGCCACCACCTGCAGTGCAGGCATCCCATATGGGTGCCAGTGCAAGTCTTTGCTGCTCCACTTTTGATCCAGCTCTCTGCTATGACTTGGGAAACACAGTGAAAGAGGGCCCAAGTCCTTGGGCCCCTGCACCCATATGGGAGACCTGGAAGAAGCTCCTAGCTCCTGGCTTCTGGCTTCGGATTGGCACAACTTCAACCAATACGGCCAATTGGGGAGTGAACCAGTGGATGTAAGACCTCTCTCTCTCTCTCTCTCTGCCTCTGCCTCTCTGTAACTCTGCCTTTCAAATAAATAAGTCTTTAAAAAAAATAGAAGAGACAACGACATAAGAAATCCCAATAAGGCCCTGTCATTTGTGCTGCACTCCTCACCACATTTTGAAGTTCTGATGTTACGTTTTTTCATCTTTCCTGCCTCTCACCACTTCAGTAATTATAATTTGTAGTCTTCACAGTAAAGCTATGCATCTTTCCAATCTCTTTTTAAACATGACTATCTAAAGCTTTAAATTCCCCCTCTTAAGCCTGGTTTTATATGCAACCTATAACTTTTGACATACTGTATTTTATTTATGGTTCAGTTGAAAATGTTATCTAATTGACATTATGGCTTATTCTTTGATTCTATTATTTATTTTATTTTTTTATTTTTTATTTTTTTGACAGGCAGAGTGGACAGTGAGAGAGAGACAGAGAGAAAGGTCTTCCTTTGCCGTTGGTTCACCCTCCAATGGCCGCCGCGGCCGGCGCGCTGCGGCTGGTGCACCACGCTGATCCGATGGCAGGAGCCAGGTACTTCTCCTGGTCTCCCATGGGGTGCAGGGCCCAAGCACTTGGGCCATCCTCCACTGCACTCCCTGGCCACAGCAGAGAGCTGGCCTGGAAGAGGGGGCAACGGGGACAGAATCCGGCATCCCGACAGGGACTAGAACCCAGTGTGCCGGCGCCGCAAGGTGGAGGATTAGCCTAGTGAGCCACGGCGCCGGCTCTTGGGTAGTTTAGAACTGTACTGCTCATGGTTTCTAAGTACATAGACATTCCCTACTACTCATTTTTCATTTCTACCTTGGTACCCCTGTGGTTACATTCTTATTTCATCTTTTAAAATCCATTAAGATGTTTCATTAGAACAGATAGTCAATATAGTCAACTCTTTTTTTTAAAGTTTTTTTTTTTTTTAATTTATTTGAGAGGTAGTTACAGAGAGAGGGAGAGACAGAGAGAAAATTCTTCCTTCTGCTGGTTCACTCCCTAGATGGCCATAACGGCCAGGGCTGGGCCAGGCTGAAGCGAGGGCCCAGGAGCAAGGAGCTTCATCCATGTCTCCCACGTGGGTACAAGGGCCCAAGCACTTGGACCATTGTCCACTGTTTTCCCAGACACATTAACTGGGAGCTGGATTGGTTGTGGAGCAGCCGGGACTCGAACTGGTGCCCATATGGGATGCTGGAATGGCGGACGGTGACTTAACCTGTTGTGCCACAGCACTGGTCCCCATGTACTTTACTCTCAATTCCCTCCCCTCTTTTCTGCTCACTCCTTGGAAGGAAGATCCATATCCCTGGGAGTATCTACATCTGGAATTCTTTCATACTGGGTACTTGCTCCTTTTCTGCATTCATCATTAATTAATAGCAGTATGGGCTCATGGAAATTTATCTCTTACTGTGATCTATAATCTGGGACTGCGTGATTCTTTTGTTGTTTAAGTTGTTCTGGCTTCAGCCTTTTGGAGCTTTTGTGGCTGGCTTCTGAGACCCTTATAGATTCCCCCATCAATGTGTGTGTGTGTGTGTGTGTGTTGGGGGGAATACTTTTTAAATTTTGGCACCACGAGAAGCTCCAATTCATCTTGTATCTTTCCTGCCCTGGTCCTAATCAGTCGTTTCTCCAAGGAGCTCTGGTATCAGAAACCAAGGTCTAGGTGGCTGGTGTGTTCATTGTTTCTAGGATGCTCTTTCTTCTAGGACTTTTCAGCTGACAGAGCAAAGACATATGTGTGTGCACCTTTGTATATGTACAAATTGTGTATACTTGTGTGTACACATATTTGTAAATATTTCCATATGTAACTGTATCTAAATTATTAAATATGATATGATATGATAACTACTGAAGTCTCTAATTCATTACCAAATACATCATTTGAACTTCTTCCCTTGCCTTATTTATAAATTCCCATGTTGACAGTAAGAAAGCCGCTTCTCACCATCTGCTTTTTTTTAAAAAAAGATTTACTTTATTTATTTGGAAGTTGTAATTACAGAGAGAGTGGGAGAGACAGAGACAGAGAGATCATCCCTCCGGTGGTTCACTCCCCAAATGATCACAACAGGAGCCAAGAGCCCACTGCATTTTATTTTATTTTATTTTGTTTTTTTTTTTTTTTTTTTTTTTTTACTTAATTGCTCAATTCCTGTACACATGCATCATAATATCACAGCTGTCAATCACACCTCTAAGGGACACATTTTATTGATCAGAATAGAGTGCTCCAGCACAGTTCTTTTTGCCTTTGGTCTCATGGATGCCATGAATTTCAAAGCAAAGTGTCTTTTGAAGAGTAATTTTAAATTTTAATAAAGTCCTGCTTAGGGTTTTTTTTCCCATGGGTTGTATGCTTATAGGATGGTATCTAAAACACATCTCTAGACCTAAGATCACCTATAATTTCTCCTGTGTTGTCTTCTAAAAGTTTTATAGCTTTGCATTTTACATTTATGTCTATGGTATACTTTGAGTCAGTTTTTGTGAATGGTGTAGAGTTTGTGTCTGTACCTTTTTTGTTTTCTATAGCCTCCGGTGGCTACAGTGCCATTGGTTGAAAAGGTTGTCCTTTCTCCATTGAATTATCTTTGCTCATTTGCCAAAGATCTTGCCTTTTTTAAAAAATTATTTATTTGAGAGGTAGAGTTATAGACAGAGAGAGGGAGAGACAGAGAGAGAGGTCTACCATCCACTGGTTTACTCCCCAAATGGCTGCAAAGGTCGTAGCTGAGCCGATTTGAAGCCAGGAGGTTCCTCCGGGGGCCCAAGCACTTGGGCTGTCTTCCACTGCTTTCCCAGGCTGTAAGCAGAGACCTGGATTGGAAGAGCAGCAGCCAGGACATGAACTAGAGCCCATACGGGATGCCAGCACTGCAGGTGGAGGCTTAACCTATTATGCCACAGCACTGGTCCCAACTTCTTTTTTTTTTATCAAGTTAATTGCTTCAAGTATTTTGTTACAGTAACAAAAAGTTGGCTAATACAACTGTGTTATTATTATTATTGGTAGTATTATACTGTTGTATTGTGTTATAATAGTTTTGGACTTGTTTCTATTAATGTAAATTTCCCCCATTTGTTTAACTCTTTCTTCTTTCTTCTGTTTGCCTTTTAAAAGTTAATTCAGCTTTTCAGTTGGATTTTTTTCTTAACCAAATGTTTCCTCTGCCTACTTAAATGGCATATACTCTTTTTAAAAATAATTAATGCTGAAATTTTTATCATATATATTAAATTTAAGTTTAAAGTAAGTCAGTTTGTTGAATACTATTGTAAAAAAATAAGAATACTATAACACGTCCCGATCAGATCAGCTACCCAGCTCCGATTCAAGTGCACTTCGAGGTTAGACTTTAGTTCTGCACTTTACTTCAAACTCTGTAAATGAGACTCATTCTTTCCCTATCTGTCACTCTTTCTTTTCTTATTCCTCCTCTTGCTATTTCTCTTTTCCATACAAATGATGTATTCTTAAAATTATCCACATCTTCACCAATTTATTATCTTTGCATTTAACGTTTTTCCTTTTATGATACTTTCCTTTTGTACTGAAGTACATCTTTTAGAAATTCTCAGGGGCCGGCGCTGTGGTGCAGTGGTTAAAGACCTGGCCTGAAGCACCAGCATCCCATACGGGTGCTGATTCTAGTCCCAGCTGCTCTTCTTCTGATCCAGCTCTCTGTTATGGCCTGGGAAAGCAGTAGAAGATGGCCCAAGTCCTTGGGCCCCTGCTCCCGCGTGGGAGACCCAGAAGAAGTGCCTGGCTCTTGTCTTCGGATCAGCGCAGCTCTGGCCTGTTGCAGCCAGTTGGGGAGTGAACCAGCGGATGGAAGACCTCTCTCTCTGTCTCTACCTCTCTCTGTAACTCTGTCTTTCAAAAATAAAATAAACTTTTTTTTTGACAGGCAGAGTTACACAGTGAGAGAGAGAGACAGAGAGGAAGGTCTTCCTTCTGTTGGTTCACCCCCTAAATGGCTGCTACGGCTGGTGTGCTGCACCGATCCAAATCCAGGAGCCAGGTGCTTTTCCTGGTCTCCCATGCGGGTGCAGGGACCAAGCAGCTGGGCCATCCTCCACTGCCTTTCCAGGCCACAGCAGAGAGCTGGACTGGAAGAGGGGCAACTGGGACAGAACATGGCGCCCCAACTGGGACTAGAACCCGGGGTGCTGGTGCTGCAGTGGAGGATTAGCCAAGTGAGCTGCAGCGCCGGCCAAATAAAATAAATCTTTAAAATAATTCTCACAGTGAAGAGCTTTTGGTAGCAAATTCTCTAAGTTTTTATTTAACTGATGTCTCTAAAGACATTTTTCATCATCTCTAAACAGATGGCTTTACTGAATACAGCATTTTAAGTCGACAGTTCATTTCTCTCAACACTTTGAAGTTATTAGCCACCTTTCTTTTGTTTTTCATTGCTACTATTGAGAGTCGAATAATCATTCCTTTTTTGTAGGTAACTTCAAAAATTATTTGAGAGAGAGAGAGAGATCGAGAGAGAGAGATATCTCATCTATTGGTTCATTTCACAAATGCCTGCCAAATCTCAGAGCTGGGAAGCCAGTCTTGGTCTCCCACACTGGTGGCAGGGATTCACCTAACTGGGCCATCACCTGCTGTCTCCCAGAGTGTACATTATCAGGAAGCCGGAGTTGGGAGTGGAGCTGGGACTTGAAACCAGGTAACCCTATTTGGGATTGGAACAGCTTTTTAAAAAAAACCATTTATTTTATTTAAAAAGCAGAGTTACAGAGAAACAGAGAGAGAGCAAACAAGAGCAAGCTTCCGTCTGCTGGTTCACCCTCCAAATGGCCACAATAGCCAGAGCTGGGACAGACCAAAGCCAGGAGCCAGGAACTTCATCCGGGTCTCCCACATGAGTGTAGGGACCCAAGGACTTGGGCCATCTTTTACTGCTTTCTCAGATGCATTAACAGGGAGCTGGATTGGAAGTGGAGCAACTGATAATTGAACTGGGATGCTGGTGTCACGGGCAGTGACTTAAACTGCTATGCCACCATGCTGGCCCTGATGTGAATGTCTTAACTGGCATCTTAACCATTGACCCAAACATCTGGTGGAAGGCAACTTTTCCTGTGTTCTTTTTGTCTTGTGTGGCCTGTAATTTTATTTATTTATTTATTTAATTCAGTTAATATAAAGAACAGATTTCAAGTAGTTCTTAGATATAATTCTAATGTAATGATACTTCTGCCCCTCTCCTTTTTCTTTCCTTTTAAAATGTTTGCAATAATGTATATACATATATGTATATATATGCACATGCATATATATGTCTATATATACATATATGCTGAAATTCTTATGTATATTAAATTTAAGTAAGTTTAAAGTAATCATACACACACACACACACACACACATATATATGATTTATTTGTTTGAAAGAGTTATAGAGAGAGGGAGAGGTAGAGAGAGAGAGAGAGACATCTTCCATCTGCTACTTCACTCTCCAGATGACTGCAAGGCCCAGGGCTGGGCCAGGGCTGGTCAGGGCTGGGCCAGGCCCAACTCAGGAGCCAGGAGCTTCTTCCAGGCCATTATTAGGGAACAAGATTGGAAGAGGAACAGCCAGGACACAAACCAGTGGCCATATGGGATATCCGTGTAGTCAGTGGCTTTACCCACTGTGCCACAATGCAAGACTCACAATACTATATTTTTAATTTACTTTATATTCACAGACTTAATGCTCTACTGAACAGAGAGTGCAGCAAGTAAAAAGTGGAAAGAGCACTGTTCAGCAGGACACAGACAAGGGCTGTAAACAATGACCGAATCCCAAGATGTTAATTTTATTGGACAAGGTGTATCTTTGTAGATTTATTTTTATTTACCTTGTTTATTGTACATTGACTTCCTTTAGCTGTGAATCTATATATTTCATAAATTCTATAAATTCTTGGTCATTTTCCAATATTGTGGCTCTTCCATTTCCTTTATTTTCTTCTTTAGAACTCCAACCAGAAGTATTTTAAAGTCTTTTATATTGTATCCTCTGTATCTTTTTAAGATATATTTATTTAATTGAATTTATCAGAATCACAGAGAGAGGAAGAGACAGATAGAGAGAGGTCTTCCATCTGCTGGTTCACTCCCCAAATGGCTGCAATGGCCAGAGCTGGGCCAATCTGAAGCCAGGAGCCAGGAGCTTCCTCGGGATCTCCCACATGGGTGCAGGGACCCAAGCACTTGGGTCATCTTCCTCTGCTTTCCCAGGTACATTAGCAGGGAGCTGGATTGAAAGTGGAGCAGCTGGGACTCGAACTGGTACCCATATGGGATGTCGGCACTGCAGGCAGCAGCTTTACCTGCTATGCCACAGTGCTAGCCCCTGGCTTGTGTCTTTAAGTCAAAATACTTTCCCCTTTTTATGACAACTCATCGTCATGCATAAAAAACAAAACTATTTTGGGAAGAGTACTCTAAAGATTTCCTGTTTTCCTTACAAATCCAGAAGTGCAATAAAGGGTAGTTTATTCAAGACCTACTTGTTTTTAGGGAAGGGCGGCTTTCCAGAATATTCAGTCTCTCACTGCCAGAAGCAGAAATCTGAGGGCCTTTTTTTTTTTTTTCAAATCTCAATCTCTCTCTCTTTAAATTTTTATTTATTTGAAAGGCAGATTTAGAGAGAGAGAGAGAAAGAGAGAAGAGAGAGAGGAATCTTCCATCCACTGGCCCACTCCCCAGGTGGCTGCAATAGCTAGAGTTGAGTCGATCTGAAGCCAGGAGCCAGGAGCTTCTTCTGGGTCTCCCACGTGGGTGCAAGGGCCCAAGGACTTGGGCCATCTTCTACTGCCTTCCCAGGCCATAGCAGAGAGCTGGATTGGAAGTGGAGCAGCCGGGACTTGAACCAGAGCCCCTATGGGATGTGAGATGCAGG
Organism: Oryctolagus cuniculus; assembly: GCF_051225735.1. Lineage (NCBI taxonomy): Eukaryota > Metazoa > Chordata > Mammalia > Lagomorpha > Leporidae > Oryctolagus > Oryctolagus cuniculus. The sequence continues at coordinate 96,774,296 of NC_142870.1, forward strand.
CAGTGGCTTTACTCGCTGTGCCACAACACAAGCCCCCTCAAATATCTCTTTAATAAGGTTTATTATTTATTTATTTATTTGACAGGTAGAGTTATAGACAGTGAGAGAGAGAGACAGAGAGAAAGGTCTTCCTTCCGTTGGTTCACTCCCCAAATGGCCATCACGGCTGGAGCTGTGCCATTCCAAAGCCAGGAGCCAGGTGCTTCTTCCTGGTCTCTCATGTGGGTGCAGGGCCCAGGCACTTGGGCCACACTTCACTGCCTTCCTGGGCCACAGCAGAGAGCTGGACTGGAAGAGGAGCAACTGGGACTAGAACCGGCACCCACATGGGATGCCGGCACCGCAGGCAGAGGATTAACCAAGTGAACCATGGAGCTGGCCTTTAATAAGGTTTAAAATGGGGCCAGTGTTGTGGTGCAGTTGGTTAAGCTGCCACCTGCGATGCCAGCATCCCATATGAAGGCTGGTTTGAGTCCCAGCTGCTCCACTTTTGATCCAGCACTCTGCTAATGCTCCTGGGAGGGCAGCAGAAGATGACTTGAACACTTGGACCCCTGCCACCCACATGGGAGACCCTGGTGGAGTTCCAGGCCTCCGGCTTTGGCCTGGCCCAGCCCTGACTGTTGAGGCCATCTGGGAAGTGAGTCAGTGGATGGAAGAGATCTCTCTTTCTCTCTGGCTCTCCCTCTGTCTTTCAGATAGTAAATATATAAATGTTAAAAAAGCGCTTTACAACACGTACAAGCAGGTTTTCCAATAGATTTCAAGAGCGCGATTCAGACAACAATGCCTATGATAAGGCAGCGTGGCTCCTCGCTGCACCTCCCCGGCTCCCCATTCACTTCTCCTGCCCGAGGAGTGTAAACTTGCCATGGAAGGCTACATTTAGAATGTTCAAATGAGCAATTATCTTTTAACACCAACACAAGTCATGCATACAATTTGGTAGATTGAAGATTACACACAGAAGAGCCTTGAAGTTCATTGCAAAACAAATAGAGGAGCGCGAGGACGGTGCTGAGTGAAAACCAATGAGCTTCCTCCGTAAAACGTTCGTGAAGCAGCACAGAAATTAGTGAGTTGATATTAATGAGATGGGCCGCCGCTAAGACTTTATGAAGCCTCTCTCTTCAACCTCCGTACACGCCCAGAGCCTCCAGAGCTTGGCTGCAAATGCGGTAGCCTGTAAAATTTCTCCGTGTGCAAACCTGACTCTGAACAGTTTGTGACTGTTTCTGAATCATATACCTAAAGTTCGAAAGAGCGGATAAGGCAGGAAACCATAGAGTCGTCTTGGTGACACGGGTTATGTTTTTCAATGATATACGCTGTGTCTTTTTCCATGTGCGCCTCTCAGGTCACAAAAGACCAGATGCGGTTAAGTAGAAACTGTTGACATGAGCAAGCAGAGAACTGGGTTTCTGAAACCCACGCCAGGATCTTCAGCGTGGGCCTGATTGGCGCAGGGCAGCAGTTGAGACTGGACGAGAAGGCTTGGCCATGCAAAGTCTTGGCGCCCACTCCCACTTTAAATCGTCTCTTCAGCTTTCTTAGCTGAACTTTATGTTCACTTCTGCCTCTCTGGGTGCCAGTTCCTTCCTGCACACTAAGGAGACAACGCGGCATATTCCATAAGCTTTCTCCTTGTACTAATGGTTTGGTGTGCTGTGTGTACCCGGGATAAACCTCGGGCTAGCAGTCTGTCCAGGAGCTGTCCCTGAAAGTCTCACCTTAGATTGCAATTCCCACAGGACACGCAAATATCCCGGGTCAGTCGCTCCCCCGTTTCCCAGTGAAAGCAAAAATGAATGCTTTCTGGAGAAAACTTGGAGGTGTCCGCCACAGCCTCCCTCTGCTGGCATTTGTGCCACAGCAAAAGAGAGGCCCAGTTCTTCCACCGTGGCCCTAAACAGGCCTGCCGCAAAGCAGTTTGCTTCGTAAGTGCCGCCTGTTCTGCAGATTAGTTTCTTTTTGGAAAAAGCGTCCCTATCCAAACGACTCCGCTAGTTCATCTGATGCTCCTTAGAGGATACTGAATATCTCCTTTAGGTGCCCGTGACGGCACTGCTGGCTCCATTCACTTCCCCCTAAGGTGAAGCCCACACCTGAGAAGATACAGCAGAGCAGTGGAAAGAGATGTGCACTTCCGTGACACCCTTGGAGCCCCTGGCTGGAAGCCGGAAGTGGATTTTTCAGTGATGAGTCAATGCATCGCCCTCGCTCTACAAGACAGATTTGGGTTTTGGTCCCTTGCAAATCAAAGCATCCTAATGAAACTATCTGCTATTAGGGTAGAACTTGAACACAGGACTCAGATAAAGGTTTATCACCTGTAATGAACAACAAAGTTCTAGGCCAAACGTGTCTGTTGTAAGGAAACCAAGGCTACAGAGGTGCAGATTGATGAGACAGGAAGTCATTTGCATTTTCAAAAGCAGTTTACATGTCTTATAGGAGGTTCCCTGCATTTCACTCACTACATCTCGGTATTTAGCCAGCTTTTCTAGTAAACTGGAAATGGGATCCCCCGGATACGGACCTTTTCAGGGATGTGTCTGCTGTGTGAGATGGAGGCACGCCTGTTCAGGGCTTTTGGTGTGCTTAAATGTCTCCTCTGTACTCAGCTTCTGAGGATCTATCTGGTCATGGGCAGCTTTTTATGGAAGATGTCCAAGCTCCTTTCTCCAGCAGCTTGGAGAGTGCAGTCTGGGGTTTGGAGCTGGACATACCTCTGATCAAGCAAACAAAAACAAGTGACCAGGTAGCACCTACACGGTTTCTGAAGAATGCGTACTGAAGTACATTCATAGAGATGTAAACGGTAGCAGGTGCACAGTTACCCACTCGCTCATCGTGGCACAGTGACTCTCTCTCTTGAGAGAGTTTTTGTGCTTAACTCTAGGTTTAGAACCATGTAAGTGAGGTGCCCTTATATCCCAGTTTCCCAGAATAGTCCTAGTTTGTGCTATAATAACTGGTAGAGGTACCAGTTCCTGCTTAGAAACTGCATGATTGAAGAGGGGAGACTAGCAGGTGGAGATGCAGAGATCAAATTAATTTAGGAATAAACGGACAGAATTATAGAGTGGATCAGTGTCTGGAAAACTAGGCTAGAGGGTACCATTGTGTAGGGAGAGTTTTTGCTACCATGTATCACATAAATAAAGTTTGAGTTACTTTTCCGCAGTGTAAAGTGGCTACCGCGAAAGCACTGTTTTGACTTTGGAAATGAAGTCCAGCCACAATGCCAGTGGCTAGCGCTGTTATGGATCACTAATACAGGGTCCAACTCTTTGGAAGCAGAGTAATTAGCTCACCTCTGCCCCTTACTTTCTGCATCTCATCACTCTTTTCCTTTTGACCCCAGGCTTGGCCTCAAGCAAATTCTGTAGCAGCCACCGCCAATCGCTGATAGCCAGCCCGAGTCAACACATATTTGAGCTTCTTGACAGTTGTTTCTACCTGCACCTAAAGGTCAGAATGAGGACTAACACAGCTATGTGTTTTGCAAAAAGAATGTTCTCCCCTTTTATCTTCAGCTGGAAAGCTATAGGAGGAGACAAAAGGATTTATTCAGTTTTTAACAAATATTTAAGTTTCATGGAAGAAAAGGAGTGAGATTGAACTCACAGGTGTTAATGGAAAAGTGACATCCGACCTCCTAGTGGGCAGAGGTAAACTCAGGAACAAGATAGCTCCCCCGACAGACGTGCTAGGAAAGAGCACTGCAATGGCCACCTTCGGCCACAGAGGGGCGCTCCAAGCCTACCACTGACTACCTCCACCACGCTGATTTTAACGATCAGTTCTAGAACCAGAGCTTCCAATCTTTTCTCGGTGCCTACGGACTTTAAAGTTTCTAGAATTAAAAGTACGCATTCAGGGCTCGGTGTGAGGCAAAGCCTTTTTGATATCCAACCCTACGGCGTGCCAGCACTGTATTCTAAATGAATTCATATTTTAAAAAAGTAATAGAAATGCGTTCAATTTGAAAACAAATTTCTTCGTCTGGAGCTCTGCTGTTCAAACGATGGAATTATATGGGGTCAAGGTAGTTCTCATTTAAAGCTGAAGTGTGGCTTATCAGAGGCTACCGCTTTCATCATAGAAATTAAAATGAGACCTCGGGCAAACAGAATTTTAGGTAAATGGAGCTGTGTTTCAACGTATTTTCAATATCTTTAGCCCTGCATCTGGAGCCGAAATCTTCCTCCATATTCAAAGGCCCCATTGCACTTCCAAATCCGCAGGGATAGGGGGTGGGACCACGATGCGTACTTGATGCCAGGGTCGCCCTGATCATTCGCGTTTTAAATTCCAAAACGAAACCATCACAGGGGCGACCCTTCCCTTTCCCAGCAAAGCAAAAAAAAAAAAAAAAAAAAAAAAAAAAAAAGGCGTTGAAGGCCCGAGGGCTGGAAGGCGGGCGTCCGTGCCGCCCTGCGCTGACCCGGCTCAGCCTGGCCCGGGCGCGGAGCCCGCACGTCTGCGCCCGGCTGGCGAGGGGCGCGCGGGCCGCTCTCCGCTCTCCGCCGCGCGCCGGGGCCAACGGAAGGGGCAAATTGGTTTGCCACGGAGCAGCGGGTTGAAAAGGCAGCGTTCAAAGCCCTGGGGAGCGGCAGCCCAGATTGTGGGCCCGGCCGAGCCGCGGGCTCCAAGGGTCCCCGGGGCGAGAGGGGAAGGGGCGGCCGGCCGGGCCGCGCGCGGGCAGATGGAGCCCGGGCCCCCGCGGCCGGCGCGCGGGGGGCGGCCGCAGCGGCGTCTTCCCCGTCGGTCGGTTCCCGAGAGCTGGAGGAGGAAGCGCTCGGCCTTTCATGTCCAGCGGCGGGTTTCTGCGGTTTCGCACTCCCGGCGGGCGCTGGTGCGACGCGGGGGTTGTGCCGCGTTTGAAGTTCCCCATGTATTATTAAAGAGAAGCGGCACTGATAAGTTCTGAGGACTCAGGGAGCGAAGTCAATATTTACTAAACAAGAACGCGCAGACATCAAGGAACGGCTCGAACCGGGTTTCTGGATCCCGGCGCGGCCCCCAGGGGAGGTGCGCGCTTCCCTTCGGTCGGTCGGCGCGCGGCCCCGCGGCCCTTCCGCGCCCGGCCGGGGATACCCGGGCCGGGGTGGAACCCGGTGCTCTGGGGCTTTACTCCCTTCAGAGTCCGTGTTTATCTTAGAAGGACGGGAGTGACTCTAGAGACCAAACTTTGGGTCTTTCTTTTACAAAGAAGCAAGAAAGTAGCATTTTACCGCTGTAGTTTGAGGATGGGTTTGTGTTGCTGCCAACATTTTCTTAGCCCTAGGCTGCTCCCAAATGTACCCGAATTGTGAGCCTTTGGAAGAACGTGCTTATGCATATTTCAAAACATCGTGTTTTACACCATAGCTGTACAACGTGTACATTTGTCAATGAGAAAAGAGACAAAAATATATTTAGAGTTTATTTGGCAATGGATGGGCATGATGGTGTCATTCATCAAAAGCGTTCACGTTAGCTATTTTTTTTGGAAATACAGTGCCAGAGCTCCTGTGTGCTGCTATGTTCCCCCAAATGCTAGCAACAGCCAGGGCTGGGCCTGTGAAGCCGGAGGGAACTCAATCCAGGTAGGCTCGCTGGGAACCGAGGACTTGAGCCGTGGGCTCTGCCTCCCAGCAGGAAGCTGAAGTGTGGAGGCAGAGTGAGGAACTCACCCCAGGGACTCTGCTGTGGATATCTCAACCACTAGGCTAACGGCCAGTTCCCCTTCAGTTATTTTATTTTCAAAAGCTTTTATTTATTTTCATCTTATTTTGAAAGTCAGAGAGACAGACAAGGACAGATCTGTGGGCTAGCTTACTCTCCAAATGCCTCCAGCAGCCAGCACTGGGCCAGGCCAAAGCCAGGAGCCAGGAACTCAATCGGGATCTCCCATGTCGGCAGCAGGGACCCAGGCACTTGAGCGATCATCTAGTGCCTTCCAGGATGCGGGGTACCAGGAAGCTGGATCTGCAGCTGAGCAGCCGGGACTTGAAGTAAAGCAAAGTAAACCAGAAGATCAACTCAGCTTGACTAAGCTTCCATATGATAGAAATACGGCTTGATGTAAAGACCTTAAAAATACTCATTTATTTGAAAGGCAGAGAGGGAGAGACAGAGAACTAGAGAGAGAGCTCCTGTCCACAGAGTCGCTCACCAAATGGCTGCTACAGCTGTGCCGAGCCCTGCTGAAACCAGGAGCCTGGACCTCCCTCCAGGCTCCCACGCAGGTGGAAGGGGCCTAAGCACTTGGGCCGTCTTCTGCTTCCCCAGGCACATTAGGAAGGAGTTGGATGCGGGAGATGGGGATGGAGTTCCTGGTTCCTGGCTTTGGCCTGACCCAGCCCTGGGTGTTGTAGCCACTGAGGGATAAATCAGTGGATGAAAAACCTTTCTTTTCTGTCTCTCTCCCTTTCTCTCTGTCACTCTGCCTTTCAAGTAAACAAATAAAAAAAAAAAAAACAGAATTGCATTTAATACACATACCCAAATGAACACTGTAGCCTAGCCTGGGCTACCTTAGAGGTGGTCAGAACATTGACAGTAGCCCACAAGTTGGTCAAAATCATGTAACAAAGTCCATTTTCTAATAAAGTGTGGAATCTCTCATGTAATTTACTGAATGCTCTATTGGAAGGGAAAAACAGAATGGTTGTCTGGGTGTGTTTTCCACCATTATAGTCAAATCCTAACTCAAGGACCGTCTGTGTTTGCTACAATAGCATTTGAGACTTCCTGAGTATGCATATTGTATTAGTCTGCCAGGACCGCCATAACAAAAAGTCAAAGACTGGGTGGCTTGACCAGCAGAATCTGATTTCTCCCGGTTTGGGGGCTGCAAGTCCAGGTCAAGGTGTTGGTTTCTTCTGGGTCCCCATGGCGGCCTGTCCAGCTTCTCCTTCTCCCTGCATCCTTAGATGGTCTTTTCTCTGTCTGGGCCCATATTGGTGTCCGCATTTCTTCTGCTTAGAAGTGCACCAGCCAGACTGGATAAGAGGCCTCGTTTTAACTTAACCACCCCTTTGGAGACCTTATCTCCAAGTACACAGACATTTGGAGATAGTGGAGTTAAGGCTTCACCTGTGAGTAAGGATTTGTGGGGACACAGTTCAACCCATAACATGTGTTTAATGGGTAGATATATCAAGCCTTTCTATTTGTTTTATTTGAGTCAATATCAGCAGAAATAAAAACATGGTATAGAAGCCAACAACACTATAGCATTTAAGTCACAACAGTGGACAGGATTTCATAGTCCATTCATGTAGCTGCGGTTACATTAAGCTGGAGCCCACCAATGAGAGAAGCTTACTTGAAGAAGGGCTTCCTTCCTTCCCTCCCTCCCTCCCTCTTTCCTTCCCTCCCTCCTCCTTCCCTCCCTCCCTCCTTCCCTCCCTCCCTCCTTCCTCCTTTCCTCCCTTGTTTCTTCTTCGATTTGTTTTATTTATTTGAAAGGCAAAGTTACAGGGAGAAAGGGTGGGGAAGAGAGAAAGAGAGAGAGAGGTCTTCCATCTGCTGGTTCGCTCCCCAAATGGCCACAACATCTGGGGCTGAACCAAGCTGAAGCAGGGAGCCAGGAACTCCATCCTGGTCTCCCACATAGCTGGCAGGGACCCAAGCACTTGGGCCATCTTCCACTGCTTTCCCAGGCACATTAGCAGGGAGCAGGATCAGAAGTGGAGCAACTGGGACTTGAATGAGTGCTCATAAGGGATATTGATGTCACGTATGGTAGCTTAACCCATTGTGTCACAATGCTGGGCCTCTTTTTTTCTTTTTCTTTTTTCTTGTTTTCCTTACATCAGCATCAGTTTGGGTTATCTGCAACTCCGCTTCTTTACTCTAGACATGGAGACACACAACAGTCTCTGGGGCACTACTGGTGCTCAGGCTGAGCTTTGAATCTCGGAGAATCCCCAGCTGGCTGTTGTAGCTTCTACTGGGAAGTGATACACATCCTTTGGAGCTGTTTAAAATACAGTTGTTCAGTTCAATGAGTGTTTGTGATTGCTTGTGGAGTTATTCGCTTGGGACTTTTGGAGGGTGAGAGAGAAGGGAAGGAGAGTTACCGCCATCAGGTGCTGATTGGTTTACTACGTAGCCTGCATGACCTGTTGAGATCCTGGAATCTTCTTGGGCAATTCCAGTCAATGGCTGTGCTTCTTCCTGCCTGTTTGTCCTTTCCTTACTCCTTCCATAAATCTTTATTGAAAACAAGTATGAGTAACGGGCATGACAGGTGTGGTGTATGCTCCCATGGAGCTCACTTTCCAGTGGGAGGAAACAGACAATGAATAAGGATTCAAGTAGAGAGGACAACTTCAGCCGAGGGAGAGTGGTGCAAAAACCTCCACTGGGTGAGATGCCAGAGAGTGCCAGGTCGCGCTGAGGCCGGTTGACACACGATGGGCAGGAAGGCCTTGCTCAGTGGGTGACGCAGGAGCTGAGACCACGCTGAGAACAAGCGGCTGGTTGCACCTGCTGAGGCACTGACCAGTCCAGAGTCCCTAGGGCAGGTGAGGGCAGAGCAGAAGGCAGGCCAGTGTGTCTGGATGTCAGTGGGAGTGACGATGGCAGGTGCGATCTCAGAAGTGGGCAGGGCCCAGGCCATCCAAGCCTTTGTGGCGCTTTGGTGAGCAGTGAGTGTATTCCCTGCTGCCTTCGCCGTCAGGTGAGGTGGGAAAGCAGGAGAAGGTTTAAAACCCCACAGTGGCGACCTCTGGGGTCTGTGCTCCAGCGATGTCTCAGCTTGCTCTGTGGAGCACGGCCAGAGGGTGCTGGGGCATGGAGGTCTCCCGTGTCGGGGTTTGGCCTTTGTCAGACTGATGCAGCGAGGCCTCAGTGTAGGTTACAGCACTTTCAGGACAGGCACGTGCTGTTTTCTCTTCCTCCTCCTCTTCGTCTTCCTTCTTTCTTGTGTCCTCACTCCTAGAGGGTCTAACGTGTTGGCAGCATAATGGGCCCAGTCAAAGTTCGCCTGGAGTGGGCCAGCCCTCTGCAAAGCACTGCCATAGCTTTGAGGATGCTGTATTGGCCCGGAGGACTTGCCATTTGCTTTGAATGTGTGGAATCAAATTCCTTTAATGGTTTCAACTTCATGTCTTCATGGAAAGAAAGCCACTGCATAGTGAAGAGGTGGTGTTTTCTTTAAAGATATTTTAAAGACTTTTTATTTATTTATTCAAGAGGTAGAGTTATATACACAGAGAGGGAGAGACAGACAGAAAGGTCTTCCATTTACTGGTTCACTCCCCAAATGGCCGCGATAGCTGGAGCTGGGCTGATCTGAAGCCAGGAGCCAAGAACTTCTTTTGGGTCTCTCACATGAGTGCAGAGGCCCAAGGACTTGGGGCATCTTCTGCTGCTTTCTTAGGCCACAGAAAAGAGCTGGATTGGAAGAGGAGCAGCTGAGACTCGAACTGGCACTCATATGGGATGCTGGCTTGCTGGGGCCGCAGGCAGAGGCTGAGCCCACTATACCACAGCGCCGGCCCTGAGATGATGTTTTCTTTTTTCTTCTTTTTCTTTTTCTTTTTTTTATTTTTTGACAGGCAGAGTGGACAGTGAGAGAGAGAGACAGAGAGAAAGGTCTTCCTTTGCCGTTGGTTCACCCTCCAATGGCCGCCGCGGCCGGCGCGCTGCAGCCGGCACACCGTGCTGATCCGATGGCAGGAGCCAGGAGCCAGGTGCTTTTCCTGGTCTCCCATGGGGTGCAGGGCCCAAGCACTTGGGCCATCCTCCACTGCACTCCCTGGCCACAGCAGAGAGCTGGCCTGGAAGAGGGGCAACCGGGACAGAATCCGGCGCCCCGACCGGGACTAGAACCCGGTGTGCCGGCGCCGCTAGGCGGAGGATTAGCCTAGTGAGCCGCGGCGCCGGCCCGAGGTGATGTTTTCTTAACACATCTTTACCACAATGAATATTTTCTCCTTCTTGAAACTAGTCATTGTGGCATAGTTAATAGAGTAAAATTGAAAGATTGGGGGCCTTTTGTTGCTATATGAAAGTAGATCAGTCATTGCGTCTTGTGAGTTTTCCTTCATTCTTTAGTAGCAATGATTAAAACCTTGCCTCAACCGATTACCAATTCTTGTTTTCTAAATTTCTCTTCAGTGTTGTCAGAGATACCAATAAAGAAAACAATCTGTCTTTAGTTGACCCCCTATAAATATCTTTCCTTTGGCATCTTGTATTTATATAGTTGTAACTCTGGACTCTCCCTGTTCACTAGTCCTAAACACAGAGGTGTTGGAGGAGGTCCCAAGAAGCTGCCAGTAGACGTTTGGATGCTTTGCTCCCACTTACTGCAGGTGAGGACCAGGGGTGGAGGGAAGAGCTGCCGCTCGGGAGGGGGAAGCCAGGGGAAAGGAGTTGGTGTGGCTGCGAATGGAGGTGGAGTAGAGCCAGAATTGGGGGTTGGGGATCCCTGCTCTGCAGGCTTTGAGGCTGTGTCTGCTTTGGATCATAAAATAAGAGTCTTTTCCTGCTTATCTTTCTTGATCCTGTAATAGCTAAGAACACAGACTTTGCTCACTGTGTGACCACACACAAATTCTTAAACTCAGTAAGACTCAATTTCCAATGCTGCAATCTGGGGCTAACCGTAGTAACCATTCTTTGTAGTATCTCCTTGAGAATTAAGTGAGCTGGGACATGCGATGCAAATTTGGCGTATGTCAGTATTCAATAAATGTTCACTATTGCTATTAGGGACACATTATGGTAGTGACACCTTTTAATCGAACCCAATTAAGAAAATACAGAAAAGGGCTGTCATTGCACTGTGACACAGTAAGTTAAGTTGCCACTTGCAACACCAGTGTCCCATATTGGAGTGCTATCTTGAGTTCCAGCAGTTCTACTTTGGATCTAGCTCCATTTGAATGAACCTGAGAAAACAGCAGAAGATGGTCCAAATGCTTGGGCCTCTGCTACCCATGTGTGAGGCCAGGTTGGTGTTCTTGGCTCCTGGCTTCATCCTGTCTTAATCCTGACGGTTGTAGGCATTTGGGGAATGAACCAATGGATGGAAGCTCTCCTTCTCTCTCTCTCTCTCTCTCTATCTCTCTCTTCCTCTCTCTGTGTTGCTCTGCCTTTCAAATACATACATACATACACACATGCATGCATACATGAAATTTTTAAAAGATAAAAATGCAGACAAGCAAAAGGGAATAAAATATGTACAGTCCTCTCATCCAGAGATAGAAACAATCTACTTCAAATCATTTTCTCTGCATTTCGTAAATTTCATTTTATTATATGTATCTATTTTTAACATTGTACATCATTATATAATCTTCTATAATATTATAATGACTAACTGAATAGAACTCTATTGTGCAGAAGTACTGTACTGTAGTTTATCCTGCCAAATTCCTTTTGTCTGACATCCAGGATAGCTTCCAAATTTTCACTATTGCAGAGCATGCAGCAATAAATATCCTTATGCACACTTTCTTTCTTGCATATATCCATGATAATTTCCTTAGATTCAAATTATAGAAGTGGAGTGCTGTGTTGAATAATATCTGTGTCGTTAGGTTTTAGGATCTTTACTGCCCAACCAGAAACCTGTTAAAGTCTGTATTTTAGCAAGTAGTGTATGAGGATAACCTGTTGCCCCACACCCTCACTAACCCCAGGCATCAGCTTTGACAACACTTTTCCAATCATTCTCCCAATATTTCTTGAGTGCATGCTATGGGCCAGGCAGTATTCTAGGTGTGAGATGCAAAGACATCCCTGGTCTCATGGATCTTACATGGAGCATGCTAGATGATGTAGTTGTGAGAGAGGCAAATAAATCCAGGCAGAAAGAGAGAGAGTGCAGTCCGGGAATGGAGTGATGTGAAATTTTATATAGGGCTTCAAAGAAGACCTCATAAAGTAGGCAAATGTGTGCAAAGACCCGAAGGAAGTGAGCAAGTGGGCCTTGAGGATTTCTAGATGACCTTCCCAGGTAAAGGGAAGATCGAGTGCAGAGACCCAAAAGTAGGAACATTTCTGGCAAGTTCAAGAAAGAGCTAGGGAGTAAGTGCACAGCATAGCAGTTAAGATGCCCGGGTCCTGTGTTGGAGTGCTGGGCTCCAAGGCCTGCCTTTGGCTACCAACTCCATCTTCTTGCAGGGCCTGGGAAGAAGCCATGATGGCTCAGGCTGGGAGACCCGCATTTAGTTCTTGGCTCCTGTCTTTGGCCTAAGCCAAAGCATGGCTGTTGTGGGTATTTGGGGAGTGAATCAGTTGATGAAAGCTCTGTCTGTCTCTGCTTCTCAATCTCTTGTTAACTAACTAAATAAATAAAAAGAGAAATGGCCAAGAGACCTGCAGAGGAGAACAGAAAGCAAAGAGGTTGGAGAGGTGACTGGGACTCAGGCCACGTAGGGACTTTGGCATCATCGTGAGGCCTCTGTGTGAGAGGGGCAGTCATGGGAAGGTTTAGAGCAGCGGAGAGACATCATCTAATGGGTGTTCTAGAGGATTCCACCGGCTGCTGTGTTGAGAACAGACTGAAGGGACCCAAGGGTGGAAGCAGTAGGGGGCATGGCTAGAAGGCTATGGTGTAATTTGAAAGAGGGAGGATGGTCTTTTAGACCATGGAGGTGACCGTACATTTGATGAAAAGTGGTCCCAAAGCAGGGGCAGAGAAACAACAGGATTTCTCGTGAGTAAAAGAGAGGAGCCAAGGTTTTTGTCCTGCACAGCTGGAAGGCTGGTGTTCCCACTCACTGAACCAGGAAGCCTGCAGGAGGACCAGGCCTGGGGGAGGCTGGGGGCTCAGTGTAACCACGATACCTTTGAGATGCCTTCTGGGCATCCGTTCGGACATGTTACCTGGGGAGTGGAGTCCATGAGCGTGAAGTCGGGGAGTGAGTGACTGAGTCTGGAGGAAGCAGTGGTTTAGGGAGGTGAGCAGGCTCTGGCTGGGGAGCAGTGTCTTTTTGAAGCAGGATAGATTCGAGTGTGTTCTATGGAGCATGTTAGACGAGAGCAATCCAGTACAGAAGGACAAACTGGTGATCGTGAAGAGGGAGAATCATGGGGGTGATGCCTTTGAGTAATTAGACAGGTGGGGGGCCCAGAGGACAAGGGGAGGGGTCGCCTTTGCATGGGGACACAAACAGCCCTTCCAGAGCAGCGGGAAGGAAGGCAGCCGGATGAAGGTGGACACAGCCGGTGGCGACGTGAGGTGGCAGAACTTTGTGGAAGTTTTCTTTCATCTGTTTCTAGTTTTTCAGTGAAATAAGGAAAGAGGTTATCAACTGAGCATGAGAGGGCTTGGAGAGCTATGCCAGGGTGTCCGCAAAGCTCACCGCTGCTGCAGCAGGCTGGGGGATGTGCGGGCTGGGCCAGCACCGCCCTGAAGACAGCACTGCGGTGGCTCTGGGGAGAGAGCTGCAGTGTGCACAGGGGAGGAGGCCTGCAGGGGTGACGAAGTATGCTTTGGGAATGGGACACACAGAACTTGCTGATGCATTAGAAGTGGGAGTCAGAGAAGGGAGGAACCAAGAATAACATGGTTTTGAGGGGCCAGCGCTGTAGCACAGTGGGTGAAGCCAGCGGGTGTGATACTGACATCTGTATGGGCACAGTTCAGGTCCCAGCTGCTCCACTTCTGATCCAGTTCCCTCAAAATATGCTGGGGAAAGCAGAAGAAGATGGCCCAAATCCTTGGGCCCCTGCACCCACGTGGGAAACCCAAATGAAGCTCCTGGCTCCTGGTTTCAGCCACAACCACTGGCTGTTGTGGCCATTTTGGGAATGAACCAGCAGATGGAAGATCTCTCTCTCTCTATCTCTCCCTCTCTCTCTATAACTCTGCCTTTCAAATAAATAAATAAATAAATACAACTTTTCTTTCTTTCTTTTTTTTTTTTTTTAAAGAATAGTATAGTTTTGAACAGGACCCTAAAAAGGCACTAAATTATAAGTGCTTCAGCTCTATTGAAATGAAGTCCTGGGAGCTTTTACTCAGAAAGCTCACACAATGAAAATTCACTATATTTCTTATCATGTCTAAATATCTTGCCTAATATTCTGGTCATCTTTGGTTTGAACTTATCGTGGTTTCAAACAGCATAAATGATTTTAAAGGAGGCTGTGGGAAGTCACTGCGCTGGGTGAGTGTGTAGTAAATCCTCATTTTGTACATGAAGGGACCAAGGCCCAGAAAGGTTGCTGGAGCTAATTACAAATGTCAGGGAGGAGGGGAAATCAAACAAACACTGCTTCATTAATTTAGAATAATGAATAGTACTTTACATCTTAGATTGCAGAACAGTACAAGCTCATTTTGTTTTATAATGCCTGGGACAGAATCTCATGCAAATAGATACTTAAGAAATGCATTTGACAATGATTCTGCATGATACATTAATTGCCATTGATTGTCAAAAGACCCTTCTAAATATGTATAAAGGAATTTACAATATTGGCAGCCTCTTATATGAAGGTTATGAGCTTCCAGCTCTTCCAGGAAAACTAAGTACTTGTCACTTCCTGTATCTGTGCTTTGAACAGAAACATGAAAAGTAGACAGTAAATTTTAAGCACTGATTAAAAGTTTTCCATGGGATCTTGATTTTTCTGGTATATGTCTAATTCATAAGAGTCTTTGATAGTGGGATTTCATGGCAATGGTTTTTTAAACAATGTTTTCTATGCCAGTCAATCTTGTTCCTGGAATATAATGGCTTCCCCTGAAAAGCAAAGTGACAAAATACTAGAAATAGCTCAGATATTTTATTCATTGCCTTAAAGCTATCCTTTAGTTGTTCACATAAAAATAAGCTTATCAGGCACTCTCTAGATCTCGGGATTGTTTCGAGGAAGGCTTTGCCTTTACAACTTGAATATCAGCCCAGTGAGGACAGGAAAAATTCATGCTTCTGCACACGCTCCACACAACAACTGGCATAATACACACTAGTTGTTCATCAACATTGTGGTATAAACATCATCCAAGCCCTTACATTTTAGTTTCTGTTCATTTCACTGGGTACATTTTAAGAAGTCACGTTTCTCTTGGTGTACAAACGTGCATGTAAGAACCACATTGTCCTTGGATTCGATTCATCTACCTCTGACAATTAACTATCTAATTAATTAATCATCTGATAATTAAAATGACCTCCTTTTGGCTGATACTGGATCCCAAGGAAGGTTCAAAAGAAACTTGACACATCGTGTTGTGTCATGTTCCATTGTGACACATCCCCGCTCTTTATCACGTTATGTCATATCTGATCCCATTGTGGTAATGTCAAGTGAAATAAAACATGGTACCATATCAGAAAAAATCCAGTACATTAGATTTATATAAGTTCATCCACCCTTTACTCTTTCAAAATGGGATAGTCGCTAGATAAAGCTGGCAAATTTAGCATCATTTAGACATCAGCAAATCTAGAACTGTCAAGTTCACACCACCAGGCTTAGCCTTTCCTTCAATTTCTAGTTCTAGGCTTATTTATTTATTTTAATTTTAAAAATATTTATTTATTTGAAAGGCAGAGTTACAGAGAGGCAGAGGCAGAGAGAGAGAGAGAGAGAGAGAGAGAGAGAGCGAGTGAGCTTTCATACACTGGTTTACTCCCTAAATGGCCACAACAACTGGAGCTGGGCTGATCTGAAGCCAGGAGCCAGGAGCTTCTTCTGGATCTCCCACAGGGGAGCAGGGGCCCAATGACTTGGGCTGTCCTCCACTGCTTTCCCAGGCTCAGCAGAGAGATGGATAGGAAGTAGAGCAGCTGGGACCTGAACCGGTGCCCATATGGGATGCTGGCGCTGTAGACATTGGCTTTACCAGCTACACCACAGCAGCAACCCCTAGTTCTAGGCTTAGATTAAAGCTCTTTGGAGAACATACCGGCTTATGTGGCTTACAAGTCTTGCATAATCTTGTGCTTTTTTCACTCCCCAAATGGCTGCAACAGCTGGAACTGGGCTAAACCGAAACCAGGAGCCAGGAGCTTCTTCTGGGTCTCCACGTAGGTACAAGGGTCCAAGGACTTGGACCATCTTCTGCTGCTTTCCCAGGTACATCAACAGGGAGTGGGATTGGAAGTGGAGCAGCCAGCCGGAACTTGAAACAGTTCCCATATGGGATGCCGGCACTGCAGGCGGCAGCTTTACCTGCTACGCTACAGGGCCAGCCCCAATCCTGTGCTTTTGTCTACTGAATTCTTAAGACAGCATTAGTCCTCACAGTGAAGGAAACTTAGAATACAGAATCTTTCCTTGCATTTAAGACACACCATTTTTCTCCCCCTGTCTCCTAAAAAGTGATTAACAAGAAAGAATTGCAATGGAAACTGCAAGAAAACCCAAGTTTTATAGTCTTCATTTGTCATACTATATCAATGGCAGCAATATTATTACCTTTGTATTGGTGGATACAGCTTTGGTTCCAAGATAATATACTGATTTGCAAAATTATAGTAGGATTCTATGGTCTTGTGGAATACTGTGAATCCATAGCAATATGGTATATGTTTAATATTGTAGAATACACAGTAGGCATGGGCCTTAGATAAAAATCACAGTTTTCCCTTACTGTGATTAGTGTATTTTGTTACCCTGAAATAACATGGAGTTTTAGAAGGATTTATGCAGTAAAAATGACCTATGACTGACATGCTGCACCTTTAATAAGCTACAGATGACATGAGTCTCTTCTCAAAGGGGATATTGGCTTTCTGTATATAATTAATAACAAGAAAACTGTATCCTGACTTTAAGGTCTGCAGTAGCGTCCTAGAACAAAAAGGGCCATAAATTAACATCAATTATGTATTAAAGTTCCAATTAACCTGGCTGACACTGATATACTTTAACAAGGCACATTTAGATAAAAGAAGAAACTCTCTAATTACTTGGAACAGGACCTTATGACCCATCCTGCTCTTTTATCCCAATTCCAACCTAATGAACAATGAAGTGAGAGGGAGAACATTCCACATAAGGTGACAGTACAGCACCGGAAAAGATCCCCTGGCTACTCTTCTAGAGCCAGAAACTCTAAGAGGGATATTATCTTGTCTTTGAGTTCTTAAAAAAACATATACAGCCTCTGAGAAAAAAGGGTATATATATTTTTAAAAATAATATTGTTTGGTTTAGAGACAGAGAGAGAGAGAGAGAGAGATCTCCCATTTGTTGGCTCACTCCCCCAGATGTCCACACTGGCTCTGACCGGGCTCGCTTAAGCCAGTGTAGGAAACTGATCTGAATCCGGGTATCCCATGTGAGTGGCAGGGATATAGCCACTTGAACCATCGCTGCTGCCTCCCACGAAGCTGGAGTTGGGAGGTAGAGCTGGAAATCAAACCCAGGCACTCCAGTACGGAACATGGGTGTCTTATCTGCTAGGCTAACCACCAGCTCCGGAAGTCAAAAAGGGTGGCATTCTTTGGGATTTCCTATTGGAGCCAGTTGTGCACATTACAAACATTTACTTCCCTCATTCTGCCAGGACCCAGGTTAGATACATTCTCTATGAAAAGAGCTTATTGATCATAATTACTTTTGCTTTGCTCACTCTCCCTGACCCCTAATCTTTGGAACATCTTCCTGTTTTCCATTTGACTTAGGAAGAGCCTTCTGGTCCCCGATCCCCATCTGTTGTCCAGGTGGCTCTTAGGAATTTGTTTATCTCTCTTGTGTGTCCACTGCCTGGGCATCTTGCCCACTTAGTTCTCTAGGTCCTCGTGTCCCTCCTGGTGCCTGTTGGCTTCATCCACTATGGCATATGTATTTGTATGCTGCACATTGCATGCTTTGAAGTGCTTCTTCATCTGAACACACAGAAATAGCAGATGAAGATGTCCTTAGAGTGAGTAGGGAGAAAATATGGTGACTGTGGGCCCTAGAGAGGGCGTGGGAGCAAGGTTGATCCTAATAGCTGAGGAGACAGAGGAAGGAAGGACACACAGAATGACATAGGAAGTGATTTATCCTCATCATCTTTTTATCTGTCAGTGGATTGTGATCAACTGTCATAGTCCTCTGCCCTCCTGCAGTGATCGCTTGTTAGATATTTACTAATTTCCTGATGTCCTGCGTCTGTGGTCCAACTCCGCCTCCACAGTGCACAGAGGAGCCTTGTGTCGTTCGTCTCACCCTTTATTCAGCCAGGCTTCCCTACTCAATCCCCCTCGCTCCCCCCACCTAGTAGCACAAGGCATAAATACTTTCTTCTAGGCTCTTCCCTGCCTACATCCAAAATGAGACAAACTTTTTATAGACATGAATGAACTCAGCTTTTAGCCAAATATGAAAGAAAGCGTCAAGAAATGCATCTAAATAAAGCAGAATTTCTACTTATACATTTGAATAAATATATCTGAGTTCTTTCAGGGCCACAAGATATGTGTGAATAGATACTTAGATCTATCTAAGTACTAAGTAAGTATCTAGAACAGATGCTTATGAATAGAGATGAAAGTAGACATACAGAATTTAAATGTTGTCAACATATGTGGCCAACGAAATTATTGCCAAAAATAGCTCTGTCCATTTTCCTTGCAGAGGAAAGTGATAGTAAAAGCATAGAGTACAGGATGCTGTTAATGCCGTGTGAGGGCTGGGATCTAAGGTTCAGTGATCTGGACTTAGGTAGATGGGGGAAGGTTAGGTGAAGAAGGCCCTAGGAATTTCCTTTGTAAACCGACTCTCTGTTCTTAACTCATTTTGGTCTATGTGCCTCAGACGCAGAGCTCACAATTTTTATGTCTCCAATTTTGTGTCCCCCCGACCCCTTTTCTTTAAGTAGCCGGATTGTATGAAAAGTTCAGTCCATGAGTTTCTTATAAAGCAAGCTTATTGATTTATTTTTGTTTATTTGAAAGTGGAGAGAGAGAGAGAGATTTTCCATCTGTTGATACACTCCCCTAAATACCTGCAACAGCCAGGGTTGGGCCAGGCAAGAGCCAAGAGCCAGGAACTCCATCTGGGTCTCCCCTGTGAGTGTCAGGAATTCAAGTCCTTGGGCCATCATCTGCTGCCTCCCAGAGTGTGCATTAATAGGAGGTTCCATTGGAAGTGGAGAAGCCAGGAGGGACTCATCCTGGGAACTCTTAACACATGATGTACACATCCCATGTGGTGGCCTAACCCACTGTGCCACAACAATGCCTTAGTTTTGTGGTTTTCTGAACTTGATTTGACAAACTAACTCTGTTATCTTAACTTTTTTTTTTTTTTTTTTTTTTGACAGGCAGAATGGACAGTGAGAGAGAGAGACAGAGAGAGAAAGGTCTTCCTTTTCCGTTGGTTCACCCTCCAATGGCCGCTGCGGCCGGCACACTGCGCTGATCCAAAGCCAGGAGCCAGGTGCTTCTCCTGGTCTCCCATGTGGGTGCAGGGCCCAAGTACTTGGGCCATCCTCCACTGCACTCCCTGGCCACAGCAGAGAGCTGGCCTGGAAGAGGAGCAACCGGGACAGAATCCGGTGCCCCGACTGGGACTAGAACCTGGAGTGCCGGCGCCGCAGGTGGAGGATTAGCCTAGTGAGCCGTGGCGCCGGCCTTAACTATTTTTTTTTAAATATTTATTTATTTGAAAGAGTTACATAGAGAGAGAAGGGGAGGCAGACAGAAAGAGGTATTCCATCTGCTCGTTCACTCCCCAATTGACCACAATGGCCAGAGCTGCACTGATCCGAAGCCAGGAGCCAGGTGCTTCTTCCCAATCTCCCACACGGGTGCAGGGGCCCAAGGACTTGGGCCATCTTCTGCTTTCCCAGGCCATAGCAGAGAGCTGGATGGGAAGAGGGGCAGCGGGACTAGAAACGGCGCCCACATGGGATGCCGGCACTGCAGGCAGAGGATTAACCTACTGTGCTACGGCACCGGTGCCCTTAACTCCTCTTAATACTGCCCTTGCTTCACTGGAAACGTTAGTCCAAAGACAAACAGGCATTCTTACAAGTTTCCAAAGAGAAAGAGCATGTTCCATAAAAAAGCTGAAAACAGTAGCAGGGACCTTGTTCCATTTGTTTGAAACATGAAATCCAGAAGACAATGGAATGTAGCACCTACAGAAGACTGATATACAATTATTACAATCTTTTTCATACAAGAGGAGAAAAACAAATGAGTGAACTCTTGACCCAACAGATGGTTCAAGCCAGCCCGGTCTCCTGGCTGGATGACTGCAGAACCGGAGGCTCCTCTCCACACAGCAGCTGGAGGAGCCCCGTGATAGCAATGGATGGACTGAACCGTGTCTGTGCTCCAAACCCCTTAGTGGTTCTTGTGTTTTCTTTGTTTGCTTTTTTAAAATTGGATTTTTTGGCTTTATTTAAAATGCAGAGACAGAGAGAGATCTTCCATCTGCTGATTCACTCCCCAATTACCTGCAACAGCTATGGATGGAGGCCAAAGCCAGAAACCTAGAACTCTTTGTGGGTCTTCCACTTAGGTGACAGGCATGTGAGTACTTGAGTCATCATCTCCTGCCTCCCAGAGTGAGCATTAGCAGGAAGCCAGCTGGTAAGTGGAGGAACAGAGACGCAAGCCAGGCACTCCAATATGGGATGTGGGCGTCCCAAGCAGTGACTTAATGCCTACACCATGCATCCACTCCTCTCCTTGGCTTCCTAACTTCACCTCCAACCCTTCTCCCATTCTCACATCTTACTGGTCACAAAGGTCACCAACTAGTTGAATTTTTGAGAAGGTCTTGGAATCAATCACAGTGCTTATTAAAAATGACTAGATTCTCGAACCCCAATATCCAGATCAATAGAACTAGAATTGCCAGGAGGAAGTTCCTGGAATCTGCATATTTCCAACTTTTAAATTCAATATTTCCTCCTGTGGTTCCTATCTTAAGGCAAGTTTGGAAAAATCTGAGTTTAATCTTATAACAAATTAATCCAGTTAGATTTCTAGTAACAATAATTGCAGCTTGGGCAAACGTGTTTGGACTGGTAGTTAAGATGCCAGCGTCCCATTTCAATGCCTCTGGCTACTGACCCCAGCTTCCTGCTAATGTGCGATCTGGGAGGCAGCAGTGGTAGCTGAAGCAGTCAGGTCCCTGCCACCTACATGGGAGATTTGGATTGTATTCCCTGCTTCCAGCTTTGGCCTGGAGTAGTCTCAGCTGTTGTGGGCATTTTGGGTGTAAATGAGTTGATGAGAGTTCCCTCTCTGATGCTCAAAAAAAAAAAAAAAAAAAAAAAAAAAAAAAAGGAAAGATAATTTAAAAAATTTGTAGTGTGTTTTATGTGCCTGAGTGGGTATATGAGTCTGTCTGTCTGTCTGTCTGTCTATCTATCTATCTATCTATCTATCCATCCATCCATGTATCATCTATCAAGAGTTTAACAGGGAATTTGTAGCAGGAATCCTATATGAGAATTCTTGAAATTGAACAGATTTTTGTTATTTGACCCATTCTTTAATTCATTTTCATTACAGTTTCAATTATAGTTAGTCCAGTTGTGTTTCAGCACTAAGTTCCTTTTATCAACAGACAGATGCAGCTGGAAATTCATAGACACGATATTGTACTCATTGAAAGGAGCTGATCTGTTCATTTTAATGGGAGGAGGGAAGGACTGAGACCCATGGTCTCTCTGGTAATACTTCTGTAAGACACACTAGGATCCTGTGGCTGACGTTTGGTATAAGGGCTAATTATTCTCCTCCTCTGCGTTCTCTGAGAGCAGCCCTGTTACAGCCTGGGACCATAATTCGAATTGCTATGACTATACATATTGGAGAAAAAGCTAGTTAGACCCACAGTACTCAGTTTTAGAAGGCAGGGAATTGTCAAGATGGTTAAGTGTGGGTAACAGAAAACACCATTTGATAATTAAAGCAAACAATTGTTTTGAAAATATAATTATGGCAAAAACTAATTCCTGGATACCAGATAAGTAAGATAATATTGCATAAAATAAGATCCTTGAAAACAAAGTAAATGTAATCTTGGTGGAGAGACAAAGCATGTAAAAACATGAAATAATTAAAGAGCAATGAAACAGTGCTCTTGTACAAGTTACCTAATTGCTATGATTCACACAGTATCCTCACCAACAAAGTGGTTATAATAGTGTAAGTCTCCCAGGGAGGCTTGTGGATTAAAGTAGATAATTCACACCCTTAATAAATGGTCCTGCCACTAACTGAGGAACAAGAGAGGTTCGGAGAAAGAAGTAATGACTGCACGTGAACATTGCCAGGACAGCCTGTATGGCGACGGAGAGACTGGAGCTGGCTTTTGAAGAAAAATACTTGACTTCTAGGTAGGAGAATTAGTATGGGCAAAGGTGTGGGGGTGGTAAAGGCCACTGGGATGTGGGTCAGAGAAGGCAAGTTTGACAAGGCAGTGATACGTCTCCAGAGTAGAAAATAGAGACAACAGAGAGAAAAGATCAGTGCCCATGATTCTACCACTCAGAGGTAACCACTTTGGTATGCTTCCTTCTACCTGAATTTTTCTCAATGCAAATGTTTACTTTTATAATTAAAACATAATTTGGGGTAAAACTACACAGACACTTTTGTAGTTTGCTTTTTAAAGATAATTAAAAGTTTTTTGATTGATGTGATACTTTTTTTCTGAAAAATTTAAGTTTATTTTCACTTTATTTGGAAGAGAGAGAGAGGAAGAGAGCGAGCGAGTGTTTCCATTCACTAGTTCACTCCGTATATGCCTGCAGTAGAAGGGGCTGGGCCAGTCTGAAGCCAAGAGCCTAGAACTCAGTCAGGGTCTCCCATGTAGGTGGCAGGGGCCCAGGCACCTGAGTGATCATTTTCTGTCTCTCCCACGTTGTGCTTTAGTTGGAAGCTAGGATTTTAAGCAGAGCTGGGACTCAAACCCAGGCGTTCCAGCGAGCTTTCCTCATCTTTGTACCAAATGCCCACCTTCCATGTAACGTATACACCTGTACACCCCGTCAAGTGGCCAAATTGGGTAATTAGCATTTTCGTTTTCTTACTTTTTCTTGATGCTCGGAGGCTGCCAGCTCTTCCAGCTCACGTGGCGTACGTATCATGCCCTGCTGTGAACTGTGGTGGCTGTCCCCGGCCGTGTGGTGGGCACCAGCACCTGTTACTGGTCTCTGTGTTTCCGCACGCGGTTTCCAATCTGCCTCTCAGCCCCTTCCTCTGTCCTTCCCAAGCCGGAGTAATCACTGCTCTGAGTTCAGATCAACAATTTTTTAAAACTTTCACATATGAGATAGAACATGTAATATTTGCTTTTTTTGTGTCTACATTATTCACATTTTTGCATAACTGCATTTTCTTTGCAAGTGTGATTTGTGATGGTCAGAATCTGTAGCCTTGAAATTAATGTTGGACTTTCAGGTTGCTCTGTTTTTCTCTAGCACATAACACTACTATGAGAATGATTTAAGAAGTAACCTGATTTCTTTTACTCCACAGAAGAAATTTCTAGAATGACATGTCTTGGTCTAAAATATGTGAATATTAAATTTTATTAATAAAATTGTTAAACTGCTTTGCTGATAGGTACTGGTTTGTAATTCCACTAGCAGAAGATGAGAGTGCGTATTTCTCCGGGCTCCGCGGCGTTCTTAAACACGGGAAGAGCGGTCTGGCAGCAGCAGGGGGATGGGAGGCAGGCGTGCGGGCACCACCCAGTGATGCGGGGATGCCAGGGCCAGGCACTGAACTTCCGCAGCCCAAGTATGGATAGAAAGGAAGGAACGCGACGAAGAAAGTCTCCCTCTCTTCTGCCTGTCCTCTTTCCCTCCCTGCCTCTCTTTCCCTTCCTTCCTAATAACTTGCTTTTCCCATTTATAAAAAAGCAAATATGTATCACTGTAGAAAATGCGTAATCTATAGACATGTAAAAAGGTTAACATACAGCATGTATCAATCAATGCATTTTATAAGTGTTTTCACACATTAAACATTCTTTGCGAAAGTGAAAGCATTCCCTTTCATGGATGTAGCAATTTATTCGCCCATTTTCCACTGATGGATATATGAAAGACAGACTTCTTACTTTATAATGATGCTGTTATAAATACCTTTGTCTGCATAGTGTCTTTATTTCTGATTTTTCCCCTGGTAGAAGGAATTACTGAACAGATTTTAGGTTTAGGAAGCATTTTCAAAATATGAACAACAGTATTCTTACACACAGACCCACAACTAGGACAAATAAAAATGATCCTTCTGTTTCTTTTTTTTTTCAAAAAGATTTATTTATTTATTTGAAAATCATAGAGAAATCTTCTATCCACTGATTCATTCCTCAGTGGCCACAACGCCAGGACCGGGCCAGGCTGAAGTCAGGAGCCAGGAGCTTCATCCGGGTCTCCCAAGTGAGTCCAGGAGCCCAAGCACTTGGGCATCTTCTGCTGCTTTCCCAGGTATATTAGCAGGGAGCTGGTTCATAAGTGGAGTAGCCAGGACTTGAACTGGCACCCATATGGGATGCCAGCGCCACAGGCAGAGGCTTAAGCCCACTATGCCACAGTGCCAGCCATAGTGGTACATTTTTATCATCTGATCTTTAATTATGCCCTGTCTTATATCCTATTTTGGCTGATAACATAGCAACTTCAGCTTTCTTTTGGTTATTGTTTTCCAGGAATATTGTTTCCATCTTGTTATTATTCGCCTTTTCAGTCCTTTTGCTTTTGGTGTGTCTTTGGCAAACACATCTGGATCTTTAGTGGTAAGTTTAGTCCACTTTTTTTTTTTTTTTACATGGATACATTTTAGCCTATTTCCATTTTTTTTTTGTTTCCATTTTCTTGCACTAGCCAATCATACTACCTTAAACATGCCAAGGATAGCAAGGTCATGATTCTATCTCAGTGACTCATAATCTGCTGTCAATCAGACTTATAACATCAGAAATGCCTTGGGGTGGGGCTCATTGGTTTGTTTTAACAAATATTCCAGGTGGTTTTGCCCTGGTTACTCACGTTTGAGGGGCATTGCTCTAATCCAAGAGGTTGCTACTTTTTTTTTTTAAAAGCTTTGACCATCTTAGCAATAACTAAGATTTTTGAGGGTTTAATTTGTTCTTGACATTGTTACAAGGCTTTTCACACATTAGTGGATTTAATTTTCACTAAATTCCCAGGGGGTATGTATTTTTTTAACTGAGAGAGAGAGAGAGAGAGAGAGAGAGAGCAAGAGAGTACACTCTCATCTGCTAGTTCATTCCCCAGATGCTTGCAATGGCCTTTGGGTAGGACTGAAGCCAGGAACTGGCTGCTCTGCTGTCTGTCTTGTGAATGGCAGAAACCCAATCACTTATGTCATCACTGCTGGAGAAATCACTTCCTGCCTTAGCAGGAAGTTGGAATCAGAAGTGAAGCTGGGCATCAGATGCAAGTACTGCAGAGGGGGGTGCACACATCTTCTTTTAAAAAAGGTTTATTCATTTATTTGAAGGATGGAGTTACAGAGAGGCAGAGGCAGGGCAGAGAGAGAGAGAGAGAGAGAGAGAGAGAGAGAGAGAGAGACATAATAGATAGATTCCACCAACTGGTTCACTTCTCATATGCCAGGTCTCCCATGTGGTTTCCAGGAACCCAAGCACTTGGGCCATCTTCCTCTGCTTTCTCAGGCCATTAGCAGAGAGTTGGATCAGAAGAGGAGCAGGTGGGACTCGAACCAGCGCCCATATGGGTTGCAAGCATCGCAGGCGGCAGCTTAACTTGGTATATCACAGCGCCGGCCCAACTGATGAGCCTTAACAGGGCCTTTCCGATTGTTAGACAGTGGGACTACAGGCCATGTTATGGAATCGATGGAGGCTGGGTGGTGGGGTAGGTGACATTCGTGGCATCTCCCACCATAATAGTGTGGCAGACTACACACGGGGGAGACCACAGAGCCCCCGGGCAGAACAGGCACTTACAGAGCCACATAAACAAGCACATTGGCCGTTTCTGGGTTGGTAAGTGTTCTGTGAAGACCTTTGCAAATGTTATTGATGAAGCAAACTTTTTTTTTTTAATATTTACTTATTTGATGGGCAGCGTTACAGAGAGGGGACATACACACACACACACACACAGTTATCCTCTGTTTCACTCTCCAAATGGCTGCAACAGCCAGGGCTGGACCAGGCTGAAACCAGGAGCCAGGAGCTTCATCTGGGTCTCCTACATGGGTGCAGGGGCCCAAGGGCTTGGGCCACCTGCTGTTGCTTTCCCAGGTGCATTAGCAGGGAGCTGGACAGGAAGTGGAGCAGCAGGGATTCCAACCAGCTTGCATTTGGAATGCAGGCCTTGCAGGCAGAGGCTTAACTTGCTGCACCACAACCCTGACCCCACAGCAAACATTTCTCTAGAGATATATTTGATTATAAATCTGTAACTAAACACCAAATTAGGGTAGAGGGGACTTTTGTGGGTGACAAATAACCTCACCTCTGGAGCTGTCTTGGGTTTGGAGTGTCAGACTTTGTAACTCTTTTGATTGTCCTAAGTTCCCAGGAGGTCTGTCCCTGTGTGTGACTATTCTATTTTTTCTTCCACATATACAAGTGGTCTTCCATAATTTCACATAAAATGTGCATTATCTTTTAATTCTTTTTTCCCATGAACTTTATTTATTTATTTATTTTTTGACAGGCAGAGTTAGACAGAGAGAGACAGAGACAGAAAGGTCTTCCTTCAGTTGATTCACCCTCAAAATGGTCACTATGCCTGGCGCGCCACGCTGATCCGAAGCCAGGATCCAGGTGCTTCTTCCTGGTCTCCCATGTGGATGCAGGGCCCAAGCACCTGGGCCATCCTCCACTGCACTCCCAGGCCACCACAGAGAGCTGGACTGGAAGAGGAGAAACAGGGACAGAATCTGGCACCCCGACCGGGACTAGAACCTGGAATGCTGGCGCTGCAGGTGGAGGATTAGCCTAGTGAGCTGGGGCGCCAGCCATCCCATGAACTTTATAATACTGATTTATTTATTTGAAGGGCAGAGTGAGAGAGAGAGGGAGAGATACACAGAGAAAGATCTTGCATCTACTAGTTCACTCCCCAAATGGCCATAACAGCCAGGTCAGGGCCAGGCTGAAGCCAGGAGCCAGGAACTCCATCCTGGCCTCCCACATGGGTGGCAGGGGCCCAAGCACTTGGGCCATCTTCTGTTGCCTTCCCAGGTACATTAGCAGGGAGCTGGTTATGAAGCAGAGCAGCCAGGACTTGAACTAGGACTCTGCTACAAGACACAGGCATGGCCAAGAGGCAGCTTAATCTGCAAAGCCTCAACGCTGGCGGCTCTGTGAACTTTTTCAAGTACTCTTGTATCAAGAGTATTATTGTTCCTACCTTGAAAATGCTTAAAGCCAAGCACACCAAAGTGAGAAATACTCTTGAATTCTCAAATGCTCATGCAGGCAAACGAGGAACCCATGTTTTCGGGGGGTCAATCCCAATCTCTTCTTCATTCTGGAGGCTGTGGTTCTGAGCGTGGATGGCCTGTTCTATTTCTCCCGTCTTCTTCTGTTTTCCTATAGCCGCAGGCCTCGGGCCTCTCAAGAAATCTGTCCAATAACTTGTCAAATCATCTCAGTCTCACCCGTGAGCATTCTCCGGGGCTGTTGTTTCCTGTTAGCAAGAAGTTCCCTCACTCAGCCGTCACAGCTCCCTGCAGTCAGGGTCTTCTGGAATGCCCAATACTGTCGGGATATCATGCCAAATGTGTTTACAACAGGACACAGTTCGTTCAGGCTCAAAGCTGTCTGCACAAATAAATCCCATGACTGTTCTTCCTCTTTCCACCAGTCCCTTTGAAATCGAACCATGTGGTGTGTATAATTGGCCTTAGTGCGGACATATGCACTTGCTTCTTTGGTATGCCTGCGTTGAATGGTGCCTATGCCAGGTGGGGGTGGTTGTGCTAGGGTTGCCTATGTCTTTCAAGGCCTGGAGTTTTGGGTGCATTCTCTCGGGTTGAAAGGGTATTCTCCCAGGGCCACGGACAGCTGGATACTTCCTAGCGATGGGAGGATCAAAGTTCTGCTTTTGCATCTGACTTGTATTGTCCTGGAGTGCTGATGCCCCACCCTTTAGATCTCTGGACCTGTATCTGTATTTTGGTCCTAACACAATAATATTGTTACACCCTGTTCTTTAGTCTGTAGAATTCACACACTGGTTTATGTCTTTAACATTAAAAATTTGAGTTTGTAGAATAGAATCCTTCCACCAAAAAATCATGTCTAAATAATGATGTTCTTTTGTTTTGTCCAACGACAAAATATTCTCTATATATTTAAAACAAGAAAGGAAATGTTTCCCTTTATACAAGAACCATTTAGCTTACATTTCAACACCATAGAAACTAGGGTTAGGATCTTCTCTGCCTAGATATATCCCTCGTTTTCAATTATCCTTTCTACTTCACCAAAACGACATTTGCGATGCCGCCACCATGTTTACAAGGTTTTCCTTTAATGCTGGAAGGATCGCACTGGGCCCGTTCCCCCACTTTGTCATCCCAGCACTGTCACTTTAAGAGATGCATAGCTTGGGGCAGTCTGAGGGCAAAGGAGTCTCTCTCAGACATTGTGCCACAGCAATGCGGAATAAGATTAAAACATGCCTCACATGAAGAGTGGCCCCTTTTAGCTCTGTCACTTCCACAGGATTAGAATCCTGGAAGGAAAAGCTACAGAACTTCCTTCCTTTGAGAGTAGGAGCCTCCCTCCAAGAAATGTCCCCCGATGTCCTGTTAGCATCATTTACAAAGTGAGAAAAATACACAGGCTCATTAGTAAGAGAATGGGCTAAAGAAAGGGAATTATTATAAGCTGTTCTGCTCATCCAGAGTCCATGAGGAGGAGAGAGAGAGAGCCTTTCTCTTCCCAGCTTTTTATGTGCTTTAGAAAAACAGAAGTGATTGTGTGGTACCACGCCCAAGTCCCAGGTAAGAGGAGGTACTTCCTGGGGAGGGGTCCCCTGATGGACAGGTAGATGAACATGGCAACACAGAGCGAAGCAGGTATAACTTCCAGTTCATGAACGTGAAATTATCTACCTGAGCTGTCCCACGTCACTACCATGCAGAGACAGTTCAATATGAGGGCACCCCCTGAGTTCTAGGAGACCAAAGACACTGTCTAGATTTGACACTTCATCCCAGGGGCGTGGTAGTTAGTAGGTACTCATAAATGTTGATGAATGAGTGGAGTTTGAAAGAATCTTAGAAAAACCTGACAGCAGAATGTTTCATTTCACGGAGGGGAAACTTGAAAACCAAGGGAGTGTATTTTTTTCACTTTGTAAATAAAGTTTACCACACTGCATGCCATGTTTGGGCCTGTATTTACAATTTTTCTCTAAGTAAAAGGCAAGAACCTGGAAACTTAATTTAGGCCCAAGCCAGGCCATAGCAGTGGGAATATTGACCATTGCATTTGATATGAATCTTAGTTTTTGTTAGCCTTTGTATTATCTCCCCATCTCATTCCAAGTCATGCTTCTTTTTTTTTTTTTTTTTTTTTTAACTTGCTGGTCTTCCTCAACAATTCCCAGAAAAATATAGTGTTGTGTCCTATGTCGAATAATTGTAAAATTCATCTAGAAAATTTCAGATATATTTTATCAGTCAATATTTGTCTTAATGAATTTTGGTTGGATTCTTCTCCATTCACGAGTAGAAAGAAAGAATTCATTAGATAGAAATAATAGATAATTGCATTCCACATATTTGTCTTACTGCTGTGTCGTAATTATATGGCCATATGGATAAACCTTCTTCAAAATAAAATGTAATTGATATCTCCCCTCCTCTTAGTCTCATGAAAAATCTTCCTTGGGAATCAACCCATTGAACCATTCCTACATAGATTGATATATTGCATTTCATCAGTGGGCTTATATTTTTGAGTGCCAATGTGTGTTATTTTCCTACACAAACAGCTATGTTTGAAGCTTAATGAAGTAGGAAAGGCATTCAGGAAAAGCTAGAGCCAACATCTTGTATGTTTGAACCTGTCTGTTCTGCCAGTGACCCATAGAGTGAAGCGCTGTGTCAGCTAATCATTTAGCTGACCATTGCTGACAGACAAATACCTTGTGCTGAGCTTGGAGGGAATAGCACAAAAACACCAGAAGTCAACAAGGTGACACACAATTCCTGTGGGGTCCTATACTTTTCTTCTTTTGCCATTGTTTGGAGCTCAACAATTACACGCAAAAATGCATCCTATCTGCAAATAACATACACATTTTAAGCATCTAAATTACTCTGTTTTGAGAAGGTGTTTTTAAAACCACTTGGACACATATTTTTCCAATGATGATAATTAGCAGATTAATAATATCATAGTCATCAAAAGAGATAGCAGGTTTTCAAAATCATGCAACAATAGATGAGTCCCTACATGGCTTTAATTGGAACACCTAATAATTATAACCTTGTATGAGAAAGAAGAAATGTTTTCAACTGTAAACACAAACACAGAAAACAACAAAAATTTGTCAGTGTAAGACCGCCTGCTTATGTGACTACTAAGCCAGAAAGCAGCTGCTTCATTTAATATATTTTTCCCCAGAGGATGTGGAGGTAGAGTTTCCAACATTTTGCTGACATCAAAAATCTACTTGGCCCATGGCGTGTAAATTTTTTAAAGATTTGAAAGGCAGAGTTATGGGGGGAAGGCGGGGAGAGAGATGTCTCCCATCTGCTGGTTCACTCCCCAAATGGCAGCAACAGCTGGGGCTGGGCCAGGCCAAAGCCAGGAACCTGGAACTCCATCAGGGTCTTTCACACAGGTAGCATCAGCCCAAGCACTTGGGCCATCCTCTGCTGCTTTCCCAGGCACGTTAGCAGGGAGCTGGATTGGAAGTGGAGCAGCTGGGACTTGAACCAGCGCTCATACAGGATGCTGGTGTTGCATCTTAACATGCAACATGCAGGCCGGCGCCGCGGCTCACTAGGCTAATCCTCCGCTTTGCGGCGCTGGCACACCGGGTTCTAGTCCCGGTCGGGGTGCCGGATTCTGTCCCTGTTGCCCCTCTTCCAGGCCAGCTCTCTGCTGTGGCCAGGGAGTGCAGTGGAGGATGGCCCAAGTCCTTGGGCCCTGCGCCCCATGGGAGACCAGGAGAAATACCTGGCTCCTGCCATCGGATCAGCTCAGTGTGCCCTCTGCGGTGCGCCGACTGTGGCGGCCATTGGAGGGTGAACCAACGGCAAAGGAAGACCTTTCTCTCTGTTTCTCTTTCTCTCACTGTCCACTCTGCCTGTCCAAAAAAAAAAAAAAAAAAAAAAAAGCAACATGCTTAACATCTTAACACGCAGCTTAACATGCTGCCCCACAACACTGGTCACATAATCTTTATGATTTCTTTCTCATCAAAGAATTGTATTTGTTAAGTTATTAAGAGTTTTTCCATTCTAATAAGCAGACAATTATGGCTACTAGTTAACCATTATGATCATGATATCCAACAGTGAATTGCTGTAATTCCCATCTGAACCAAAGAAACTTGTTGTAGGTATCATAGATTCCTTTGTGGTGAAAGAATACAGTTTCCTTTAGATATTTAAAAAGTCTTGAAAATGGCTCATAGAACCCATTACTACTGTTATAAATTTCTAGAGTTTCAGAGATTTCCTAGCTGGTAACTTAATGATGTATCAAAATGACATTTGTGAATTTAGGTGTGACTGATGCATCTAAGAGTCGAATAAGCTGTTATTGTCACTCCTTGTTCCAAATGTTCTCAAAATGTGAAGAACTGACCTGTTTTTTCCTAATAGAATTCAAGAAACCTTAAGAAGCTCCCACTTTAAGATGACTTTGATGAGGTTCTTTGTAAGCTGAGTGTTTCAGTAATTATCAAATGATTGGTTCAACAATGGTACTGTTTCTTGTCCTTCATAGACCTGTGGTGTGTGCGCGCAACTTAAAACAAACTAGGATGCAAAGAACAAAGAAAATAGCTAAAAAGAATATGCTTCATAAAAATGTAAAGTGTCAATTCCACTGTGAGATGGTTGATCTTGCAAGAGATACAGAAAGTTAGGACGATATTTTTTCTCCTCATTAACTGTACTGTCTCTGAGAATGAATGCTGGTCTTGGGAAGTGTGTGTGTGTGTGTGTGTGTGTGTGTTCCACCAGCTGTCTACTGAACAGATTTTATGTTGGGAATATAACACCAAAAAAGATCTACTTGGAAATGTTGGGCCAATTTTGGACAGCATTGTGGTCTTCAAGGCCTAAAGCTACCGCAACACCATCACCTGCAATTCCCCCTCAGCTCCAGCCCCAGACCTGCTGTGCTGCCTGCCACTCTCAGGAACTCCTTTGGATGGTTTTCTTCTAGACTGACTATGCCAGACTTTGGGAAAGATATTACTGGTGCAAAGAGGATGGCTATGTGAGGTGAGATCCTCTCTAGAAGGTAAGAAGTAAGATTGCTGAGCGTGGGACAAGAGGTTGTGGCAGAAATGTCCCACTGAGGTGGCCTGTCTGTAAGTCCACAGGAGCAATGTAGGGGCCAGGATGCATGGGACTTTGAGCAATCCCCTCCTACTGTGAAGTATTTTCCTGGATTCTTGCATGGTCCAAATGTTTGTATCCCTCTAAAATTCATGTTGAAATTAATTCCCATTGTGGTGGGATTAAAAGACGGGGTCTTTGGGAAATGATTTGGTCATGAGGGTTCTGCCTTCATGGATTGGATTAGTGCCCTTATGAAAGAGGCTTCAGGGGGGCATTTGCCCCCTTCTCTCCCTTCGGCCATGTGAGGGTGCAGCAGCAAGGGGCCATCCTGGAAGCAGACAGCGTCCTCACCAGATGCTGAATGTGAGGGCCCACCCTCCTGAATTATGAGCAGTAGATTTTTGTCATTTACAGTTGACCAAGTGCCAGCTGTTTTGATACAGTAGCCAATGGACATAGACAATGCTCTACCCTTGGATGTGAGGAAAGTCATATAGAATTTTAGTTCTATCAAAACACATTCTACCTACTCCACTCCCCTGTGGTTATTATTTCTTGTTACTTCAGCCATTCGTTCAAGACTGATGTATCCAAAAACATTTGTGTGCTGGTGTCATAGAGGACTAAGGAAAATGAAGCAAAAGGACATGCAACCTTCCCCCACTCCTTTGACCCTCCAACTCTATTAATTATAGAGGACTGTGTAGGGTAGACTGATGACTGAGCTTCCTTACGTATTGCCTCCTGCCGTATTCCCCAGTTTAAACCAATAGGTGCTCCATCCATCACAAGACAGGATTCTATGATCAAATGAATTTGGGTAGTTTTTATGTGATGGGAAAGCCCCGAAATATATTATTAGGCTAAAAAGCCCAAGGAGTCCTGCCATAAAGAAAATTACTCAATTTTGCTTAATTCAGAATTTTCCCTGAGATTTGGCCAGTCTCCCATTTTCACAGGACATGGTTTCCATGAAACAAGATTGACATATGGAGAACACAATAACATCTTATTTCTTGAAGCACTTTCTTCTTCTACCGGTTTTCCTCTTAACTCTCTGGATGCTCCTTCTGTTTCCTTCCCTGGCTCATTATCTTCTACTCTGTCACTAGACATTAGATTCCCTCAAGGCTTGGATCTAGGTCCTCTTGTCTTTTCATTCCTTGTGTTCCTCTTCTCTTCCATACGGTGGCTTCCATGACCACTTTATGCAGAGGTCAAACAGATGTCTAGCTCCAGTTTAGACCTCTTATCTGCATCTCAGCCCTGCATATCTATCAGCATTCTTGACATTCTACTTGGATGTCTCAAAGGCGTTTTCAACTCAATGTCAAATCAAGATCATTGTCTTCCTGTCTTTGCCCAGTCCCCTATAGAGTTCCTGCACTGCATTTTGTTCTACTACGCAACTCAGAAATCTGAATGTCATCCTCGACATCCCCTTCCATCACTTTCATCAAACAGTACAGATCCTACTCTGTAAAATCTACTTCTCTCCATCTTGTCTTCCCCCTTATCTGGTCCAAGTTACCAAATTTTCTCACCGGGGCTCCTTTAAGACTTATTTGGCCATTTAATATCCAAGTTTGCCCTCTCTAATCCATTATCCAAAGAGAGCCAAAACAATGGTCCTTCTAACAAATTTGATCATATCTCCCTTACTCTTAGAACAAAGACCAAATCTGAAAGTTGCAAAGACCCTGCATGAATGGACTCTTATCTCTTGATTCAGCCTCATTTTTTATTGTATTGACAATATTCCTCTCTACTGCTCTTGTCCTGGTCTTTAGAAATTGATACATTATCCACATACCCTAGTATGCATTCTCTTGAAGTGCATTTGGTATGATTTCAAGGTTGCTCAACCACCACTACTATCAAACTCAGAGTACTTTCATCTCTGCAACAAGTGGCTCATTAGCTGTAACTCCTCATTTCCTCCTCCTACAGGTCTCAGCAATCACTAGCCTACTTACTGCCTCAATGGGTTTTTCTATTCTGGAAATGTGATATAGAGTCATAGAATATGTGGCCTTATATATCTGACTTATAGCACTAGATTTTCCTTGTTGGAACATGTGTATGTCATTCATTGCTTTTTATTGACAAATAAAAAAATTGTGCTGTTACACCACATCTGGTTTATCCACTCCTCAGTTGATAGATATTTGAGTCATTTTCACCTTTTGGCTATTATGAATAATTCTGCTGTGGGCATCCATATACAAGTTTTTGTTTGAACATTTTCTCTTGAATATATAAGTGTATATACTTACGGGGAGAATTACTTGGTAATATTGTCTACGTTTTTTTTTTTTTTTTTGACAGGCAGGAGTGGACAGTGAAGAGAGAGAGGCAGAGAGAAAGGTCTTCCTTTGCCGTTGGTTCACCCTCCAATGGCTGCCGCGGCCGGCGCGCTGCAACCAGCGCACCGCGCCGATCCGATGGCAGGAGCCAGGTGCTTATCCTGGTCTCCCATGGGGTGCAGGGCCCAAGCACTTGGGCCATCCTCCACTGTACTCCCTGGCCACAGCAGAGAGCTGGCCTGGAAGAGGGGCAACCGGGACAGAATTCGGCGCCCCGACCGGGACTAGAACCCGGTGTGCCAGCACTGCAAGGCGGAGGATTAGCCTAGTGAGCCGCGGCGCCAGCCAATATTGTCTAAGTTTAATTTTCTGAGGCTCTGCCAAATTATTTCTCAAAACAGCTATACCAGTTTACATGCCCACCAACAATATGTGAGGGCTCTGATTTCTCTGCAGCTTTGCCAACATTGTTTTGTCTCTCTCTCTGTCTCTTTCTCTCTCTTTTTTAAAGATTTTGGACCAAGCCAAAGCCAGAGCTAGGAGCTCCATTCCAGTCTCCCACAAGGGTGGCAAGAGCTGGGTCATTATCTGCTGTTTCCCTAGGTGCATTAGCAGGGAGATGGAACAGAAGCGGAGTGGCAGAGACTCCAACTTTCACTCTCATATGGGATGGTGGCAGTAAAAATGATGGCTTAACCCACCACACCATAACACTAGCCCCAAATGTCTATCATTTTTATTATTGGCATATTCATAGTTATGAAGTGGTGTCTCATTGTGGTTTTGATTTGCATTTTCCTGATTCCTAATGTGGTTCTTGGCCTGCTTTTAGTTTCTAAAATGCATCATTCTCTCTTGACACAGGGTATTCATATGTATGTGCACTTCCTCTTTCCCCAGTCTCTTCACCTGTAACTTGATTCTTCCTTCTGCTCTCTTTATGGAGATCATAGTCATCATTTCCCTAAGGAAGGATTCTCTGTTTTCTCTAGGTCAAGTCCATGGACTATGTAATTTGTAAAGACTTTATAATTCCAACTCATAACACCGTAATTGCAACTCTATATTTATGTGATTTAAAAAAGTTAGATTTTATAATTGTACAAATTTATGGAGTAGAAGGTGAAGTTTTGCTTACCCATTTTCTCAAACATTTATTGTTTCTTTGTGGTGAAACATTCAAAATCCACACTTCTGGCTTCTTGGCGATCAGTGGCTTCTCTCCTAACAGACCATAAGTTTAACAAGGGCAGGGGGCCTCTTTATATTATTTCGTATAGCATAGATAATGCCCAGCACATAAGGTTAGTAAGTATTCTTGGAACAAATAGTTAATTCTTGGTTATAGAAATAGCTTCAGTAAGTAAGGACATTCAGTACCACTATGTATTTTTGTGTAATTTCTCAGGGGACAGTTTGTGGTCACAAGTTGTCTGTCTACATAATCATATACTTTGGGGAGAAGGTAAGTGGGCATCCATAGGGGTGAAGGGTAGGTGCTTTCAGCAGTTTACTTCTGGATGCTCTTCTGAATGCTAAAGCAACGAACTGTGATTTGGGATGGCTTGTGGAAATCAACTCCTTGCCTTTTAAAATCATTTCCTTATGGATTAGTTCCCCTAAAACCAGTAAAAGAAAAATTCAGTTCCTCTGTAGGGCATTGCCCTGCTTTGACTAATCATTTTTACACTGGCTGGTGGGCCCTTTCTGGCAGGGCTTGCACTTCTTTTAAAAGAAGCCAAATGGAAGAGTTCTGCCATTGACACAAATACCTCCTTGGGCATGCCTACCTGAAACCCAAGATTCTTGTTCATTTCAGTTGAATGCTTTCGCTAAGCATCAGGTGACATTTATTTATACAAATGGAAGGTAGAATTTCAGGAAAATCTAATCTAACATCCTCCAGCATTTATCATGTGAAGTGACCCACACTGAAGAGCTGCGCGCCCACCTCAGTGCCCGGTCACTCTGCAGGGTATCAGCTAGCAGTTAGGACACTTGACTCAAATGTGTTTGCTCCAGCTAAGGAAGAGGGAGACCAGTGCCCCATATGCATCAGTAAACAAGGACACCCTGAAGCAGAGTGATACCGTCAAGTTACCCCATCTCATTTGTAGCCAACTACAGTCTTGGGTAATACAGATGGAGCAGAGCAATCCTAGAGAAAAGGCGCCTGCGAAGTGGCTTTTACTAAATGGCTAAAGTGTCAAGATTCTTTCCCTTCTCTCTGCTAGGACACTCTTCATGGTTGATGGCATGGAGAGCTAATGACAGGAGAGGGACATACCACAGACAGAGGTGTCCCTTGGACCCCGGAGGTCACAGAGGGACAGTGTGTGAAGGAATGTGCATCCTTCTTACGTCTTTGTTCCAGCGGACAAGGTCCACTGGCAAATCCTGTTGCGCTAAGATTGGAGGGCACAGATAACCCAAACATTAGCCAGACATGTGGACATTGTTTTCTTGACACGGCGTTCTGAATCCGAAGTGTATCCCCCTGCTGCTCACAAAACAAACCTGGCTCTGGTTTCTTCCTGTGTGGAGAGCTCCATCTCTGTAGGCCTCTATCATTTTCTCCTTTTCTTTCAAGTTCTAACTCTCCTTCTCCCTGTCTCTTGCTGGCTTTCAGTCTTTCTCTTTCTAGTTCCACATTTCTCTCCTTATGTGTCCATCAAGTAAATAATTACACATATGACTTTATTATGTATGTGATTCTTTGACTTTGTATGGAGATTATCTATATATAGCTGACCTTTTTATTTTTTTTTTATTTTTATTTTTTTTTGACAGGCAGAGTGGACAGTGAGAGAGAGAGACAGAGAGAAAGGTCTTCCTTTGCCGTTGGTTCACCCTCCAATGGCCGCCGCTGCAGCCGGCGCACCGTGCTGATCCGATGGCAGGAGCCAGGATCCAGGTGCTTTTCCTGGTCTCCCATGGGGTGCAGGGCCCAAGCACCTGGGCCATCCTCCACTGCACTCCCTGGCCATAGCAGAGAGCTGGCCTGGAAGAGGGGCAACCGGGACAGAATCCGGCGCCCCGACAGGGACTAGAACCCGGTGTGCCGGTGCCGCAAGGTGGAGGATTAGCCTATTGAGCCACGGCGCCGGCGACCTTTTTATTTTTAAAAATTTTATTTATTTTTAATTGATTTGAGAAGCAGACACACACACACACACACACACACAGAGCAAGGAAGAGAGCTTCCATCCTGTGGTTCCCTCTTCAGATTTTCACAATGGTCTAGAGGCCAGGCCAAAATCAGGAGTGGGGAAGGTAATCCAGGTCCCTGATGTGGCTGACAGAAACCCAATTACATGAGTCATTATCTCTGTCTCCAAGGGTCTGCATTGGCCAGAAGCTGGGGTCAGGAGCCACAACCAAGCATTGAACCTTGGTACTCTGATTTGGAACGTGGGTGTCTTAACTGCTAGGCTAAATGCCTGCTCTCAGGTGACTTCTTAATATCTATTAAATATGTAGAATATGTGTTCAAATCTTGTAATTATATATCTTAAATATTTATAATCACCATGTAAAAAGGAATTTCAATTCAATCTGTCATTGAAAGGCTACACATAGACCAGATTTTTTAAATCTTTTATGAAAAACACCAGGATAGCTTTGTCAGAAATAGTGTGAAGATGAACTGGGGTGTGTGGCTATGGCTCTGCACATGCTTGGTGCTCTCAGCTGCGCCACAGTCACCCTATCAAGAACTTGAAGGCTATGTGTCCATTCTTTGGATTTATCTTGATTCTTCCTTTGGAACCTTTCCCAGATACTGCATCTTATCATTGTTAACTTTACCCTGTGGATTCTGTCCTATTTGCCACCTGTCTGCCTATACCTGGTTTGTGTGTCTGTCTGGCTCACAGATCCACCTTCCCAGGGAGTGCTGACCCCATTGCCCTGAAGCTACAGGAAAGGAGGTCAGATAGTTATTCCAGGGAACTCCTGCTGGTCTCTCTGCTCTGGATTCTCTACCTCCATGGACCCATCAGTCCTCTAGTAGCAGCAGATTTTGGGAGAGCAGAAAATCCTTCTTGTGTGGTTTCAGAAAGTGTGCCTTGACCTTAATACCTGGATTCTCAGAACTAGATTCTTTAGCATTAGGTCTCAGAACCTTCCAGAAACCAGAAAGGGATATGCCATATTGGCAGAGACCGCACTGCCCCCTCCTCATGCTGCAGCTGAGGGAACTTGTGTTCTAGCACACAGCCCAGAATACCAGGTCCTGGTGGCGTTTCTGCTTCCCCAGTCCTGTAACAGTTGCACTGGGAGCCATTTACCTGCCACGCAAAGACATGGCTGTATTTTGTTTTACAGGTGTAATTACACGCTCCATTGAGCTGAATGCTCAGCCCCTGCCTCAGTTTCTGTATGTATAAAATGACAGTAATCATAATAGATACTTCATGGACTAGGCACATGGAGAGCCTAAAAAACAGTAATTACTCTTAGTATCATCGTCATCACGATTGTCGGCTTTCATGGATCACCCAGGATCTGAATGTGTTTCATGACTTACTTGTCCGGACCCTCAACATCTGTCTAACTTTTATAGTCAACACTGCCAAGTGAACTGCCAAGTGGAATTCCAAGAGGACCCACTTATATATACTTTGACACAAGGGCAGCCACACAAAGGAAATTTTCCTTCATAAAATTGGAATTGAACTTCTGTCACAACATCTGAATCTGGTGTAGTTTTACCATTTACCTCTGCTACCTCTGGGCACCTCTATACTATCCCTGGAGTGTCATCAAGGCCCAATCAATTAGCCAGTAGCTGATCTATTTCACAGCCTTGCAGGATGAATTATCTCAGCTAAAATCCAACTATGAAGCATGCCTTCTAGCACTGGGACCCTAAGAACATCATCTCATACCAAAAGAGTGCATGCCTTCTCTTCCTAGTCTACAGCAGTGGTTAACTTCTGGGGATCTTTCAGGTCCATAGTGGCCCCCAGAAGCTGTTGCCATCTTTCATTCCTTTCAAATAGGGTGTCTTTTAACCCAGCAAAGCCATATTTTCACCTATGCCTTGTTGACCTGTCCCAATAACTACCATGGGGTATGAGGAATATTTGATAGAAAATATTGGACTTAACAATGAGGCCAGAGTCAGCTCCTGCATTTAGTCTACTGGAAGATGACAAATAAAAGCCATCATCGGTGAAAATCTTTGAAGAACTTAGACATATCACCCATTGGAATCTTTGCCCTAAATGATAAGGGCAGAGGGAAAACCGGGTGAATAGCACCTGAACCTGCACACAGTAGGATTTTTGCTGGTTTGAACCCCACTGGTGCTGAATTCAAAGCCTAGTTCCTCAATGCCTGTTTCTGAGGACACAATCTCTGCTCTGAAAAAGACCCACCCCCTCAAAGGATGTAAGAAACAGATTAGCTGATGCCTGTGTGATGTTTGAGCTGGTCTTTGACACGTAGGCGGAACCCACTCAGGCAGGAGGAGGAAGGCGAGGATGCACGTGAGGTGGGAGGCTGGAGAGCTTATCTGGGAAACAAGTATGTGAGCAGCGCGTGAACCCAAGGTTTGCAGCCGTACCAGCTCCGGAGGCTGCAGGGTGTTTGTGTGGAATGCGAAGATACCTATGCAGAGGACATGCAAGATGGCCGAATAGGGCGTGGCCACACGAACTCACACTGCTCTGGGTTATGAAAAGAACAAAGGAAGGTCTCCAGGAGTCTGACTGACAAAAACTGAAAACAAAACAAAGCAAGGCAAAACAAGAGGAGAGGAGACAGAGACACCTGGTGCAGCCAGCTGCCAGCTGTGAGCCGCCATCTTACCATGTCAAGGCAGAAAAAAAATCACCGCACACCCCACTGCTCAGCGTTTTAGCTGGAAGGGAATTCCAGTCACCCGAGGATTGTTGCTTCAGCCTGGAGAGCTGATGGGGGCCCAAGAACCTGCCAGGCTCGGAGCAGGGAAGCTGGGACGCTTTCCTCTCCTCCTCCACTCCCACGGAGCACCACACTCGGCAACAAAAGCCATGCAGCACACCTCTGTTCTCCTCCCAGCACCATAGAGTCAGGGCCACATATCGGGCAAAGGACGGAGCCCCTGCATCCTGCAACTGTGAGCATTTCGGGCATTAGTCCCAGAGCTACGCTCATGCACACTATCCGAACCGGAGGGATTCGTCTTAGCTTCTGGGAGCTGACACGATCAGTAGCCCATAAGAAAATCTGCTCCTGCCCTGGGAGAGCTGGGCAATGACCCCACTACAACACCAGGACCACAACATCAGGACTGTAACAATTTGTTCTAGATTTCTCAGCACCACTCTTGTCTACCTGGTGGACGTGGGAAGAGCCTACCTGCATTCCACCTCTCTGCACTCATCACCTCCAGAGTAAAATCTCCTGTATACCTTGCAGGCACCCTGTAGGACTGGAACAGGGGTCACTCCACATCCTGCAGGCCTAGGATTAGGGCTGTTGGTATTAAAAGTCACAGCACCAGTTGGCCTCTCCTAGCAGGACCTGAGGAAGGGTGCATCTGTACCACATAGTCCTAGAGCCACAGCAATTGGTGCCACAAGCAAGGCCCAGCTTTAGTCAGTCTTGCCAGCAGGACAAGGAGGCAGCCTCCTTCAACTTTCCCAGCACCAAGAACAAGGCCCAGGCTATCACATTCACCAGGAGACTGACACCAAACCCTTTGTGGGCCAAAGATATACACCCAAGGAAACCTTTGTTTATCTCAAAGCCATACTTCCACTCCTATGAACTGCAGCATACTAGACCACTATGTCACTTACAGACAGACACAGCTGACATTGATTAAGACAAAAGAAGTAACAGGCTGGTGCTATGGCACAGCAGGTTAAAGCCCCAGCCTGCAGCACCAGTATCTCATATGGGTGCCAGTTGGAGTCCCGGCTGCTCCACTTCTGATCCAGCACTCTGCTATGGCCTGGGAAAACAGTAGAAGATGGTCCAAGTGCTTGGACCCCTGCACCTGTGTGGGCGATCCAGAAGAAGCTCCTGGCTTCTGGCTTCGGATCGGCATAGCTCTGGCCACGGTGACCATTTGAGGAGTGAACCAGCAAATGGAAGACCTCTCTCTCTTTCTCTCTCTCTGCCTCTCCTTCTCTCTCTGTGTAATTCTAACTTTCAAATTAATAAATCTTAAAAAAAGAACCTGCTAAATGAAATAATAGTTGAAAATTTTCTAGGTCTTGAAAGAGACATGGACATCCAGATACCAGAAGAACCCCAAGCAGACTCAATCAAAGAAGGTCTTCTCCAAGGCATATTGTCATTCAGTGTCAAAATTTGATGGTAAGGAGAGAATCCTAAAGGTAGAAAGAGAAAAGAATCAAGTTACATATACAGGAAAACCAATTAGATGAACATCAGACTTCTCAGCAGAAACCTTACAGACCAGAAGAGAGTGGGATGATATATTCAAGGTCTTAAAAGAACTTCCAATCAAGAATATTATATACAGTGAAGCTATCCTTTAAAACTGAAGGAGAAATAAAGGACTTTCCAGATAAGCAAAAAACTGAGAGAATTCACCACCACCAGACAAGCCTTACAAGAAACTCTGAAGGAGGTCCTGCATTAGAAGTAAACATGAAACACACGTCACCACCAAATTCACTAACAGAGCAGGTAGACTCAGTATTTGAATCAGCAAAATGACACAGGTCTTAATTCTTGTCTATCAATACCAACCTTGAATGTAAGTGGATTAAATTTACTAACCAAAAGACTTAAGTTGGCTGAATGGATTAGAAACCATGACCCCACTATATGCTGCCTACAAGAAACTCACTTCACAAGCAAAAATACACATAGAGTGAAAGTGAAGGGTTGGGAAAAAATAGACCAGGCAAAGGGAAACCAAGAATGAGCAGGCACAACCATCTTATTTCAAATAAAACAGACTTTAAATAAAAAATTGTAAAAAGAGATAAAAGAGATATTTTGATATAAGGTTCAATTCAGCAAGAAAACATACAATCATAAATGTATATATACCCAACACAATACCACCCAGAAATATACAGCACATACCATTAGACCTAAACAGAGAGGTAGACTTTAATACAATTGTAGTGGGTGACTTCAACTCCCCACTCTCATCAATGGATAGATCATAGAGACAGAGAATCAATAAAGATACATGGGAGTTGAAGCATAATACTGAACAAATGGGCGTAACAGACATTTATAGGACATTTCACCCAACAGCTGAAAAATATCTTCTTCCCCTCAGCACATGGAACATTTGCTAGGACAGACCACATATGAGGCCATGAATCAAGTCTCAGCAAATTTAAAAGGACTGAAATCATACCATGTATCTTCTCAGATCATAAAGGAATAAAACTAGAAATCAACAATAAGAACAATAAAACACTCATAAATACTTAGAAATTAACTGAATGATTAATGGATCAATGAAGAAATCGAAAAGGAAATAAAAAGCTTTCTTGAAATAAGTGAAAATGAAAACACAACATATCAAAACCTGTGGGTACAGCAAAAGCAGTGTTAAGAGGGACGTTTATAGCATTAAGTGCTTATATTTAAAAAAGAGAAAAGTCTCAAAGATCTAATGATACATTTTGAAGACTTAGATAAACAAGAAGAAGGGCCAGAACTGTGGCATAGCAGGTACAGCATCCCCTATGGGTGCCAGTTCGAGTCCCAGCTGCTCCACTTCCTATCCAACTCCCTGCTAATTCTCAGAGAAAGCAGCAGAGGATGTTGCAAGTCCGTGGGCCCCTGCACCTATGTGGGAGACCTAGAAGAAGCTCCTGGCTCCTGGCTTCGGATCAGCTTAGCTCTGGCTGTTGTGGCCATTTGGGGAGTGAACCAGTGAATGGAAGATCCCTCTCTCTTTCTCTCTGTCTCTGTCTCTGTCTCTGTCTCTCTCTGTAACTCTGCCTTTCAAATAAATAAATCAAACTTTACAAGATTAATTTATTTATTTGAAAGGCAGAGTTACAGAGAGGCAGAGGCAGAGGCAGAGGCAGAGGCAGAGGCAGAGGCAGAGGCAGAGGCAGAGGCAGAGGCAGAGGCAGAGAGATTTTCCAACAGCTGATTCACTCCCTAAATGGCTGCAATAGCCAGAACTGGGCTGATTCAAAGCCAGGAGCCAGGAGTTCCCTCAGGGTCTCCCACACCAGTGCAGGGGCCCAAGGACATGGGCCATCCTCCACTGCTTTCCCAGGCCATAGCAGAGAGCTGGATCAGAAAAGGAACAGCTAAGATTCGAACCAGCGCCCTCATAGGATCCCGACACTGCAGGCAACAGCTTTGCTCACTATGCCACAGCGCTGGCCCCAATAAATCAATCTTAAAAAATAAAAAAAAAAAAGAAAGAAAGAAAGCAAAACAAGAACAAATCAAACCCCAAATCAGCAGGAGGCAAGAAATAAGAAGGATCATAGCATAAATAAATGAAATTGAAACTAAAAAACAAATATACAAAAGAGCAATGAAACACAAAGTTGGTGTTTTGAGAAGATAAACAAAATAGTTAAACCTCTAGCCAAACTAAAAAATAGAAAATAACTCAAATAACTAAAATTGGAGATGAAAAAGGAGACATTACAAGTGAAACCACTGAAATCCAAAGGATTGTAAGAAACTACTATGAAGAATTATATGCTAGTAAAATGGAAGACCTCAAAGAAATGGATATATTCTTGGATTCGTATGGCCTACCAAAATTAAATCAAGAAGATATGGACAACTTCACAGACCCAT
This sequence comes from Oryctolagus cuniculus, assembly GCF_051225735.1. NCBI lineage: Eukaryota > Metazoa > Chordata > Mammalia > Lagomorpha > Leporidae > Oryctolagus > Oryctolagus cuniculus. The sequence continues at coordinate 96,818,760 of NC_142870.1, forward strand.
AATAAGCAATGAGACTGAAGTAATAATTAAAATTCTTCCATCAGGCTGGTGCTGTGATGTAGTGGGTAAAGCTGCTTCCTGTAGTGCCAGCATTTCATATGAGTGCTGGTTCAAGTCCCAGCTGCTCCATTTCTGATCCAGCTTCCTGCTATGGCCTGGGAAAGCAGTGGGAGATGGCCCAAGTCCTTGGGCCCCTACACCCACATGGGAGACCCAGAAGAAGCTCCTGGCTCCTGACTTCAGATTGGTACAGCTTCAGCAGTTATGGCCATCTGGGGAGTAACCAGAGGATGGAATCTTTCTCTCTCTCTTTCTGCCTCTGTAACTCTGATTTCCAAATAAATCAGTCAATCTTTTTTTAAAAAAAAGTCTTCCATCAAGGAAAATTCCAGGACCTGATGGCTTTACTATTGAATTCTACTAAACATTCAAAGAGGAAGTAACTCCAATACTCTTCAAAGTATTCCAAAGTATTGAACAGGATGGAACTCTGCAAAACTCTATTTATGAGGCCAGCATTACTTTGATATCAAAACCAAAGAAAGACATGACATGAAAACTACAGACCTATGTCCATAATGAACATAAATGCCAAGATTCTCACCAAGATACTAGCAAATTGAATCTAAAATCACATCAAAAAATAGTACATCATGATCAAATGGGATTTATCCCAGAAATGCAAGGGTGGCTCAATAAATGTAATAAATAAATAAAAAATTGCAATAAATGTAATAAATCACATCAATAGAATGAAGAACAAAAACCATATGGTCATCTCAACAGATGCAGATAAAGCACTTGATGAGATTCAACACCCTTTCATGATAAAAGCTCTCCACAAATTAGGTATAGAAGGAACATTTCTCAAAATTATAATGGCTGTATATCACAGAACAATAGCCAATATCATGCTGAATGGAGAAAAGCTGAAAGCATTTCCCTTCAGATCTGGAAGACAAAGATGCCCACTTTTGCCATACTTATTCAATATTGTACTGGATATTTTAGCATGAGCAATTAAGAAGGGGAAAAGAATTAAGGGTATCAAAATTGGAAAAGAGGAAGTCAAATTACCCCTTTTTGAAGGTACATTATGTTGTACATGGAAAAACCTGAATATTTCATTAAAAGTTGTTAGAATTGATAAACCAATTCAGTAAAGTTGTAGGTTACAAAATAAACACACAAAAAACAGTAGCTTTTTTTTGTATGCTAATAATGAACTCACAGAAAGAGAAATCAAGAAATAAATCCCATTCAAAATAGCCACAACAAAATTCAAATATTTAAGAATAAATTTAGCCAAAGAAGTAAAAGATATTTATAATGCAATTATCAAACATTGATGAAAGAAACCATCAAGGATACAAAAAAATGGAAAGATATTCCATGGATCAGACGAATCAATATCATTAAAATATCTATACTACCTAAAGCAATCTACAGATTCAATACCATCCATATCAAGACACCAATGACATTCTTTGCAGAATTACAAAAAGTAATCTCCTGAATGAGAAAAATTAAGCTGGAGGCACCACAATACCTGATTTCAAAGCATACTACAAAGCTATAGTAATCAAAACAACATGGTACTGGCATAAAAACTGATACATAGATCAATGAAACAGAATAGAGAGCCCAGAAATTAAACCACATACATATAGCCAATTGATTTTTTTTTTTTGACAGGCAGAGTGGACAGTGAGAGAGAGAGAGACAGAGAGAAAGGTCTTCCTTTACCGTTGGTTCACCCTCCAATGGCCGCCACGGCCGGTGCGCTGCAGCTGGCACACCGTGCTGATCTGAAGCCAGGAGCCAGGTGCTTCTCCTGGTCCCCCAATGCGGGTGCAGAGCCCAAGCACTTGGGCCATCCTCCACTGCCCTCCCGGGCCACAGCAGAGAGCTGGACTGGAAGAGGGGCAACTGGGACAGAATCCGGTGCCACGACCGGGACTAGAACCCAGGTGTGCTGGCGCCACAGGCGGAGGATTAACCTATTGAGCCATGGCGCCGGCCACCAATTGATTTTTGACAAAAGTGCTCATACCATACAGTGGAGTAATTTCATTCATTCATATGTATTCATACATATGAATATATATCAAATATATATTCATATATATTAATATTCCATTCAATGGAACATATATTCATGCGTATGAATATATATTCATACATATGAATATGCATGAATTCATATGTATAAATATGTATTCACATATATATGAATATATATGAATGAATGAAATTAGATCCATACTTCACACCATACACAAAAATCAACTCAAGATGGATCAAAGACTTAGACTTAAGGGCTGAAACTGTGAAGTTGCTGGAAGGTAACGTAGGGGAAACACTCCAAGACATTAGTGGAGGGGATGTCCTCTTGGATCAGATCCCCAAAGCACAGGCAACAAAAGTAAAACTGTTAAACATGTGTGATTATATCAAACTCGGAAGCTTTGCACAGCAAAGGAAACAATCAATAGAGTGAAGAGACATGCAACAGGATGGGAAAAATATTTGCAAACCACCTATCAGACAAAGGATTAATATCCCGAATATATCAGCAGCTTAAAAAACTCAACAACTAGAAAACAACCAATCCAGTTGAGAAATGGGCAAAGGACTTCAATAGACAGTTTTTAAAGGAAGAAATATAAATGGTGAACAGATACATGAAAAAATGCTCAACATCGCTAGCCATCAGGGAAATGCAAATCAAAACCACAATGAGGTACCCCTCACCCCTCACCCCTGTCAGAATGGTTAAAATCCAACATACAGAGAGTAACAAATGCTGGTGAGGATGTGGAGAAAGGAGAACATTTATACACTGCTGGAGCAAATATAAATTAGTGCAGCCACTGTGGAAAACAGTATGGAGATTTCTTTTCTTTTCTTTTCTTTTCTTTTCTTTTCTTTTCTTTTCTTTTCTTTTCTTTTCTTTTCTTTTCTTTTCTTTTCTTTTCTTTTCTTTTCTTTTCCTTCTCCCTCCCTCCCTTCTTCCTTCCTCCCTTCCTCCCTTCCTTCCTTCCTTCCTTCCTTCCTCTCTCTCTCTTTCTTTCTCTCTTTCTTTCCTTATTATTTGTTTATTTGTTTAAAAGGCAGAGTTAGAGAGCCAGAGGCAGAGGGAGAGAGAGAGAGAGAGCGAAAGGTCTTCCATCTGCTGGTTCACTCCACAAATGGCCACAATGGCTGCAGCTGGGCCAATCCAAAGCCAGAAGCCAAGAGCTTCTTCTGGGTCTCCCATGTGGGTGCAGGGGCCCAAGCACTTGGGTCATCTTCCACTGCTTTCTCAGGCCAGAGCGGAGAGCTGGATCGGAAGTGGAGTAGCTGAGACTCGAACTGGCACCCATATGAAATATGGGCACCTCAGGTGGCAGCTTTATCCACTATGTCACAGTAAAAAGCTAGAAATAGACTTGCCATATGATCCAGCAATCCCACTTCTGGGTACATACTCAAAAAACATGAACACGTTGTATCAAGGGGATACCTGCACCACCATGTTCATAGCAGCACTGTTCACAATAGTCAAAATTTGGAATCAACCAAGTTGTCCATTATCAGATAAAGGGATAAAGAAAAATGTGGTATATATACAGAATGGAAGATTATTCAGCTATAAGAAAGAATGAAATTCGACCATTTGCAGCAAAATGGATGCAACTGGAGGATATGCAATGTTGAATGAAATAAGCCAAAGACAAATAATGTGGGTGATCCTGTTCCTGGCTGGGAGACTGCCTGCCTAGGCTATGCAGGAGGTCAAGAGGGCATGGCACACCATGCCCCCGGAGGGGAAACCCTGGTTGAGGACTCAGCACACTGAGACCCACCCATGACCTGACTGCTGGCAGGTGACAGGGGCCCCAGGCACATCATCTGCCCCCCTACTTCCTGCTGAGGGGACTTGTAATTGTCAGCTATATAGACAGCTCCCAGGTGTGGCCCAGACCCATAAGACCACCTGGAAGGTTATGTAGGCTGCATGATGTTCAAGCTGATTGGAGAAGCATAGCAGCTCCAGTATCAGCGTTATCCTATAGAACTAGTGTTACTGTCCTGAACTAGCTACTCCCCCTCGCCTGCTCTTTAAAAGTTGTGCCTGATTCTTAATAAATGGACATGTTCACCAAAACTTTCTCGGTGCTTCTTGTTGAAAAACACTATTGCCCCACCATCCTGACCATGTGGGCTTTGCAGGACAAGTCTGCAAAATAAGACAAATACCAGATGTTCTCCATTATATGTGGGAGCTAAAATTTAAAAACAAACAAAACAAAAAAATAAAGAAATGTCTGTGTATCAGCACTGCTGTAAATATATTTTGCAAAGCTTTGTTTTATACCTTGTCAAACCAACGGTTAGGATTGTTACATTACTACAGTGACCTGTGATTACTTTAAAATTACTGTGTATGGGTGAAGTGGTCATTTTTCCATTCAATTATAGTTTATAGCCATTGTCTGTATTCCCACTAAACCGGGGTCTTCTTGTGTTTTACTTATTAAGCTTGTTATTCATAAATTTAAAATGTTATATCAAAACAAAGCAAAAAAAAAAAAAAAGAGAGAGAGAAAGGGGAGGGAAGGAGGAAGGGAACATCATTATGTTCCTAGAATTGTATCCACACATCACATTGAATCTGCTAAAAAGCAATTAGAACTTAAAAGTACCTACACAGTCACAGCGACTGTGAAGCACAGGTGGATTATAGGTAACTTAGGGCCTTTTCTTCCAGTCTGCCCTGTGTAATCTGCATGTCCTTTGGTCATGCCTGTGAATTAGCCCACTGTACTTCACACTGCTGCTTGTGTCACTGCCACTGCTCTGCTCTGGGCCCTGTCTCATGACCCCTCCGGCTGCTGACATCATTTGCCTATGAGCTGTGCTTCTGTGTGCTGTGCCCGGGTCACCCATTCCAGAACTGCCAAGCGCCACATTCCTTAGGCCTCAGCAAACCCAGGCACCCTGCTCCCAGGCACTTTCCCTACTGCTCCTGGCCCTGCCCAGCTCCCTCCCTAACGTTCTTATCCCTACGGCCTGCTGACCTGGCCCCTTGATCCCTTGCCTATGTGAGTATTTTTGGAGTGGCTCCAGACATAGCTGTTTTCGGCCCGAAGGGGTTTGGCATTCTCACCAGGGCCTGGGCATGCCTGAAGCAGGTGATTCAGTGGCTACTCGGTGCCCCATCAGTGTTCCCCGCGCTGGGCACATAATAAAGTAGGGGGAACCCAGGTCCTGCCCTCACAGAGCTCCCACGGCAATGGAGGTGACTGCCCACCAACAAGTCTGTTAATAAACACAAATAATGTAGTTTGTGATGGGGAAAAGTGCTGTAAGAACATGAGTAAGGTTAGGAGAGTTGATGGTCAAAGCAAATACTTCTGAGGGAAGGGATGTCAGCCTTGCACATTTGCTTTTCTCCTGGAGAAGCCTTCTTTAATAAAAGTCTAATGAAAATGCATTCTTTTAGTGCCATTGTAGTAAATTAAGGCATCTTTGGGTAATGAATGTAGAAGTGTTGCAAATGCATATTCTACTTTTATGTAAATTCACCTGTCAGGAAAATTGGATGTCAGTTTCTTACACGCACACACACACAAATCTGATGTCAGTTCTGAAAAACTTAGATTTAGAAATATATATTATAAAGTGATTGTTCTGCAGTAATTGAAAACGCTAGCTGACTGTTGGCTTTCCAGACTCATAGGATTGCTCCTGGAGCTGAGCTGAGAGCTCAGAGTCAGAGCTCATTACCTGTGTTCCCCTTCGTGCTCATGATTGTGCTAATTACCTGCAGCTGTCTTTATTTCCCCTCTGAGACGAGTAAGGCTTTCACCTGGCTTAATTCCAATTAGGATATTTACCCTTTTTCTATGCAAGCATATTTTCAATGTGATTTGTGGTTAAACTAACGGTGATGGCGATGATGATGGTAACGGGAAATACTGGTGTAGTGTTTTAAGTTAGAAACCTCTAAACAAAAAAATTCAGTTCATAAGTTCCTAGGATATACTGTCCATAACTGTTATTTACAAACATACAGATTTGGCTGGCGCCGCGGCTCACTAGGCCAATCCTCCGCCTTGCGGCGCCAGCACACCAGGTTCTAGTCCTGGCCGGGGCGCCGGATTCTGTCCCTGTTGCCCCTCCTCCAGGCCAGCTCTCTGCTGTGGCCCAGGAGTGCAGTGGAGGATGGCCCAGGTGCTTGGACCCCGCACCCCATGGGAGACCAGGATAAGCACCTGGCTCCTGCCTTCGGATCAGCGCGGTGCTGTCCGCGGCGGCCATTGGAGGGTGAATCATCAGCAAAGGAAGACCTTTCTATCTGTCTCTCTCTCTCACTGTCCACTCTGCCTGTCAAAAAAATAAATAAATAAAAAGAAACATACAGATTTGTGTATATATGTGTACACGTGTGAAGTAAAAGTAAGTTTTCTTAACATGGGTTGTATGCCACAGTTTTATTACAAATTTAGGTCTATACTTTAAAAAAATACTGAGACAAAATTTACACACAATGAGAGACACAGGTCTTAACTGTAGTGTTCATATGAATTTTGATAAATGTCTTTACCTTTGTAAGCATCAGCCCAAGAAAGATATGAATCATTTCCACCATTGCAGAAAATTCCCTGGGTTAGGGATCATATTTTGAGGTATGTAGCCTATATTTGCATATAAAAATAATTGAAGTCAGAAATTTGTCTTATTCATGCCAATAAGTTAAAGATATAGGATTCATCAATGCACTTAAAAGCATCTTAACCAAACAAGTCACTTTCTTTAACATTTGCTGCCAATTGGATGTTGCCCATTGCCCAAGGAACTTTATCAGCAGTGACAAAATCATTGGGGAAATTAAAGTTTACTCAGGAGGTAGCGAAAGCTTGCTGATTAATTTAACAACGAGCTAATTATAAGTAGCTTATTGTAATTAGTCCAAAGCAGGAGGTTTTCTTTCATTTACATCAAACATGTCCATCATTAGGTATCTTTGGGGCCCAGTAGGCGACCTCAGTTTTCCTGCTGAAGTTGACCTGTGCCACTTGAAGAGACATGGACTAAAGCAAGAGCTACACAGATTTTATTTTCATTCATTCACTCAACAGATTAAACTATGTGTCAGGAACTGCTAAGTGCTGGGAGACCAGCAGTGATCAGAACAGACACACGGTCTCTTCATGGAGACATTGGAGTTGTGCTCTGAGGAAACTGGGAGTGTGTAGGAGTCTGGGAATAACACATGCAGAGGCAGGAGGCAAAAGGTGCTCGAAGTTTTCCAGGAACAGCAAGGCGACAGAGAGGAAGACGAAAGAGCTGGAGAAGGGAGAACTCAGGTCATTGAGTCCCGCAGGGCAGTCTAGACCATGGAGGGCATGGGAGGGGAGCCTTTGAGGTTTTTTAAAGCCAAAATTGAAGGTCTGTCACTCTGAAAGTGTCTTGGTTATCTTGAAATGATAAAACTAGGGGCTGGCTTTGTGGCACGGAGGGCTAAGTTGCAGCCTGTGGTGCTGGCATGTTGGAGCCTGTGGTGCTGGCAACTTTTGGAGTCCTGGCTGCTCTGCTTCTGATCCAGCTTCCTGCTAATGCATATGACAAGGCATCCGAAGGTCTTGGGGCCCTGCCACCCATGTGGGTGACCTTGATGAAGCTCCTGGCTCCTAGTTTTGGGCTGGTCCAGCTGTGGCTATTGCAGCCTTTTGGACCAGCCTTTTGGATGGAAGACCTTTCTGTCTGTTTCTCTCTCTATCTCTGACTGTAACTCCACCTCGGAAATAAATAAATAATAAATCTTTAAAATAAAAGTCTCAAAGAGAGAGAAGCCTTAGCATAAAGAAACAAACAAGCAAACAAAAACAAAGAAACTAAGATAGTTTAACCTAGGGGAGCTGATTTCGTTAGAGCCTCCTACGTACTGGACCTCATATTTTAGGTGCTTTACTTTTGTTGTGAGTAAGTCTTTCAGGCCAACAAAAAAGCAAAGGTACAGCTCTATTTTTTCTGTAAGTGGTCTTAATTTTATTTTAAACTCTCTCTTTTTTTCTGTTAAAAAAGAAACTGTTCAATTCCTGGGGTTACATCACTGACTTTTTGCTTATTTTTATTTATTTGAGAGCGAGAAAGAAGAAGAAGAAGAAGAAGAAGAAGAAGAAGAAGAAGAAGAAGAAAAGAGAGAGAGAGAGAGAGAGAGAGAAAGATCCTTCATGCCTCCATGTGCTCGTTTACCCACCAAATGCCCTCATCAGCCAGGGTTAGGCCAGATCACGGCAGGAACCAGGAGCAGTATGTGGGTTTCCCACACAGACAGCAGCACTTGAGCCATCATCTGCTGCCTCGCAGGGTGGGAGCTGGCAGGAATCTGGAATCAGGAGTGGGGCTGGGACGTGAACCCAGGCACTCTGGTCCGGGAGGTGCCATCCCAAGCTGCGTCTTGCTAGCTGCACTGAAGGCCCACTCCTTGTGCCATGTTTAATTAAGCACATATGAATCTGTACTTTCCCTCTTCTTTCTACTCTTCCTTCCTAGCACGGATCCTCAGAACTGCAGAGGTTTGTAAATACGTCACTGAGGATTTGGGGGTGAGGATGACCTAGCCGCTGCTGATCCTGCTCTGTTGACACCTTGCTCCACCTCCTGTGAGATGTAGCTGCTTGGCTCGGTCTTTGGGCATGTCCTCCACATTGGCACTCTCTTAAGAAATAATTGTGTTCTTGTCAGCAGCCCTGAGGGATGCTACATGCCCCCTGTTCTTCTTGGAATGTCTCCCTGATTCTGCCTTGGCACTCCTTACCCGTCCTACCAAAAGACGCTCTCAGAGCGTGCAGGTTTGAAGCCCCTTCTTTTCAGGGATCCTCAGACCACCAGGTGTTCTACAGCTCCCTCCTCTGGCAACAACACTCTACAGAACCCAGCCCAAAGCCGGCAGAGGCTTGGCACCCTAGCCAGCATCTCCCTTGTTCTCGTCACTTCTCACAACTTGTAGAAGGCTCTTATTCTAGAGGGGGAGAAGAGGCAGAAGTGAGAGACCTCAGCCAGTAGTCTTCCCAAATCTGCTATTTATTGGGAAAGCGGGTCTTTGGAGACCAACAAACAAAAATCAGGAATTCTTTTTGTTTCTCGCTGTATGGGGCAGAGAGAACTGGGAGGCGTCAGTGGAGGCTGGGGTGCAGTAGTGTTTGAAGATTTGGGTAGCAGAGCATAGGAGTGGGAAACAGATTGGCAGGGCAATGCAGCTCTTATATCACCTATTGCGTGACTCTTTCGCTTGCCTTTATATTTGCTCTGTGAGTTTCGTTTTCTTGCCCTTGCTTCGTAAATGAGAAAGCTAAGAGAAGTCGCAAAGAATTAGCCAGGCTTGTTGCAGATAAGCATGTGTTGGTAGGACCGGCAATCATAACCAGACTGCCTGACATCAATGGTTCTGACACCAATACCTGTGTCGTATTCACTACTGCTCATACTTACAGGTGCATACTGACATCTCCTTTGCAAGTCCAGGACCCAGAGCTTTCCAGGAAAGCCCTGCTCCGTCTGGGCCGTTGGTACGAGCCACTGATGGCACCCTCTTGGTCAGAATGTGTGGACCATCTATCTCCCTTTCTCTTCGAATTTCAGCCTTCACCCATAGTTACAGAGTGTCCGTAGGGTGTGCAGGGAGCAAGGGTGATCAGGACAGGTCTGGGCTTCCATGGGGAGAGGTGAAAGATGGCGAAAAGATTCTTACAATTCCGGACAGCCACACTCAACAAAGAAGTGAGCCGGCTTCCTGGGAGAGACCCAGGGGGAGCCCCACCTCTGCCCCAGGGCTCCACAAAGACTTCCAGGTTGAAAGCTCAAGGCTAACCCGGTGGGTGGCGACCGGAAGTGGGGCGGTGGTGAGGAGTGTGGCAGCGGGCGGGCGACTTGTTCTGTGGAAGCCGTGTTCTTCTCCTCCTTCCTAGCAGGAGAAGCGAGCTGCAGCCGAGGCCGGTCGAGAGACAGGCCATCTGTTCCCGACTGCCTCTTCCGAGATCCTGGAGAGCTTGCGCGCAGCCAGCGCTGGCGCCTCTCGCCATCCGAGTGGGCGGCCGGAGCCACCACCGCCCCTCGCCGCCTACTGCTTCTGGAAAGCCTTCCGCCGTTCCCTCCTGTCACTTCCTGGCCGGGGAGGGCCAATCAGTGGCTCCTGAGCGAGTTTGTGAGGTCAACACCGCCCGCCCGCCCGCCCGGAGCAATCCACAGCCGCAGCAGAAAGACGCAAAGCAAGCACAGGTCCTGGTCCTCGCATCCGCATCCGGAGGCCCTGGCAGGGGCCGAGGGCCGCGCCTGCTGGAGATGGCGGCTTCTCACGTTGAACAGGCAGTGTGTGAAGAAGAGGCGCCAGGGAAAGCAATGTAGTGACGTATAAGATGCTGCCTTTTCCCGTCTTCTCCCTGCGGCAGGCTTCGGCTCAAAGCCTCATTTTCTCCCTCAGACATTTCCGCTTCTGAATTTATTTCACACGCACAAAAGAGCATGACTTTTTCCCCTCCTTCTATGCTTTCGGAGGCGACAGCGAGTGTCCCCTTGTCTCCAGCATTTTCTACCCGTTCCTTCCGCAGGGCGTGGGAACACACTCTGAGCAGCCAGTGGCTGTCAGCTCCCAGCCCAGGGGCCAGAGGCAGATGGAGCCTGACGCGTGTCCTCCGGGGTTTCCGTGCTGTGGTGGAACATCTTACCCGGATGTGCAGGCTTTTATGCTGTGTGTGTGTGTTGGGGGGACAATGGAGTCCCTGGGGCCTAGGGCAAAACAGAGTGTGATCCAGCGGCCAGCATGCTGGGCTGGGCTTCAGGAAGTCCAGAGTGAGCTGCTGCCTCCGGGGCGGGGTCCTGGAGCAAGTCGCTTCCTGTCTCGGGCTGTTTCTGCCCAGGGAGTTTGAATGGGAGCCAGCCAGAACCACCGCGTCTGCCTGCAGAACTGCGGTGGGGAATCCCAGGCCTCCGCTCTCCCACACACACATTTTTCTGGAGCCTATTGTGAAGTGACCTCCTTTAAGAAAACCCCAAAGAGAAAGTCAGAATTTTTTTTGTGACAGTGCCAGCGGGGTGGCAAGGGAAGAGATGTTGGGTATTTATGCAGCTCCACCGCATTGAGTCCTTTATGCAACAACATCTAAGCTGTTGTTGAATTGAAAAATTCCATGTGGTGGACTCTTTCTCCAAGGGGAGATATGTATAGCTGGTAGGAGACAGGGAACCCCGAATGTGTTGCATGACCTTTGACCCCGTTGCCTCATAGAGTCCTCGCAAACACTGAGGTGTTGTCATCCCGACTTGGGGGCCAGGAAACAGGTTCAGAGGCCACGGTATTAGCAAGTAGCTTCTAATCGGCTGAGCCAAGATTCCAAGCCAAGGTCAGTGACCGTGGCTGGGAGTCAGGGCCCTGAGGTTGGAGCCTTGGCCTCCCTCCGCAGAGTCTGATTCTCAGCTGAAGCCTGTCTTTCGGGCTCCACCGCATTGTTCTAACAACCACCACCGCGAGCCTACACTAGGAAGTGCTTGGTAAATGACAAGGCATTATGCAAATACCGGAGAAATCATTATTCCTTTGTTGCACCTCTTGATGGATTACTGAAATAGTAGCTGAGGACCTGCCAAGCAGTTTTGCCTCCTGTAGCAAAATACTGAGTGAGGCCCCTTGTCAGCTGAGCACATGTCTCATTCCTTGCTAGTTCCACACCAATGCAGTGTGCAGGCCGTGCAGAGGGTATGTCGGGAACTCTTAAGAGCAGGCTGCTGGGGCCAAATCGCTGCCTCTGCTACTCGGCAGCTTTGTGACTTGGAGCACATTGCTTACACTCTCTGTCTCAGTTTTCTAATCAGGAAAATGGGATAAGAATGGTAACAGCTCTGTCTCATAAGATGATGGAGGAGATGCGATGAGTCAGTTCATGCCTGGAACATAGTGAGTGCTGGTTATTATACTTGGTTGTTGATTTTGACCTTCCTGATCAGGCTTGCAGAAGCCACCACTGGAGGCAGTGGTAAGCTCCAGGTAGACCGTCACAGCATAGAAGGCTCCAGATCAGTGCGGCTCTCAGAGAGTAGCATTCATCGTGGCTCTCTAAGAATTGGCTTCTGTGACCAATAGTTCCTCTCTGGAGCAAGTGCTGGTGGTGGGCTTGGTGAGTGGCTAGGAAGTCCCTACCCTATCTAGCCTAGTCTCCAGCCTCATCTCACGCCATGCCATCCTGGAACTCCACATCCCCCCCCCCCCCCACCTCCCGCTAGGTCCTAGGGGTGATGTGCTGTCTTTCCTCTCAAACACACTGTCCTTCTACTTGGAGTACTCTTTCCATGCTGTTGAGCCCCTGTGCTCACCCATCAGCATGCTCCCATCTGTCTACAAACCCCTCGGGTCTCGTTGAGACTTCGTTTCTTGGGGAGGTTTGTCCCAGTGTCCCCTTAGCCTCATTTGGAAACAAGTGTTAGTGTTATAGGACAATGAAGCTGATCTTGGTTCTTGTCTCATGTCCAGGAAGAATCTCCACACAGCAGGGACAGTAAGCAAAGTGAGATTTATTGAAGTGAGAAGCCTCCGGCAGCAGCCGTCAAGAGGGGGGCTCCAAGAGAGGACTTGCCAGGGAAGCCTGCGGGTACTGGTTCTTTAAACACAGACTGGCTATCTCTGATTGGCCCTAGCTTTATCCAGTCAGGGGATGAGCAGAATAACAGCTAACAGCCAATCAGAGGGCTAGAATAACAGCCAATTAGGAGGCAGGGAAAAACTCAACCAGGGAGCTTGAAATGGTAATCCTGTCTAGCCTGCTCTCAAGATAAAACTAGGTGTTGCTAAAGGCAGCCTCTGGGAAGAAGCAAATGCTGGGTCCACTCTTAAAGGGACACTGCCCCTTTTCTAATTCTGGCAGGGACCTGACCTGTTAGCCATCTAACTCTTCACATGAGGATGTAAGTTAGACACTAACAGGGATTGAAATGAAAGATGTTACCCTGAAAACTCTGGAGAGGAGCGATATTGCTTATGCAGTTGTACACTTATTTTTGTGTACTGAAAGTCGTTTACATACTATATTCTTTGCTTATTCAAAGTAGTTCACTCAGTTTTTAAATTATACAAATTCCCTTTTTTTCCTCCTTTGGTTACCTACTCTCTCAGTTGCCAGCTTTCGACAAAATCAGAACTGACTCCTGACTTTATCATTCTTATTTTAAAAGAAGTAACGAATTAAGTTTTAGACCTTTGGAAAAAAATCCAAAAAATACCAAATGTTTCCATTCTTTAAAAAACTTTCTCCCCATATCCCAGTATTGTATAACTTCTATATATTGCTAATTGTTTTCAGCCCTTACTTAGAAAATATAAAACACTGTCTATGGCTATACCTTTCTGAATGCACTAGATCTAATGTGAAAATAAAAGCCATGGGAAAAAAAGACAGAAATATTTGCACCTTGGTCTACTAATATTATCCATGATAGGTAGGTAAAAGTGAATTTTACTTCACTCTTTTTGCTTCTTCTGTAGTCTCTAAACTTTCTACAGTTAGTGTATATTATAAGAAGAAGTCATTACAAAATGAAAAAAAGAAAACCAGGAGAAGTTCAGTGTTTCTTAAATGCAACCCCAATCAACAGCATTCCTTAGCCTAAGAGGCAGCATTCAAAAGCAGAGCAGTCCCCCGCCCAGGGGAGAGCACAGCCTGAAGACCAACCGACCACACAAGCACCCGGGGACGTTTTCCATCCTCAGCTGGATGCTTTAACTGTGTTTTCAATTTCTTTTTTAAGATTTATTTTATTTATTTGACAGGCAGAAGTGGGGGGGGGGAGAAACACACACACACACACACACACACACATCTTCCCTAAATGGCTACAACAGCCAGGGAATAGAACTCCATCTGGGTCTCCCACATGGGTGGCAGGTGCACAAACACTCGGTCATCTTTGGCTGCTTTCGCAGGTGCATTGGCAAGTAGCTGGTTTCGAAGCGGAGCAGCCAGGACTGCACCTGGGACTCCCACGTGGGATGCTGGTGCTGCAGGCGGCAGCCTTTCAATTTCCATTTCCTTCCAGCTCTCCTGTCCCCTACGTTCTCCCTCCCTTCCTCCTTTTCTTCCTCTCTCTTTCATTGCTGGTGCCTGCCCTCCTGACTGCTAGCTCACGCATTCCAGGCAGGCTGTTTCCTGGGGAGGAAGACTGCCCACTCTTTTTCCTCAGCATTTCCTCTCAGAATTTCCTGATGTCCTCTGTCCAGTTACCCTGGATTTTCTTTTCCTCACTAATGGGGATCGAGGAGAGTGTGAAACATTGACATTTTAGGGGCCAGCGCTGTGGCACAGTGGTTTAGTGCCCTGGCCTGAAGCGCCAGCATCTCATATGGGCTGCTCCACTTCTGGTCCAGCTCTCTGCTATGGCCTGGGAAAGCAGTAGACGATGGCCCAAGTCCTTGGGCGTGGGAGGCCTGGAAAAAGCTCCTGGCTCTTGCCTTCGGATCAGCGCAGCTCTGACCGTTGCATTCAGCTGGGGAGTGAACCCCTCGGATGGAAGACCTCTCTCTCTCTCTCTCTCTCTCTCTCTGCTTCTCCTCTCTCTGTGTAACTCTGACTTTCAAATAAATAAATAAATCTTTAAAAAGAATTGACATTTTAAAATATCCAGGGGTCTCATTTGAGTCGGTGCATAAAACCTTTCCTAAACCACACTTCACAGTTTTTACAGGCAGCAACTGGAATTTTAATGATTTAAACCAATTCTAGCCGGCTCCGCGGCTCACTAGGCTAATCCTCCGCCTAGCGGCGCCGGCACACTGGATTCTAGTCCCGGTCGGGGCACTGGATTCTGTCCCGGTTGCCCCTCTTCCAGGCCAGCTCTCTGCTGTGGCCAGGGAGTGCAGTGGAGGATGGCCCAAGTGCTTGGGCCCTGCACCCCATGGGAGACCAGGGTAAGTACCTGGCTCCTGCCATCGGATCAGCGCGGTGTGCCGGCCACAGCGCGCCGGCTGTGGCGGCCATTGGAGGGTGAACCAACGGCAAAGGAAGACCTTTCTCTCTGTCTCTCTCTCTCTCTCACTGTCCACTCTGCCTGTTAATAAAAAAAAAATTCTAATTACACTGCGAGCAACACAGATGAGAAATTTAGCCATCTGAAATTATATTTCAGAGACCCTTGGTCAGATTTCCTTTAGCAGACCTAAAGGGTCCTGATACTTACTACGTACTTAATGATATTTACCACCCTCTTGCAAAGAACTGGAAATAGCATATTGTGACTCTTACCTATTGCTTTCTAGTGCCTCTCACCAGGCCCTGTCTGCACTGTTCTCAGAAAGAGAAATTTTACATTTTAACAAATAAAACATCTGCTTTTGAAGTACTTGTAAGAAATTTCTGGCAAAAATTGTGCCAGCTTCTCTTCTAATGCTACAGCTGAAAACCAAGAGAGGATCTGCCCAGTGAACCCACCTCAGTTGAGGAACAGAACTGTAATTGAACTTTTCCACTGCCCATCATTTTTGTCTAAAGAGTGGTCATAAAAGGGGTCAGAATACCTCCTCCTTCTGAAATATGAAAACCTCATTGCGTTTGCACCACAAAAAATCTGGGATGCTGTCTGTTTAACTATTTGATAAAAAAAAGTAGAGATCAGTATTGTAGATGAAACACAGTAGCTCATTATTGTTTTAACTTTGATTATTCTGAATATTTTCCATATGTTTATAGATCTTATTTGGAATATTTTAGATTCTTGCCCATTGTCTTTTTTTTTTTTATTGCTATGGTTGACTCCATGTGGATTTATGTGAACTATCCGTGCACGGAGACACTATCCTTTACTTGCGTATGTTTCAAACGTTATTATTTTCCAAGGTATTTATTTTTCAGTTTTGTTTCTTATGTTTATTTAACCTGCATAAAATTCAAAATATGTGTAGTTGTATATCTGAATCTTTACGTTTAGAAATATGTTTGCCATTTCTAGTTTTCCATTTTCCCAATCCATTAGGGTGCAGGGAAGGAGGAGCCGGGGTGGGGGGAGTAGGAGGGGGAGAGAGAGAGAGAGAGAGAAAATTTGTGACCAAGCATTAGTGCTGCACCTGCCCCTAGAAATGTGTTATTGCCTTTGAGGGTTAGAGAACAATTGTGTTCCATTTACCAAATGGCAGGGGAGAAGACATACAAACTGGTGCTCACTGCGGAGGGAAGCGGCTCTGACTCGCCTGCATTCCCATGTTGGAGCTGAAAGGAAACTCAGCAGTTAGAAGCCTTCTCCTCGCAGCCCACCCCCGGCCTGTGCTGTCTCCACTGCCTCCTTAGCTGCCTCCAGCAGAGCCCACTGGGCTCTATCTGAGCTTCTGAGGGTAGCTGGACACTCCCCCCCCCCCTTTTTTTTTTGACAGGCAGAGTTAGACAGTGAGAGAGAGAGAGACAGAGAGAAAGGTCTTCTTCTGTTGGTTCACTCCCCAAATGGCCGCTATGGCTGGCGCTGCGCTGATCCGAAGCCAGGAGCCAGGTGCTTCCTCCTGGTCTCCCATGCAGGTGCAGGACCCAAGGACTTGGGCCATCCTCCACTGCCTTCCTGGGCCACAGCAGAGAGCTGGACTGGAAGAGGAGCAACCGGGACAGAATCTGGCGCCCCAAACAGGACTAGAACCCGGTGTGCCGGCGCCGCAGGCGGAGGATTAGCCTAGTGAGCCACGGCGCTGGCGGACACCCCTTTCTTAGATGGTGCTAGAGTTTGCCTGTTCGAAGTTCCTTCAGTCAAGTCTCTTTGCCTTTTGGGACCCCATAGACAGAGCTGGTCCACCTGCAAAAATATCAGTCAATTAGAGAAAGCTGCGGCATCCCACCTCCTGTCAGACAAGAGCCTTGAGCTCTTTCCTGTCCCTCCTCCCACAGGGCACTGTCTTGGGGACACATTCCTGTGTTTCTCTCTCTTTTTCTGTAGGTGCGCAAGACCGAACCTGACAGCGGCAGAGCTGATGCCCAGACGACACATTCGAGTCCTTCCTCTGCTCCTCCTGGGGCCCCTCGGTCTTCGTGTGCTGCCTTTCACTTTCTCAACCTGGGGCTCAAGTTTCTCAGGAGCCCCAGAACTGGTGGTCTGTGCCCTTTGCCGTTGCACTGTCATGCCAAGGCTTCTTACTTAGCTGTGTGGCAAGAGCTCTCGAGGATTCCACATCTGCCTCTACTTCCTTTTCTCCTGGTTTGGAAGCTCCTGCCTTCTGCTTGCAATGGCAACAGCTTTGGGTTTGTGGGTTGCAGTTTTGGATGTGGGCTTGGCAGCGCTCTCCTGCTAGACTGCCTCTCAGGCCTGGCCAGACTACAGTGCTCTACTGAGGCTTTCCAGGGCGAGTGGTAGGGCAGGGCAGGGCAGGGCTGGGGTGAAGGTAGGGTGATTGGAGCTACGTGGGGCTGGGATGCATGAAAAGCTGTCTTGCTTCTTGAAATCATTTGGTTTTGATGAAGACAGTGCTGGTAGATGACAGAGGAGCCATCCACCAATGGCAATTGAGAAGTGGGCTCAGTGGAGTCCTAGTGCTGCCTAACTCGCTGGGACACCCTGGGTAAGTCATGTGTCCCCTCCAAAGGAAGGCATTGGACAGCAGTGTCAACTTCTGCTGTCTATGAAATGCTGACTCAGGCACCGTAGAGCACTGCCCAATTTGAGTACAGCAACAAGCTGGCTGAGAGAGTCCTATTACAATGCTTATTCTACTTGTGAGGATATAGGAACTGAGAGAGGTTAAGTAACTTATCGAAGGTCACAGTGGTAGTTGGCAGTTGAGTTAGGTGGGATTTGAATCCAAGTGGTTTCTAACCACATTGTATTTCTAACCACAATGCCATGCACTTCCCCCTTCTATCTGCCCCTGGCCCCAATTCTCTGATCTATGGCTTGTCATAATTCAGGAGCAGCTCTGGGGTCCTGGGAGGACCATGTCCAGGCTGTTGGTCATTAGTGTGGCAGTAGCATCCTGGAGACTGTGTCCTGGTTCCTCATTGTCCTACCTCTGAGCTAAGGGCCACCTACTTTCTGCTAGCCTGTTTCACACAGCCTGCAAATAATCAGGTAGCAAGAGCAAATTTCTACTTGAAATACGTGTATATCAGTTTTGGTATCATGGTCTCCACACCCAGCAATTAAAAACCCAGAAACAAAACTAAGCGTGAGTTTCCCTGGATTGGGACCTCTTACTAAAACATTATTATTAATTATCCTCATTGACTGAGAATGTTTACTTAAAACATTTTTCTATTCTTGTAGACATAAGAAAAATTAAGTGCTCTGGATTTTTCTCTCTGATTTATGATGCCCTGGCATGCCATTGCCTGAGAAAACTTGACCTACGGAATGAGTAATGCTTTGTAGCTAAGGGCTGGAATCTCAGTTGCCCAAGTTGTAGAAAACTTTGATTTTTATTAATTTATTTTATGTATTTGAGAGTGGGGGAGGAGAGACAGAGAGAGAGAGAAAGAGAGGTATTTCCCATGGCTGGTTCCCTCTCCAAATGCCCATAACAGCTAGGCTGGGCCAACTCAAAAGCCAAGAGACTGCAACTCAACTTGGGTCTTTCACATGGATGGCAGAGACCCTAATTCTTGAACCATTACCTGTTGCCTCCCAAGCTGAGCATTACCAAGAATCAAGAAGCTGGAATTGGAAGCAGATCCAGGACTCAAATCTTGTACTCAGATATGGGATGTGACTGTCCGAAGCGTCATCTTAGCTGCTGCACCTGCCCCTAGAAATCTTACTGCAACGTGAGAATCAGTCCCTCACAGATGAATGAATGAATGAATGAATGAAGCAACATGGAAAAAACCCTTCTCACTAAGGATTTTAATTTGCCTTCCTTCAACTTAGCAGGTACAATACTGGAGATATTTTCTCCTTGGATTTGTATATAGTATTGACAAGGCACAGTGATCCTTGGATTTGTTTAGCACCTTCTATAAAAGTGTAGCATTTTTAGAATTATTATCACAACTTATGTGTGCAGGCATGTGTGTATCTGTGAGAGAGAGAGAGTGAGAGAGAGCGCCAGGACTAGGGAGGTGTTTTCACTTGGAAAAGCTGCAGGTTGGAAGCTTCTAGAATGACCAGCAAACTGGTGAGGGCCAAAAGAATACACCAGAGAGCCTTATTTTCGTAGAGTCATGTACTTTGTGCCTTGGAGACAGAGTGCTGCCTTCCAAGAAAAACACCCCAATGTTTTATACACAAATACTACCTGGCACATAATAGCTACATTTAATACCTGTCAATTCTCTTCTTCTCCCCTCCAATAATATAATCATGTTTAGCGTATAATTTCATTGCCATAACAACTAAAAGTAATTGGTACTGTCACACGAAAGTCAGATTTCTGCCTCTGTAGTTGTTTGTTTTTCAGTTTGTCTTGATCCCAAGTTATATCACAATCAGCTTTCCAGTAGCATTATCTAAATGTGGTTGTAGCTCACATGGTTTCTCCTGAATTCTCTATCATCTGTCTGTATCTGTTTAGAACTTAATCTTCTACTTTTTTGTTTTCTTTCTCCTAAGTGAAAAACAAGTATCCCAGGATTTCTCCAGGACACCCCTGTGCTCTGTTACAGAGCAGCTGGTGTTGAGGAAGAGTGTTTTTGTTACACAGGTGGTGATTGGTAGGCCTCAGTAGGTAGGGTGTGTGTGTGTGTGTGTGTGTGTGTGTTGGGGAAGGTGGCTATGTTGACAGGGTTGTTAGCAGATGTTGCTTGAGTGTGCTGAATGCCAAAATGTAGTCATAAATACACATGACACAAGAACATTCTAATGTGTGCACACATTGGTACACAATCTTTCTTTCTGGGGTGCGCCCTTTCCTACATGGTCTTTTTCAGGTAGTTCCTCTTTCTTGACATCATGAGAGAAAACCAAAGATGGAGAGACTGTTCAGTTCACAGCACGCACTGTCATGGGTTTGGGTGGGGTGCCCCTAGAGATAACTGATTTTTCACTGGAGTTCAATTGCTTGTTTTTTTTTTTTTTTTTTTTTTCAACACCCAATGCACATTTTACATTCATGCTGCAATGGAGAACTGGACATAGACTGCAGTTCTGATGGGAATTTTAGATGTCACTACAGCAGGCAGAACAAGGGGCCTAAATCTGGGGCTTTTGGACATGAACTCTCAAGCTTTATCACTTGGGTTAAGTGTTCTGTTGTACGTGCAACTGCAATTGGACTCCGTGTGGCTTGGATGGGAAGGGGGCTACATGTGGGTTGATTTCAGCTCCCCACTTCAAGACTGGACACAGAGCATGCCCTACTCATTGCTTTCTTTTAAAGAAATAGCAATAGGCTCTTTCCCATCTTGCAAGATGGCAGGTGGACAAGCTCTGAAGTCGGTCACTGAGAAGAAGCCGCAAACCAAGAAGTGGCAGAGTTCAATAGGGAGCAACCACAAGGCTCAACAAATAGCGCAGGAAGGGGAAGCCCCACTGCAGCCGAATCCCCGTCCGTGGAGAGGAGTTGGCGGATATTTCTGTTCCGCTGTGTATTCCAGAAGGCCAGGTGTAAGAGGGAGTGCTCAGCTCCCGCGGTCAGGGATTGGGAAGGAAGAAGAAGGAGCTACGGTCACAAAACCATCAGTGGTGACAGGAGTGGTGGTACCAGGGTGGTCCTAGTTCACCAGCTGTCTGGAAAGTATCCCACTGGAGACGGGCCATGAAAGCTGCCGGCCAGGCAAAACCCCTTCAGTCGGTGTGAGACACTGCTGGCCAGCGTCACTCGGGGTCCCTTCTGACCATCCTCGCTGGCATCTCCAGCGGCTGGGGAGTGGTTTTCCTGTAGCAGCTGAGCGGTGAGTGGCTCATTACCTGTGACTGGACCTCTTCCCCCCATTGAAGTTCTCTGTGTAGAACACACCAGAAATTTCTCATGGTCAACTCCATGAAAATTGATAGCCGCGGTGTGAGAATCCCCAACATCTCACTGATGCTTGTTTATTTTATTTTATTTTTTTTTATTTGACAGGTAGAGTTATGGACAGTGGGAGGGAGAGTCAGAGAGAAAGGTCTTCCTTCTGTTGATTCACTCCCCAGATGGCCGCTACGGCCGGTGCTGCGCTGATCCGAAGCCAGGAGCCAGGGGCCTCTTCCTGGTCTGCCATGGGGTGCAGGGCCCAAGCACTTGGGCCATCCTCCACTGCCCTCCCGGGCCACAGCAGAGAGCTGGACTGGAAGAGGAGCAACCGGGACTAGAACCCGGTGCCCATATGGGATGTCAGCACCGCAGGCGGAGGATTAACCAAGTGAGCCATGGCGCCGGCCCCTGATACTTGTTTTAAGAAGAACCTATGGCAGCCTAGACACCAGGAAGTGACAGCCACAACAGGGAAAAGAGAAATATGAGATGGCAGAGCCTCTCAAGTTGACCAGAAAGTGCAGACTTGCAAATTGTGCCAAAAATTAAATTGATCCTCAGTTCCAGGGTTACCTGCCATTGGTTTTTGCTCTAATGAATGGAATTTGTCCCCACTAATTGGTGTTCTAAATTTCTTACCAAGAAATTACATAACTGATTACATTGAAATAAAAAAAGAAGTATCATTAGGATGTTTGCCCACTATCCAAAAAATGAGTAGTCTTTTAGCCCTCTACTTCCTTCTTTTGGACTCAGCTTCTTCATCTATAAAATGGGGAGAATAAAAGCAAGGGGCAATTTCACCCTCTAAAATAACACACGAAGAATTTTGGCTTAAAAATTACGTTTTATTCTACTATTAATGAAATAGTCATCTGAGAATATTTGATTTTACTGGCAGTCAAATAAATGTGTCTGAACGAAAAATGGCATTATATTTGATTGTTATCTATCAGATCATTAGAGATAAAAAAATTGATCAGATGCAATGTTCTTGAGGATGTGAGTATGTTGGATCAACTTTTCTGTGAGGTGCACTGTCAAAATATAAAATTTTTGAAATTGAAAATGTTCACATGCTTTGATGAAGCAATCCTTCTTCTAGAAATTTCTTCTCAGGGGAAACTCAGAAAACTATTCAAAGATGTATTTATAAGTTTGTTTATCTAAACTTCGTTAATAAAAATGAAAAACAGTAGATGAGTCACATGTTCACTGCTAGGAAAGTATGGAAATTAATTATGACATATGAGAGTCTTTCCAAAGGTTCATGGGATAATGGAATTAAAAATAAGTTTATTTTGGTGCAAAAAATTTTGAAATCCATGCAGGTTTTTTCATAATCTGCATCTTTCATGAGTGTTTTGAAGATTCTTTGTACATACCCCCAAACAGAATAAACATTTAGTGGCTATTGAAAAGCAGGCTGTTATTCTCCATTTACTGATAGGGAGAGATGTCCATGAGGCATTGTTAAGTGAAAAAAATTTCTTAAACTGTGTGTTTGGCATTATTCCTCTTAGATGAATGTATGTTTATATTTATATCAATATGGAATGCATTCATGTGTAACGGTCTCTGGAAGGAAGGGCTATTGAGGAAGGACCTTCACTTTGTACTTGATACCCTTTGGACTTATTGAAGCATTTTTTAAAACAGTGAATTTTGTTGTGTTTTATAATCCACCAAGACAATAACAATAAAGAAAAACGAATACAAAGGGCATTTAAACGCAACTTTTAATTCTACTGTGTCTGCTAATTTCCGTCATTTGTAATATGAGCATTGAATTGGAGACACTCAACTTCTGACCAGGCAAGTAGGTCCACAGGCTGGGGCTATTACAGGGGACTAAAGGAGCAGTACAAGATAAACAAGTCTGAGATAAACAGTATGAAGATATGCTATAAACTGCTGGGGCCTGCCATAAATAACACACTAATCTATTTCATGAAATAATAGATGACAGGCACTCCATGAACTTGGTGAATTGAATATCATGTGAAAATGTTGGCGTAAATGATAGGGCCCCTGGCTGGGGGTGATAGGCGCTGTATTCAATGCTGTGGGAAGCAAGGTTCTCTCCAAGCTCTTTTCTTTCTAAGAGACCCAGTGGTGGGCACTAGAGACTTTCAGTCTACTTTGCCTTTATTTTGGATGGAGACCTAGATGCTATCATGTAAAAATATCCCTGCTAATGCATATTAAGATGTGACATGCTTCCTTTTTTTTTTTTTTTTTCTTATTTTGTATGCCTTTGTATCATTAACCTGAGAAGAAGAAAAAGAAGAAGAAGAAAAAAAAAAAGAACCCGTATCCCAGTGTGTAACTAAAAACCTCCCGGTGGGATTTGTTTTAGTGTGAGAGAGTGATTAGTAATTTCTCGTGATTAGTAATTTTCTCCCTCAGGTGGTTCTGCTGCATTCCTGTCGAGACCGTGTACACAACAGGGCTGCCAAGTGGGAAGCAAAGGCTCAGACAGAAAAGATCACGCTTTAGCAAACAGTGTGTGTGTGCGTGTGTGCGCTTGTGAGCGCGTGTGTGTTTTAAACAACTATTTTAGCTCCTGCGACAAATAAAGTGCTTTGGTTTGGACTCATTCCTTTGATGTTGTGTACAGTCTCTGGTCTTGCAAAAAGTCCCAGCGCGGACTCATTTTATTTGAGGGACTTGTATCTGCGGCCCCATTCACTCACAACCCAGTGTCCTCCCCACCCTTCCTGTCCCCTGGCCAGTGTTGGAACAGCAAGCCCATTCTGTAATCCTAGCATAAGGAAGCCTCAGGGTTTCAGCTGCAGTTTTTAGGACCTACTGTGGAAATCACAGGGTTGAGGCAGGAAGTTTAGCCTTTTCAATGGAAGGGGAAAAAAAAGACTACTTGATGTCTGCACTGAGAGCTTCAGGGTGGAGGGGACTTTTTCAGGTCCTGCTGGGTCAGCGCATCCCACTGCCCAGTTAAGTGTGGATTCACATGGGCTGAAGGCCCCTAGACCATTGGGTTTCTGGCCAGCAGGTGCGGTTGTTTTTCCTCTGTCCACTCCCTGGGATTGAAGCTATTTAGCACAAAGGTTAAGCAACCTGTGTGGTCTCAGGATCCTACACTTGAAGCTTTCATTGTTGTATGTTTGCACGTATATGGACCCCTATATGGGCCAGGGACTTCATTAGTAACTGTTAGCTCTCAGAATGGTGCTCTCTGAACCCAAGAAAGGCACACACTGTTTGGGTTATTGGTTGTTTCTAAGTCTAAAGTTGGCACCTACAACAGCTTATGAAATAAGCTGTCGCAATGAGAGGTAATGTACTGACAATGACAAAATAGAATAATTTGCTGGCTAACATTATCCACAGTGGACGTGAGACATGCCATCTTC
Source organism: Oryctolagus cuniculus (assembly GCF_051225735.1). NCBI lineage: Eukaryota > Metazoa > Chordata > Mammalia > Lagomorpha > Leporidae > Oryctolagus > Oryctolagus cuniculus. Next base: position 96,843,021 of record NC_142870.1, read on the forward strand.
CACCACCACAATCATCATCCCCACCATCACCATCTCTCATATGATCTATGGCACTGTGCAGTTACAAGTACTTTCTCATGCATATTTGTACTGGGATATTGTGGCAGTTAAGGTCCAGAGGGGTGTAGATTGTTTCACACATCAGATACAGAGTCTTGGAAAGCACAGTCCACCATAGGAGCAAAGAAGAGAGACGTAGACTTGCTAGTTCTTAGCTCTACACTCATCCTGAAGCTGTGTGTGTGTGTGTGTGTGTGTGTGTGTGTGTGTGTGTTTGGGGGGTTGTCTAGGAGGGATACACCAAGCACTTTGGCTCTGGGTTGAGATCCTAGCCTGCCTTGAACTCTGATCTCCAGCAGAGACTCAGGTTCACTGTAGAGTACAAGCGATGCCTTTGAATGGATGCATTAGTCATTCTGCAATCTCAGTGTAATGATCTAAGGAAATATTCCCCCTTTTGTAAGCTGGTCATGTGATGGCTCCGGGAGGCGTCCTGACAGGCTGGAGGTGTCACCTTGTGAGGTCTGCCTCAGGGACCTTGTCAGGCTCCCTGTTACACGCAAGGAGTCAGCCCAACCCTCCAGCTGCAGAGCCATCTCCATGGAGACAAACAGAGCTCACACTCCTCAGGTCTTTAAACCTGACTATGAACTGTAATGCCAAATTGGCTGTCCTAAGCCACTGAGGGCAGCAGGAAGCATTTACATGCTCAACATGTTAAATGAACCAAAAATAGGGATGAGTGAGACTGACTCACAGCTGGATATGAGGCAAAGTAGATGACTCTCCTTCACCCTGTCTAGAGACTTGGATGAGCTAAAATGCATCCTTTGACCACACATCCCCTTGCATCCTGGCCAGGCCTGCCTACCAGACTGCAAGATGTTGTGCACTGAGGATGCAAGAAAGGAAGCTGGGTTGGGGTGGGGGTGGGGGAGTGTGGACTTCCCACAAAGCCTGGCGCTGGAGTGGACTTGCATTCCAGAAGGCAAGACAAAAGGTCTCTTACTAGACTGCGAGCAACTCTAAGGTTAGGGTAGCACTTCTGATGATGTTTATATTTTGCAAGCTTACTGAATGCAGTGTCTGGCACACAGAAGCATCCACAAACTGGCGTGGACCTGTGCTGGCCTCATCAGCCGTTTCCTCTACGGAGCAAGCTCTCAGGTTGAAATTCTTGGCTCTGTGTAATGGCTGCCACTGGGATTGCCACTCTGACTTTGCTCCCATTGGCGGACCCCCATGTTTTTGGCTGACTTTCGGGGTTTGCTCAGGTCCCTAGCCCTGGTCTTCTATTTCTGCTGCTTGCACTGAAGTTCTGATGGTATCTGTGTCAACGGTTTAAGATTTCCATTTCATTATAATGAAACCCCAGACTCTGCTGGGAAAAAATATAGTTCTTTTTAGAAAATTGTGAAACATGATTTTTGGAATCACATGAGACTTCATGTTGTTTTACTAAAATTTTAGGTCTAAAGAAGCAAAAAGTTCAGACTTTCTACATGCAACTTGGCAATATCTACCAAAATAAAGTATAAACACTTTGATTCAGTAATTTCTGTTCTAGACATCTAACTTACAAAACTACCTAAGGGTGCAACATTTTAACTGCAAATATGTTTACTGTCACATTATTTGTGATTGTAAATAAAAGAAAGTTCATTCGTGGGAAATGGTTAAAAAGTTATAATATATCCATAAAAATAGAATATTATTCATGATGTAAAAATAATCAGGAAAAATCTGGAATGTATTCTTACTTTTGATATGCAAGGCACTGAATATGCATGCATGATCATACTGCCTTTTTTAAGCCCCTACATGTGTGTGTGTGTGTGTGTGTGTGTGTGTGACAGGGTGTGAGAATCTGGAAGGAGCCATGCCAAGCAGCCAAGAATGGAAGTCCACTGTGAGGCAAACAGAATAGGATGACCCAATAGCTGAGCAGCTGCTGTTCCGATGTCCTCTCTTTCCTTCTGCTCGTTGGCTGGATGTGTATGCATAGGAAGTATACGAATTTCTTTTGTTAGCTGGAAGTTCTGTGAGAATGTGGGAAGTGTTATGGTGAGGATGATCAAAAGTGATTCCATATTTGGTCTGATCTGATTCACTGAACCTTTAAAAAGAGCCGATTGTAGAAATGTGGTTTTCTCCATTCCTCTGCCCTGGTAGCACACAGTTAAAGCCAACGTTCACAGTGAAATTGAGTATTTTGGTTTTGCCTATTGAATTTCTGTTGAGAAAGTTTGAAGTGGCCAATTATTTAAAAAAAAAAATTGAATGGTGTGACAGAATTGATTGCTTGAAATATAGTTTCAGTCTGAGAAAAGTCTATGCAAAATATAAGAATATTTGATTGTAAGAATATTACTTTGGGGGGCAGGCATGCAGTTCAGTGGGAAGCCCAGGTGCCATGTTGGAGTTCCTGTTTGTGTCAGGGCCACTCCACTTTGAACCAGTTTCCTGCTCATGCATACCCTGAAAGGGAGCAGATGACGGCTCAGATACTTGGATTCCTGATCCTGGCTTCGGCTTGGCTCAGCTCTGGCAGTTGCAAGCATTTGGGGGAGTGAAGCAGGGCGTGGCAGATCTCTCTTCATCTGTCACTGTCTCTCTGCCTTTCAAATAAAATGAAAATAAATAAATCTTAAAAATTACATGAGACAAGATAGCTAACTGACATCAACATCAACGAGAAACCGATGTTGGGATTACCCGGCAATAATTTGTTAAAAAAAGAATTTTACTTTGGCAGCATATTCAAAATATCAAAGCTTGTGGGATAGTTTATAGCCCACTCTGTGGTAGTTTGGGATAAAGTTCTCTATAGCTTCCCATCCATTCTTTTCTTTTTGAAAGATTTATTTATTTACTTCTTTATTTATTTGAAAGGCAGAGAGGGAGAGGGAGAGACAGATATCTTCCATCTGCTGGTTTACTCTCTGAATGGCCACAATGGACAGGACCAGGCAGGCCAAAGCCAGCATCCAGGAAATCCATCGAGGTCTTCCACGTGGGCAGAAAGGGGTCCAAGTACTTGCACCATCCTCCACTACTTTCCCAGGCCCATTAGCAGGGAGCTGGGTCAGAAGTGGAGCAGCTGGGACTTGAACCAGCACCAGTATGGGCTGCTGGTATTGGAACCACAGCTTAACCTGCTATACCACCAGTCCCAGTTCTCTTCTCATTCTCACTCTACCTGCATTCCTTTTCTTTTGTCTGAGTGATAGATAACTTCATAACAGCAAACTTCAGAAAAGAAGCATGAAACATCAAATGTAGGGGTTGGGCATCTGCATCCCATATTGGAGTGACCAGATTTGAGTCCCAGCTCTGCTCCTGATCCTAACTGCCTGTCATTATGCACCTTGAGAGGCAGCAGGTGATGGCTCAAGTAGATGAGTCCCTGCCACTCATGTAGGAGACCTGGATTGAGTTCTGGGCTTCTGGTTTGGCCTGGCCCAGCCTGGGCTGTTGTGGACATTTGGGGAGAGAACCAGCAGATGGGAGATTTCTGTTTATCACTTTGTCATAAATATCTACATACATACCTAAATATTTTAAAAGTTAACTTTAGAATCACTAGATCTTTCTTAATTGTAACTTTCCTTTGGTACCATAAGCAAAACCTTGAACTTAAGGTGAGCACCACACCTGATAGAGCAATGCTATGACACAAATGTGTCTAGTAAATTCCCCTGTTGGAAACTTAATCCCCAATGCAGCAGTGGTGGGAGGCAGGGCCTTCTGGGGCCCAACAACCAGTGGAACCCTCACAAAACTGTTAATGCCACTGTTAATAAAAAGCTTTCAGGAATGGTGGAGCACCCTCTTGCTTTTCTGTCTTCCACTATGTGAGGCTGCATCCAGAAAATCCACACCAGATGCCAGCACCCTGATTTTGGACTTCTCAGCTTTCAGAACTATGAGGAATAAATTTCTGTTCTGCACAAATGATCTAGTTTCATGTATTTTGTTACAGCAACACAAAATAAATGAAGACAACCAAACAGATAAAAATGAATAACAAGGAAGGAGCAAATCTAAGTTCTTTCTACCAAGTAGCAGTGTCTCCCTGATGAGACAGTGTGGGAAGTCATGATATCATCAGATACACTGACAAACTAACAAAGGAAGCTGGTGAGATCTCTGGTCTTGCCTGCATGGGGGCTTGTGGGGGACATGTGCCTTGGCCCTGAGTCTCAGTTTGGGCCCAGCTCTGGAAATCTCAAGTTATAAGAGGTCCTTAAAGACCTCATGGCAAGTGCATATTATGGAAAGACTAGGCACGATCTTCAAATTTTTGCACAAAACCCAACTTTTTTTTTAACTTTTATTTAGTAAATATAAATTTTCAAAGTACAGTTTATGGATTACAATGGCTCCCCCCCATAACTTCCCTCCCACTCGCGCCCGTCCCATCTCCTGCTCCCTCTCCCATTCCATTCACATCAAGATTCATTTTCAATTATCTTTATATACAGAAGATCGATTTAGTATATATTAAGTAAAGATTTCATCAGTTTGCACACACACAGAACATAAAGTGTAAAATACTGTTTGAGTATTAATTATAGCATTAATTCACATTGGACAACACATTAAGGACAGAGATCCCACATGAGGAGTAAGTACACAGTGACTCCTGTTGTTGACTTAACAATTTGACACTCTTGTTTATGGCGTCAGTAATCTCCCTAGGCTCTAGTCATGAGTTGCCAAGGCTATGGAAGCCTTTTGAGTTCACCGACTTCTATCTTATTCAGACAAGGTCATAGTCAAAGTGGAGTTCTCTCCTCCCTTCAGAGAAAGGTACCTCCTTCTTTGATGGCCCCGTACTTTCTACTGGGATCTCACTCACAGAGATCTTTCACTTAGGTCCTCCTTTTTTTTTCTTTTCTTTTTGCCAAAGTGTCTTGGCTTTCCATGCCTAAAATACGCTCATGGGCTCTTCAGCCAGATCTGAATGCCTTAAGGGCTGATTCTGAGGCCAGAGTGCTGTTTAGGATATCTGCCATTCTATGAGTCTGCAGTGTATCTCGCTTCCCATGTTGGATTGTTCTCCCCTTTTTTATTCTATCAGTTAATATTAGCAGACACTAGTCTTGTTTGTATGATCCCTTTGACTCTTAGACCTATCAGTGTGATCAATTGAGAACTGAAATTGATCACTTGGACTAGTGAGATGGCATTGGTACATGCCACCTTGATGGGATTGTACTGGAATCCCCTGGCACATTTCTAACTCCACAATTTGGGGCAAGTCTGATTGAACATACAACTTTCTACATTTTTGAACTTATTATTCATTTTAATTTTATCTGAAAGGTAGAGAGACAGAGAGAAAGAGAGCTTCCATTCTCTGGTTTACTCCCCAGATGGCTGCAACAGCTACAGCTGGGGTAGGCCAAAGCCAGGAGCCTGGAACACAGTGTGAGTCTCCCATGTGGGAGGTTGGAATCCTGGGACTTGAGCCATCATTTGCTGCCTCCCTGGCTATGCAGTAGAAGGAAGCTGATGTGGAAACTGAGGAGCTGGGCTGGAACGAGGTGCTTTGACCTAGGCTGCGGGTGGTCCAGGCAGCATCTTGACCATGGCACCGAATGCCTGCCCCTCACACTTATCTTTTAATTCTGTGTTCCATGAACTCTTTGAGGTACCCTCATTCTCTTGTTGCATGAACTTTGGGGGAGATATTAAATCAGTTTGTGGGAGAAACCATCACTTCTTGGGTTAAAGCCCGCTGTCACCTAGGGCCATCTCACCCTGAATGCACCCGATCTTGTCTCCAGTCCATCCTCTGAGGAGTCAAAACCTCCTGGCCCCTTTCCCTTTCCCAGGGGAAGGGTCTGGATTTTTCTGAGGCAGCCAGTGCCTCCCTTGACTTCTGTTTTGGGTCATTTGTCATCGCTGTCAATCACCCTCTTCTTATGCCCAAGAAGTGAGTTTCAACACGAGGGGAACAGGTCCTGGCTCGTCCGTCTGGCTCTGTTTTCTCTTTGCTGAATTAGTGAGGGACTCCTTTGAGGAACACGGACACTTCCATCGCGGGCTGTCACTGTGCCCCATCACCACTGAGACAGCGAGTCAACATTAAGAGTGATTACGTACATTCCGGTGGTTAGTTTTATGTCTTCCAGTACAACACAGTCTTCAGGCCTTCTGTGCAAAAGCCTCTTCGGTGTTTTCAGTTCTACCCAGTTGCTCCTCCGTGACCTCCCCAGGGCTTCCCTGGTCTCCTGACGGGCTCTACTTCATTCTGTGCTGTGGCCCCTGTTGATCCCCATACCATCAAAGGCAACTGAGCGAAGCCCTGTGACTGGCTCCTCACTCTCTGCCGATCTTCACGAGAATGTTGATACTCTTCTAGTACATTCCAAGGTTACAAACCACGGAGATGCCCAAATGACACACTTTCACCTTTTCTTCCACTGGACTTGCAATTAGGAGAAAGTTCCTCTTCCCCAGGGTGTTGCCCTTTGCTGCTTGGTCATCATAGAAAACACTCTCTGTGCTCCATTGTTTCACACACTCCAAAGCAAAGCAGCTCGCTTGTCTTCTGATTGAAGCCTTGTTTTTGGAAAGGCTCACAGCTGGCTGTTCGGGATCTCTGGGACTGGAGAAGCTCTTGGTATTTCTAGGTGTCTCTAGCCAAAGTCTTCCTTACAGACCTTTGGCTCCGGTCTCTGTGCTGTGGACTGAACAGGACCTGGCTCCCAAGGTCATTCAGATGTTCAAACCACGGAGTCTTATGTTCATGACTGTTGGATTAAGGGTAGAGACTTGATCCAAATATGCCCTGGGGTAGGCAGGCCAGGGGGAAGTGTTTAGAAAGTGCTTCTCAGGAGAGGTTGGTGGTAAAGTCTGAGTGTGCTTCTTGTGCCTCTACCTCCTGGCTCCCTGTGTAATTGTTCCTCTGCACGTGTTCTGCCAAGGACAGCCTCCACTGGACTCTAGATAATGGGGCCACCCCATCTTGAACTGTGACCTCAAAACTCCAAGCCAAAATACACCTTTGCCTTCCCAAGAAGCTCCCCTCGGGTGTCATAGCTAGAATAATAAAAAGCTGACTATTTACAAGGGTGTTTATCTCTTAGGGCCTTCCTCCTCCCCTGCAGGAGAGAATCCCCCAGAACAGTTCCTCCCCCATTTCACTCACAAGAACCTGGTCATTTGGTTGCCAGGGAGGTTGAGAAAGTGTGGTCTTTTATTTCACAATTAATGTGCTTCTGTTAAAAAAAAAAAAAAAGGAGGAGAACGCATTTTGGGGCATTAAAACCTCTGCTACAGGTTTTAACCCATTTCTGCAGTTTCTTTCTCTAACCGCCTCTCCCCTTCGCACATCTTACGTAGAAGATACCGGGTTTATGCTGCGGTCTCAACATGGTACACATTTTCCCACATCTGTGCCCTTCCTCATCATGTTCCCTTGTTTGAAAGACCTCTGGACTCCTTGTCCTGCTCTGCTCCGATTTCTCATCCTTTAAGGCTCCGATTGGGGTTCTCCTCCTACACAAGGTGTGATGGTTCCATTTGCTTCCGATTGTTCTTGTCTACCTTTCCTGGCAACTTTTACCTCTTTAATTTACACAGAATGCCTTCCTTGGAAGCCTGTCAGTGAAAGGGCTGATAGGTTTTCTGAAGCAGAGAATCTCACAAATGCCTTACTTACAGCCAGTGCTCAATAATTATTTATTTTTGCTCTTACTGATAAGCCAGGCTAAGGTTTGGTGAGGAATTTTGAGGGCTGTCATAGTTGCAACCTGAGTATAGTTAAGCTAAGTCTTGAAACTGTGCCATTCCTGTACCTCTCCTCTGCAGGGTGAAACCCATACAAGAGGTGCCAGTGCATCACAGTGGAGTGAGGAATGGGACCAAGGAAATTCAAAAATCATTGTACCTCAATCAAAAAAGTATGCCCTCCTATGTTTGGGTAACAGTATCAGGATAATCACAGCACATTATTCTTATGGTTTTTTGAATGGGTAATATTCATATGCTTCAAATATAAACCAATATCAAAGTTATTCATTAAAATTTTTTCCTTGTTTCCTGTTCATCCAATCATCCTCTGGTAGGTAACCATTATAATTGATTTCTTATCATCCTATGGTATATATTTAAAATTCATTTTAAAAATATTTATTTGAAAGGCAGAGTTACAGAGAGAGGAGAGAGAGAGAGAGATCTTCCATCTGCTGGTTCACTCCCCAAATGGCTGCAACAGCCAGGACTGATCCTGGCCAAAGTCAGGAGCCAGGAGCTTCACCCAGGTCTCCCACATGGGTGCCGGAGTCCAAGCGCTTGGGCCATCCTCTGCTGCTTTCCCAGGAACATTAGCAGGGAGCTGGATTGGAAGAGGAGCAGCCAGGACTTGAGCTGGCATCCATATGGCATGCCGGCATTGCAAGCTGCAGCTATAACATGCTAAGCCATAGCGCCGGTCTCTAAAGTTCATTTAATCAAGAAGCACACACAGATACACACACGAACACAGAATCAGAGATGATTGTAGTGAGAATTGTAGCACATATACACATATATATTCCCTTTCTGTCTCTTTTTGAGAATAGCAAAATACTATACATAACTTACTTTAATTCAGGATAACTTAGAGAATTTTGTCATGTAAATATAATAATAATTTCTTAATTCCTTTCCACAGCTGTATAGTTTTTCATTATGTGGATGTAACACAATTTACTTAATCAGTCTCCTGTTGATGAAAATTTAGGTTGCTGTGTATATATTTTTTTTTAATATCACAATCCTGTGGGTAACATATTTAGGTAATATATATAGGATTTAGGTAACATATTTGTATTTAGCCAGTTTTGAGTTTGTATATCTTAGCATGCATTCCTAGAAGTAGATTGCTAGGTCAATGCAATATGGTATCTGAATCTTTCATAGATACGGCCAAACAGCTCTCCGTAAGAATTCTACCAACACATACCCTCATAAAGGATATGAAAAAGTACTACTTTTTAAAATATTCATTTTTTTGAAGGGCAGAGTGACACAGAGAGGGAGAGAGGGAGCTATTCCCTCTGCTGGCCGCAAGAGCTAGCGCCGGGCCAGGCTGAAGCCAAGAGTTAGGAAATCCATCTGGGTCTCCAACATGGTCCCAGGGACCCAGGTATTTGAACCATCATCTGCTGCTTTCCAGGCACATTTGTAGGAAGCTGGATATGCATCAAAGCAGCTGGGACTCAAGCCAGACACTCGAATACGAACGTGGCTGTTGCAAGTGGGGGCTTACACTGCTGCACCCCTACACAGCTTAGCCAACATAGATTATCAAGCTTCTGGATTCTTGCCAATATGATAGACTGGGAAAATCTAGTTTTAATGTGCATGTTTGCTATTAGGAGCCAGCGCCTATTGGCTGCTTAAAAATCCACTGTTGGGGCTGACGCTGTGGTGTAGTGGGTAAAGCCGCAGCCTGCAGTGCTGGCATCCCATATGGGCACTGGTTCAAGTTTCAGCTGCTCCACTTCTGATCCAGCTCTCTGCTATGGCCTGGGAAAGCAGTAGAGGATGGCCCAAGTCCTTGGGCCCTGCACCCACATGGGAGACCTGGAGGAAGCTCCTGGCTCCTGGCTTCGGATCTGCACAGCTCCGGCCGTTGCGGCCATCTGAGGAGTGAACCAGTGAATGGAAGACCTCCCTCTCTCTCTCTCTCTCTCTCTCCCCTTTGCTCTGATTAGCTCTGACTTTCAAAAAATAAATAAATCTTTTTTTTTTTAAAAAAAGGTACCTTCTTTAAAAAAAAGTCCACTGTTAAATTTTCAGGAATTTTGTGAGCCTCATAATGGACAATGGTGAAAATATTCAAAGGAATTGGCCAGCACCACAAGTCAGGGCTTTCTTTGTTTTCTCCTCTCCTACCACTTTTTTTAAGTAGGGAGCTGCTTGTTGAAGACCTGATTGGGTTGTGCTCCCACAGAGCCACTCCCCTTGCCTTTCTGTCCCCACGTCAGGGTCCAATAGCACCCATATACCTTGCCCTTCACAAATGAAAGCTTCTTGAAATGTTGAAGGAATCAGATTATTATAAGATAGGCAGCTGACCTATGTTGTTAAGTTGGTGGCAACCTAAAGAAATCCAAAGTAAAAGTTTTAAAAGAAATTTTATAATGTTGAAAGTTCATTAGTTTAGATATACTTATATCTAATTATTAATTGGTCTATCTATGCAACTATAACAAAATATCTGAGGCTCAGTAAGTTTTAAAGAGAGGAGAACTTCCAGGGCAGGATGCTGGCATCAGCCTGGTGCTAGAGAGCAACTCATGGAGGTCATTGCCATGGCGGAGCGTGTGCTAGACAGAGAGGCAACATCATCAGATAAGAAGATGGAGAGGCATTCAGGGCTCAGGTCCAGGTTTTTACAACAGTTCCCTCTAAGGAGGGCTATCTCAGGGTGCCTACGAGAACTAGTTTAATACCCTCAGAGGGCAGCCCAGTGACCCAGACTAGGTCCCACCATCTTCCACATCTCCCCACTGGAGACCACTCCTCCAAGACATGGACTCTCGAGTTAGACAAACCACAGCCAACCGCAGCAGATAAAGACACCAATAACATATCTCCTTCACAGAGCTGCTGTGGGGATTAAAGGAGCAAATGTGTGCAAAGCACACAGAAGAGCGTCGGTCACAGAGTAACTTAGAGCAAGCAGCATACAAGTCAAGGTCAGCACTGAAGTTAGGATGCAGAGTTTATACAAAGGAGCTTCCTTTGAGGTGCTGATAATATGGAAGGTAAATAGGAAACTTCAACTGAGTCTCTGTGCTCCATTCAATCAGCTGAAGTGATCTCTTGAATTAAAAACAACCTGAGGATTTAGGATCTTGGCTGGTGTGGCAGGAAGAAAGGCAGAGAGCACCATGTCCTCGGAGGCAGGAGAAACGCTGCACTTGCTTCTTTTTGCCAGCAGTGTTCAGGCTTTAAATGAGAACCTTGTTTTTTTCCTCTTTGATTTCTTTCTGGCTCCCTAGTCCTATAAGAAGACTGTAGAAGAGAGAAGGCCATACCAGACAACCTCTGGTAGGTTACTAATCTAGGTGTTTTTAAAAAGTAATTATTTATTTATTTTTAAACTCAAAGTTACAGAGAGAGAGAGAGAGAGAGAGAGAGAGAGATCTATCCACTGGTTCACGCCCCAGATAACTGCAAAAGCCAGTGCTGGGCCAGGCCTAAGCCAGGAGCCTGGAACTCCATCCAGGTCTCCCATGTGGGTGGCAGGGGCCCAAGCACTTGGGCCATCTTCTGCTTCATGTCTCAGGTGTATTAACAGTGGGCTGGACTGGAAGTGAAACATCTGGGACATGAGATGACACTCACGTGGGCTGCCAGTGTCAAAAGCAGTAGCTTTATGCGCTGGCCCCACTTATCTAGGTTTTTAAAATCTGGAATCTTACCTTGGACAGAATTCCCCAGCCTTCCTAAAGACGAAGAGTATTTCTGTGTCTGCTAACCTATTTTTATTTACTGGAAGGGCTGAAGGTAAATTTTCATAAGCAGATCTTAGGAATATTTTGTTACTGTTTTTCTATTTGGTGGTGTTGTTTCTTCACTGCAAATTGCAGTTGTTCATTGCTGGCATGTAGGGAAGCAAGGATTTTATATTTTGACCTTATATCCCCAACCTTACTAAATTACTTATTAGTTACAGGAGTTTAAAAAAATTTTTTTTTGAGTTTTCAGCTTTAACAATAATGTTCTCTGCCAATAATAACAGTTTTATTTCTTCCTTTGTAATCTGTATACATTTATTTCTTTTTCTTGTCTTATTGCAATAGCCAGGACCCTGAATAGGAGCGTTGAGAGAAGGTATGTATGTTTGTCTCACTACCAATCTAAGGAGGAAAGCATCCTTCAATGATACCCTTTTATAGACTAAGAAATTCCCCATTTATTCCTCATGCTTTTGCGACTCATGGAGTGTAAGTGGGCTGTTTTAATCAGATCTACTGAGAGATTTGATTACGGTCATTCCTATCCGGATCTGGGAGTGATTCCGGGAAGGAGGTCATCCCAGCCCTGAATCTGAGGGTGACTCGTCCCTTAGTCAGCCCTCTGCCTTCTTCAGCCTCTACCCCTCATCACAAAGCCAGGCACAGCCGTGCATGGGAAAGAGGCGGCGTGTGGTGGAGTGATGAACTCTTCCATCTGAAGAGCTGCCGCTTCTCTCTGTGATGAAACTTCGATTGGGAGGATGGACTGAAATGGTCATAGCTCTGAGGTATTCTATAAACTCATGTTGTCTTTAAGATGGTAAATAAATAAATAAATAAATTCTTGGAGGACAGGATTCAAGTCAGTTCATTTGTATGGCCCCCAAATAGTCTAGGGCACAGTACCTTGCACATATGAATCCCTCCGAGATGTCATCATTTACTCCTGGGCTTTGTGTTGACATAGTGGGTATTACTGCTTGGGCTGCCAGAGTCAGGCTCTGTGGCTCAGACAAATCACCTAGAAACCCTAACAAACGGCTGGGTTTTTGGAAGACTAAGTAAGATAACCCAGGCAAAGCTTTCTGCAAAATATTGGCTCATGACACACACTCAATAAATGCTAGCTGTTATTTTTATTTGGGTAGCAATTTCGTTAGAGAACTAGAAAACTTGGGCAGAAAAGTTGTGGACATGTTTGGTTTATTTGTTCATGGTTCGTTGGTTTTTGATGTCTCTTTGGGAAACTTTCTTGTTTGCTTATGGTTGCTCCTGGATGAAGGCAAGAATGGGGGGACAGTGTGGCCCAATTTATGCAGAATCACGTTTTCTTCTTTCCCTGGTGTCACCTCGGCCACTAGGTGCCACTGTTTACTCATCTATGCTGCTCCCTTTAGGCCTGCACAAGTCTAAATTCCAAAGAGTGTGTTTTTGTTTGGGGTGGGGGCGAGCGGGCAGGAATGTTGGGGACGAAAATATAAATGAACTACTGGTGACCAGTCTTTGAGGGACAGCTAGGGGGTCAGTTGTCACCTATGGTTATGCGACTTCCCGGGCTAATGTCAAAATATTTCTTAAACTGATTTTAAGAGCAACATTCAATTAGTCTCCACTTCCATTCCAAGAGATGCAGAAAAGCACAGGCTACGTCCCCTTGCCAGTCTTTGCCCAACCAAAGGGTGCAATGAAATGTGGCTTTGAACACAGAATTGAGCAGATACTGTTGGATATTCGTGTGTTGCCCCTCAGGCCTCAACACCTGCTAATGAGGGCGCAGACCAACAACAAGCAGTTTAAGTAGCTTTTAGGCCACGCTGAAACTGGGCCTTCAAATCTGACCACAACTAGTCAGCCCTGAGAATGTGTCTGTCTGGACATGGAGATTTGGAGCCGCCCTCTTTGCTCTCCAGGCTCGCTGTGACTCCATTTCAGCATTGCTGTGTGGCTACACACTCACTGGAAGGGGTCCTTCATCTGGATACTACCTAGCTGAAATGTGTGATAACACCAAAAATGATACTAGGGACTTTTGGCAGCAAAAAAAATGAATGCAACAGGAATTTCTCCTCTTGCATTTCCATGCTGGGGACCAGAGGGAGTGTATCAGTCACAATCAAACCAAACGGTGGAGAAATCAGAGTGAATGCATTTGCCATGGAATTCAGGCTGTATCTTTTCTATTTATCATCACCTCTTCATTGTCCATATTACTGTTGAAATGAACATATTTGTGCAGCTTCTGTTTATAAGCTTCATTTTTTTTTTTTGTCCTCAGAAGTAACATCTAACATTCTCTAATACAGAATGTTCCTAAAGCTTCCCTGGCCCTCCTTGCTAATGAGCTCCAATTTGCTTTGCTTTTCTGTGTGTCTACCAGCACGCACTACCTTGGGTTGGTGTGTGATAAACAGCTAAATATAGTCAGAGTTTTGGCAGCTAACTTTTGGAAGACTGTCACAGGCCCCCTAAAACAGGAATTAAATAGATTCCAAGTGAACAGGCCAACTCTTTCGTGCTGGGGAGGAGAGGACGTTTTCCTGTGTTGGGAGCAGTTGCTACTGCAACGTCTTCTGTGTGTCTATGCCCCACTTTATTTAAGTAGCGGTAATCACTATAATGATTGTTAGCAGAAGCACTGGCAAATACTCAACGGCCCTCTCTGCAGTGGGGTCTCTTCTAGAAAATTCTTTCTGTGAAACCCACAGTCACAGGGAGAGGTTGGGATAGCAGCCTCTGCACACCACACACAGGCCAGCGAGAGTGGCAGAAACATGTATTTTGCTGCTTGGTTAGGTGGAGATGACTAATGATGACATTTGAGATTTGCCCACTCTGGTCTCCAGCCTGCCTGGTCCTTGGAGGAAGAAATGAGAGAGCAGAAAATAGGGAGAAGAGAGAGAAACAGAGAGAAATTCAGGGCTGGCTTCAGGACCTTTGAATTCTAACTGGGGCATTCTTCCAAGTCGTGCATATTAACGATGTTGAGTGTACATTGTGTCATATTTTTATAAATCAAAGCAATGTTCCCAGGAGAAGGGTGAAGGCCACCAAGGCCATGTCATTCAGGATGCCACCTGAATTGAACGCCAGGACTCCAATGGGGCGAGGGTACTGGGAGTTTGTGTCGTTTCCTGGCCAGGACCTGGCGCTGAAGCTGCTTCCTGGACGTGAATCCTCACGCTGTTATACAGGGCTTGCATGGAAAACAATAATCTGCTATCGGGGACAGCTACAGCCCTTTTTGGGAACATTGAGGGGAAGCATACTATTTCGCAGGCTGTGGGTTGTTGGGCTTTTCTCAGGGAAAAGCAGCACTGGGAGATCGTGGTGGAGGACTGTGCTGCTCCCCCGGGAATCCCCTGGAGGCCTGTCTGGGTGCACTCTGTTGGTGAGAATGGGAGAGCGCTCTCCCGAGAGCACCCTTTGACTGTGTGCGTGGCATGAGAGCACTGTCGCCCCTCGGAGATCCTGTCTTAGCTTTCAGAAGAAAGAAGAGTTTCTCTTTCTCATGGTTGTTGTCTGTTGGAGCTTCGTGAAGCACCTGGGAGAGTGTCAGTGTCTCATTCTTTAAGTCTTCAGTGCTTCTCCCCAGTTTGTGAAATGATGCTGAGACTCAGCAGGGGCAGGAGCTTCCCAACCTGGTGCCTTCTCCAGCCTTCCTGCCCCAGGAGGCTCAGCCGTGTTTCCTGGACATGGACTTGGCTCTCCCAGTCTTGCTGAAGCTGGTCATTCCCACTTCCTGGGAAGCCCCCAGGCAGCCGCCTCCCAGCAAACCATCCCTTACTGGAATCCTGCTTACCACCGAAGGACCAACTGATGCTGCTGTTTGAGAAGTTCACCTGTCTCTTCTGTGTCTCCCTCCAGCCAGGAGTGACTTTGCATTTTCAGTGCATACTGTGTTGTGTGCAGCTTCTTTCCAATGGGACTTCAGGCTCGCAGGAGTTGGAGATTAAATCATCTGTATCTACCTCGCATGTACATGGGCACGGCATGTTCAGAGCATGTGTTCACAAAGCTATTTAAATTTGTTTTTATCTACTTATTAGTGAGAAGAAGAGAGAAAGAAGAGATGAGAAAGAAGAGAAGAGAAGAGAAGAGAAGAGAAGAGAAGAGAAGAGAAGAGAAGAGGAGATACCCTATATGGCCACAATTACTGGGACTTGGGCCTGGTGGAAGCCGTGAGACAGAGACTCAACCCAGGCTTCCCATGTGGGTGGCAGGAACCATTACTGCCCTCCAAGGGTCTGTATAGCAGCAAGCGGTAAGCAACAGCTGGAGCCAGGAATGGAACCCAGCGACTATGATATGGGACATAGGCATCTTAAACAGCACCTTAACTGCCAGGCTAAATACCTGCCCTCAGAAAGAGTTTTGAGTAAATGAACGATCTAAACCATCCACACTCTTTTGTTGGACGAATTTAAATAGTTGTGTCTAGCAGCTGGTGATATAAAATAATAATGTCAAAAATAGAGTAATTAGGAGTCTATTCCTTTGTATAGGTTCTACTTCCATGGACTTTTTCAAGCATCTACATTCTTTCAGATGGGCTTAACACATAGTGGGTGCTCTGTTATTTGACTCCAGGCTGGCTGAATGCAGTATCATAAAAATGATAGCATTTTATAGCAAGGCAGAGGGAGTTTCAATCAGACTTTTGTGAATTTATGAACTAGACAACAATTTTTTCAGATACTAGAAAGCTTGAAAGGTAGGATGAACAATTTCTATTCTAATTTCATTTATTTGGAAGGTAGAGAAAGAAAAACAGACATAGATCTCCTAGCCACTGGCTGACTCACCAAATGTCTACAGTAGCTGGGGTTGGGTCAGACCAAAGCCAGGAGCTGGGAACCCAGTCCAGGTCTCCCTCATGGTTGGCGGGGACTCAGCTACCTGAGACAACCCTGCTGCCTCCCAGAGCATGCACCAGCAGGAAGCTGGAGTTGGGAGAAGCGCCGGAACTTGAACCCACCCCTGATGTGGGTTGCAGGTGTCTCAGTTGGCAGCTTTACTGCTGTGCCAAATGCCCACCCCACGTCCATTCTTGATGCATGGAGATCTATGGGCTGCTGATAGTTCAGGATGAGAACCGTGATGCAAACTCAGAGTTTTCTGGTATGTGCTATATAGTAGGTACTGTGCTTATCAGTTTATCTGCATCCCTTCTTTTGGCTCCAAGTCATTGTTATTTCTGTTTATGGATAATACGATGAAGTCTGAGGCAAGTTAAGTAAGTCACTCAGGGGTGCATAGCTAGTAAGTAGCAGAAGCAAGATGTGAGCCCAGGCTGCCTAACTCTAGTGTACACCCCATGCCGCCTCCTTGTGCAAAGGCTATGGAGTACAGCACTCTTTGAGTAATGCTAGAAACGGAAATTCGAATTTAGTCCAATTTTTTTCCAAGATTTATTTTAATTATTTGAAAGACAGAGCTACAGAGAGAGGTAGAGGCAGAGACAGAGAGAGAGAGAGAGGGGTCTTTCATCTGCTGGTTCACTCCCCAGATGGCCGCAATGGCCGGAGCTATGCCAATCCGAAGCCAGGAGCCAGGTGCTTCTCCTGGTCTCCCATGCGGGCGCAGGGCCCAAGGACTTGGGCCATCCTCCACTGCTATCCCAGGCCGTAGCAGAGAGCCGGATCAGAAGAGGAGCAGCCGGGACTAGAACTGGCGCCCATATGGGATGCTAGCGCTTCAGGCCAGGGCGTTAACCCACTGTGCCACAGCGCCGACCCCAAACCTTTTCTTAGTGTCTCCATTTCACAGATGAAGAACTGAGGCCCAAAGAGGCTAAGATCCTTATGCCGATCACAAAGCTGGTGAAATCTGGGATTGCACTCCTAGTGAGACGGTGCCGTGTTATTACGCTAACCTAGCCAGTGTCCCTCGGACGTAAGCTCTACGTGCAGTGAAAGCCGCAGGCACTGTATCCATCCCTAGGATGATGCTAGGACTGTCTGCCTTACAAAGGGGTCTCATTGCCTGTCTTTCTCCTCTGTGACTCAGCCTGCAGGACTCATCTCAATCTGACATTTATAAACTGTGATATTTCTGAATTGCTGACCGAGACAACCAAGGGTGCCGAGGTTGGCCATTTACGCATTGGAGGCTGAGACATTCTTGCCTCTGTGGCTACCTTTGTCTCAGCAGGGTGGGAAAAGCTGGCCTGGGATGGGTTGCGTGTATGTGTACCCACACAGTGCTGTTTGGAGGCCTCTCCTGACTTTGGGGACCCCATGTGTCCACATATCCACAATGAAGGGTTTCTTAGGGTTCAAGCTCTCCTGAGCTAAGGATGCTGAAACTGTGGAAACACAATGAAATCAATGAGGAGTAACTACTCTCACCAGCACCACCACCTCCTCCACTCTCACAACACAGCAAAGCATTTAGAGAGAGAAAGCCCGAGGCTCAGGCAACAAGGGCCAGCCCCCAGGGTGAATGCTGCCACCCTCCTGATGAAGGAGCAGGTGGCCTTGCCTGCGCCTCACAGGGGACAGGAGAAGTGCACGCTTCTGGGTGTGGAGATGGCTCTGCTCCTTAGTGCCTGGTGAGCGCGGAGGAGCTGCTTGGTCTGTTTGTGGCTCAGTTTCTTCATTGGTAAAATACATAAATCTTAAGGGGCCACTACAGAGATTAGGTTATATTGGATAATGTGCCTGAGAGCTGTTAGTAGATTCAGCACTACACATGCATCTGTTCTCCACGTAATGACCAATTGATGTATTTAGGAAGTCTAAAAAGAAAATATTCACTCTCAGAGAGCAAATTGTTATTTTAATATTCATATTATCTTCTTTTAAAATTATTTATTTGAGAGAGAGAGAGAGAGATGATAGATAGATTTCACCAACTGGTTTATTCCCCAAATGCCCATAATATCCAGGACTGGGTCAGGTGGAAATCAGGATCCCAGAGCCCAGGCTGGGTCACCCATGTGGGAAGCAGGGATGTGAATACACATCATCTACTATCTCGTGGGGTGCACATTAGCAGGAAGCTGGACTAGGAAGTGAAGTCAGGACTCAAAGGCAGGACTTTGACATGGGATGTAGACACCTCTAGAAGCATCTTAATCATGACGGCAAAAATCCACCCTATCTTCTTTTTAAGAAAATGGTGTCGGGGCCAGTGCTTTGGCATAGCAGGGAAAGCCACCACCTGCAGTGCCGGCATCCCACATGGGCACTGATACAAGTCCCGGCTGCTCCACTTCCAGTCCAGCTCTCTGCTATGGCCTGGGAAAGCAGCAGAAGATGGCCCAAGTCCTTGGGCCCCTGCACCCATGTGGGAGACTCAGAAGAAGCTCCTGGCTCCTGGCTTCGGATTGGCAAAGCTCTGGCCAATGCGGCCAACTGGGGAGTGAACCAGCAGATGGAAGACCTCTCTCTCTCTCTGCCTCTCCTTCTCTCTCTGTGTAACTCCTCTCTGTGTGTAACTCTGACTTTCAAATAAGTAAACAAATCTCAAAAAAAAAAAAAAAAAAGAAACTTGTGTCATGATAAAGGATGATTTGGGAGAAGGGGATATTTATGAGGGCCATTCTTAGGCTGGGTATACGGGAGATAGGAGAAATCAGGGCCAGAGCTTTATGTAAGGGAGGGGCTGAAGAACCAGTGTGAGGGCTATGGGTTTGGGGTAGAGGAGAAGAGGAAGAAGGGGTTCATCAGGGCAAACATTTTATCACAGCATGGTGTGGCCCAGGGATGTCCTTCTGTTGTTGTCTGAGTTACCTTGGGAGGTCTTTCTCAGTCACTGGGCTTATAAGCTGTTAATGTCAAAATTACCATGGTGACCCAGCAATCTAGAAATCTTGCCATTATCAGATAATGGAGCCTAGTATCCCAATAGCAGGTACACAGAGATGGAAGGAAGATTGAAATGAGTTTTAATGATTGTGTTTCTTCTACTGGTATTTCACACACCTGTGCCCTCTGCTTGGAGGGGTGAAGTTAGGTTATATACTATGTTTTATTGCAGAGAGGAGTAAACCTTAAGTATTAGGGTGATTTTACTTTTGCATGTAAGATAATTCCCCAAAACAGACAGATGCAAATATCAGGTAATACAAAGCATTATGGCACCTACTCTGTATTTAGTAATTTTCTTGCCAAAAATCAAATCAGGAGGGCTGGCATTGTGGCATGAATTAAGCCAGCATCTACGGTGCCAGCATCCCGTGTGGGTGCCAGCAGAAGTCCCAGCTGTTTCACTTCTAAATCCACCTCCCTGCTAATGCTCCTGGGAGAGCAGTGGAAGATAGCCCAGGTACTTGGACCCCTGCCACTCATGTGGGAGACCCAGATGGAGTTCCAGCCTCCTAGTTTAGCCTGGCTTAGCCCTGGCCATTGTGGCTATTTGGGGAGTAAACCAGTAGATGGTAAATCAATCTCTCTCTCTCCCTCTCTCTCTCTCTCTCTCTCTCTCTCCCTCTCTTACTCTCACTCTCCCTTGTGAATGTGTGTGTGTGTGTGTGTGTGTATGGATGCCTATCTCTCTGCAACTCTGCCTTTCAAATAAATAAATAAATATTTAAAAATAAAACCAGGGTTTACGATTCTTAGGATTTAAAGATAATGTAAATTGTTTTCTATTCTCTACTCATATTTCAGCCATCCTCAACCAAATGAATTTCTGCCCCTGGGAGCAGCATGCCTTGGAAATCTACTTCGATATTTTGCTAGTCTCCCTTCTGTATGTTAGTCCCATGGGTTTCAATTTTCCCTCATTGAAGACTGAAACTAGCTTACTGCCCCTCTTCCTGTGTGTGACACTCAATATGTCACATTCATTTTGGCATTCCTATCACTTCCCATTGTGCTTGGCCCAGAGCAAGTATTCAATTAGTGTTTGTTGAATGAATGAATGAAAAGGTACATGAGTGAATGAATAAGTCTTCTAATTTGCTCCCTTGGTGTGTCTCCTTTTAAGTGACAATAATTCTAGGTCTTTTATGTTTCATGAGAAATCTGCCTTCCTTCCTTTTGAACAGCTGAACCTTTGGTTGGCTCTTTACTCAATCCTCAGTTTTTCATGTTCTTTTTCATTTGAAGTCCAGAATTGGAGACCAGTGACATCTCTCAGGTAAAAATGCTAAAGCTCTTCTCAGTAAAAAGCTTCAGTTTGGGGAGTGTGTGGCTGTGAACTGACTCAGGTGTAGCTGGAGCCTTGGAATGTTGTACTTAAAAGGGATGGAAGGCATTACTGTCACATGGTTTTTTTTTTTTTGTTGTTGTTGTTTTTGGTCTTGCAGGTTTGTTTGTTTTGATATAAAGGTGACGGTATGGTTAAGGTAAAAGTACTTATCTCTTAGAAATACTCCAGTACTTACAGATAAAATGTTATGATGTATAAGGCTTGCTTTACAGAAAAAACAATAACCCCTATTAGCAGGAAAGAGGGGTGGAAGTTAAGGTCGTAGAAGTGAAATAAGATACGTCAACAATTATCTCTACTTTTGTGAATGAAATTTTCCATAACACAAAGTTACAAAAAATGTATGTAGACACATGTAATCATTCTACATGAGAACAACCAAGAGCTGGAGGGGCAAGGAGCTGTGCCCGGCATCCCAGAGCCAGGTGGTGGAGGACCTACACTGGAGAGTGGGTCTGCCTTCCACCACTCAAATGCTCCTTCCACAGCCCGTGAATCGGCACCTGCGGTTGTGTGCTCTCTGCAGACCCTGTTCACATCCCCATCATCCTGCTAATGACAACTTCGACATGCAGAGGTCATGGCCATGTTGTCTTCTGTCCATCTACCTCAGTTTACTGTCTGCTGTGATTTTAATAAGCACAAAGATGTTCCCACTCCGTGTTTCTGTCAGAAGAGAAAACGATGCTGCTAAAACTCTTTGTGCCATTGCACTCTTAGAGACTAAAATAAGGGAGCAGTAGGGGGAAAAAAAAAACAGACAAACGTGTGTAAGGAATTTCAACTAGTGAGTAGTCGCTGAACATATTTAAACTTTTAGACAAGGAATTGCATGCCACAACAGAATCTAAATAATGTCCCAGAAGTAATTACTAATTTAAGTGTGTAATAAAATGATAAAATGCTTTGATAGAGCTCTGGCCTGCAGAGTCTCTGTGATACATCCAGCATCTTGGCAGCCATCCAACGCCTGGAGTCGCTTCGTGTTTGGAACATCTATTTCATCGGCAGCCAGGAGCACCTCAGGAATGCAC
Source organism: Oryctolagus cuniculus (assembly GCF_051225735.1). NCBI lineage: Eukaryota > Metazoa > Chordata > Mammalia > Lagomorpha > Leporidae > Oryctolagus > Oryctolagus cuniculus. The sequence continues at coordinate 96,864,673 of NC_142870.1, forward strand.
CTGCTTCCAGAACGCACAGTTACACGGTTTTAGCCATGCTCTTCTGCAAACAGCGAGCATCTCTTCATGAGGGGGACAGAAATAGGGCTGGTCTGAAGAGAGGCGGGGGTGGAGACTGCTGTGTGTGCCCGGGTGGGTGAGCAGGGGTGTGGGAAGGAATAGTTGGGGAGTTCATTCAGGCAGGTGTAAACCTCAGGTAAATACCGTGGGACGGTTAACAGCCAGGTGTCAGAGTGGAATAGCAGGAGTGCCGGTTTGTGGGTGGCTAGCCTGAAATCAGGTGATTTACTCAGGTAAGAAGTGTTTCAAGGGGAATCCAAGTTGCCACCCTGTTCAGAGCAGGGAGAGGTGGTTCCATAAACCGATAAGTGCCGTGGAGGGCTGGAGGCGCTAAGGAAGATTTTCTGAGCTAATGAGGAATTCAAATAGCATTCAGTTCCTTAAATAGTTCCACAACATTTTCAGATTAGTCTTCAGACACTTTCCTAAGCGATTTGTACTTCACAGGCAACACATAGTATTTTGTTGATTTTTTCCCCCCAATTAAAGTGAATTCTCTTTGCTCCCAGGATATATGTCATCAGCATAAAAGTGTTCTTTTCACTCCCTATACCCTTTAGATTGTACTTTCTGATTCCCCAGCGATTTAAAATTCAACAGAGGTTAATATTAACTATGGATTTCAATTTTAAGCCAGCTTCTCAGTGAGAACCAGCTACACATGAAAGCGTACTTGCCAGTGAATTGTGCATTCATTTAAAGTTTAAGAACAAAAATAAAAACAAATCCTGCTCCATTCCCACCCAGTGTGTAACTCCAGGTCACCACCCCTGGAACATTGTGCTTTTGAGCTTTTGACTGGGTTTACTTCTGAGGTTAAGAGAAGTGTGTGGCAGATGTTGGGAGGCAGTTGGGGATGGGGGTGGAGTGCAGAGATGAAGGGGCTGCCAGATGTGGAGCGGGATGGTGGGGCGTGGGGATGAAAGCCCGCCAGATGTCTGCAGTGCAGAATGCTGGGCACCTGCTTCCCATGATCTTCAGAAGATGATTTATGTCACATCAGTGGACCTCATAACGGGCCTCCTTCTCCCCAGTAAAGAAGAAATCCAGGCTCTAGGAAGCACGAGTTCCCACACGCTTCTGTGCCTCCTATCATGTCTTATAGAAATTCAAGCTGAGGGTTATGTGAATGAAAATATACAATCAACCAATATGCTCATTTGTAAATAAAAGAGGGTTGGGGGCTTTGCATTTAAATCTGTTGGTTCTAAATTATAAAGACAATCACCTTTTATTTTCTATTTATTTTATCTTTCCAACAAGAAGTGATTTGCTCTTCTCTCTCCCCACAATGGATTTAATAGATTTATTCAGCAAGTTTTCTAAATTTAGACACCAAACTGATGTTTTTCTCCTACTGCTTAATTTTATTCTTAGCAGCACTTACATAAAGCCAGGCGGTGAAAGATATGGCAAAATCACGGACTGTGACCTGAAATGCCCTGATGGAATAAAATAACAATAACGAAGATTGATGCACCGGAGAGACTTAATGCCATGTGCCCCTAATGAGATCTGTTTTGTGCTTTTGGTTTTTCCCTTACAGCGTTCTTGGCCATGTGCTTCCTATGGTTTTGAGCTGTCTAGGTTTTCCTTGTGATGCTGGGACTAGACTCAGTTCTTAGGTTAATGGATGAACCATACAAAAGAAAATATGTGCATCTTATCATTTCCTTGGATTTTAGGCAAGCTCAGTGTTTTCTAGAACTAGATTTGATTACAATGGGTAAAATTCCTCTCTCTGATCTTGTTTAAAAGGCTTAGAACTGAGGGTATTTGGGGGTGAACAGAGAGACGGGGAAGGTCAAGAGAAGAACTCCATCTATCCCCGTGGCCTCCAATCTTTACATAGCTGAAGCTGTCATGCACCCTGGCCTATGGCTGGCAGTGGTGAGCACTGCTCTCAGAGGCTGCACGGTGCTTCGTGCCGTCAGTAAGCAAGTAGCAAGCACTTCACAGGTGCCACTCCACTCAGTCCTGGGAATACGGATGGTCCCCAACTTCCGATGGCTTGAGGATTTTACAAGTTTATGATGATGTGAAGGAGTAGGCACAAAACCATTCCAGTTTTTCACTTTCAGGATAATATTCAAGTACTTATATGCCTATTCCACACTTTACTATAAAACAGGCATAGTGTTAGATGGGTTTGGCTCACTATAGGTTAATGTAAGTGTCCTGAGCACATTTAAGGTAGGTTAGGCTAAGTTATATGTTCAGCAGTTTAGGTGTATTACATGCACTTTCAATTTAAAGTATTTTCCTCTGCGTTTATCAGGCCGTGACTTGATTGCACACAGAGGAGCCTCTGTATGGTAGCAAAAGGGGCTCCTTCTTCTTAGAGTCCCAGTATGCCGGGGAAAGCAAATGGTGACTAGCTAATTATTGAATTAATTATTTTTAAAAAGATTTATTTATTTATTTATTTTAAAGGCAGAGTGACAGAGAGAAAGAGAGAGAGAGAGATATTTCATTTGCTGGCTCACTCCCCAAAGTCTCACAATAGCTTCGGCCAGGCTGAAGCCAGAAGACAGGAACTCCAGCCAGTTCTCCTATGTGGATGGCAGACTCAAGTACTTCAGCCGTCATCTGCCACCTCCCAGGTGCATTAGCAGGAAACTAGATCGGAAGCAGGGTAGCTGGGACTTGAACCAGTCACTCTGATACGGGATGTAGGCATACCAAACGGCAGTGTAATCTGTGGCTCCACATGGCCACCCTGCACTAATTATTCACAAGGGTTTAGTGCTGTCAGATAAAAGAACAATATACGCTATGAGAAATGTAACAGTGACGTCCTTGGTAGGTGTCTCCAGATAACCAAGGAATGTGCTTTATGCTTATTGTGGGTCATTATCTAGCCACTTATTTAGGTGACTCAGCTTTTTTTTAATGGTTTATTTTATTTTTTTGAAAGGCAGAGTTACAGAGAGAGAGGGGAGAGAGAGAGAGAGAGAGAGAGAGAGAGAGAGAGAAGTCTTCCATCTGCTGGTTCACTTCCCAAATGGCCCCAACAGCCAGGGCTAGGCCAGACTTAAGCCAGGAGCCAGGAGCCTCTTCTAGGTCTCAGTGCCCATATGGGATGCTGGCGCTGCAGACAGAGGCTTTTACCTGCTACATTAAATTGCTGGCCTCCGTGGGTCAGCTTTAAAATGCGATGTTTCGTGCTCACTTCAGCAGCACATATACTAAAAAGTGGTGTGTTTTGTCAGATAGTACTTGTTTTTAAATTAAAAATAATCCTATTATTTGCAAGTATTTGTGGGGTTCAGTGTGGTAAATGAATACATGTATACAGTGGATAATGATTAAATTAGGGTGATTGGCCTTTCCATCTCCCTAAGCATTTGTCATTTCTTTGTGTTGGGGATGTTTGGACTTCTCTCTTCTGGGTCTTTAAAGGGGCTTCACAAATTTTGTGGAAATTTTGCACTGTCTTTTAATTTTGTCTTTCTGTGACCTTTTTGGAGCCTCCTTGTGTATTTTGCATTTTTGGGAACTATCGTCACCCCACTGTGCGGTGCAGCGCTGGGCTTCCTCCTCCTGCCCAGCTGGATTGGTGCTGATTTCCCAGCCTCCCTCTGTCCTCCCTTCTCCTTCTCCTCCCCAGCTGTAGGGGCTGCTCTCCTGTTCTCTGCTTCTAGGAGATTACTTTTTGAAGCTTCCACCTGTGAGGGAGAACATGCAATCTTTTCCTTTCTTTGCCTATGCATTTTGCTTAATATACTATGCTCCAGTTCCATCCACCTTGCTGTAAATGTCAGGATTTCATTTTTATGGCTGACTGGTGTTCTGTTGTGTACATAGACCACATTTTCTTTTATCTAGTCATCTGTTGATGGACACCTTGGTTGAGTCCGTACCTCAGCTATCGTGAATAGTGTTGCTGTAGACATGGGCATGTGAGGATCTCTTTGTTATACTGATTCCATTTTTTTTTCTAATGGATGTCCAGTAGTAGGATAGCTGGATCACATGGTAGGTCTAGTTTGAGTTTTTTGAGAAACTACTATAATGTCTCCCATAATGGCCATATTAATTCACATGAAAATCCATTTTAACCTGTATTCCAGGTTCTTTTGGGGTTGATCTTAGAGTAAAAACTTGTCTTCAAAGTCAGACCCTCTTTTTAAAATTTTTTTTAAAGATTTATTTATTTATTTGAAAGTCAGAGTTACACACAGAGAGAAGGAGAGGCAGAGAGAGAGAGAGAGAGAGAGAGAGATATCTTCCATCTGCTGGTTCACTCCCCAATTGGCGGCAACGGCCGGAGCTGCACCAATCTAAAGCCAGGAGCCAGGAGCCAGGAGCTTCCTCCGGGTCTTCTCTTGTGGATGCAGGGGCCCAAAGACTTGGGCCATCTTCTACTGCTTTCCCAGGCCATAGCAGAGAGCTGGATTGGAAGAAAAGCAGCTGGGTCTTGAACTGGTGCCCATATGGGATGTCGGCACCACAGGTGGCAGCCTAACCAGCTACGCCACAGTACCAGCACCCCCCTTTTTTTTAAAGTAACATTTTAATTCTATAATAGTTTTAGATTTATAAAAAGGTTGTAAAGATAATACAAAGAGTATCCTCATACTCCATATCCAGTTTCCCCTGTTATTAATATTTTATATTACTATGGCACATTTGTCACAATTAATGAATGGATATTGATACGTTACTATTAAGCAAAGTTCATGTTTTGATTCAGATTTCCTGCTCTGGGATCTCATCCAGGATACAATACATTTATACCTGTTGTCTCCTTAGGCTTATTGTTTTAATAACCTCGACAGTTTTCAGAGGTACTGATGAGGCATTTGGTAGAAGACCCCAGTGATGGAATTCACCAGATCTTTGTTTCACGATGCATTGGGATCGTGGGCGTTTTGGAGGAAGACTGCAGAGGTGGAGCACCATTCTCATAATGTCCTCTTACGGGCCGGGCCCGTCCCTGGCACATGTCACCATTGGTGTTGACTCTGCCACCTGCCTAAGGCAGTGTTTGTCAGGCTTCTCCTCTCTAAAGCCACTCTTTCCCCTCCAATGCTGTAGTCTTTGGAAGGAAGTTACCACGTGTGGTCTGTGCCTAAGGAGCCAGGATCCACCTCCTTGAGGGTAGGCTATCCACACAGGTTGTCAGTCTTTAATATGGGAAATTTGTCTACTCCTCATTTATTTCCATCATTTATTTATACTGCTATAGACTCATGAATATTTATTGTATACTGTGAGCTGTAATTCAGTACTACTTTATTTTTATGTTCAAATTACTCTAGCTTTGGCCACTGGAACTCTTTCAGTTGGCTCTTGCGGCCCCTTAAATATATGTACAATATTGTGTGTTTTCTTTTCTACGATTTTCTGGTCACTTCCTTACTTCTTGGCATGATAAGTTGGCCCAGGCTCATCTTGTGCATTTCCTACTCCAGTCCTAGAATCAGCCATTACTCCAAGGATCCCTGGTTTCCTTTATTGGAGAACAGATTAGAAACCACGATCTGGGTCTGGCATTGTGGTGCGGCAAGCTAAACTGCCACTTGTGATGTTGGCTTCCATACTGGAGTGTGGGTTTGAGTCCCAGATACTCCAAGGATTATTTTGTTTAAAGGTTTATTTATTTATTTGAAAGTCAGAGTTATATAGAGAGAGGGAGAGACAGAAAGAGAACAACATCTTCTTTCTTTCTTTCTTTCTTTCTTTCTTTCTTTCTTTCTTTCTTTCTTTTTTTACAGATTTATTTATTTATTTGAAATGCAGAGTTACAGAGAGGCAGAACTGGAGAAAAAAAGAGAGAGAGAGTGAGCGAAAGGTTTTCCATCTGCTGATTCATTCCTCAGATAATTGCAATGGCTGGAGCTGTGCTGATCTGAAGCCAAGAGCTTCTTCTAGGTCTCTCACACAGGCGCAGGGGCCCAAGGACTTGGGCCATCTTCCACCGCTTTCCCAGGCCATAGCAGAGAGCTGGATTGGAAGTGGAGCAGCTGGGACTTGAACCGGTGCCCATATGGGATGCCGGCACTGCAGCCAGAGGCTTAACCTGCTACGCCACAGTGCTGGTCCCAAGAAAGATCTATTTGCTGTTTCACTCCTCAGATGGCTGCAATGGCTGGAGCTGGGTCAGGCCGAAGACAGGAGCCAGGAACTTCATCCACGTCTTCCACTTAGGTGGCAGGGGCCTAAGAACTTGCCTCCTCTGCTTTTTCCAGGCCATTAGCAGGAAGCTGGATCAGGCAGTGCCTTTACCTGAGATGCCACAATGCTGGCCCCCAGCTGCTCCAATTCTGATCCAGCTCCGTGCTAATGCACCTAGGTAAGCAGCAGAAGATGGCCTGAGTGCTTGGGGCCCTGTCACCCATGTGATAGACCTGGATGGAGTTCTGGGCTTTTGGCTTTAGCCTGGCCCAACCCCAACCATTGCTGTCATTCGGAGAGTGAACCAGTGGATGGAAGATCTCTTTCTCTCTTTGTCTTTCCTCTCCCTATCACTCTGCCTGTCAAATAAATAAATCTAAAAAAAAAAAATAAAATAAAAAAAAGAAGCCAAGATCTGCTTGGATGCCACTGGTTTGTTTTGTACCTTGTACCCTGCCTGTGAGATGGTGACTGAGTAGGAATGTAGTGTAGAGAAGGAAGTTTGAAATAGAATCAGGCCTAAGATTTGTTTTCCATATTTCCCACTTGTTAACTGCTAAGCCCTGGACAAATAATTTAACCTCTCATGATCTCACCTTTCACAAATGGGCATAATATCACTTACCTTGCAGTGCTATTGTGAGAATCAGGAATAAAAGTAATTATAATGGGCCTGGGACTTAGCATCTGCTCCATTTCTGTGGAGCAGGGTAGGTCCATGTGGGTGTCACCACCCCAGAGTTGGCAGAACACCAATGAAAATAAATGTTTAATTTTTAATTGCATAAACAAAACCATATTATCCATGAAGGAAATAAAAACGAGGCTGTTTTATTGACAATCCTGCTACCCCACACATGTTCTCTTTTAGTTCTTGTCATTAGGTACTCACTTAAACATATTTTCATCAGATTGTGTATAAGAAGAGAAAGAACAGATTACCAAAGTGAGATAGTAACACTAATTACGATAGCAGCACTTATTGAGCATTTACATCATATCAACTCTGACATGGATTATTATAATCTGCATTTTATAGCTGAGGAATCTGAGGCATGAGTCAGTTCTCAGGGCACCCAGAGAGGGGAAGACAGGATTTCAACTGATGTCTATCTGATGTCAGACCTTGAAACTTTTGTCATATTTTCTTTTTTATGCAGACACTGCCTCCTACAGTCGTATGAACACACACATTATGTCTATGTATTCATTTCTCAGTGCCACCATGCAAAAAGCATTGGATGGTGTTGTTAACAAAAAATGAATTCCTCATAGTCTGTCTTTTTTTAGAAGGTACTCGGATTTTATTGCAATGCAATTCTATTGGAACTCTCCAGAGTTTGGTGTTTAGGAAAACGAATGCTTACACTCTGTTCCCAGTGACACCAGGGAGAGGGTGATGGAAGAGATGGCATTTGAGCTGAGACCTGAAGGATGGGCCAGATTTGGATTGGTTTGTGGATGGCAAGGGCGTTTCTGCCCATTGGAATAGCAAAAATAAAGCTGATGAGAACTGTAGTAGATTAGATCACTAAACATTAGATAATTATTTTATTCTCCAAATTATTTGGGATATAACTCACTCTCTGATCCCCAGGGACTTTGGGTTGGCCTTACGACATTCTTGGGCCAGTGGCACGTGGGTGGAAGTCCCATCTTGATACCTGAGAGGACAGGCCTTGCAAGAGGCACAGTCAGTTTCTGCAAGCCCTCTTGAAACTTCTTTCACTCTGTAACAGCATGTCTCAGGCAGCTGTGGCTCTTTTAGCCTGGCGGTCTGGAGTGAAGGCATAAGGGAGCAGACCAACGACTGACCTGAGTGGAGTCCAGCCTGGCCCTGAGGAGGCCAGCTGAGATCAGCCAAACAACAGCAGACATGCAACAAATGTAAAAGAAAAGGCAAATGTTATGCATCTCTGACATTTGACAAATTGTTGGTTATACCAAAAAAAAAAAAAAAAAAAAAACCTCAGCAAAATATTATTAATTCAAGGCCAGAAAGGATAGGTCAAATCAGATGAGAAGTTAGCTGTCCAATTTGGCTGAAGAACAGACCTGAAGGTGTACACTGATACAAAGATAAGAATTTATTTTTATTTTTATTATTATTTTTTTTTGACAGGCAGAGTGGACAGTGAGAGAGAGAGACAGAGAGAAAGGTCTTCCTTTTCCGTTGGTTCACCTCACAATGGCCGCTGAGGCTGGTGCACCGTGATGATCTGAAGCCAGGAGCCAGGTGCATCCTCTGGTCTCCCATGGGGTGCAGGGCCCAAGCACTTGGGCCATCCTCAACTGCATTCCCTGGCCACAGCAGAGAGCTGGACTGGAAGAGGGGTGACCGGGACAGAATCCGGCACTCCGACTGGGACTAGAACCCGGGGTGCTGGCGCTGCAGGTGGAGGATTAGCCTATTGAGCGTGGCGCCGGCCCAGATAAGAATTTTTAACTCATTTGAACACAGTAACACCATTTAGACTTTGCTGCTGTCAAGATGGTCAACATCATTTTTCCAAGCATCTTAGATTGGTTAAAGAAAATCTCTGAAGTTGAGGACTTGGAATAAAAGCGCAGAACGGTGTAGTTATTTTTCTTTCTTCCCCCATTCATGGGGCCCAGCAATACCACCAAGTCTACAGTAAGCGCTAGAGACGTGTCTTTCCTTCAAAGGGCCTGGTAATGAGTTTAATAAGTAAAATCAATATGTGCACAGGAAATGCAAAGGGAGTGGTTAAACAAAAAGTGGCAGGAGTTAAGGCAAAGGATGCTTTGGATCCCTTTTTAGCTTATGACTTAAGGGGATGTGCTAGCAAGAGGTTAACTGTGGCCATCGGAGGTTATGATTCATTCACAGATGCTCTGTCCCGAGGCCATGTAATTATTATGTTCCTCTACTGTCGTGCCTTCTCTACCTTCAGATCCCCGCAATCACGATATTAAGGCAAAAAAGCTGTGGAAGAAAAAAATGAAGCGAGTGGGTGGCTCCGTGGGAAAGGGTGATGAAGGGATGGCTCTTCGGGAAGGTCTCAGCACACGGCACTGACGCTTAGGCTAGTTGAGTGAACTCAGCTGAAGGGGTGAAGTAGACTTGGCTGGGCTTTCTTTAATCTCTGTGCCCTGTAGTTTCAGGGGGGACAATATCACACCAATGTGTTCATAAAAGGGAGTGCTTCCTGCTGGTCCATTTGATTAGGGGTGACGTCAGGCCCACCTCTTACGTGCAAGTCATCTGGAGATTGTCATGCTCAGAGAATTTGTGTCCCCTCTCTGCTTCACTATCATGCCCTGGTATGCATATTCCTTCTCCTTCATGACACACGCTTACACCAGTGCATTTCAGTGAATTCTACACCACAGAGGCAACGTACAACCACAACTTGCCTCTGCCCTTGTATCCACCGGTCATGATTTTAACATGCTTCCAGCATGCCCTTCAGTCTCCAGCGAATCAACCCCCAGTCTTTGCAGGGGTGGGCGGGAGGAACCTAGGGACCTCGGGCTGAGCTCTGAGAACTGCTCCAACCTCCCCTACCAGGGTGACCACAGGAACTCCAAATGCAGTCACAAGCCAGCGCCCTAGGGAGCCCTGCCACAAAACATGCTTCAAACATTTGTTGAACACTTGCTATTTGACAGGCACGGTGGTAGGCAGAGAAAGGGACACAAAATGAGTAAGACGTGGTTCTCTCCTTGGTGGGGGTTTTTTCATCGAGTGGAGAAGATAGGCACAGAAGCAACACCAGGATGTGGGCGACTGAATCGAGGGACAAGTTTGAGCCTGGGCCAAATGCAAAGCCACCCAGCCTCCAGGTTCCAAATTGGAACATAGTGTAACGGAAATCCTACCCTGGCCACATGGAAAGCCAAAAACAGGGCCGATGGAAGGGACTGATTTAAAACATTATCCTACCCGGGTGGTCAAAGCTGGAGCACCCTGTCCTGGTCTGGGGAGAGAACACTCAGTTGGATAAAAGGACCTCTCTTTAAAGCCACACTTCAGCGTCTTTTCTTCCCAAGTTCCTCCCTTTGCCTTGCTTCCCAGAGACACGATGGAGGAAGCTCCTAGAACAATCTTTTCCTACAGGATGAAGTGGTGTGATCCTAGTGGGCAAACCAAGTGAGTTTGTCATTTTAGTAACAGAACTCCTGCACTGATCATGGACTGGCTTCTCTTTGGATTGCTTAGAAGCGGAGGGAGACTGGCACCGCGGCTCAATAGGCTAATCCTCCACCTGCTGCGCCGGCACCCCGGGTTCTAGTCCCGATTGGGGTGTGGTTTCTGTCCCGGTTGCCCCTCTTCCAGTCCAGCTTTCTGCTGTGGCCAGGGAGTGCAGTGGAGGATGGCCCAAGTGCTTGGGCCCTGCACCCACATGGGAGACCAGGGGAAGCACTTTGCTCTTGGCTTCAGATCAGCGTGGTGCACCAGCCACAGCGGCCATTGGGGGTTGAACCAACGGAAAAAAAGGAAGACCTTTCTCTTCGTCTCTCTCTCTCACTGTCCACTCTGCCTGTCAAAAGAAAAAAAAAAAAGTGGAGGGAGCCGGCTCTCCTTTCTCCCACATGGATGTTAGAATCCTTTCAGCTTCAGTGAGCTCTCATGGAGATCATTTTGGAGATCTGGTAGCAAAATGCCACTTACTAGTAGTTCATTCATTTTTTCCTAAGTGGAAGGGTCTTGGGAGGCGGGCCTGGGAACCAGGCTTATAGGCTGGGAAAGCAGACAGGGATCCGGGGAGCATCTGTTTTTAATGTGCTTAGAGACTGCATGTGTAATATGTGGAGAACATATTGCATTCAGTTGGATCATAAAATATGCATGTGAGCGTGGTAAGAACATGACAGTAAAAAAGGTGCTGCCAACACAATGGAGGCACTTTGCTATGCTCGCTATAACATGTGGCTTCATGTCTCAGGGCAGGACAGCCCGGTCACCTTTTGGGTTGGGATATGGTATGTTCTAATGCTACAATCTTCTATTTTTTCCACTTGATTAAGACACAAAATGGATGAAATCATTTGTGACATCTCCTAACCTCTGGGGAGAACCCAAGCTTCTCCCCTGGAGCTGTGAGATAGTTTAAAGACAAATTGGAATCCTCAGACAAATTGGAATCCTCAGGCAACTGACCATGCTAGCAGTGGTGAGGCTTTGGCAAGGAGTTTAAACGATACCAGCATGAAAGCTAGGCAAGAGGCAATCTCGTGAACTCTTATTAGTGCACCTAAAAATGTTGCTCCTTCTCTTTAATCAGACTTTTGTTTTGGAATAGTCTTAGATGTGCTAGAAAACTGCAAAGATGGCATTGTGTTCTCTCATACCTCTCATCCTCAGCTTCCCAATATCAACTCACATCATCATGGTAGATTCGTCAAAAGTAAGACACCACTGCTGGCATATTAGATTCATTCGGATTTTAGCTGTTTTTCCAACAATGTCTTCTCTGGTCCAGGATCCAATCCAGGATACCACATTCTGGCTTTTTTTTTTTTTTTTAACAGATTTCCTTAGTCCCTTCCCCTCTGATCTGTGACAGTTTCTCAATGTTTCCTTTTTTTTTTTTTTTTATGACCTTGGATGTTTTTAGGAGTGTTGACCAGATATTTTGTGGAATATCATGGCAGTTACTGTGTTTTACCATGAGGTCTGGTCATCCCTTGTTCTGGAAAGCTGTTTCCTGTCGTGGACAGCCAGGGAGGACTCACGGTGGGAGAGAAGGCCTGGAGAAGGAGAGCAGGGTCTCCTCCCTCTGAGCTGCTGCACCTGGAGACCACAGGTATCCCAAAATATTTAAAGGCAGCTCCCAGACTAAGTGGTCTAACCCCACTACACATGAGCTCCTAGAAATACTGACCCCCAGAACCCACCCCAGACCCACAAAATCAGGATGTCGGGAATGTGGCCCAGCTACAGATACTTTAAAATAGCACACCAGGTGATTCTAGTGTGCAGCCAGGCTTCCGAACCACCCCCCCCCCCCCCGCCCCACTTAGCTAGGAATAAAGAGTGTATTTCCCTATGTACCCTGGGAAATAGCCAGGGGAAAAGAGTAGTTCCCATGTAGGATTTTGGTCCAGGATTTGGGACTTGGAATCCTGGAAGTGTCTTTATCACAGATATAGATGGCAGGATTATTCTCTGTATCTACTTTCTAAACTAGCTTGAACACTGAATGCTAAACAGTGAACTCATTTCCTGAATCAGCAGTCTGACTTGGGCCAAAACCAAATGAGTTATGGAGCCCTGTTGCCACTGAATATCCTAACTGCAGGTGTCTAGAGGCCAGAGGTGACCGTTGGAGGTATAAACTATGGCTCATATAAAAACACTGAAGAGAGAATTGAGAAATTGAGTTTCAGTCTCACAGCTTTAAATAATGTTGTTTGGCCACTGGAAGTCAACTCACTTAATTCCTCTGGAACTCAGGTCACTCACCAGAAAAACACAGGAGTTGAATTAGGACACCATGGAGATCTCAGCTGGTTCCAACATTCTGTGATTCTAGGAGTCAGAAGATTGCCTTTCATTTTTTAAAAATTTTTAATAGATTTATTTATTTATTTGAAAGAGTTACACAGAGAGGAGAGACAGAGAGAGAGAGAGAGAGAGAGAGAGAGAGAGAGAGAGGTCTTCCATCCACTGGTTCACTCCCCAATTGGCCACAATGGCCAGAACTGAGATGATCTGAAGCCAAGGAACCAGAAGCTTCCTCCGGGTCTTCCCACGTGGGTGCAGGGGCCCAAGGACCTGGACCATCTTCTGCTTTCCCAGGCCATAGCAGAGAGCTGGGTTGGAAGTGGAGCAGCTGGGATGTGAACCAGCACCCATATGGGATGCTGGCACTGCAGACGGAGGCTTTACCCACCACGCCACAGCGACAGCCTCAGGAGATTGCCTTTTAAATAGTGGTTTGTGGCTTCTTAAACAATTGACTTTAAACGAGACATTTGATCTTGCCAGATTCATCTTCCTATTGGTTACACGGGGATAGGGGCACACACATGTCGGGTTAGTGTGGGCACTCACTGAGATCATTCTTCCTGAAGGCTGTGCACGTCTGTCCGTACTGCTTTCTGGAAAAAAGGGTGAAAGATCTATATGAGATGGGGATCTATACCCAATATATCTTTTTTTTTTTTTATTTGACAGGTAAAGTTACAGACAGTGAGAGAGAGACAGAGAGAAGGGTCTTCTTTCTGTTGGTTCACTCCCCAAATGGCTGCAACTGCAGGCGCTGTGCTGATCCAAAGCCAAGAGCCAGGAGCCAGGAGCTTCCTCCCAGTCTCCCATGCTGGTTTAGGGGCCCAAGTACTTGGGCCATCCTCCACTGCCTTTCCAGGCCATAGCAGAGAGCTGGACTGGAAGAGGAGCAACCGGGACTAGAACCCAGCACCCATATGGGACGCTGGCGCTGCAGGCAGAAGATTAACCTAGTGTGCCATGGTACCAGCCCCTCTATACCCAATATACCTTTCCCATGTCACGTGGGTGCCTCACAGGTGCTCAGTAGCTACTTGTGCATTGAGGAAATGGCAGCACTGGAAGATAAACCCATAATCAAATTAGTAGTGGGTTGCAAAGTGGCTTCTCACGAGATTTACCTGAGGGGCTTTATAAGTAGTGACTCTCCCCGAAATCCTGTCATTTGCCACAACAGGATGAAACTGAAGGACATTGTGCTCTGAGAAATAAGCTAGGTGCAGAAAGACAAATACCTCGTGATCTCACTTAGATGTGAAACCTAAAAATAACTCTACTCCTCGAAATAGAAGTGACTCATGCCAGAGGCCAGGGGTGGTGGTGGAAGGCAAGGGGGGAAAATGGTGTCGTTGGCAGAAAGTTTTGGTTAGATCCAAGGGACAAGTTCTGAGACTTATTATACCGCAGGTGACTATAGTCCATAATAGTGTCTGTTTCCATCAAAATAACTGAGAGTACATTTCAACTGTCTCGCTACAAAAAAGGATAAGTAAGCCAGGTGATGGATACAATAATTAGCTTGATTTAATTACTTCACATTATATACATATATCAAAATATCACATTGTACCCCATAAGTATATACAGGGGTGATCTATTGACTAAAATCATGTTAACAAATGAAATGGTCTAAAAAGTCACTTTCTCAGACCCATTAAATTAGAGTCTCTGGGGAGAGGATCCAGGTGTCTTTTTTTTTTTCCTCAAGGTCCCAGGTGATTTCAAGGTGCAACTCAGGTTGAGAATGACTGCCCTGGAGTGGGCCAGTTTTTCCTGCTGAGCAAGTTGAGAAAACAGAAAGTTGTCCATGTATTGAAGACTGCGCAGTCTTCGAGGGCTCGTGTTGGATCTTTAGCTCTGTCTGCATCCATCAGACCATTGAGCACAGGTTGGGCCCATGTCAGCAGCATACCGTGTCTTTGCTGAATTGGATGGATTCAAAAAGAAATCCCCAGGTTGCCATTTCCTCTTGGGACTGTTTTCCCCACTATGTGATCATACATGACGAGCTGGCAAAGTCAGAAGTTCAGAGCCACGTTCCCCCTGCGATCAGATTCTCATTACCACGCAGGGTCCGGTGTTTCAGGATGGGGTTGAAAGCGAGCCCCTTTGTCGCTGCAGCCCCTCTCTGCGTGTCCTTGCCTGACTGCCTGCTTCCTCCACCTCCAGGGTCGGCAGCTGATGGCTGGGGAGCGAAGTGGTCCTTCAGCATGGTGGCATTTTCCGTAGTGGGGTTATTGCCGTGAGGTTAGTGCTTCCACCTAGTGTGGGCCTTTTGAGCACTGACCAAAAGGCACCTGATTTGATCTCCACGTCCCCTTAGGTCCCCAATGCTTTGTTCAGCCTCATATGAACAATATATTTCAAAAGAAGATTCTGAGATGCTCGTCGTCTTATTAATACAGGTGCTTACTTTGTCCCAGATAAATACAGCAAATACCCCCCCACAACCCCCACCCCGCCAAATGTGTTGTAGCTTTATATGGAGCTAATGGAGCAAGGCAATGCTCAAACGTCAAATTAAACTGCACAGCTCTGTAATCACTCAGACTGACATGGCATAAAAGGATAATTAGTAGTTCATTACATGGAACATTGTTTGTTCAGCTAAATTGATTTCTCAGCTGCCCATGTTTTCTGTTTACTTAGTAAGCGCTCCACTGCACATTTTTATTTGAGAGCTAGGAAATCCCTTCCACTGAACTTTTTTTTTTTTTTTTTGATCAGTGCAGTTTTAAAATATAATTTGCTTGAGCTGGGTGAACCTCTGGATGACATACAGGTGTACGGTGACAATCAGGAGTGTGGATTGATGCACGGAACATAAAACCGACTGTGGTTAGAGACCTGCGAGACTCTACCCAAAGGCCGGAACATACCCAGTGGCTTTGTACCTGGAAATGCTTTTGTGGCTGTTTGCTTTTCAACTTAAGAGTGAACTCCCCTCTTAGAAAGGGAGAGGGTGAGAAAGAAATTGGAATAGACACCTAATCCCTTGCTGTTCAAAGTGGAAATTTTCCAACAAAGTTTTCTTAAACCCTTCATGTTGCCTGTTAACGCCAACTCAAAGAAAACAGCGGCTGTTTTAGGATTTCCTGCCATCCTGCTCACCATCAGCAGGATTTAGGAAAAAGGCTAAATGCTGACTTCAATACTTTCTGAACTTGCCATCTGATAAAGATTTCTAGGTTGGTGTAGCACAGCTAGCCACAGCACACCCCCTGGGTCATGTCCAAGTACATTGTCCTTCTCCTTTCTCAGGGGGAAAGTGTCCCCCTAGATTCTGCTGGACAAATACAATCATTCCTGTGTGTGGTTTCTGACACCATCAGGATCTACCCCCTGTCATGTACCTCATTTAGACTTGGCCATGGACTTGCTCGGCTCTGTTTGGCCAGTGCTTAGGGATACCTTGGAGTTTTGACAGTCACAAAAAGAAGAGGGAAGCCAGTCCTGTGGCAAGAGCAAGGCTTGGTGCATGATAAAATGTAAACACGTGAAACACCTTAGCCTGAGAGCTCTGTCTGAGAGTTTGTTTTCCCAGAGATTTTCAACATTAGGTTTCACTTTTTCTTGGAAGAACTTAAGAATTTGTTTGAAATTAAGCATTTTTAACCCCTGCTTGTAGAGGAAGGATATGAAATGGAGAAGGTGGGACAGGGGAGGAGATGGGAGGATGTTTTAGGCTAGCTGAAGAAAACTCCGGGGCTCAGCCTCGCTAGGTATTCTTTGAAAACACATGTGTGCAGCTGGGGTGCACGTTAGTGGAACTAAAGACTGTATTAAATTCCACCACGATCAAGTTCTGGGTTTCTTTTCTAGGTTCATTAGAACATTAGAAGGCTTGTGTAATGCACACACAGCATCTCTCAGCTGCCAACATTAATGGGAGGAAATAGAGCCGGCATTAATGAAATCCGCAGATAATCCCTGAGACTCATCAATGCTTGGTGAGGGACTCTTCTTCGCAGCCACATTGCTAGGAGCCAGATTCAGAGGAAGAGAGCCCTGACCTCTGAACAGAGCATGGGCGCATGTTGGGTGAATGCTTAGCACCCAGACACCCAGGAGAAAAGGAAGCTTTGGATCAAAATTTAGGCAGTTCGTTCTCATAGGCTTTGAATGTGGAAACCAGTCCGAGAGAAGGTGTGGGATTACCTTGTGTTTCAGGGGACCTGCTGAGGCTAAAACAATGATGATAATTAACAAGTGTGACTGTTATGAACTGAAGCCCTACTATGTGCCTGACACTAGGCTGCGTGTTTTATGTCTGCCTCTCACGGCAGCTTCATTTCCCTCCTTGGGCTACTCCAAGTGTTCCAACATGGTGGTTGTCAGTGTGACCACCCGCTCTCCTCCCAGGCCTGCCTGGCCTCTGGAGGTTGGCCTGGATGCTCGTCCGCCTGCTGTTCTCTCTGGATAATCTGCATATCCTCTTGTTTCTCTTGGCTGGGGCTTGGACCTTCTGCATCCCTTTGACCATCCCCTGTCTCATGCTGCTTCCTCTTAGGTGCAGGCAATCAGGTTAGCTGGTGTTTCCATCTCTAACCCTGGCAAGAGTGTGGGCTCCAGCACAACTCCTTCCCAGCTGATGTCCCCACAGGCGGAATGGAAGCAGGCTCAGATAGATTTCATTCAAGTTCTGCTGTAAGAAGTAAATTATTGGATGCCTTGTTACAATTCCTGGGTTTCCATTTTCAGTAACTCTCCTTGGCTGTGGAAAGATCCAGAACTGCTTCCCCCAGGACAAGCTCTGGGCTCTATACATCTGTGTCCTCAATGACAGATGTCTTTCAGCCCCTTTGCATGGGCCCAGGAGTCAGAGTTAAGATCCCGCCCGGATGACCCTTCTGGATTCCTGATTGGCTGCCATTGCTATTGTCTCTTTTTAGCTTCCTTGACACCCCAATCACCCCGTTTTCTTCCTGCCTCCCTGTTGGTTTCTTTTCTCCCTCTTCCCAGCCTCGGAGCGATGGGGAGAGCAGGGTCCAGTCCTAGAGCGGTCTCTTTTCTTTTCTTCATTTCCTTCCCTTCTCTACCCAGGCTCTCTCTTTTGGGCCCAAGGTTTCAAATCCCGTCTGCACACGCTGATGCAGTCCCTGCGTCCCGAGCTCTGCTCTTGTGTAACCAATGGCCTGATCAGCATTTTCGAGTATAATACAAAACCTAATCTTCACAGAGCTTGAAAAGAGCTTGAGCTTTCTTTCCTGATAACTGTTTTATTCTTGTTGCCCCTTCTGAAAAGAAATGGTGCTCTCCAGTTGCTAAGACTAAAAACCTAGGAGTCATCTTTGCTCATCTATTTTCCTTACTTCTGCGTCAAATCCATCTGTGTGTCCTGGTAGTTCTCTATGCAAAATGTATTTGCAATGTGTTACCGTGTTTTGAGCCACTGTCTTCTGTCCACTCCTTTATGGTATACCCTCCTAAACTGTCCTGATGGTTCTGTTCTTTCTCTTGTGCCTTCCAGCTCTTCTTCACAGAGCAGACAGAACACACTTTTTTAATTTTTAAAAAATATTTGTTTATTTGAAAGGCAGAGTTACAGAGAGGCAGAGGCAGGGAGAGAGAGAGAGAGAGGTCTTCCGTCCGTTTGTTCACTCCTCAGATGGCCACAATGGCCAGAGCTATGCCGATCCTAAGCCAAGAACCAGGAGCTTCTTCTGGGTCTCCCACGTGGATGCAGAGGCCCAAGGACCTGGGCCATCTTCTGCTTTCCCAGGCGATAACAGAGAGCTGGATCGGAAGTGGAGCAGCCAGGACTCAAACTGGCACCCATATAGGATGTTGGTGCTGCAGTTGGTGGTTTTACCCGCTACACCGCAGCGCCAGCCCCTTTTTTATTTTTTAAAGATTCATTTATTGATTTGAAAATCAGAAGTTAGAGAGAGGAAAAGGCAGAGAGAGAGAGAGAGAGAGAGAGAAAGGTCTTCCATCCACTGGTTCACTCCCCAAATGAGCGCAATGGTTGGAACTGGATTTGGCTGAAGCCAGGAGTCACGAGCTTCTTCTAGATCTCCAACATGAGTGGAGGGGCCCAAGTACTCGGGCCATCCTCCACTGCTTTCCCAGGCCATTCGCTGGGAGCTGGAAGAGGAGCATCTGGGTTTCGAACTGGAGCCCATATGGGATGCCGCATCGCAGGTGGCAGCTTTACCCAGCACACCACGGCACTGGCCTCAGAATACTCTTTTTAAAAGTAATAATTAGGGCTGCACAATTTCCCAGTTTACCACTTCTTATGACTTCCCACTGTGCTGAGAATCACAGCTGAACTTCCCAAGGCCCACAGGACACACAAGGGCTAATTCCTCCCAGTTTCTGATATAATTTCATGCTTTTCTCTTCTGTCTTCTGAAATTGTTGGGTCTCTGCCACACCAGAGCCCTGGCATTTTATGGCTCACTGCCTAGAATGCTCTTTTCCATACTTTTGCAGGAATGCTTCTGCCTCATAGTTAAACTTGCAACTCAAATATCACTTCTCAGGGAGGCCTTTCCAACACCCCATACACTGTCACCCTCAATAAGATTACCCTGTACTATTTCCTTGCTAGCACAAATCACTACTTGATTTCTACAAAAAAAAAAAAAAGACATTTTGGATTATTTACTTCTTTATCATCTTCCTCTTTAAGAACGCAAGCGCCAGGAGGGTTCAGCCTTGGTTTTGTTCACAACTATTTCTCGTGTGCAAGAAAGAGGTGCTCAGTAAATCCTTGTTGAAGGAATGGAGTCCAGGATCCTTCCTAGACCGGGCAAGAGTCCCGCCTTGTCCCTGCTAACAACCCTCACGTCTCTGCCTTTGTCTTCAGCATAGCCAAGGACTCAGCCCTGTGTCCTGTCTGCTTTCCAGCTCCTCACCTAACACTGCCCTTGGAGCTGATTTTTCTCGGACCCATTTCCCCATTGCCCTGTCTTGCCTAGTGTCTCACCCTTCGTCTAGAACGCTGAAACACAGCAGCTTTGCACCCTGGTTTGTCGTGGCGCCTCTCTTGTCTTTCCTCTGTGCTCCAAGCTCCTGAGGCTCTTCTGTGGTCGTTTCAATATTGGCTTTTCACATATGACTCGGGTTTGGTTTGCCAGGGCGCCGCCCTCCCCTGTTGCTGGCCTAACGCCCATGGAGGTCCTGCTTCTGGTTCTCCAGGGCCATCTGCTTCCCGCATCCTGGGAGACAGACCATCCGGGAGTGGCAGAGTGGAGCCAGACTCCTGGGAGGCTGACGAAGACAAGGTTAACTTCTCACCTCAAGGGCAGTTTCCACTGCATTTATGTTCAGGAAATATTTACCACCACGGCCGTGGGCCAGGAAATGTGTGGATTCCCCGTCACCCTTCTGGGGGAAGAGCAATCGCACAGCTGAATGTCTTAAGGCCCATTAAACTGCAAAACCTGGCTGTGATGACAACCAAGGAAAGCAAAACTGATGATTCCCAGCCTGAGAGCTGATACGCAGCAAAGAAGCAAAATGGGAGCCTCAAGACTAAAAGGGAAATTCCGCTCTCCTACCCTAGCTATTGTTTGGCTTTTTGATGGTAGGTGTGAATATATGAGGGAACATAATTTGTATGTATCTGTACCCCAATTATAGGTTTATAAATGACGTATGTGAACTATAGGTGATATTTACATTTTACTTTAATGAAAAGTTATAAAATGAGTAATATTTACTCAAGATCTTGGATAACTCCTTTGGATTGACTTGGATGATTAGGCCAGGAGCGTGCATATATAGATATAGATATTTATCTGAAAGAACATTGTTAGTTCTGTAACATTTCAATCTGTCATGCAAGTATATGCACATGATTTTCTTTTGAAAGGCATATTATTATGTATCCAATAAATCAAAATGAACTCTTCTGAATAGCTTACATCTGTCAGATAAACAAAATTCAATCATATATATTTATATATATATATCTCACCTGTTAAACAAAATCCAACTTGGGGACAAGACTAATTCAGTTACACAGTGCCTGTAAAGGTAAAATAACTAAAATATATGTATATACAGTAAGGTAAAATAAAGCTCATTTTAAAAAGAAATCTATTCCATAATTGGGAGAATTTATAGTTTATTGAACCATGCTGTTATAGGTGGGCATTTAAGAGTGATTTGCTTTTACAACAGTACAAAATATTTTGAATTACAAAAAGAGTGATTTGCTATTGATTATAAACAATTTTGACATTTGTATCTATACAGAAATATTTCTGTAAGATTCCATTTTAAGTTGAAATTGCTGATTTAAAGGGATTATGCATTGAATGGCTACTGTGAGGTTGAAGATACAGCCAACAGTGCTTGAGAACTGCCACAGTCATACTTTTTCCACTACTAGACTCTGTTTTTGCTCATTTGATGAGGGAACACAATTTCCTATGGCGTATTTTATTTTCTGCAGTTTTACTGAAGTGGAATCGACATATGAAGGGACTTCAACTTGCAGGAAAATAGAATTAAAAGATAAGTTTATTTTGCATCAAAATTTTTTAAATAAAATTTTTTTCATAGTAAGTATTTTCTACGATCTTTTTGAAGACCTGTGTGCAAGAAACCTGACTTGTAACTTAATGTGAGTGTGAGTGCATATGTGTGTGAAACCAATGAGGCTAGTTAGTAAACATGGCTATTCCCTGTAAAGTTTGCCTTGTGCCATTTGGAATTCCTCACTCACCTGTTCCATCCCTTCCCCACATGGTCCCCAGCTCACCACTTTCTGTCAATACTTCATTTTCTAGCCTTATCTTTAAAATAAGTCAAACATTATGTTTTTCTTTTACCTGGCTTCTTTTCTTAAACATTAATTATTGTGAGAGTCATCCATGTTGTGTGATTTCATCCTTTTAATGCATGAAATAATCAATTCAATAAATGATTCCCCGTGTCTGACACAAAATGAGACCTAAGAGTACCACTGGAATTCTATATTTTCAAAGATAATTTTTAACATTACTGGTTATAATAGTCCTTTAAACCACACATAAATGTCTGATTCTGAAAATATTGGACACTTACTACTAAATAATTTCATTACATACATCAGATTTGTGTTGGTAGGATACAATCTAATATATCCTAATTTTAGAATCTGCTTTTCTGTGTTTACAATTTAACTTTTCTGTATCTTGCTAATGTCTTCATTTTATCTATTTCATCTGACTTAATCTGACAGATTAGTAGTATGTCCCATGTAGAACTTATTTCCGAAAACCCAGAAGGTCTGAAGGGGCCCCTGGGTTACAGCTGCTATATAGTGGCTATGCATGGTCCATGGCTACATCAACCATGAAGCTCACCAAAACTGGGTAACATTTCTTGCTTGTTATCCTCATCCTACCCTTGGAAATCATTTGGTCCTTTTAAGCTGCATCTTTCATCATGCAATTTCACTATGGATGTCTGACTTACCTGAGGGATCTCTTATGATTGGCAAAACTTAGATCATTGTCTGATTCCATGCCTGTGGCACTGAAGCACAAACTGATAATGTCATTACCATGCCAATGATGTAAAATCATCTCATCATTTTCTCCCACTTGGAAACAGAAGTACCCTGTTCTTCATCTTTTCTGTATGCTTCATATCCATAAGTGTGCATTTTTCAGTGCTGTTCTCATGAATTTTTTCTGTTTCCTTCACCCTCTTCTCTTTCAAAGCTGACACCAATTTGACAGTTGTATAGAAGCTATCAAAACACAAATGATAGGTATTATTGACATTTCTCTAAGAGAACATCAGCAAAGGTCATCCCTAGATCTCTGCCTGATCCAAGATCAAGGTCTTCATCTGCTTTCTTAGTTGATTCTTCTTGAATCAACTTAAACCAGAATGACAACCCAGTGTGATTATATCATGCTAAAATTAATAGCCAATTTCAATAGGCTTTCCATTTAGGAACTAGTCACTATCAAAGCGTTCACACATTGACTTTCCAAAGCAGTATCTTTCTTCCAGGGAAGCATGCGATAGAATTTTATTCATTGTTTACGAGAGATCTGAATTTGGCAAATTTATCTTTTTGATCTAGGTGGCTATTACTTGTGATGTGAAAGTATGAGAAAATCAACTCAAATTCATTTCTTCTAGTTGTATGTCTAATCAAGTTCTAATTGTCATTAGAGATTCCCCAATGTATTTTCCATCCAGCACATCATACAAATCTGCTCCAGAGAAAGACACCATGCAAACATCTCATCTCCTAAACTGTGACATCCCAGTTAACGTTGTTCTGAGAAGCATAATTTTTGGCTTCATTGACAAGCAAGTCAAATGTTTCATCATTAAAAATAATTCAAAGAACTCTTTGGGGTTCAAATTTTTATTCTTGAGATTCCAAAGTCCAGAATCCAGTGATGACCAGCTTGGGAGGTAGAGTTTAAGGTCTCTCTCGGCTTAATTCTCCTCCAGGACACTTCAAATCCCTAGGTTCTTCTGACCAGGCTGGGGCTCAGACTCATGAATTTCCTCCACACCTGCGACATCAGCAAATGTGAAGCCTTGGAGCAGTGCACTCACCCACGCTCTGTCTTCCCCTTTCTTTTCTGGGTAACGTCGCTTGTAGCATACTGCAAGGATGCCCTGTTCAGGTCCATGGGGGTGGCAGGCTTCCAGTGTTCAAATGCAGCACTTTCTTCCCAGTCTACAAGGGATGTGGCATGCACAGATGGTTGGGCAATCCTGAGGTCTTCCCACCTTATTCCATGTCTCTGGAATTGTCTTGCTTTCCATGAAAGAATTCGTCAGTCATTATCTGCTCCAAGGTGTGTTCCCACGGAGGTTCTTTTGAGCCAGACTCTGCTATGGCCACTCCTCTGGGAGCAAGGCCTGGACAGCTTTTTGATCTGTCTTCACCAACATGTGGCACCTGGCGGGGTGAAACTCAGGCTCTGTTACTTGTGTCTGGCACAAGGAGAAACGCTGGTCCCAAGGGAGCACGTTCTCTCTCTTCACCGGGGAGCTCACACGTCAGGGTGGTTATCCCAGGCAGGAGCTAGAGACCGACATTCCAAAGAGCTGCCTGCATGTTCTCTCTCCGTGTCTCGTAGGCTCTCCTCTCTCCACGTCCCGTCCCTGGATTCCCCAGCACTGTCACGGACCTCTCCCTTCTCTGCAGAGTGTCCATTGGCCACCCACCCACAGTTCCTCCTGCAGAACGGGCAAACCGCTCCGGCACAAGCAGCTCTAGGATCTGCTCCTTTGTGGGCATCTCTGGCCTTAGCCATTCCTGGCAATGTGGTCAGAGATGGCCTGGAGCCTCTTGGGGCCCAAGAGCCTAGGTGGTGGCAGAATCACTGTGAGTGCCCGCGCCGAAGCGCCCTCCTGTGAGTTTGCATCCGCTCGCAGATGGGCTCTTCCACATTCATGTTCACAGGGCTGCCTTCATTTTCAAGAGCGGAGCTTGGCAGAGTTTCAAACATGGTGAGCTTAGAAGCCAGACAAAGGTTCATTTGCCTGAGGTATGTGCTTCAGAAATGTTTTTCCAAATATACATCTGAGGCATAGGAACTGATCAGTGACACACGAATCACAAAGGGTTCAAAACTCTGTTATATTTTCGGCCCCATTGTAGGTCAGCCTTGAAAGCTGAGCCTGCTTGCTTTTGCTGTTGGAGAAATAAACCAGAAATATACCGTGATCACCAAAGGGGTTGAGTCCAGAGGAAAGGGTTTTAAGACGAGGGATGAACGATGAGGGATAAGAATGCTTGAGCAGCTTACGCGTTGGAAGGGAAATGGCATAATTTGACCTCTGGAGGAGCCAGGTGGCTGCCTTTGCAGCCAGATAACACAGTCTCTTATCTGAGTCAGGAGTCTCAAAAAGTCATCTATCTCTGTGTATCGGATGTTCCATTTTAAGTGTAGATGTGATAGACTGTTGCTGGCTCCAACTTGCCTCTCACGCGCCAGACCCACGTGGAGATGTCAGCAGGAATCTTCCAACTGTAGGTCTTCCCTGCACCACCATTTCAACACTGCCCAGAGCAGAATCAGAGTCTCCCAAAGCTCCACTCTATATTTCTTCATTTCTGTTGGTGTCACCACCATCTTTCACACATTTCGGTGTAAATCCGGCCATTGTACATAATCCCTTTGGGTCCATTCAATTCTTCCTACACAATAACTCTTGCAGCTAGTCCTTTCTTTTTATTCCCTTGTCACCATTTTCACTGACTAGTACAATAATTTTCTGTGTGGTATTCCTGCCCATCCCCCCACTCTATTATCACAGAATTAATATTTCCTAAAATACTTCTTTGACAACCTTCAACACACCTCCTGTGATACCGTGAGACACACAGATCATCTTTGTCTCCATTTGCTGGAATCCTTGGCATCTTCGGAGTGGTAGTGTCTTTTGTATGCGATTGATTGATGGCTGGCAGCTCCTAGGGACTGGTGACCAGAAGCGCTAAGATAGGATTAGAGCTTTGGGACTTTCAGCACTGTCTTTTCTGGCTACCCCCCTAACTTTCTAGAAGAGGAGAGAGGCTGAAGGTCAAGTTGCTGACCAACAGCTAATGATTAAATCAACCCTTCCTGTGAAATGGGGCCTCCAGACAAGTTTGAAAGGACAGGGTTAGGAGATCTTCCAGGGAGCTGGGGATTCCTGGAGGGGTGGCCTGCACCCAGAGGGCACAGAATCTCAATGCGCTGTTCCTGTGCTTTGCCCTATGCATTTCTTCATCTGTATCCTTTATAATAAATCAGCGAACATAAGCAAGTGTTTCCCTGAGCTCTGATAGTTGCTCTAGGAAATTAATTGAAACCAAGGAGGGGGCTCCCGGGAAACTCGATGGCACAGGTGAAGCAACCCAGGGCTTGTGACTGGCATCGGAAGTGGGGGCAGCCCTGTGGGCTCTGATACTCTCTCCAGGTGGAGTGTCAGACCTGGCTTGAGTTAAGGGACACCCAGCTTGCGTCTGCTGCAGGACTGATTGCTGACTTGCTGGTGGGGAGCAGTCCCCACACCTCTGGAGATTATGGAAGTCTTCTGCGATGACTGGTTACGGAAGTCTTCCGCGATGACTGTGCCGTGTGGGAGCAGACAGCAAGGTTTGTTTCTCTTGCAGACCTCCAACAACAGAGACAACTTTCAAATGCTCCTCCTTGGACTAAATTCTGCTTCTTCAGGGGCTGATCACTATTGGTTTAAGTGACTGGTTGGTTTGTCACTCAATGTACTGAGTGTTTCCTTGTTTCTCAGACACACAGCTAAGTCTGGAATAAAAGACGTAGACCAGGCCCGCAAGGAAGCCAAAGTCTTCCCTAATTCCTCAAGTCACAGCTATGCTGATTACTCAGTTTTTTTTTCCCATTTGCTTTGTACTTCATGCCAGAATCATGCTTCTAGCATTAAACTCCCAACGCCTGGAGCAAGTGACACCTCCTATGTATGCACATAACCCCAAAGTGGGGTGTTCAGTCAGGGAAAATGATTCTGTTCCCTAAAGTGGAGGTGAGCTGTGCTCCCCTCCAGTTGGTGTTACAGATATCCCCAGCCCCAGCTCTGCTCTGCTAGAACTCTGCAATCCCAGCATGCACCTGGTGTGCAACATGCGTGTGGATGTGCCTGAGAGGCTGGTGGCCGGCACACTCTGGGGGCCTGGAATGGATCTTACTAACTTGCATTGCCTGCGTCTAGCACAGCGCCTGGCACACAGAAGGCACTCGTCAGTATGTGTCTGATCGCTGATTCGTGGAACATGCCCAGCAAGGGTGGAGCCAGCCGCGTGAAAGGCTCCCTTGGGAATGCAGAGGGCTGTGACTCCGCAGTCAGGAGGTGCTGGCCAACCTCCCCCAAGCCTGGGCTAGGCTCAGGTGTCTCCCATGGCTTCCTGCAGTCAAAGCTGAGGGCCAAGGATTTCTCTTCTGCCCCTGCAGGCAGCAAAGCCTTGGCTTCCAGCAGGTGCCTCTGCAGGAACACCAGGTCATGCCTTTGTTAATTGCAGACCAGTGCTCTGTTGTATGGATATACCTTAGTTTATTTTCCACCCACCTATTCTTAAACGTCTGGATTGTTTTCAAAGGTCTTGACTATTAGAATTGTGCGTGCATATGCTTTTATTTCTCTTGAGTGCCTAGGAGTGGAAGAGTGGGGAGGGAGTGGCTGATTAACGTTGCACTTTTAAAGAAACTGTCAAGGGGCTGGTGGTGTGGGGTAGCAGATAAAGCCTCTGCCTGCAGTGCCAGCATCCCATATGGGTGCCAGTTCGAGTCCTGGTTACTCCATATCCGATCCAGCTCTCTGCTATGGCCTGGAAAAGCAGTGGAAGATGGCCCAAGTCCTTGGGCCCCTGCACCCATGTGGGAGACCTGGAGGAAGCTCTTGGCTCCTGGCTTCGGATCAGTGCAGCTCCGGCCATTGTAGCCAATTGGGGAGTGAAGTAGCGGATGGAAGACCTCTCTCTCTGCCTCTCCTTCTCTCTCTGTGTAACTCTGAATTTCAGATAAATAAATAAATAAATCTTAAAAAAAAAAAAACCCAGAAACTGTCAAATGATTTCCAAAGTGTTTGTAACTGTTTATATTTCTACCGTGAGAGTCCCAGTTGATTCCTATCCTCTCCAAAACTCTGTCTGTCAAAGTTTAGCTGCTCTAGTGGCTGTGTAGAAATTTCTAGTTGTCATTTTAACATGCATTTCTCCAGTGAGAGGTGGTGCTGCCTGCCTTTTCAGGGGTTTCTTGACCATGCATATGACTCTATCTTTGGTGATGTTTCTGTTTGAATCTTTGCCCTTTGCTTTGTTTTGTTGATTTCTGGTTATTGAGTGGTAACAATTCTTCATATTTTCTAGACCCAAATGCTCTGTTGGATATATGCTCTGTAAATACTTTTCTTCCAAGCTGTGGCTTCCCTTCCCTTCTCCTCCTCCTCTTACTCCTCCTCTTCTTCTTTTTGTAGTAGTGTCTTTGAAGAACAAATGCTTGTAATCTCTATGCAATCCATTTTATTGATTTTTTTCTTTTGTGTTTGTACTTTTGTATTGGATTGAAGAAATTTTTGCCAAACCCGTTGTCACTTGCTGGCTTTGAAAGTGGAGGAAGGGGCCTGTGATCCAAGGAATCGAGAAGCCTCCAAGAGCTGGAAAAAGCAGGCGGATGAAGTTACCCTTTGTGCTTCCAGAAAGGACGCCAGCTTTGTTAAGAACTTGAGGCCCGTGTTGGACTTCTAACCTACAGGAGGTTGGGATCGTGCATTTGTGTTGCTTCAGCTATGAAGTTTGTGGTGATTTGTTACAGCAGCAGTAACAAGAGCGACCAGTAAATATGGCTTTTGTGACTTTAGATTCTAATTTTCTTCATTAGTGTACAGGAATAAAGTGTATTCTAGCATATTGACCCTGAATCTTTCAGTCAGACTACACTTGCTTGCCAGTTCTTTTTTCCCGGATTCCTTTTCCATCTGGATGCCTTTTATCCCCGTTACCTTAGTGTGCTGTCTAGGAGTCCTAGCACGACGCTGACTAGGAGGAGTGAGGGTGAATTTGTTCCCGTGGTGTAAGCAGAAAACAGGTTCATATCCCTCAACATGATAGCTATAGGCTTTTTATAGAGGCCCTTTATCAACTTGAGAATTTTTCTTCTATGTTTAGCCTGCTCGAATTTTAAAAATCTGGACTAGATGTTGGATGTTGTCGAATTCTTTTTTGCATGTTGTCTTTGACTGACTCTGAATGGTGAACCTGTGTTGTGTTCCTGTAATCAACCCACTTCATTTGACTATGATATACTACCCTTTCTATTTATATTGGGTTCAATTTGTTAAAATTTTATAAAGAATGATTCCACTTATATTAGTGAGGGATATTGGCCTTTTTAAAGTTTTATTTTATTTTGTTTCACTACATCTTTTTTATTTATTTATTATAGAGGTAGAGTTACAGAAAGAGGGAGTGACAGAGAGAAAAGTCTTCCATCTGCTGGTTCACTCCCCGGATGGTTGCAACAGCCAGAGCTGGGCTGAGACAGGAGCCAGGAGCTTCTTCCAGGTCTTCCTCCTGGGGTCAGGGCCAAGCACTTGGGCCATCTTCGACTGCTTTCCCAGGCCATAGCAGAGAGCTGGATTGGAAGAGGAGCAGCCAGGACCAGTGCCCCCATGGGATGCCACAGGTGGAGGCTTAGCCCACTATGCCACAGTGTTGGCCCTGTTTCACAACATCTCTGTCAAGTTTTGATAGTAAAGCAGTGTTGGCTTCTTAGAGTGGGTGGGGAAATATTACATCCTCTTTAATCTTCTGAGCGAGTTTGTGTAGAATTAATATTACTTCTTCCCTACTTGATTAGTAGACTTCACCTGGAGTTTGTGTATGGAGTTTTCTTTATGAGAAGGTTTCAAATTATAAATTTTATTTCATCTGTAGATTGAAGACTACTCAAGTTTTCTGTTTTTTTTTTTTTTTTTTTTTTTTTTTTTTTTTTTTTTTTTTTTCTGTAATGAGGTTTGGCAGTTTCTGTATTTAAAAGAATTTTTCCATTTTATCTAGTTGGTTCAATTTATACTCAGAATTATTTATGACATTGCCCTTCTATTCTTTTATTGTCCATACTATCTACAGTTATGGAATGATTCACATTCTTGTTATTGGTAATTAATGTCTTCTCTGGTTCCTCATCAATCTGGCTATAGGGTTATCAATGTCACTGATCTTTTAAAAGTGTCATTGACTTTTTTCTATTGTTTACTGCTTTTAATTAACATGCTCCTGTTCTTTTCTTTATAATTTTGTCCCTTCTTTCTACTTTTGGTTTAATATGTTCTTTTTCCTCTTGATTTTTTTTTTCTTTTCGTTTTCTTATTTTATAGCATAAGAACTGAAATTAATCTTTGGGTCCTTTTTTTGGTTAAATTTTATTTAAGGTATACAAATTTCATGTACTCCATATATACAGATTTAGGAACATAGTGCTACTTCTCTCCCTACCCTCCCTCCTGCCCATGCTGGTGGGAACCCTTCTTCCTCCTCCCTCTCCTATTCTTACTCTTAATTTTTACAAAGATCTACTTTCAGTTTACTTTATACTCCTAAGATTAACTCTACACTAAATAAAGGGTTCAACAAATAGTATGAAGGAAAAAACACTGTTCCTCAACAGTTGAGACTAGGGCTGTAAATCATCATCAAATCTCAAAATATTGATTTCACTCCTATATGTTACATTTTAGGTACTCTATTAGTTACCACAGATCAAGGAAAATGCATGGTATTTGTTTTGGGGACTGGATTATTTCACTGAGTATACTGGTTTCCAGCTGCATCCATTTTGTTGCAAGACAGGATTTAATTTTTTTTTAAACCACTGAGTAGTGCTCCATAGTGTATATATACCACCATAATCTGTTAATCCAGTCATCATTTGATGGACATCTGGGTTGACTCTATATCTTAGCTATTGTGAATTGAGTTGCAATGAGCATGGGGTACAGATAACTCTTTTATATGCTGATTTCATTTTTTTTCGGTAAACACTTTTTGGGTCTTTTTGAATAAAGGTGTTTAGCATTTATAAATTTTTCTCTACATTTTTGTTTTCTTTCCAAGTACATTCTTATTTCATCCTTGATTTCTTTTTTGGGTTGTTTAGCAGTGTATTTCATAGTTCCAAATATTTGATTCTTTTCCAGTTTGTCTTCATGTTGTTGGTTTCTAATTTATTACCATTTTGGTTAGAGACCATAATTCTTTTATGATTTGAAACCTTTAAAATGTAATGAAGAGGGACCAGCATGTGGCTCACTTAGTTAATCCTCCGCCTGAGGCACCAGCATCCCATGTGGGCGCTGGTTCTAGTCCCGGTTGCTCCTCTTCCAGTCCAGCTCTCTGCTGTGGCAGTGGAGGTCAGTGGAGGATGGCCCAGGTCCTAGGGCCCTGCACCCGCATGGGAGACCGGGAGGAAGCACCTGGCTCCTGGCTTCTGATCGGTGCAGCGCCTGCGGTAGCAGTCATTTGGGGAGTGAACCAACGGAAGGAAGACCTTTCTCTCTGTCTCTCTTTCTCACTGTTTATAACTCTACCTGTCCCCCCCCGCCCCGAAAAAAAAGTAATGAGGCAAGAAGGGAATATAATTATGTTCTTAGAGTGCTATCTAAAATCATATTGAATATGTTAAAAATTAATTAAAATAAAAATATAATGAGGCTTGCTTAATGTTCCATATGCACTTGAGAAAAATATATATTTTGTTATCATTGATTGGAGTGTTTTACAAATGCTGATTAAATCAATTTGATTGACAGTGTTGCTCAAATCTTCTATGACCTGAGAAAATCAAATATCCAACCTACAGCTTTTTGTATAATCTGTAAAAATCTGTATAATCTACAGATTTTCTGTTTATTCTTTTATCAGTTCTGGAGCTACAGCTAGTTAAACAACATGTATTGTGGATTTATGCGGTTATACATTTTAGTAAAATATTATTTAAATAATTAAATTAAGTAAAATTATTTTTATCTCAATATTTAAACAATTAAAGCTGGAGATCAAGCAATTTTTTTTTTGAAAGATTTATTTATTTATTTAAATGGCAGAGTTACTGAGAGGCAGAGGCAGAGAGAGAGAAATCTTCCATTCTCTGGTTCACTCCCCAAATGGCCTCGATGGCTGGAGCTGCGCCAATCTGAAGCCAGGTGTCAGGAGCTTCTTTTTGGTTTCCCACATGGGTGCCAGGGCCCAAGCACTTGGGGCTATCTTCCACTGCTTTTCCAGGTCATTAGCAGTGAGTTGGATGGAAAATAGAGTAGCTGTGATTCGAACTGGTGCCATATGCAGGCGCTGCAGGCAGAGGCTTATCCTACTAGGCCGTAGCACTGGCCCCAAGGCAATTCTTATCAGTAGGTGTTAACCAAATTTGGAACATAGCAGAAATAAAATATGGGGAATGGTGAATTAGAAACTGAATATCATTTCCAAGTTCAGACTTTGGGCAAGATCTAGGAGATAGTGTCATAGGGAGTAGTTGGTTGGGTCTTAATGAGTATCATGTGAGGAGACACTAGGAGCTATATTCTAAGGGAACCATCATTTTGATATCCAGGAATAAAACTGAGTCAAGAACTAGAAAAGAGAAAAGTATGGAGGGACTGGGTGTTGAGTTATGAAGCAGTCCGGGTGATTTTTGTTGGCTAGATTTTATGGCCCAACAGAATACCTGGTTAGTCTCATAGTTGAGATTAGTATTAAGTCTCTAGGAGACTCCGGTTAGACAAAACCATTGCCTCTGATAAGCCCCATAGTCAATATTGGTTGTCAAAGATTAGGACATCACGTGGGGCTCAGATTTCATTCAACACACCGCTTCTGGAGAAGAGACTGTTAGGGACACTGAGAGAAGTCAGGCGTGGGACCTCTTCTCTAATGACAAAATCTTGAAGGTGAACCAAAGCATGGACATTGCATTGACACAGAAGGATGAAAATGGTGGAGATAAAGGTCATGAAGTCGTGAAGTCTCAAAGCACAGATGGGCAAGAAAAAAAGAAACTGATGAGAGAGTATGGAAAGAACCTGGCCCCTGAGTGCTTGTAGAGACTAAGAAAATTGCCAAGAGTCT
Organism: Oryctolagus cuniculus; assembly: GCF_051225735.1. NCBI lineage: Eukaryota > Metazoa > Chordata > Mammalia > Lagomorpha > Leporidae > Oryctolagus > Oryctolagus cuniculus. The sequence goes on from NC_142870.1 coordinate 96,896,883, forward strand.
GTTGGAGTCACTAAACACCCCAGGTGGCTTTCCTGAGAGAGTGGCTTGGTCAGGCCTTGCCTCGTTCCAGAATTCCTCAACTACAGAAGGAAAATGCAGTTCAATAAAATATATTCATTAAATGTAGTCTCCATGGACAGTAAGGGACCATTCAAAACATGGAGCTCATAAGGACCATGGGTGTTTCACTTACCTGTCTTGCTCACGAGACTTTTGGGGATCCTTCTGGGGAAGAGGTCCTGGTGCTCTCCGTATTCTTAGCAGCTCACACAGCACTGGACACTCAGTAGATTGTGGACTTGAACATAAAGGGATTAATTGATCATTAGGAAGAGAGAGCATGACCAGTAAGAAAGTGGTCAAACCTTCTATTTATCTTGTAGAACTTAGTCCCTGACAGGGTCTACCTGGAAGAAATACACGCTCAGCCCTAACACTGGAGTTGGGTAGATCTCTTGTGTGGGTTTTATAAGCAGAGTCCCTTGGACAGCCAGAAAAGATCTTTCAATGTCAGACGTTGGGTTGGCTTCCTAGGGGTACAGGTGTGAGTATGATAAGCTGCATCCTCCGGAGGAATTTAGGGTCCAGTGAGAGCCCCAGCAAGAAGCACTCGGTGGCTGCAGAAGAAAACTACAATCCCCCAGGCGAGCGCCATTTTACTACCAGAATAGCCAGCTGTGTCATTCAGGATGGGCTGGGTTTCACTGTGTGGCAGCCAACGAGCCTGGCACTTCTGTGGTTCCTAAGCACAGTCTTTCGCACCACGCATGTGTCCTGTGGCTGAGCAGCAGCTCTGTTCCCTACTGTCTTCACCCTGGGACCCAGGCTGACCAGGTCACCATTTCTACCTGGGATACTCCTGGTCCCTGCGCACTGGCTCTTAACGGCTGCCCAGGGGTGAATGCATCCCTTGGCACATTTCATCACCTGAGGCAGATCACAGAGGCTCTCTGAATTCAGCAGGCAGAGTAGGTGGGCTCATCCAGCAGGGAGAGGCTGTGAGTGTTGATGGACAGCAACATTGTCTAGCACTTTATCATCTGTAATTTGTTTTTCAACCTTAAGATTTCAGGCCTTGGAGGGGAATTTTGCGACTTTAAAACATTTCTGGAGAAAAAGGAACAGGATATTCTCTCAGAAGCTTGGACTGTGGGGGGAAATTGAAGTACAGGAAGCTTCAGGCTAAGTTGGAAGAAGGACTTTCAGTTCAGCCATATACCTAATGAGGTAGTTGATAGGAATAGTCATAAAGCCACTGCATTTTATTTTTCTATGCAGATGAAAATATCAAATGCTTGTCACGACTAGGCTATTACTGCGAATTTTTTTAAAAGAAGAAAAATGAAAAGATTTTGATCTAATGTCATCTTTATTTCAGAAAAAAAGATAAGAACACTAATTGTTAAGACTGACAAAGAATTAATTTCTAGTTGCATTGAGAGGAAAAAAATTAACAGACTAACAAAATTATAACCTTAACATGATTGAACTCATTACTCTTGAAATGTGGTGCAGATACTTTGTGTTGGTTTTTTAGTTTGTTTATAGAACTGGAAATGACTTGAGTACATTAGTAGTTTATCAAATTAAAATTAATATCATTATGTTTGGGGAATTAAAATGCAAATGTAATGTAAATGCCATTATATATGTTAGAGTACACACTTTTTTTATAAAAATAGTACATGTTTATTATCAGAATTTTAAGTAGTAGGAAAATATAACATTTGCTGAATATTACTTCAGATCGCCCTTATGCCTGCATAGGAGAGTGACAGATGGATTGATAGGCAGAGCAATAGGTAATATGTATATATACGGAAATAATTATCTAAGAATGGGCTCATCCTCTGCCAGCTGGTAAAAGACATTTAATTTTAAACCAAATTACTAGAATCTGAAATGCAGGAATTTTGAATTTTTGATAGATGTTTTTCTCCTTAAGAATCATTATTTTTTAAAGAGCCTAAGCTTTCTGAAAGACTTTTGAATGCCATTAAGACCTTAGCAACTTTACTTTTTAAAACAAAAATGTTTCCATTTTTTGACTGATTTCCTGTTATAGAAGTTGAAACCTTTCACACTTACCCTTCCTTCCCCACTCATTGCTTCACCTCTAGTTTTCTATTCTTTAATTTTGATAGTTTCAAATATACTGCAGTGATGTGCCATTATATAAAGGGGAGATTTGGATACAGACACACATGGAGAGAAGATGATGAGAAGGCACAGAGGGAGAATGCCGTGTGAGAAAGGAGCACCCAAGTGTTGTGTCTACAGGCCAAGGAATGCCAAAGGTGGCTGCAAAACCACCCAGGCAGGTGCCGGGAGGAAATGAGAAAGGATTCCCCACTGCAGGTCTCAGACCAATCATAGCCCTGCAAGCACCTTGGTTTTGGACTTCTAGTCTCCAGAACTGTGTAGCAATAAATTTCTGTAATTTGAAGTCAGCCCTTGGAAACCAACACAGCAACTGTGGATTTTTGTTTCATTCCAATAGCTTGAATCAGTTAACCATCACTGTTTATTCTGATGCACTCATTGACCAAATGTATGCCAGAGGGAGCCCCTTCAAGCTGCCTCATGCATCTTCTTGGGGTGACCTTGTTATTTTTTGAGCATTTCTTTAATTTCTGGCACAGGAAGATCCTGCTCATCCTGTAATTTCTATGCCCTGGCCCCAAGCTCAGTAGCTAAGAGACATCTCTTTCTCTGTCTCACGCTCCTCTCTCTCGCTGTCTGTTTCTGTCTCTGTGCCTGTAATCTAGCTAACCCTCTCACTCATCTGCATGAGGTCATATTGATATTCTTAGCTTCCAGCACCTCCGAGTACATTCTTCTCACCTTTCACATTCTAACTCCCTTTAACTACAAGGACAAATACGGCTCTCATTATGACCCACCTATTCACTCACTTGCTTAAGCCCAAATTATATTTACTCATTTGCCTAAACTCGTAAATTAATTTTAGAATTGCTAATCCATACCAATGAGAAAAGCAAATCTGCGAACCAGAGTTAAATGGTTATTTACAGTTCTTTTATCTTTTTGTTAAGGTGAAATTCAAACAGTGAAACACACAAGTCTGAGGTGCGCAATTTAGTGAGTGTTGATAAATGTATACACTTAGAGTTCACATGCCTATCAATAAATAAAACCTTTTCATCACTCTGGAGATTTCCTCATATCGTTAACCAGTTAATCCCCTCTCCGATGCAACATTTTAAAAAAATTTTTCAACTTACATGATATAATCATGCCTGTTAGAGCATTTTATATAAATGAGGTCATACATTATATAGATTTTTGTGTCTGACTTCTTTCACAAAATGTGAATAATATCTGGAATTCATCCATGTTGTTACATGTGTCAGTCACATTTTAAAATCCACTTAAAGTTATGGTGGTTTATAGATTCTAGGTTTTTCTATATGTGATTGTGTCATTTGTGGATAGGGACAATTTTTCTTTATCCTTTCCAATCCTTACAATTCATTTGTTTTTCTGCTTTGTTGCATGGTATTTTTTAATGAAACTTGTGAAATTCTTTTCTCATTCTTAATCTTAAGGGAAAAAAAATCCAGTATTTCATTGTAAGTATGATGTTAATTCTAGATTTCTTGTAGATGGTCTGTATCAGATTTAGGAAGATGCTTTTATCATGAATGAGTGTTGGATTTTATAAGATGTTTTCTGTATGCATGGAATTTTTTATATGAGTTTTCTCCTTTATTGTGATTTTGTGGTCTATTACATGCTTTTTGTTCTTTTTCTTTTTTAGAGAGTAGGAGAGACAGAGAAAGGGATACAGGGAGAGGGAAGGGGTTGGGAGGGCCATGTGAGAGAGAGATATCTTCATTTATTAGTTCACTCACAAATTGTCTCAACAGCCAGGGCCGAGCCAGGCTGAAGCCAGGAGCCAGGATTCTACCAGGGTCTCCCACGTCGCAGTGTCATCTGCTGCCTTCCCAGGCAAGTTAGCAAGAAGTTGGATTGGAAGAGAAACAGCTGGGACTCAAACCAGCACTCTGCTTTGGGATGCTGGTGTCAACAGTGGCTGCCTAGCCCCCTGTACACAGTGCTGGGCTTTTGTATTGACTGATTTTCAAGTGTTGCATCAGCCTTCCATTTCTAGGGTAAATTTCTCTAACTCATGCTGCATTTAAAAAAATTTTTAAATATATTGCTTTTTTTGGGGGCCATTGTTTTCACAGTTTTTATATGTATTTTCATTTGATTGCATCACCTGTAATTTGTGTTTTTGTATTTTTTTCCATATTTTGTTATTACAGTTATAGTAGTTTACTAAAATAGAGGGGAACACTTCCCTTTCAGTTGTAGGGCTGGTATTATTTTTGCCTTAAATGTTTGATATAATTCCTTTGTTTTATGGTCACTTGGGCTTGGGGTTTTCTGAGTTGGAAGATTTTTATAAGGAATTAAATTTCTGTAATGGGTACAAGATTATTCAGATTTTCTATATCTTCTTGTCTCATTTTGTTAAGTTGTGTATATTGCAATGAATTTATTCATTTATGTTGTAGAATTGTCACAAATTTTATTATTTTAATGTTTCTAAGACATTATCCCATTTTGTAATGTCATGTTATGTTTTTCCTTTCTTTCTTGCATTTTCTAGCTTAGGATTTATCAATTTTGTTGATTTTTTCAAAGCAGCAAACTTGGCATTTTTTAAGTTTTTCAGACATTTGTTTTCCATTTTATTGATTTCTGCTTTTTATTTTTTCCTTTCTTAATTTGGTATTATTATAATTATGTTTTACTTTCTTAAGATAGGAACTTGGTCATTGATTGTAATCTTTTTCTCTTATTTAATATGAGTTTTTGACACCATAAAATTTCATGTAAATACTGCTTTAATTCCAGTAAGCAAATTTGGTATTTTGCAATTTTGTTTTCTTTCTATTAAAATGTCTTATAATTTCTCCATGTTTTCTTTAAGCCATGAATTATTTAGAAGTGTTTTCTTATATTTTATGATTCGGAACTTGTATTTTAAAATATTTTTCTTTTCTAAAATTTGAGACACAGAGAGAAAAAAAGAGAGATCTCCCATCTGCTGGTTCACTCCCCAAATGCCACAATACCTGGGGCTGGGCCAGGCTGAATTCAGGTGGGTGCTGAGAGCTTAATCCAGGTCTCTCAAGTGGGTGGCAGAGACCCAACTGCTTAGCCATGACCTGCTATCTCTTAGGGTCTATATTGGTAAGAAGATGGAATTGGAAGCAGAGGCAGGATTCGAACACAGGTACTGTGATGTGTGATGCAGGTGTTCTAGTTGGGGGCTTAATGGCTAGGCTTTGGGACAGTGTTGTGGCACAGCACATGGCTTTTGTGATTTTGGCATCCCATATTCGAATGCCAGTTGGAGTCCCAGATGCCCTACTTCAGATCCAGCTCCCTGTGGATGATGGCCCAAGTGCTTGGGTCCCTGCCACCCACGTGGGAGACTCAGATGAAACTCCAGGCTCCTGCCTTCTACCTGGCTCAGCCCTGGCTGCTGCAGCCATCTGAGAAGTGAACTAGCAGATGGACGTTCTCTCTTTCTCTCTCTGTGTCTCACACTCTGTCATGTCTCTCTGCCTTTCAAATAAATAAATTTGAGATACAGAGAAACAGGGAGAGAGAGAGAGAGAGAGAGTGCTTCCACCCACTGATTCACTTCTCAGATGGCTGCAATGGCCAGAACTGAGCCAAGCAGAAGCCAGGAGCCTGGAGCTTCATCCAAGTCTCCCAATGTTAACTTTGTCTGATAGTAATACAGCACTACAGGATTCTGACCTATTGCTTTTATAGTATATATATATATTTCATATATATATTTCATCCTTTTTTTCAAGTGATGTATGCCTTTGTCTTTGAGGAACATCTAGCATAGATTACATACACTTGGATCTACTCCATTATACCATCTGCATTTCAATTATATATTCAGTCCATTTATATCTAATACAAATTATTGCTATGACAGCATTTTGTCTACCGTTTTGTGCTTTGATTTCTATTCACTTGCTCTTCTGCTGCTCTTGTTGTCATTTATATTAAATATGTATGGCTTTTCTGCTTTTTTTAAAAAAAGATTTATTTTATTTATTTGAAAGTCAGAGTTACACAGATAGAGGAGAGGCAGAGAGAGAGACACACACACAGAGAGAGACACACAGAGAGAGAGAGAGAGAGAGGTCTTCTATCCACTGGTTCACTTCCCAAATGGCTGCAAGAGTTGGAGTTGAGCCCATCTGAAGCCAGGAGCCAGGAGCTTCTTCCGGGTCTCCCATATGGGTGCAGGGGCCCAAGGACTTGGGCCATCTTCTACTGCTTTCCCAGGCCACAGCAGAGAGCTGGATCTGAAGTGGAGCAGCTGAGACTTGAACCTGCACCCATATCGGATGCTGGCACTGCAGGCAGCGGCTTTACCTGCTATGCCACAGAACTGTACCCATTTTTTGGCTTTAAACAGTCATGTTAGTTGGAGAAATTAAGAACACAAAATGCAAGCTTTTATGTTATCATGTACTGTACTCTGCATTCCTATCTATAAATCTGTTCCATCTGATATTATTCCCTTTCAGATTGAAGAACCTTTTTAACCATTTCCCTTAGTACTATAGCTAGATCTGCTAACAACATACATTTCCGCTTTTATTTTGTATGAAAGTGTTTTAAATTTATCTTCATATCTAATAGAGAATTTCGATGGTTATAAAATCATGAACTGAAAGTTTTTGCTTTTCTTCCATAACTTAGCAATGTTGTTCTGGTTGATTATTGCTGACTCATAACTCCCCCTGCCAAGAAAACAGTGTTTTAAAATAATACCCAGTTTATTTTAGCTAATGTTTTCATGTTTGTTATTTTATTTTGTTCTTTTCAGTGGACACATTGATGGAATATTATATGATGTACCTATACATGTATATACTGTGTAATGTCCAGCCAGAGTAAACATACCTATTTCCTAAAATATTTAGAATTTTTTACGGTGAAAACATCCAACATTCTTTCTTCCAGTTTTTTAGAGAAACATACAGTACATTATCATTAACTATAGTCTTACTACTGTGTGATAGAACACAGATATATTTATTCTTTTCTAGCAATAGCCTTGTACCTGTCAAGCTTTTTTTTTTTTTTAAGATTTATTTATTTATTTGAAAGAAAGGCAGAGGCAGAAGCAGAGAGAGAGAGAGAGAGAGATATCTTCTATCCACTTGTTCACTCCCTAAATGACCACAATCGCCAGAGCTGAGTGATCCAAAGCCAGGAATCTGGAGCTTCTTCTGGGTCTCCCACGTGGGCGCAGGGGCCCTAGCACTTGCACCATCTTCTGTGGCTTTCCTAGGTGCATTAGCAGGGAGCTGGATTGGAAGTGGAGCAGCTGGGGCTCTAATTGGCACCGCAGGCAGCTATTTTGCCTGCTCCGTCATAGCACTGGCCTCTGTACCTGTCACTCTTTCCCCGAGCCTTCTTCCACTCTTCTCTACCAGGTCTCGGATAAACAGCATCATACTCTTACCTTCTTGACTTTTGTAGATTGCAGATGTCAGTGAGATCGTATGGTACTTGTCTTTTGTTTGGCTTAGTTTGCTGAAGATGATGGCCTTCAGTTCCACCCATGTGGCTACAAATGACAGGATTCCAACCTTTTGGTGGCTGCATTGTATTCCATTGTGTATATGCACCACGTATGCTTTATGTGGTCATCACTGGAGGGACACCTTGGTTGTTTCCACTTCTTGGCTATTGTGACTAGTGTTGCAATAAATATGGGAGTGCAGATGTCTCAGAGTTCATTTCCCTTGAACATACACTCGGTGGATCAATTGGCAGACCTATTTTTAGCTTTTTGAAGAACTTCCATGATGTTTCCTACAAGGGCTGCACTAATTTACATTCCAAACAACAGTATGCAAGAGTTCCCTTTTCTACACATCCTTGCTAATATTTACTATTTTGCCTTTTTAAAAATTTTTTGAAGATTTATTTTTACTTATTTGAAAGACAGAATTACAGAGAGAGGGAGAGAGAGAGGGAGAGAGAGAGAGAGAGAGAGAGGTCTTCCATCCACTGGTTCACTCCCCAGATGGCCACAATGGCCGGAGCTGTGCCTATCTGAAGCCAGGAGTCAGGAGCTTCTTCCAGGTCTCCCACATGGGTGCAGGAGCCCAAGGACTTGGGCCATCTTCTGCTTTCCCTGGTCATAGCAGAGAGTTGAATCGGAAGTGGAGCAGCCGGGACTCGAACCGGCATCCATATGGGATGCTTAACCTGCTGCATCACAGTGCCGGCCCCCCTTTTGTCATCTTGGTAAAAGCCAGTCTTACTGGTATGAGGTGGTAGCTCATTGTGGTTTTGATTTGCATTTCACTGATGATTTCCAGGTAGCTGGAATTAAAAGTAGAGGCAAGACTCCAACCCAGGGATCCCAAGCAGTATCTTCACTGCTGCACTAAATGCTCACTCCAGCTTTTTTTTTAACTTAAAATTTTTTATTTTTATTTGGCAAATAATATCGCTTGGTTTGAATGTGTCCCTAAAGCTCATATGCTAGGAATTTAATATGCAAATTCCTGTTAATGGTATTTGGAAGTAAGACTTTTGGGAAGTGATTGGATTAGGAGGCCTCCACCCTCATAACTAGATTCTTCTGTTCTTGGATTATTGGGTTACCAGGGGTGTGGCTTTGTTATAGAAGCCAACTCTCTGTAACACCTGACTTTCTCTTCACATGATGCCTTCCACTGTGTTATAAGGCAGCAAGAAGCCCTCACCAGATGCTGGGAAGACCCTGGTGCCAATGTCTTGGACTTCTCAGCATCCAGAATTGTGAGCCAAACAAACTTCTGTCCCTTATAATTGATTCCTTATAGTTTTGTTGTAGTAATAGAAAATGTACCAAGACAAACATATTTTGGTGCACAATGTGATGCTGTGATATATATATATATATGTATATATATGCAAATACACACACATATACAGATTATAAAATGATTAGGTTAGGCTAATCATTGGTGGGTGATTAAACTAAGCTAAATTAACATATTCATTATCTCACATATTTTTTAATGATGTGAACATTTAAAATCTACTCTTAGTGATTTTGAGATATATACTACTTTGTTATTAACTATAGTTACTGTGCTGTACAATAAATCTCAAAAGCTTATTTTTGTCTAACTGAAGCTTTGCACCCTTTAACCAGTATTTCCCCATTCCACCAATGCCCAACCTCTGATAATTATAATCTTACTTTCTGCCTGTATGAGTTTGACTTTGAAGATTCTATGTTTAAGTGAGATCATGCAGTTGTGGCCATTTGGAGAGTGAACCAGCCGATAGAAAATCTCTCTCTCTCTCTCACCTTCTCTCTCTCTTTTTCTGCCTCTTCTCTCTATAGCTCTGTCTTTCAAATAAATAAATAAATATTTTAAAATTTTTATTTGAGAGACAGAGATGATGGTGGTGGTGAGAGACAAAGGTGGGGTGGAGAGAGCAACAGCTCCCATTTGCTGGTTCACTCCTTAGATTCCTGCAATGGCTGAGATTGGTCTGGATCCAAAGACAGGATTTGGGAATGCAATCTAGGTCTCCCTGTGAGTAGCAGGAACCCAATTATTTGTTCCATCATCACTATCTCTCAGAGTCTGCATTGGCAGGAATCTGGGGTCAGGGGCCAGAGCTGTGAATCAAACCCAGGTATTTTACCTTACACCTTATACCAAAATCCAATCAAAATGGATCAAAGACCTAAATCTATGACATGCTACCATAAAATTGCTACAGAACATTGGGGAAATTCTGCAAGACATTGGCATAAGCAAAGACTTCTCTGCAAAGATTCCAGAAGCACAGGCAATCAAAGCCAAAATTGACAAATAGGATTACATCAAGCTGAGAAGTTTCTGTACTACAAAGGAAACACTCAACAAAGTGAAGAGGCAGTTGACAGAACAGGAGGAAATATTTGCAAACTATGCAATTGATAAAGAATTAATATTCTGAATCTATAAAGAGCTCATGAAACTCAACAACAACAAAACAAATAATCCAGTTAAGAAATGGGCAAAGGACTTGAACTAGCGTTTTTCAAGAGAAGAAATTCAAATGGCCAACAGACACTTGAACAAATGCTCAGGATCACTAGCCATCAGGGAAATGCAAAACCAAACCACAATGAGGTTTCACTTCACCCCAGTTAGCATGGCTCTCATACAGAAATCAACAAACAATAAATGCTGGAAAGGATGTGGGGAAAAAAGGAACCCTATTCCTCTGTTGGTGGGAATGTATACTGGTGCAGGCACTGTGGAAGACAGCGTGGAGATACCTTAGAAACTGAATATAGACCATGTAGACCTACCAGATGACCCAGCAATCCCAATCCTGGGAATTTACCCAAATGAAAAGAAATCAGCATGTGAAAATGTTATGTGCAGCCCTATGTTTATTACAGCTTGATTCACAATAGCTAAGGTATGGAATCAACCCAGATGTCCATCTACTGTTGACTGGATAAAGAGATTTTGGTTTATGCACTATGGAGTACTACTGAGCTATAAAAAATAAAAATTATTACTTTCTTTTGCAACAAATGGATGCAACTGGAAACCATTATACTTAGTGAGACAAGCCAGTCCTAAAAAGACAGATACCTTATGTTTTCCCTGATCTGGGGTAACTAAAAGTACCTAAAATGTAATGTATTGAATGAAATGGACATTTTGTGATTTGATGATTGTTTATAGCCTTTGTCTCCACTGTTGAGGAACAGTATTTGTTTCTTTATACTATTTTGTTGAACTTTTTACTTTGTGTAGGGTTAATCTTATGAGTATAAAGTATACTAAAGATAGATCTTTGTAAAAATTAAGAGTAGTAATAGGAGAAGGAGGAGGAAGAGGGTTGTAGTGTGGGAGGAGGGAAGGTAAGGTGGGAAGTATCATTATGTTCCTAAAACTGTATATATGAAATACATGAAACTGGTGTATCTTAAATAAAATTTAAAAAAGAGAAATAGCACAAGAACCATTAAGCTGGAAAACACATTGGAGATTATCTTCTAATGTAGTCCCTGGGTGGATTTTTCCCAAAAATATTATGTATGGACCAACTATTCTTTAAAAGAATATTTATTGGGAAGGAAGACATTTCTCTCTGTCTCTCTCTCTCACTGTCTAACTCTGCCTGTCAAAAAAAAAGATCTAAAAAAAAAAAAAGAATTTTTATAAGTGATTACAAATGGTGAAGTGGTGATTCAGAGAGAAAAATAAAATCCGTTGTTTTAAAAAAAGAAATGGGGTGTAGGCATCTAGTCAGCTAGATTGAATGCCAACTTCCCTTTATTTTTTGAATGATTGACATTCTAACAAGTGTTAGATGGTATCTTATTGTAGCTTTTAATTTTCATTTTCTTGATGACTAGTGATGTTAAGATGTTTTCCCATACCTGTTGACCTTTTGTATGCATCAGAAATGCCTATTCTGGTGCTTTGCACAGTTTTAAATTGGGTTATTTGTTTTCTTTCTTGAGTCATTTGGATTTCTTAGATAAGTTGGTTGTGCAGAAGCTTTTTAGTTTCATACAATCCCATTTGTCTATTTGTGCTTTTGCTGCCTGTGTTTTTGAGGTCACACCCAAAAAATCACTGTCCAGACTAATGTCATAAAATGTTTCCTGTATGTTTTCTTATAGCAGTTTCAAAGTTTCAGGTCTTATGTTTAATCCATTTTGAGTTGATTTTTGTGTATGCTATGAGCTAAGGGTCCAGTTACCTTCTTCTGCCTGTGGGTACCCACTTTTCCCAATATCATTTACTGATTACCCTTTGTGTGTTCTTAGTACCTACATCAATAATTAATTGACTGTAACTGTGTGGTTTATTTCTGGAGTCTCTATTCTGTTCCATTGGTTTATTTGTTCTAAGAGATGTTCTTGATTTTTTATTTGAGTGAAGTTCAGATGATAGGTCAAGACCATGTTGTGTTTTTTGACAGTGATAATGTGTTGTGGTGGGAAGTTCCCTGGCTTTGGAGTAAAATTAACCAAGGTGCCCACAAATGAAGAGTCATAGAAATATCATTCAGAATGTTGTTCGGTCTTTGAGGTGAATCTAGCTGCTCACTCCTATGCACACTGCATTTATTTTGCCTAGAAATACAAGTTCTGTGCAGTTACATACCTGTTGATGGCCTACTAATAAGCATATTTCCTGCAAACTGGCTCTGAATTTCTCTGGAGAGGTGCAATGAAATGTTTAGAGCATTTTGTATCACAGTCAAAATCCATTAGTAAGAATAAAAAAGCCACCATATGGTGATGCAAAACATTTTTTATCCTCTACTTCATTTAATTAATTTTCAAAGTGCTAAGGAATTTGCATTCTCTGGTGGTGAGCCCTGAGGCTGGATGGGTACACATTTAAAAAGCCACACAACTAAATCAAATATAGCCAGTGGTAGCCCACTAACCTCCAACAATTACTATAACTCAGAAAACTCTAGAATAAAATTTACTTTTGTATTCTACATAAACAAAGGATTCACCAAGTGAATGAAGATTAGCTGTTTAATGCAATCAAGGAAAGAAATTCCTCAGATAATTTATGCATTTAATTGCTGTAAACAATAAAGATACTAATAAAAGCGTAATAATAATTTTGATTAATTAATGATTGGATTAATTTATATGTGAAGATGAGCTACAGCTTTCTTACTTGAGGCTCTCACAATATGGAAAGAATATCAGACTAAGCTCCCAAAAGGAGTGTGGATAAAATGCTATAAGGGTTCAGAAGACAGCAATTGGAGATTGACACTGAGAGCTAATGCTCACGGAAGTCCTACTAAATGAGCAATCCTGGAAAGCCTGGCTCTGGAAGAACTACCCGTAAAGCTGGTGGGAATTTTTCCTGCCTCTGAGCAGGGCTTGTCCAGCATCTCAGACTAGCTTTAGTTGATGGAACAAAGAATTCTGGGGGCCGGCCCTATGGGCATAACAGGTAAAGCTGCTGCCTGCAGTGCCGGCATCCCCTATGGGCACTGGTTCAAGTCTCGGCTGCTTCACTTCCAATCCAGCTCTCTGCTATGGCCTGGGAAAATAGTAGAATATGGCTCAAGTCCTTGGGCCCCTGCACCTGTGTGGGAAGACCTGGAGGAAGCTCCTGGCTCCTGGCTTCTGTTCAGCGCAGCTCCAGCTGTTGCGGCCAATTGGGAAGTGAACCAGCAGATGGAAGGCCTCTCTCTCTCTCTGCCTCTCCTCTCTCTGACTTTCAGGTAAGTAAATAAATCTTTAAAAAAAGGAATTCTGAATATTTATTTAGAGAGGAGGTCTAGGACTTCCTACTTTAAATATGATGGAAAGAAAAAAGGAGAAACTTAGACTGTATGAACTCTACTTCTCTGGTATGTCTTCTCCAAGTGCCAATGCAGGTAAATACTTGTCTTGAAAATGCAAAGGAAGAAGCTATCAAATGTAGGAATAGTTTTGGTAGGAAACTCTTGAAATTTCAGGTGTTTGAAGAATTTGTAAGTGAGTGTCTTAGTAGCAACAAATGAATGCTGGTTTCTGGTTTTGGGCTATCTTTGTCGGGATCCTCAGGGAATTATGGGGAATGGAAGAAGCACTAGAAGAGGGATGTAAGACTTGGTGACAAACTGGTAACCCAAGCATCAGTCCTAGATGATAGTATTATTTATGAGTGTGCAATAATGAAATGCAGCGGACTCACTAGATTGTACTGAATAAATTGTCTTTTCTTGATGGGGATATGTTGTAACTCAAGAGACTGCACTAGAACAGCCCTTGTTTAGACTGTTGAGGAGAAGTTCTCTTAGTTTTTTTTTTTTATTTCATTCTTTCTTTTTTCCTTTCTCTTTCTTTTTCTTTCTCGGATCAAACAGGAAAGGGAAGAGGAATAGTGAGAGGGAGGGTGCAGTGGGAAGAATTACCATGTTCCTAATATTGTATTTATGAGATACATACAAATAAAGAAAGAGACAGCATTAAACAACATATTCATATTTCCAAGATTGCATAAGGGTGTCTTTCTTAAATGATTTTTTTTTAATAAAATAGAGAAAGGCAAATAGGATGTTAGTATCAGGAAGTGCCTTCATAACTGGTCAAGGAAAAAATTTAACTCCACAGAAGGCTAACTAATGTATAGTTGGTAACTTTTATGTATAGTTCTAAATTCTTGTCACATAGAGTGTGCCTCTGTGCAGGTCAAAACCCAACAACATTTAGTTTAGCGACTGTTGTGTACCCGGACCTTTTTTGGGCATGAGAACAACACTGACTTACATGTTCATCACATACTGAACACTTTGTAAACTTATTTTATTCTTGCAATAATTTTATCACAGCAATATTATTTTTTCCATTTAATAGAAACAGGAAGTCAGAGAACTACTTAAATTTGACTAAAGTTGGTCGCATGACCAGGAAATGGCAGTGTTCATGTACAAACCTTGTTTTTTTGATTTTTCTTCTTTGCTGCCCATTTTTTTCTTCATTAATGATTAGACCAGGAAAATGAGTCAATAGGCATATAAAATGAATGCGGAAGAGCTACTGATGTGGGAGCATGCTTAACGACAGAATTAGTATCCAAAAGAATGTTAATAGGCTGGAGCAAATTTAATCAGAGTGCATTTAACAGGGACACATGTGAAATCCTGAGCTTACTTCCAAATATCCAGCTGCACAGGGCAATGTGGCTTAGCAGCTGCGTGAGCTCAATATGATTCAATAGTGTGACATAGCTGCCCTGAAAGTGAATGAAAGCCATATCACGAGATTTGTATGAATCCGATGTTCCAAACAAGGGGATAGATTATTCTGGCCGGGCCACATCTGGAATCTGCGAGGCATTTTGGGCAGCACACCTTTGGAGGGCAACAGACAGGCTTAACCGGACTCACGAAGTCTCAGTATCATTTTTCTTTCATTCTTTCCATGGGTATATTTTTGAGTGCCTGTTTTATGTAGGCATTGTGTTAGTGCACTGAGGAAATGGTAGATTACAAAGCAAGCCCTGATAACTTCCATTTTTACTGGAGAGGCAAAAAATAAACACTTGAACAAATAAGTATAATACAATGCCAGGCAGTGAGAAATGCTAGAAGAAAATATAGCAGTGGAAGGGGACAGTGAACGGGGTGGAGCCTCTTTCAGATAAGTTGGTCAAGAAATACATCCCTGAAGATTTGACATTTGGTCAGAGACCTGAAATAACTCAAGGTAGGCCTCCAAATGGAAGAAGAAAACTCCCTGCTGAGAAATAAGCAAATCCGAAGCCCTGAGGTGGGAGTTTGCATCCCATCTCCCACAAGGTAGCCAAGGATGCCATTGAGCTCTGTGCCCTGTTAGCAAACAATGATGCAAGAGGAAAAGCAAGACTCTAGGCTGTTCCAGAGCCCAAATGAATAAAGCATTTCAAGAAGAGTGGAGCCACCAACATGAGTAAGATGAGAACAAAGAACTGGTCACTGGACTCGGCAGTGTGGAACTCGTTGATGATCTTGTTCCTCATTAAACTTAC
The DNA here is from genome assembly GCF_051225735.1 of Oryctolagus cuniculus. Classification (NCBI taxonomy): domain Eukaryota; kingdom Metazoa; phylum Chordata; class Mammalia; order Lagomorpha; family Leporidae; genus Oryctolagus; species Oryctolagus cuniculus. The sequence continues at coordinate 96,912,449 of NC_142870.1, forward strand.
TTGGAAGGGCCTGAGGACATCTAACTCTGGGGAGACAAGTGTGAGAGCAATATTTCTCCAAGTGTTATTGTGGGCCACCTGAAGACCTCTGAAAACTCTGTAGGGATGTGGGCCTGGCATCTCCATCTTTAGCCTTAGACATTTCTTAGTCACCCTAAAGTTTGAAAACTACCAATTTAGGGATTGCTAGTTGACATGAAATATTTACAGTGTTGTTGAACAGAGGCTAAAAGAAGACTTCTGTGACATTTGAGATTGAGCACTGAAATGCAGACCATCTGAAAGGAAAATGCATTGTGTCTGACAGAAACCATGAAGCAGAGGCTCAATAGCCACTTTTGGGGGGATTATTTGGAGGGAATTTAAACATGCGGCATGAGAAAAGTTTTGCAGTAAATAACCTCCTAACCCCATACTGCCATTATTCTGAATGTAAGCAGCAAACACTCATCCCTGCGCTAAGTAGCTGGAGAAACACTGGTTCCAACTAACCTTGTCTGTGTCTGATTTGACTTTTAAAATGCAGATGAAAGACATTTCTCATTTGCTCAGTCCCAGGGCTGGTTAGGGTTGCTAAGTGACAACCTTGAATTCAACATCTATGAATTCAAGAAAAAGTGGAGAATTACAATGTCACTGAATAATGGCAAAAAGAAAAAAGATAGTCATAGAGACAGTTATATATATCAATGTTAGCATGTTCCTATTCCAACATATCAGGAACATCCTAGAAGTCAATTCCCTGGCGGTTATTGGCCCTTCTTAGGAAATCAGGGGAAAAGCACCAAGTCAGAACAGAGATCTTGGATGTGTTAGCAAATGAGATGTTCCAGAGTTTGTGTCTCACAATTAGCGCAGGGGGCTCTTTCGCTGGCCCGCAGCGTTTCCCACATGAGGCAGAGTCTGGGCCATGGACCTCCTTGTTTGGGGAGGCATATGCATCTTTGTGGAGCTGAGCACACAGCTGTAGGGGGAACGCGTTGCACACCCTAAGGTTATAACCCCCTTCTCTAAATTACTGTTTACTGATGTGGGAGAAAAGGACTCCTGGCATAGCCCAATAATTACCCTTGGCACAGCTGAATAATTAATGAAGTGTTAAAAAGACTCTGCCGAAGTTTCTGCATCTGCCACAGAGGATGTGAAAGTACAAGAAACCTGCCCAAGCAGCCAAGGTGAAAACACACATGGCCTGCCCTGTCCTCCCAGGGGAGAATCCGGTGGGGAGCGAGAGTGAATGAGTCTGTGAAAGAGAAAGGGGGCTCTTACTATCACAATGCTGCCAAATTTCTGAGGACACAGAATCCTAACGTGGTACACTTTTCACTTCCCAGTGACTTCTCCGCCATGATTTAGAGGTAGGTCCTGGGATATGAGCAAAGAAATTCATATGTAGAAACAACTGCACTTCTCTCTCTCTCTCTCTCTCTCTCTCTCTCAATTCAAACACCGTATTTGTTAAATCAGCACTTTAAAATAATTTGATGATGATCACGCCAGGACAAATAATTCCTGGTACTCAGCTCCTGAAATTTCCTGGAGGTTGCAGGCTGGCGTTCCGCCTAGTGAATAAGATATCAAGAGTACTTTTTTAGCTGCAAAATTAACAAAGGAAGGAATAAATATTATTTTTCCCTCAAAGGGCCCAGTTTGGAAAAAGCCCAAGGATTAACTCTTCGTGCCTCAGTCTGATTTCACAGTGTGTCACCTCTCGCACTCGTCCTCATCAATCACTGACACAAGCCCAGGCTCCAGACAGGCCTCTGGGCTTTCCCAGGAATCCCTGCTGCTTGGCTGGAAAGCCGGGTCCAGGCCAAGGATCGCAGCTCAGGTAGAAGCTGACTCCAGCTTCAGGCCAATTTCTGAAGCAAGGCGTCTCTCTGCTCATATATAGGGCAGAACTGAATGCTGGGAGAATGGGCTGGTGCTGGCTCATTCATGGGCCTCCCCTGCCCTCTCCTTCCCACTTCCCCTCTTTAAGTTCTAGTTCAGAGTACCAGGAAGGCATTGGACCAGTTCCGTTTCATTCACTCTACCCTGGTCCAGTGGGTGATAAATTGAATTCTTCCTCCTGTTTCTCCCTCGGTCTTGTGTGTATACATTTCTTTGTGATCACAGTTTCTTCTTGTGGCAGCTAAGGGGGAGTATGGGGCAAGGAGTAAACCTTGAGGAATTAAGGTGCAGGCTGCTCTATTTTTTTCCCTCTTCTTTCATATGAAAGTGGTTACAGGCACATTTTTTTTAAAACCTCTCAGCAGGAATTGCAAAGTTTTCTCAGACATCACCTAGCAACAAAACCCAGCAAAACATTCGCAAAGCAGTTTTTGCAATGCAGCCATCATTGACTGGCAGGACTGACTTGTGGAAGGCTGGATTTGCTATGGAGGGGGAATTGAATGCTTTCTTCTTAATTCAAGTAGAATGCTGAGATGTGCAGTCTGCATCCTGCTTGAACCAAATTAATGTACATTAAAGAATAAACCATAGTGCCCATTGTGAGTCAGAGGCCGGAAGGATTCAGCAGAATTCGATGATGGGCCAATTCTCATTGAAACCATGTAAATTGAACTTTTAAACTAGTTGTTTTAAATAAAGCCCTCCAAGACCGATATAACTATCCTGTTATCTTTCTATATTACATAAAATATTCTGGGCCATTGGACAGAATAAGAAAATGTAAGTCTATTGGGTGATAAGTTCAGAATTCAGCTTGAGGGCTGCTTAGGTTCTTCCTTGAAAATAATATTGATAAAAATCCCACTCCCAAAGGAAAGGGAAGCTGCTTTGTCGGGCTTTGACAAAAGTCAAAGTGGCCAGGCATAATGCCTATTAGCATTCAAAATCTGCTACTTTGGAATTTGGGTATAATACCATATGTAGGTCCTTGCTGTAGGTCTTTTCCCTTGCAGGTATATGCATAAGGACCTTGCAACAAGATCATTATGTTTCATCTTAGAACAAAAAGACAAAGAGATCCAAACACATAGTATCTCCATTTTCTGTGGTTAATAGCCTTATGTGGGGACAATATATCAAGTAAACCATTCAGACATGAGGATCTTATTTTTAATATTTGATCAGGACAAACCAACTTCATGCCTTTATGTTAGTAATAGAGGATGTTCTTTACCCTGCTCAGTACTTCATGAAGATAGCAAAAGGATGTATTGAGTGGGACTAACTCCCTTTATTCAGTGAAAATTCTGTGAAGTTTGCTGCATGTACGCATGTGTACGCGTGAAAGATGTATGGTGTGTTCTCATATCAGACTTCAACTTTTGCTCACCCAGGAACTAACAGGACCCAGGAACATGTGGTGGGAAAAAGAACTGTGGTCTAGTTTAGATTTTCTCCCATGTGTCCCATATGCTTATTGTTGCCTGCAATGTCAACTTTTTAAAATTCATATCCTACCAGTTACAGAATTGCTCTGAACACATGCTCTTCTGTTTGCTCAAAATGGGTGAATGCTGAGTCCTTCTCAGTTGATTTGTGGAAAAAGCTGTGCTTCCCCCCACCCCATTGTGTGCTGCGAAATGTCAGTTGTCTACTTGACAACTAGCTGTCTTCTCCCATCTCATGTAGATGTGAACTCTTGGACATCTTTCTCTCTGTTGTGGTCAGATCTTCTGAGCAGCGGAAACACTGCTCTGAATCTTTCCTATTCAAAGAGTTGGCTGCAGGCAGCAGCAGCAACATCATCTGGGAGAGTTTTAGGAATACAGAGTCTCAGGCTCCACTCAAGAACTACTGAGTTAGAGTCTTCAGTTTCACAAGTTGCCCACAGGGGATTCACGTGCACACTGAAGTCTGAGGAGCATTGCAAGTATTTTTGGTTCAATGATCCACTTCCTATTGGAGTGCTAGCTGAAAATGGATCTTCCTATTGATATCTCCTGTAAACACCACTAAGCAATCCCAATTTTCAATAATACTGAGGTGAACTGAGAAGCTGAGACACAAGCACAATGAAGAGATTGGAGCAAAGAGGCGGAGATCGCCCAAGGGTCAGCCAGTGTCCTCAGACAGCGCGACCCGTGGTCACATGACCTAGGACGCACTCAGGTGACTCCACTGTGTATCTTGTTATTACCTATCTTAGGGAACATTCCACATTTGTCTTATATTGCAGTTATTATATATATGGCAATTCTCCTGTGAGATAAAAAGCTTCTTGAAGCAGGAAAAGTACCCCTACTTATCCCCTTCACATCCCTAGCCCATTATGCTTTTATCTCAATAGGAGCTCAATACATGATGGTGTATTGATTGTTAACGTTTGTCTGGAGATGTGGTATGTTTAAGAGTCACAACATTGCTCTCTCTATAGAAAGCAAGGAGCTTAATGATCACAACGTAAAGCACTGAGGGGAAAGTTCCTTGATGACTCTAGGCATTCGGGTTACATCGAAAAAGGTATAGCTTTTGGCCAAATTAATCTTGGCTGGAGTGAAATTACCAAATGGACTAGATTCGCAAGGCAATGATGAAAGATGCTATAATTTTGGGGGCATCTTTTTGATTTTGAGCATCCAAATATGAAGTGTATATCCAAAATAATCTCAAAGAAGTAAGAGTCTAGGAGGGGGTGAATATTGTGGCACAATGGGTTGAACCGCCACTCGGGATGCCCATATCCCATATTGGAATGCATGTGACGGAGTCCTGCCTCTGCTTCCCACCCAGATTCCTGCTGATGTACACCCTGGAAGGCAGCAGATGGTAGCTTAGGTGCTGGTTTCCTGCCACCCATGTGGGAGACCTGGCTGGAGTTCCTGGCTCCTGGATTCAGCCTGAGCTTAGCTCAGACCTCAGTGTTGTAGGCTTTTGGAGAGTGAAGCAGTAGATGGAACTTTCTCTCTTTCTCTCTCTCTCCCTTTTAAATAAATAAATGAACATTAAAAATGCTTTTTTAGAAAGTAGAGATATTTTAATGGTTTTCATGACTCTCAATATTTCTGTTGGAGGTAAGAAAAACCAGAGTTGTGGTGTGGAAGCATGAAGGGAAAGGATTTGCTACACGTGGAGAGGATTGACATTGACATTGGTTGTGCTGGACATTGAACAATGTATTGTGCTTCTTTGTCCATAAAATTGTTTATTGTAAAGAACATTCACAACCTAATACAACCCAAAATGTAAAATTCATAGTTTATCCAACAGAGTACATGGGGGAAGTTTATTTATATTTAGACAATGAGACAAAACTTGTGAATGGGAACATAACTAATTCTCAGTCACACCACCTTTACATCCATATGCATATGTGGTACTATGGCAGTGGTAGAAAAATGAAAATAAAATTCTGTCAGTTGCAATCCTGGAAACCCATGTGGGGAAAGGGATGCCGAAATAGGCAACCTGGTTTTACCTGATGATGAAAAGCAAAAAGGCACAGTGACATTGCAGAGTTGATACAGATTACTGTGTATATCACCTAAAAAGATAGATGGCCAGATGAGAATTTGCATCCTTGTTTAATGGAGGTAAAGTGTTCTTTTAATAGCAGGGTTGCAGGAACCAAAAAGGAATAGTTAATAACTAGAGCTGCACAAGTTTCAGCAGCATGAGATTTTGTTTATTGCTACAGGCAAATTTGCTGCCTAATTAGTGATTCTGAAACAGGTAAAGGGGAAGACAGCTGCTTTTCCAGACACTGCATGCCTCGCTGGTCCCCGGTGACCAGATGCCACTGTTGATGCTGATGAACCAGAGAACTGGGAGAGTAGCCACACCCACTCCGACTCTTGGAACTAACATGTTGGCTCAGAAAACCCGCAAGGAGGGGGCTTTCTGTGGCTGCCAGGCTGAGGTGGAGAGCACTGTGGGACGTAGACAAGCACCTTTGCCTGCTGCTCAGTTCAGAGTTCTAAGAGGGAGCCCTGAAGGCGGTCAGGAAATGAGCTGCTGCACGTTTGAGCCGCCTCTGGCCTACAATTCCCAATTACAGCACCATTCCACCATGCTGCACATTTTCACAAAATAACTAAAGGAAACTCTGGTTGGTGAGCTACAGTTTGATAGTTTTCCACTCACTTTTTTACCCACTGTTTCTCTGAACACTCACACGATCTTTGTGGGGGAAGGCAGGGTTGGGATTTTTATTTCTATTTGTCAGATGGGGACATTGAGGTCCAGAAAAGTAAATGTAGTTGATCCAAGTCGGTGATGCTAATCACAAACCTGGAATCACACCTGGTTTCTAGTTTCCCACCTCCCCTACCAAATGTGAACGTAAATGGCTGGCAAATAGGTGAAAAGGTGACCACTTTCACCAGTGTGTCAGGGACATGCAAATTATAGTAGCAAAGCTTTCAACGTTTTGGAAAAAAATTAAAGTTAAACTATTCATTGTCAACAAATAGGTAGCAAAACATACTTGTTGGTGGTCATGTAAACAGATAAAGTTCAAATCATGGCACTTGTGGCATTCCATGTCTACTCATCCACAACTTAGCAAAACTCACATTTCACACAGAGCTGTGTACAGAGTGATTTTTTTGCACAGTCATAAAAAACTGGAAACAACATTAAATCCTACTCATTTGGGAATTAATAAATGAATATGACATATACATGTGTATATATATAATGAAATATATTGACATTCCTTTAGAAAGAATAAGATAGATACACATGTACTGAAACAGAAAATTCCCCATATTAATAAGAAAATGAAATGAATTCACTGTAATACATATTTTCTGAATTTTAAAAAGAGTTGTGTGCATATACACATATAGAAAAATATTCATAGAAAAATTGTCTGTGAGTACACAGACGGAGCTACAACGGTGGTAATTTCTGGTAAGAAGAGTGATAATATGGAACAGGCAGATAAACAGGATCACTTTACACCTCATATATTCCCGTATTATTTGACTCTCATAAAAATTCATTTATGTATTATTATAAAATTAGAAATGTTTACAAGGGAAAGTTAATTTTCCCAGGGCTGCCTTTATTTCTTGCTCCCAGCTGGCCACTCCCCTGCAGTGTGTGCTAACCAGAGCCATCCCTGTGTCTCAGCTGGAGCTTAGCAGGATGGCCCCAACTCTGCATCTTCATGTAGCAGAAGATCCAGACACTCAGAATCATCTTCACTTTCTTTTTTCTTTCTTTAAAGATTTATTTATTTATTTGAAGGCAGAGTTACAGAGAGGCAGAGGCAGAGAGAGAGAGAGATTCCATCCACTGGTTCACTCCCCAGATGGCCACAACAGCTGGAGCTGTGCCGATCCGAAGCCAGGAGCCAGGAGCCAGGAGCCAGGAGCCAGGAGCCAGGAGCCAGGAGCCAGGAGCTTCCTCCAGGTCTCCCACGCGGGTGCAGGGGTCCAAGGACTTGGGCTATTTTCTACTACTTTCCCAGGCCACAGCAGAGAGCTTGATTGGAAGTGGAGCAGCTGGGACTTGAACCGACGCCCATTTGGGATGCTGGCACTGCAGGCGGTGGCTTTACCCACTGTACCACAACACTGACCCCATCTTGATTTTCAGTCACTGCACTATGCCAGATCTTCATCAAGCTGTGTATATAAAATGTTGTGCTGATTTGAAAAAAAAAAAAAAAAAAAACTTTGCTAGTTTAGTGGTTTCAAAGTACCTTTTGGCAGTAAAAATTATATTTGAAAGCCCAGTGCCTGAGAAGGCAAAAATGGAGCTGCTGTCATTGAAGCTGAGGGTGAGAGGGCACTTCCTTATCAACTCTCCCTACTGAGTTCTAAAAAATTGGGGCCAAAAAATCCAAAGAGCTCCATTGATCAGTTTGAAGACCGCTGATACCATGTCATTTTATGAAGAAACTAGAGTCCAGTGAGGTGAAATAACTCCACCAAGGTTACACAAACGCTATGTGCAGGCAGCCTTTGCATCCGCGGGTTCTCAGCCTAGTTCTGTGGACCTTCCCCAAATGGCAGCTCATCTTTCAGGCAATGCCAATTAGCCCTGACTTTCCAGAGCTGTTCAGAATCAGAGAGAGCAAATGGCACCTCTGTGAATGTTTCCTTATCCTCTTAGCTTCTTCTCAATATTGTAGTTCTTCTTTGCTTTCTTTTCCCAGTCAATCTCTTCCTATTCTGTTCTACAAGTGATTCTTTGCAGAACTGATGACATATGAGTATTATAAACCCGTTCATAGTGTTCAATATGTGAGGGTAGCATATTTTTAAGGAGCTCCTGTTGGTCATGTGCTACTTAACCACGCCAGCCACAGTTGAAGCATTACTTGGAATCTGTTCATTAATAGCAGACCACACACACACACACACACATGACTTACTCCCTCAGACCAAAGAAAACCATAAACTTGGCCGGCGCCGTGGCTCAATAGGCTAATCCTCCGCCTTGCGGCGCCGGCACACCGGGTTCTAGTCCCGGTTGGGGTGCTGGATTCTGTCCCGGTTGCCCCTCTTCCAGGCCAGCTCTCTACTGTGGCCCGGGAGTGCAGTGGAGGATGGCCCAAGTACTTGGGCCCTGCACCCCATGGGAGACCAGGAGAAGCACCTGGCTCCTGCCTTTGGATCAGCGCAGTGCGCCGGTCCCAGTGCGCCAGCCGTGGCGGCCATTGGAGGGTGAACCAACGGCAAAAGGAAGACCTTTCTCTCTGTCTCTCTCACTGTCCACTCTGCCTGTCAAAAAAACAAAAACAAACAAACAAAAAACCAAAAAAAAAAAAAACAAACAAAAAAAACCAAAAAAACCCATAAACTTAGGTTCTTGTTTTCACCATCTTTTATCTTTTATAAATGTTCAAATAGAGATTTCCCCTGTACACTTCTCAGACACCTTGTATGATTAACTTCTTAATTACTTTATCTCAAAGATCACTGGGTAAAGATTACAAAGCAAAGCTAATTTCCTGGTGCCATTTTACTCTGGGAGATGAGATAGTAAAACTTGTTACTGTCATAACTTTTCTCAGTTTGTAGTATCCAGATGGTGCTCATGCTGGTCCATGGGGAGCCACAATGACCCATGCTGAGCACTGAGAACTGGGGTGTGAAAAACCTGTTAGTTCTCCTGCCTGCACCAATAGCTTTTACCTAGATTAGCTGATTCTCATCCAGGGTTACTAACTGTCAGTCACATTACAACTATAGAGGATTTGCAGAATTATAGTGATGCCTTCAACTTATTTTCCAGTCAATAAGCACTTTACTTAGCAACACAAGTCACCCTTAAACTTTATAAAAGTCAATCTTTTACCAATTAGAATAATAAAAATCCTAAGAGTAGGATTGGATTGGATTGGATTTGTAGCTAGTAAAGCAAAAGTCACCATCAATTGTGGCTCGGTTGGCTATTAGAAATTAATCCCTTTAAAATGAAACTGTTGGTAACATTAGCTTTACAATATGAATTTTAATATCATAGCTATCCTAATTATCATTATGGCCCATGGCATGCTCTCTGCCTCTCTGGCAGTGAAGGGTGAGACCAAGAATGCATTGTGCTCTAGTGCACACAGTACCAAGAGATGGAGACTGTCCGTTCCTTCCAGCTTTAATCCTCACGTCTCTGGGACTGAATTTGCTAATCTGTGGAATGAAGGGATACGACTAGACTCACCTAACGTGGACTATCTGGACCTCTAAGTGTTCATAAAGGAGACAAGTGTAAGCTAGGGACCATTTTCAGCGTTTTAGAAAGTCTAGGGGTGGGCATTTGCTGCAGTGGTTAAGTTGCTGCTTGGAACACCCACATCCCATATCCGAGTGCCTAGTTTCAGTCCTGGCTACTCGGCTTCCAATCCAGCTTCTGGATGGATTGGAGACAGCAGATGATGGCCCAAGTACTTGAGGCCCTGCCACCCATGTGGGCAACCCAGATGGAGTTCTGGGCTCCTGGCTTCATCCCAGCCATCTCTGGCTGTTGCATGCATTTGATGAATAAAATAACACATAGGATATCTCTCTCAGTCTCTGCCTTTCAAAAATAAATTGACATGTACCAATGCCATCTCACTGTTCCAGGTGATCAATTTCAGTTCACAGTTGGTCATGGTGGAGGGACTGGGAGTCAAAGGGAGCACATAGACAAGTCTAGTACCTGCTAACGCTAACCGATGGAGTAAATAAAGGAGAGAGTGATCCAACATGGGAAGTGAGATACTCAGCAGACTCATAGAATGGCAGATGTCCTAAATAGCACTCTGGCCTCAGAATCAGCCCTAAAGGCATTCGGATCTGGCTGAAAAGCCCATGAGAGTATTTCAGGCATGGAAAGCCAAGACACTCTGGCAAAAGATCTCTGTGAGTGAGATCCCAGTGGAAAGAACAGGTCATCAAAGAAGGAGGTACCTTTCTCTGAAGGGAGGAGAGAACCTCCACTTTGACTATGACCTTGTCTAAACAAGATAAGAGTCGGAGAACTCAGAGGGCTTCCATAGCCTTGGAAACTCATGACTGGAGCATAGGGAGATTACTGATGCCATAGACAGGAGTGTCAATTGGTAAAGTCAACAACAGGAGTCACTGTGCACTTACTCCTCATGTAGGATCTCTGTCCTTAATGTGCTGTGCATTGAGATTTAATGCTATAACGAGTACTCAAATAATATATTTCACTTTGTGTTTCTAGGGGGGTGCAAACTGTTGAAATCCTTACTTAATGCATACTAAACTGATCCTCTGTAAAAAAAAAAAAAAAAAAAAAAAGAAATTATCAATTCCCAACTTGACTCTCACTGGGATTAAACATGACAATAGGTCTGCTCTGATTTCATCATCATTTAAAAAAATCATCTATTATTTTTCACTTTATGTTTCTGTGTGGGAGCAAACTGTTGAAATCCATACTTAATGTATACTAAGCTGATCTTCTGTATATTAAGATAATCGAAAATGAATCTTGATGTGAATGGAAGGGGAGAGGGAGTGGGAAAGGGGAGGGTTGTGGGTGGGAGGGACGGTATGGGGGGGAAGCCATTGTAATCCATATGTCGTACTTTGGAAATTTATATTCATTAAATAAAAGTTTAAAAAAGAAAATAAATAGATGCAACTCCTTTGAAGGTGTAAAAGAAGTGGTATGTTTATATTGGGTGTGGCCCTCTAAGCAAATGAATGCATCAGCTATCCAATTAAGTATTTACCTTTATTAATTTTAAAATTGTTGATGATTATTTTTTACTACATGGTGCATTTTATATGAATAAAAGAGAAGACATGATGCATCAGTTAATACATATGGTCTTCCAGGGAGGAAAGTTCAAGCTACAAAACACACAGGAGATCTCCGTGCTTCTTAGTAGTGAAAACTTAGGAAGCCAGGGTCTGGAAGATCCTCAGTCCTTGCAGTAGGCAGCTTCTGAAGCGACTCCTCCTGGTCCCTGATTCCAACGAGTCCATCCTCCAGTCACCTTCCCTGCTCCCCCACTAGCTGGGTGTGGCCTGGACTTATTCACTGCCTATGGGCTGTCACTTCGGAGTTGAGGATATCGAAAGGTATGTTTCCATTTTGGATCTCTTGCTCTGAGGGGCACCAGCTGCTATGTCCTGGGGTGACCCTGTGTAGGGGCCCAGAGGTGTAGGCCAGGAAGCAGGTCCTGTACTAGCTGAGTCCTGGGATGGCCGAGCCTCAGTTGACACCTTGATGGCAGCTTTGTGACTGAGCCTGAGCCAGAACCGTCCACCTAAAGCTCGCTCAGATCCTTGACGGGGATAATGAATGCTGTTGTTTCTGGTCTCCAAGTCTGGGATTTTCTGTTATACAATAATCGTAACTTACAAGGTCTTATTCAAACCTCTCAAAGTCTTCATTTCTAGGCACTTTTTAAAGAATTTTAAATTTGACAAGAGAGACAGCTAATAGAAAGAGAGTTGATCACTACTAAAAGTGGGAAAATGAGGGAGAACAGCAAGAACAGGAAACTCTGGACAGGCAGAGGGAAGATGAGCCACTGGGCCCAGGAGTGCTCGGCTGACTTTGAAGAACTTCAGCAAGTAGAAGGACCAGTCTGTGCTGGGTGAGAGTGAAAGTTGTTTTCATGTCTATGACAGCTGGGTGGGAGTGGCGCGGGTGTCACAGGGAGCCTCTCTCTCCATGTCAGGATAGTGGCCGGCGAGTTTCTACTTAGAGCTTCCTCCACGGATCATAAATCATCGCAACTTCAGTTTATGGGGAAAGGCCTTGCTCAGTATAAAAATCTGCCTTGTGCTCTGAGCATTACGAAAATGATGGGGCAGGGGGCGGTGAGCAGAAGTAGGACAACAACCTGTGAATTAAAGACAGAGTGCCTAAGATTGCTAATACACTTTGACTAAGAAAGGTTTATACTAGGAATATAAGTGTGGTTAAACATATAAAAGTATTTATGATGATTCATTAATGCAATAAAACAGAAAATTTCTATGATAATTCAATAGATATTTATTGAAATTTTTCAGTATTTAACATTCATTCAGGATAAAATCTCTTAGAAAAATGGGAATAAAAGTGTACTTTTTCACTTGATATAGGACATCTACTAAAACCTGGAGCTAATATCATATTGAGTGGTAGACTAATGAATGTTTTCTCCAAGACTAGAAACAAGACAGGGATGCTTGCTTCCTCACTGATGGAGGTATTATCCAGTGTAGTAAAGCAAGAAAAATATGTAAAAAGCATGAATATTGGAAAGAAAGAGGTAAAACTCAATTCAAGAATGACACAGTCACATACGTAGAAGATTACTAAAAAATCTGAAAAGAACAACTAGAACTAATGCATTTATCAAAATCAGGGATACGGGTTAAATACAAACTACATTGTCAACCAAGTCATGGAAATTACAGAAAGCATATCATCTACAAAAGGCTGAAAAACATGACACTTAAGGGTATGTTTACGGAGCTGGCACTCTGGCAAAGCGGGTAAAGCCACCGCTTGCAGTGCCAGCATCCCATATGGGCGCCTGTTTGAGTCCAAGCTGCTCCACTTCCGATCCAGCTCTCTGCTATGCCATGGGAAAGCAATAGAAGATGGCCCAAGTCCTTGGGCCCCTGCACTCCTGTGGGAGACGCAGAAGAAGCTCCTGGCTCCTGGCTTTGGATCGGCGCAGCTCTGGCTGTTGCGGCCATCTGGGGAGTGAACCAGTGGGTGGAAGACCTCTCACTCTCTGCCTCTCCTTCTCTCTCTGTGTAACTCTGTCTTTCAAATAAATAAATAAATATTTTTTAAAGAAAGGGTATATTTATGAAGTGTATACACTGAAAATCAGAAAGTGTTGCTGAAGTTAAATAATACCTAAATAAATGGAAAGATATACCTCACTCATGAATCAGATGATGTAATTTTGTTAAGACATCCATCAATTCTCCCCAAATTGTTAGATCAACAGAACCCCCCGCCCCCACCTCAAATGCCACAGCTTTTCTTTTTAAAATTGAGCAACTGACTCTAGAACTTATACAGAGATGCAGAGGATTTTGTATATCCTTGTATGTAAAAAAACCTTTTTTTAAAAATTTTTATATACTTGAAAGGCAGAGAGAGGGAGGTAGAGAGAGAGAGAGAGAGAGAGAGAGAGAGTCAATCCATTGGTTCACTCTGTAAATGCCCACAGCAGCCAGGGCTGGGCCAGATTGAAGTCAGGAGCTCAGAACTCATTGTGGATTTCCCACGTGGATGGCAGAGGCCCAAACACTTGAGCTATCATCTGCTTACCCCGCAGGTGCATTAGTAGGAAACTGGATCAGAAGTGGAGTAGTGGGGATGTCAATTGGCAATCCAGAAAGGGATGCAGTTTCCTAAGCACTAATCTTAACCCAGTGTTAAGATCTTAACACACTCCTCCCAATTAAAAATTATTTAGCTTTCATTTATTTGAAAGAGTGAGTAGTGAGAGCAGAAGGATGAGAAAGTACCTTGTTTTGAGATACTATAAGGCTACAGTAATAGAGTACAATATTAGTGTAAAAATAAACATACAGATCAATGGAGCAGAAAAAAACATCCTACAAAGAGGCGTAGGCATACAAAGTTAACTTATTTTTGACAGAAATGGTGAGGTAATTGAATTGGAAAAGGAATGTTTTGAACAGATCATATTGGAAGAGCTGGATATTCTATTGGGAAAAAATGAACCTTGAATTTTATCTCAGATTATATATAAATTTTAACCCAAAATACACTGTAAACCCAACAAAACTAAAACTATAAATCTAGAAGAAAACACATGGAAAAAGCTCCATGAGCTTAAGGTGGGCACAAATGTGTTTTTGCAGGACATAAAAAACATTAAACACGTAAGGAAAATATTGATCAAAATCAGTTTTCCAAGTCTATTCAAATTAATCCTTAATAAAATATAAATCTTCTCATTTTCTAATGATACTATCAAGAAAAAACAAACCACAGAATGAGAGAAAATTATTATAAAACCTACATCTAAAAGATTCATATCCAAAATGTAAAAAGAATTTTTTAAAATTTATTTGAAAGGCACAGTTATAGAGAGAGTGAGAGAGGGAGAGATCTTCCACTGGCTGGCTCACTCCCCAAACAGCTGCAATGGCTAGGGTCAGGTCAGACCAAAGCCAGGAACCAGGAGCTTCTTCCGGGTCTCCCATATGGATGCAAGGGCCCAAGGACTTGGGCCATCTTCCTCTGTGTTCCCAGGCCACAGCAGAGAGCAGGATTGGAAGTGGAGCAGCTGGGACTAGAACCAGCTCCCACATGGGATGCCAGCACTGCAGGTGGTGGCTTTACCTGCTATGCCACAGCGCCAGCCCTGACATAGTTTCAATCTTCTTTACAATCACAGGTTTAACCCTCCACTAAATAAAGACTTCAACAAGTTGTAAGTAGAAAACCACTGTTTCTCAAGAATATAGACAAAGCTACAAATAATTATCAGATCTCAAAATACCAATTTCACTCATATGCATTACTTTTTTGTACCCTGTATGGTAGTTACCACAAATCAGTAAAAACATAAGATATTTGTCTTGTGGGAGCTGGCTTATTTCACTAAGCACAATGGTCTGAAGTTGCATCTACTTTGTTGCGAAAGAAAGCATTTCATTCTTTTTTATGGCTATGTAGTATTCCACCATGTATACATACCACAGAGTCTTCATCCAGTCATCAGTTGATGGACAGCTGGGTTGATTCTATGTCTTAGTTATTGTGAGTGAGCTGCTATAAACATGCAGGTACAGATAATTCTTTAGTGTGCTGATTTCATTTCCTTTGGGTAAACTCCCAGGAGTGGACTAGCTGGGTCATATGATAGATCTATTTTCAGATTTCAATGCTGTCTTCCATAATGGTTGTAATCATTTACATTCCCATTATCAGTGTATTAGGGTAACTTTTACCCCACATCTTCATCGGTATTTGGTATCAGTATCTTCACCAGTATCTTCCACAGATACGGTGGGATGATAGCCATTCTAACTAGTTTGAGGTGAAATCTCATTATGGTTTCTATTTGCATTTCCCTGATGACTAGTGATCCTGAGCATCTTTTTATGTGTCTGTTGGCCATTTGTATTCCACCTTTTGAAAAATACCCATTCATATCCTTAGCCCATTTCTTAACTGGATTGTTTATTTTGTTGTTGAGGTTCTTATCTATCCTGGATATTAATCCTTTATCAGATGTATAATTTGCAAATATTTTCTCCCATTCAGTAGGTTGCCTCTTTGCTGTGCAGAAGTTTCTTAACTTGATGTAATCCCATTTGTCTAATCTTGCTTTTATTGCCTGTGCTTCTGGGGTCTTATCCTTGAAGTCTTTGCCTATGCCAATGGCTTGCAGAGTTTCTCCTGTGTTTTCCTCTAGTAATTTGATGGTTCCAGGTGTTAGATTTAGATCCTGGATCCATTGTGGATTTATTTTTGTATAGGTGTAAGATAGGGGTCTTGTTTTGGACCAATTTTCCCAGTATCATTTGTTGAAGAGACTATCCTTTCTTCAAGGATTGATTTTAGCTCATTTGACAAATGGTTGTAGATGTGTGGAATAATTTCTGGGGTCTCTAGAGTGTTCACTGATCAGCACACATATTTTTCTTCTTCTTTTTTTTTTTTAAAGATTTATTAATTATTTGAAAGTCAGAGTTACACAAAGAGAGGGGAGGCAGAGAAAGAGAGAGAGGTCTTCCATCCACTGGTTCACTCCCCAATTGGCTGCAACGGCTGGAGCTGCACTGATCCGAAGCCATGAACCAGGAGCTTCCTCTGGGTCTTCTCATGTGGGTGCAGGCACCCAAGAACTTGGGCCATCTTCTACTGCTTTCTCAAGCTATAGCAGAGAGCTGGATCAGCAGTGGAGCAGCTGGGCCTCAAACTGATGCGATATGGGTTGCCGGCACTGAAGGCGGCAGCTTTATCCGCAACACCACAGCACTGGCCCCAGCATGCATATTCTTGTGCCAGTACCACGCTGTTTTGATTATAGCTGCCCTGTAATATGTCTTTTCATTGTATTAGGTATTACAAGTACTCTAGAGGTAATGTAAGTATATGAGAGGAATTCTGTACAAATACTACAGCATTTTATACAAAGGACTTGGGTATCCACAGATCTTGGTGTCCAAGGAGGGGTTCTGTAACCAGTATAAAATTTTGTACTTAAATGTGAAAGTTTAAAAATTAAGAATAAACATTAAATCAATAGAGAAAGAAGGAAAAAAGACTATCAGTTTAACAGAAAATTGAAGTGAAAAAAATAGAAGAAAGGAATGGTAAATAGAAAGGAAAATGAAATGGTAGAAGTAAAGCCAAATATAGCAGTAATCACAATAAAAGTTAATGGATTAAACTCAAACATTAGAAGGCAAGGATTAAAGGCCATGTGAAGCCAGAAAAAGATTTAACTGGCTATGAAATGATGTAGAATAATAAATACGTCTTGAACAAGAACAATAATCTTGGAAGGGAAGACTTTTTTTTTTACTCTTCCTAAAAATGTGATTAGAAACATTGTTTACTTTTTATTCATTTATGTGGTTAAAAAAACACCTAGAATTATTCCTCCTTTAGGTAAATTCTAGAGCAATTTTTTCTGGTTATTAAATGGAATGTCTGAAACCACTCGCATTACCCTTTTGTTGCTGATTGCCAGCATAGGCAAATACAAGTTCTGTGACTGGAAGGATATAAACCTCAGATTTTATGGCAAAAAAAAAAAAAAAAAAAAGAAGGCAAGGATTATTGGAACGTATTTTTAAAAAATATTCAGCTACATGTGCTCCTTAAGGGATACATTGAAAACAAAGTCATACAAAGAAGTCAAAAGTTAAATAATAAACGATACAAAAATGAAAAGAAAATTGGTGTAGTACCATTAACTTTGGAAGAGAATTTAAGGCGAAGCCATTAATTGAAATTTAGAAGGAAAAATATCAACAATAAGTGGAACAAATTTAGTGAGACTATTTTAGCCTTGAGACTGTACATACTAAATTAAAAAAGAAATTTTGTTTAGAGTAGGAAACTTATATATTGCTCTCAGAAACTTATGAATTCAGGAAAATGCTTTTGATCAATAAAACTAACATTTTAATCTAATATATAGAAATAGATTCCTGCACCTGACAGAGAACACATTATTTTCCAAGCAATCTCTGAATGAGATCCAATTTCTCGATTTTATTGTATCTTATGTGAACTACTAGATAGAAAATTTTACATGTTTTATGAGTACTTTAAAAATAGACCATTCTCAAAAAATGGATCAAAAAAGGTAAAGTATGAATTAAAACAACACTAAGGACAAAAGATGAGATATGATTATAGACTAGAGATTTTTTTTAAATGTCAAAACTAATACAAGCAACTTAAATCAGTAACTGAAATTTTAAATGAGGTAAATAGTGTGGTAAAAAGATGTATATGACTAGAATTTACTCAAAAATAAAGGAAAAATTAGATTACTCTTGGTAATAAATAATCTCCAATCCTCAATCTTCCAACATGCCCTTAATCTCAAATTCATCAAGCTTTGATAATGGACCTAAAGGCAAATGTTCTTAAACTCTCAAATAGAAGGTTGGATTAGTTATTTATTATACTGTAGAGATCCCTGAGTGATGACTGGTAGATCATGTGTAGTAAAGTAAGTAGCTGGTGGTGAAGAAGGTAGAAGTCTCTGTTCTAGCAATATCAATTGCTAAAGTCTTTTGAATTTTTTAGAGCATTCATTTAGACCCCTCTTTACCATTTATTTGCCAAAATCATCTCTAAAATCTTCTAAAACAAATTCAATTTTATATGACAACTGGTGGTATAAGATGTTATTCCTAAGCAGCCA
This sequence comes from Oryctolagus cuniculus, assembly GCF_051225735.1. NCBI lineage: Eukaryota > Metazoa > Chordata > Mammalia > Lagomorpha > Leporidae > Oryctolagus > Oryctolagus cuniculus. The sequence goes on from NC_142870.1 coordinate 96,930,690, forward strand.
GAGATGTGATCCTTTAATAAATAGATGTGAAACATCAATTTAGAGGGGAATATTTTTGACTTGGACCTCCTAGGGATCCCCATAATCAATGTTGTTTCCTCTTCATTGTGGGAATAAACTGGCAAACTGAAAATAAATAAAATAGAGATTAAAAAAAGAACTATGTGTCCATTAGATTTTTTTCCCCAATCCATCAACAAGAAAATGGCTTATAGGCTGATTTCCAGAGTTGAGTCTTAGGTTTTGCAGTTCTTTGGAATATGCAGTAAAATATACCTTAACATCAGTAGGTCAATCTGCACTCCCTGCCCAGTATCTTTTGTATGGCAAAAAACTTCTGGTAGTATAGCAGAAGTGTGTCTCCTGGTTGTTTCACCCAATACTTTGAGTACTTTATTACAACACAGTAGGATCATGATGGCTTTTAATCATGTTAAAATGGCATAGAGGAAAATCATTGTGAATATAATGAAGTTCTCAGAAGTTATTTCAAAGAAAGGAAATCCCCTTCTCTATACATTTTCCTTGGTGTAACACTGATAACCTCCTAATTTCCAGTTCAGCAAAAATGGGAAATGTGGATTTGGAAAGCATAGCATATGCACTTCCTAGAGGTACACTTTATATGGTGTTTGGTCTGAATTAAAAGCAAAGGGTGTATATTGAAACACTCAAAAGGAACTTGAAATTGCATATTTCAAGCACACCTTTGAGCGTTTTACTACCTGGTATTACAGAACTAACAAAAGGCTATAGGGATGATGGCAGTTTTTTCTACCCACTTTCTGGGGAAGAAAATCTAAAATGAAAAGACACAATAGAAGGCTGTAAGATGGAAGGAGATTGTTGTGAAGGGAATATCCTTGGATTTGCTTTTTATCATTTACCCAGAAATCCAGAACATATTTTACACAAAATCTTAGATACAGAGCTCTTAATGACCCTGACTGCAAGTCAGCTCAGACATGTGAATTTCTCCTTCTCTGTCTTCATCTTCATTTTCTTCTTCTTCGTCTTCGTCTTCTCCTCCTCCTCCTTCTTATCCTCCTCCTCCTACTTCTCTCTCTCTCTTTTGACATTATGAGTAACCAGGGGGCATATAAACTCCAAATGAAAACAAAATTCTGTGACTTGGTGAGACAAATGAAGCACACATTTTTGGTGACATGCGTGATGAAGGGAGGTACAAAATGAGTAGGCCACTGAAAGTGGCAGAGATGAAAGAACACTTTCGAGTTCATACGAAGTTTTCTTTGCAAAAAGATCAAACAGTAGTTGAAAGTATGTTTAAAAGCTGCATTGTGGTGGAAACTTTTATTCTGAAATTCTTCTTTAGCTATTCTATTTGAAAACACACATTAGCTTTAGGTTAGCATCAGATATGGAAATGTCAAAATGACCATGGTCTCAGTAGGGATAAAAGGGAAAAATGCGTAATTGTTGTAAAAACACATCATTAACTATATTTGCACCTCAGGTTTACAGACCTTGAGAGTAGAAGTTGTTTTTCTTTGACATCACAGACCGTTCCATCCTATGGGACAATGAACCCCTAATGTTTGGCTGGGTGTGCCTGGCCCTTTTTCTTTGAAGATATTCTGATGCATTGCGCTGAAGCCTTGATTGGACTGATTGTTCAGAATGTGTTAAAAAATAGATTTCCTTTTAAACAGTAGTAGCATAAAATAATCCCACAAAAACAAACATTTGAAGATTTTAGTAAGAATAGTTTAACTTTCTGAAATAATCTAATTATGTTTTCTTTAAATCAAAGGGACAGAGTAGAACCACCAACCAACTGATGCTGATTTGAATAAGCCATGGATTTGTTTCTCTCAGCAGCTTAATATAGAGTTAAGAAGACATGAAGTGAATATATGTCTAGGATAAATTATGTTGGTGAGGATGACATTTTCAATGGAGTCTAGGTTTATAACTATTATAAATCCAGGTTTGCAATATTCTCTGGGTTCCACTTAATTCTCAGACCTCGTGTATAGCATTCTTGGTTGAAATTAACCTGGGCTTACCCATTGAACAGCTTTTCAAATTTGTATTAATACAAACCTTAATTTTTGAGTGATATGCTTCTTAATGAGAAGAACTACATTTGTCTTCTAATAGTATTTTCGGTTAGTTGTAAAGAAGAAGAGCTGGGATGTGCAGTGTTGTCAAATGACTCTCCCATTCTTTCTTTCTTGTATGTCTTAGCCCTTCTTTGTTACATTTGCTCTTTTTTAATTTAATTTTTTATTTAATAAATGTAAATTTACAAAGTACAACTTCTGCATGTTGTGGCTTTTTCCCCCTTAACCTCCCTCCCACCCGCAGCCATCCCATCTCCCATAACATTTCAGGTCACAAAGTCAATGCCATAAATTCCATTTCTTCTCTCCTATTGCCTGTCCACTTGCCTAGTATTTTTATTTGTGGGAAGTGATAAGAAATCCAAGACTTAAAAAAAATTTTAAAAAGTAGCAGTAGGGGCCAACACTGTGGTACGGTGGGTTAAAGCCCTGGCTTGAGGTGTCGGCATCTCATATGGGTGCTGGTTCAAGTCCCAGCTGCTCCATTTCCAATCCAGCTCTCTGCTATGGCCTGGGAAAACAGTGGAAGATGGCCCAAGTCCTTGGGCCCCTGCACCCACATGGGAGACCCAGAGGAAGCTCCTGGCTCCTGGCTCCGGATCAGCTCAGCTCTGGCCATTGCAGTAATTTGGGGAGTGAACCAGCGGGTGGAAGACCTCTTTCTCTTTCTGGATCCACCTCTTTCTGTAACTCTGTCTTTCAAATAAATAAAATAAATATTTTTAAAAAGTAGTAATTTGGGACTGGTGCCATGGCGTAGAAGGTTAAGCCTCTGCCTGCAGTGCCAGCATTCCATATGGGTGCTGATTTCGAGTCCTGGCTGCTCCACTTCCAATTCAGTTCCCTGTTGAAGAGCCTGGGAGGGCAGCGGAGGATGGCCCTAGTGCATGGGCCCCTGCCTCCTATGTGAGAGACCCAGAGGAAGCTCCTGGATCCTGGCTTCAGCCTGGCCCAACCCTGGCCATTGCAACCGTTTCGGGGAGGTTGTGCTCTCTTGCACACACTCCTCTCTGTGTCTCTGCCTTTCAAATAAATAGGTAAATCTTTTTAAAAAGTAGCAGTAATTTATTCATAATTTAGATTCTCAGTTCTTTTATTATAAAATGTAAAACTCACTTTCTCAAGCATACACTGTGTGACAGACATGTCACCCCCATCAGCTGTATTCTAAGAGAACCCACACCCATTTTAATTGGCCTCCCTTCCCTGGCTGCCTGGAAGGTTGCTACACATTCCAATGGGGAATGACATGCCAAGAACTTTCTAGGAATGTCATCACTGCCTGTGTGTAACGAATTCTTCCAGGGCAATTTGAAAGGGGGTTGAGTGAAAATAAGAAAAAGAAATGAAAGAGTTTAGGACTAAAAACAGCCATTTACAGAGTACCTTATATATATATATATGTGTGTGTGTGTGTGTGTGTGTATGTATAGTATGTTTATGTATATATATATTCATTTAAGCCCAACAATAATCTTATAAATTATGTATTTTCATCTTATTCCAAAGCTTGGATTAGAGGTGCAGAGCGGTTGAGCAACACTTGAAACAGAGGAGCTGGGATTCATGCCCAGGTATACTTGACTCGCAGCAGTGTTTATTAGCAGGAAAGCCGTGACAGATTTCGTTTGTATCAGTGGGGAGTCACGAGTCAGCCCATTCTGTGCCGTTGACCCCATTTTTGCCAAGTAAGTGGGCGAGGAAAGGAACAATAATTTGGGTGTGTCAACTCAATTATGTCAAAGGGATTACCACACCGGCACCCAGAAATGATCACATACCTCCGGAGTGTAATGACCCAATGTTAACTGTTCCTAGATGTTTTATGTAATTTCACTTATATTTGCAAGAAAAGAGCACCAATTGTCTTACGCACTTTCATATCTGGTGATTATCTCTGGCTTACCGTAAGTGAAAACATTTCTGTTACAGTTTTGGTTTGGCGGAAAGAATAGCACTCCTAGACTTACTTGCTCATGTTTTGGAGATATTTTCCAAAGAAGAAATTGGGAGAAAGCAAGGGAAGGAACTAGACACCCCCAGATGGAAACGTCCTTGAGTGTTCCACATTCCTGACAGTCACGGGGCAAATGTTCATCAGGGGTTGGCCCATCCTTCACTTAGGTTTAGAAAGGCATAGAGAAAAGTTAAAGGGAAGTCGATATGAAAGGCAAGGATAGGTGGTGAAATAATGATGGGGAATTTCTCTTTATTTCTTAAAGACTTATTCATTTATTTGAAAGTCAGAGTTGGGGAGAGAGAGAGAGAGAGAGAGAGAGAGAGAGAGAGATCTTTCATCCACTGGTGCATTCCCTATATGGTTATAATGGCTGGGGCTGGACCAGGGTAAAGCCAAGAGCTTCTTCCAGGCCTCCCACATGGAAGTAGTGTTACAAACACTTGGGCCATTTTCTACTGCTTTTCCCAGGCCATTAGCAGGAAGCTAGATTGGAAGTGGAGCAACCAGGACACGGTGCCCACACAGGATGACAGTGTTGCAGATGGCAGATTTACCCGCTATACAACACCTGCCCTTATGATGGGGAATTTCTAGTTGCTCTGTAATTACATTCTGGATTTGTGTCTCCACCACCACTGTGGTTTATGAATAATACATCATGTGATATGATATGACAGGGGATGTTGAGAAAGAAAATCTAAACACATTGCATCTTTATTTCTTTTATTAATCTTAATGATCTACCATGACTGAGACATTGTGCTAGGAATTTAAAGTGAAGTACCCTTCGTTTATTGGCTGTGAGTTAACGGAGGGTACATATCTGGTCCCATCTCTCATGGACAGTGCCAAGGAGAGCATGGAAAAGACCAACTATGTGCTCTCCATTTATATTCTTGGTGGTCCTCAAGACGTAAATGCTATGTAATAAAATGTACATATAGATTTTTTTCTATCAGGAAGCAAACTCTCTTCCTTTTCCTCCTGCAGATTTAAACAGCTGAAAACTGTTGAGACAACGATGAGGACCTATAATTCAAGCACTACCTTTAATAGGTATGTAAGTTAGCTCCTCCCATGTGAGTCAGATGAAAAAGTTTATAGAAAGCGGGCAATAAACTTAATAAGGTGTTATATAATATGCAGAATAAATATTAGTACAGTACACGAACCTAAATGACAGCAATAAATTATAAAGCCTAGCATGCAATTAAAATCACTAATGGAACACTGTACAGAGAGAATGTGCTCATTCTCAGATCATCAGATCAGTCAAAGAGCAGCTCTTCGATGTCAGAGCCACCACTTGAACTAATGACACCCTCTTAAACTTATTTTTAAACACTGTCTGTCATGCAATCGCTATTCTTTATGAAATTTCAGTTCAGTTTTAGCATATGTTATACATACTAATAAAGTATATCCACAAGGCAGAACGGTCCCTATGGTCAAGAGAGATAATCTTCAGGTCTACACTCAAGTGAATTTTGCTGATGTCAACCCTTTGGAAAGATAAACAATAGCTTAACTGCGAGTGACTAGCATGCCAACAGTGTGTTAGTTTGAAAACTTAGAACCAAACAGCTGCCTGAAATTTGACAATTCTTTGATCCTGCTGCCATGCAAACCATGATGCCTGATTTTTTTTTTTCTATAAGGCTCTGCTTTTTTGGCTTGGGGCTTTTGTGACAGTGAATGCAGGTGTCAAAAATCATTTACTTCATCCTCATGTGTTCAAATCTTAGTCATCTTTCAAGAGCCAGGTTAAATGCCATCTTCTCCCTCAAACTCTTTTCCCTGTCCCCATTTGGAAGTAATATCTCTTTTCTCTGAATTTCCATAGCATTTACTTATACTTCATTAGGGCTTTTCATTATCTATGGTATGGTATTATGTGATTGTTACAGACCTTGCATATTTTATAATGATATTTCCATAAGATATGTAGATATTTTTATGGATAATCTATCCCTTTATTTGTTTTAATAGAGGGACGTGTCTCAGAATTAGGGAAGCAAAGAAATGCCAGCTTACATAGATATGAATATTTACTGAGAGCTTAGTATTTAAGTGGGGGATATTTGAAAGATGATGAATTGGCTTTGTAGTCTGATGACATTGGCACACAGAAGTATCCTTTCTATGTGTAATCTAAAAAGTTGACATCTGTCAGCTATCTTTTTTCCTTTCCTAATAATATGCTTTTTATTTTATTTTTAATCGATACAAACATTGTACATATTTATAGGGTAACATGCACTGTTTTGAAATATGTATGTATTGTATACTGATAAAAGAAATATTCACTTATGCACAAGGCTTCAATTCCATGTTCCCATTTGAATGAGAAGAGAACAAAGGAATGTCTTCCTGTAGCCAAGGAGAAAAAGCTCATAGAGTTCATGGTAGAAAAGAGAAATTGAAACTGATCTACTCACCATTAGAGACAGGGAACTTTTTGGTTTCTGTGACCATGAAGGAGTGTCACTTGGACCTCCTATCAAGACACAGCACGCTTGAGAGTGCAATTAGCAGAAGATTCCAGATGCTGCAACTTTGGGATCTACCATGGTCTTCAATTCCAAGTTCATGCTCTTCTAGGGTTTTCCCCAACCAGCCAGTAAGTGGGCAGAGCAGGGGTCCTGCGCCCAGGACTCTACTGAGAACTCTTTGTTCTGGGGCACCTCTTGGCCTGGTTAGCACTTTCTCAGGCTACATTGCAGTCTTAGGCTCTCCCTACTCAAACTTCCTTCCCTCTCCTTACACAAGAGTCAGATCAGCATTGTGATATGAAAACTTCCTTCCTACTGTTCCTTCCTTCATGAAGAAGTGCACATCTTTTTGCATTTCCTTTTATCAAAGATTTATTTTATTTATTTCAAAGGCAGAGTGACAGAGAGAAAGGGAGAGACATAGACAGAGTCAGAGAAAGAGAGCTTCATCTGTTGGTTTACTCCCCCAGTGGTTGCAATGACTGGGGCGATGCCTGGAACAGGCTGAAGCCAAGAGTCTGGAGCCTGGGGACTGGAACTCCAACTGGGTCAGCAACATAGATAGTGAGCAAAAGTATGTGGGGGCATCTTCTGCTGCCTTCCTAGGCACTTTAGTATGGTACTGGCTCTGAAGCAGAGCGGTTAGGACTCAACTGGCATTCTGGCATGGGATACCAGCATTGCAGGCGGTGCTTTAATCCACTGTGCTAAAATGCCAGCCCCTATCTGGCGCTTCTAATTCTACCCTTGTGTCTGTGTCCATGAATGCTGGGACTGAAACACCTTCAGACTAGCTATCATTTTAGCCAACATCTTACCAAATTAAACCTGCATTTGCACATCTATGAATCTAATCATTTACTTGAATCATTTCACAAATATTTTGACCATTTAGTATGTTCTAAGGACATCTACTTCAGACATTCAGGATATAGGAATGAACAAAGCAGATGAGATACATGTTTTGGATACGGTTTACATTTTTTTTTTTTTGTTAGGCAGAGTTAGACAGTGAGAGAGAGAGAGACAGAGAGAAAGGTCTTCCCCTTTGGTTCACCCCCCAAATGGCTGCTACAGCCCGCGTGCTATGCCGGTCCGAAGCCAGGAGCCAGGTTCTTCCTCCTGGTCTCCCATGCAGGTGCAGGGCCCAAGCACTTGGGCCATCCTCCACTGCCTTCCCGGGCCACAGCAGAGAGCTGGCCTGGAAGAGGAGCAACTGGGACAGAACCGGTGCCCCAACCGGGACTAGAACCTGGTGTGCTGGCGCAGCAAGGCGGAGGATTAGCCTATTGAGCCGCGGAACCAGTTGCAGTTTACATTTAAAATGACATTAGTTGACTTTTTTCATTTACCTAGTATCTCATAAGGTTGTGTAGCTCATGACGATTTCTCATTTTTAGCAAATTGCTGTCTCCAGAAGTCTCTTTTAATTTTTTTTTTAAATTTATTTGACAGGTAGAGTTATAGACAGAGAGAGAGAGAGAGACAGACAGAGAGAAAGGTCTTCCTTCCGTTGGTTCACTCCCCAAATGGCTGCTTTGGCTGGTGCTGCACTGATCCGAAGTTAGGAGCCAGGTGCCTCTTCCTGGTCTCCCATGCGGGCGCAGGGGCCCAAACACTTGGGCCATCCTCCACTGCCCTCCCTGGGCCACAGCAGAGAGCTGGATTGGAAGAGGAGTAGCTGGGACTTGAACCAATGCCCATATGGGATGCCGGCGCCACAGGTGGAGGATTAACCAAGTGAGCCATGGTGCCGGCCCCTCCATAGGACTTTTTTTGTCCTTTCTCTTTTCCTTCCCCCTTTGTATCATTTCTTACTTCTCTCCTTCCATCAGAATGATTAATGATATGTACTTATAATGAAAGAACATTTATAGATGGGAGTAGATTTGGAGACTGTACTTATAGAAAAATGAAGGCAAAGCACATCTTGTAAATTGGAGAAGATGGTGGAATGCTGACACATCACCAACACAGGACAGTGGAAAAGAAGCTACTCTCTTTTAAATGATTCTTGATGAGAAGGCAATGACTGATTGTGTAGCTCAAGTTGAATGGAACCCAGGTCTATGGTCATTAGATGAAGGCTTTTTCATGTTAGTTCTCACATTGGGTGATTAATAGCGGGAATTTTAAAATTCTTGACTTTTGACTTTTTTTGGAATTTGGAGTCTTTTCTGCCTACCATTGGATATTGTCTTGTGTCGTGATATACTGACCTCGCTTCAGCATTACTGGAACCAAACTGTGTGTCAACTAAGTAATTGCAACTAGTGTCCCTTGAGGTTTTCTCCAGAGACAATCCTTAAGATTTTCTTCTAGTTATTCATTGAGTAACTCAGTGTCAACTCCTCTTTAATTTGTTGTTGTGCATGATATCTGAGACTGATAGACTTTTTTTTTTTCTAGTTGGCTATTATCTATGTTTACTGATGTTAAACAATCCTCACTATTGGTTCTAAAGCTACCTTTTCTGGATATACTTTATTTATTCCTGTGTTGACTTTTTTCTGTGCACACGAAAACAAGCATACAGCTATGTCCAAAAGCACAGTTTATCTATATATATAAGAAGTTACATCAAAATTTAACCATTATTAAATTTTAAAATTTATAAAGTTTTATATTAAGCTGTATTAGTACTTGCAATATAGTAATTTCCTTAAAATTTCTTTCAAGGTAACTTATTTTTAATTTATATTATAGTCAAAGACTTAATGGCTCCACTAAATAACGAATTCAATCAAAAAGTAAAAAGACCGTAGTTCAGTGGAAAGATAGGCAAAGGCTGTAAACAATAACCAAACGAAAAGAAAATAAATTCCAAAAGAAAAGTAAATTCCCTACTATTAAAATAAGTGAAAATCTCATTTCATATTACAATTGCTTTTGCACGAATTTTAAATAAGCTTTTCTCCTTTTTGTGGCATAATGAATTCTGTTTTACACAGATTCAGTTATCCTAATTCTAGCATTAGGAGGTTAGTAGTGGCTCTTCCAGTGGATCTATATTGTTTCTAGTGCATTCTCTATTCTAGAAAGAGTCCCGATCTTTCATAACCACAGGATGCACCATCAAGCTAATTTTTCTTATCCTAAGACATGAAGTCAGGTGCCTTCCAAGGAGTCCTTTGAGTGTGATCTGAAGCCATCATCTGTGTCTTGTGAGTGCTCACGGAGGCAAGCTGTGCACACATGTGTTGCTGTTGCTGCTACAGGTGGATTGCCTTTAGTGGCAGGGTTGGAAAAGGATTTTTTTAAGAGTATGATCATCTATCAAATATTTTTCCCAAGTTGAAAATTTTAATAATATGTTTTCCTGCTGCGTGGACAATATGAATCACATTGCACAAATGGGTCTTGTAAGCTGGGGCTTGTTTCTGTGTGGTGCCCATGTTCTCTGACCTGGCCTACAGTGGAAGCTGTGGTTTTGGTCTTCCCAGCAGCCTTCCTCCTTCTGTCCTTGTTAATAATATATTGATTTTCCCTTCCCTCCTTCCATGCTGTTCTGGTGGGATGATCAGGCACCTTTCTCTATCCTCCTTGGATCCATGTCTGAGTAGGAAGGACTGTGCTTTCTTTCCAGCACTTTACTTTGCGTTATTTTCATTAATAACTTTTAAAAATTATTTATTTGAAAGTCAAAGTTACAGAGAGAGAGAGAGAGAGAGAGAGGAAAGCGAGCGATTTACCCACTTGTTCCCTCCCCAGATGACAGGAACAGCTGGGCTGGGTGAGGCCAAAGTCATGAGCCAGGAACGCCACCCAGGTCTCCCATGGGGTTGCAGGGATCCACGTACTTGAACCATCTTCTGCTGCTCCCCAGAGTGTGCATCAATAGGAGGCTGAATCACAAGCAGAGGCAGGCGTGATCCCAGACTCTCTGACAGAGGTTGCAGGAGTCCTATGTCGTGGCTCAATCAGCTCACCACCATGCCGGCTCCCACCTCCAATTTTAAATCTCCAGGGAGTGGACATTGACACAAAGTGCAGAAATGGGTCCTTCCAGTGGCTCTTTCCTGAAGAAATAATCTGCTAATTTCCTAATTTCCTGGGGCACCTCTGATTCTTTCTATCCCAAGTCCTGATTGTTCACTTTTTTGTTAGATTCTGTACTTTATTTTATAGCTACTAATGGTTATTGTTATTATTATTACTTTGCTTAAGTTAACCAGTCCACTTCTGTCACTTGCCACCAAGTAATCCTGACACACTCCCTTTTGTGGGTGGATATGTAGGTTGCCCATAGCTCATGTTACAACCACGTTGAAGATCATTTGCATAATGTCACAATCAATTCATTTAAAGAAGATTTCAATCAGTGACAATGGATGTGGGAAAAATGTGTGTTGTTTATATTCATAAACTATGTTGTCTGTCTTTGAGGCACATTTTTTCCATTGATTTTAGGTATTTATATGTATAGTCAGTCTCAGAGTTACTTAATTTTATGTGAAGGGCTAGGAGAAGTTTGCAAGTCAGCAATCAAGACGTGAGGAGAAAAGAGCAGAATAAGGTTGGCAAGAAAGGTGGTTACTTTCCCAACACTTTCCAGGTACACAGTAGGAAATGATTTTTGAATTGTAGAAAGTTTTTATCTTCATTTATACGGTATCAAGGTCTTTCAGGTTAAAAGTCAACTCAAAGTTGCTGGACCAACATGGCACTGGCATTTGGGAGCCAACGACGAGGAGCCTGAGCATCAGTTCAATGAGCTTCATAATCCTTCTGGGCCATCCTTCTTCCATAACTAAAGGTTTGACAGTGGTCAATGTTGTGACCAAACAGCTTGAATCACAATGTTTTGAACTCTCCAAATGCAGAATAAAAGATAAATAACAAAGTTGTGGATAGGGAGATTAGGTGAGATTTTGAGAAAGAAAATGGAAGAAGGCAGCTTTGTATAGATAAGACCTTACTAGTGACCTTAAGAGAAAATGAGGTTCAATGGGATCCTCAAGGCTGGCGTCGAGGGTTTTCGCTAATGCACCACCAGATTATGTTTACCCCTAGTACCAGATCATTGTGTAGTAGGCAGAGTCTTGGGGGACAAGCATAAGCAGTGGATTCCTATCACATGTACACTTAGCCTGGGAGAGAAACCTTACAGGTCTCTCATAGCCAGGACCAAACAGTGTTTCATTGAAAATGTTCTCACTCTAAACTCACAAGGATCCTGACTTCCAAATTGGTTTCAATTAAATATATTTTTCCCTTCTAAGAAAACAACATACACCTGTAATCTCTTCTAACTACTGGCAGATCTATGATGCTATAGCACACCACACCTTCCCAGTGGCTGCAATTACACACATCAAGTTTCAGAATGGATGACAAGGGAGGATTCTGGAGGTAAAGGGCTACCACTTATGGTCCCCATTCTGCTCTCATGTGTCACAGCCTTTTATTGTCAGGAGTTATTTAGAGAAACAGTCACTGGCTAACAAAACCATCTGTTAGTTAACAACAGCAAAATATGAGGCTATTTCAAAATGGCATGGGGCATTTCAAGTTGAGGGGAGAAGAGTGCCAACTATTTTTTTCCCCCTTCAGTCTTTCCTTGTTAAAAAAGAATGCATTTGTTATCAAAGCCAGTTTGGCTAATGTGCTTTCACCTCATACATATCTAGAAATCAAAGCTGCCTAGAAAGTTATTTGAGGGTATGGGCTCCCTTGTGACTCCATCTTGCTCCAGTCATGCTAATAGGAACTTCATGTGTGTGTCAAGAAAACAATATAGCCTTTATGCAGTCCAGCCGATACGTCCTACTCAGAACATGGTAGATGTTGGGAAAGCAAAAACGGTCTCCCTGGATGGATTTGGTAGAATTCTTCACCTTTGTGCTCTGGGGCATTGCTCCCTTACTTTTCCCAGCCAGGGGAGAAGGGGTGGCAGACGAAGAATCTCTGTACTCCTCCTTTCCCTTAGCCAGATACCTTCCCCAATCAGCTAAATATAACTCCATTTATTGTCATGCTAAAACGTTCTATTTAGCTGTGTTTAACTGGATATCATGATTCCATGGGCTGACCTTTCGCTCCTGGGAAGTCGTTTTAAATTCAATCCCCAGCAAAGGAAAATCCTTCCAATTCGTTGGCTGTGAAAGGTCACAAGTGAGATGTGTTTTGATGGTATCTGCCTATGGTTTAATTCTCAGTAAACCTGAGCACTAACTGGGCCTCAATTGTCCTTTGTCTTGGGAATCTGAGTTCTAAGAAGCCTGGGAGAGCTGAGTGGGAGACATGGGACTGAGTTGCTGGCATCAGCCGAGGGTGCACAAAACTGGCAGCTGAAAGGTGAGGTATATGGTGCTAAGTTAGGTCAGTGCTGCCTCCTTTCTGAGCCGATGGGGGGTGCAGACTGAAATATATGGTTTCTCTCTCTGTTTCATTTGATCCTTTTAAGAGGGCATTTCCCACTTTCTGGGAGGCAAAGAGGGCGTAGGTGAGGTAGGGAAGGAACTAGAAGTGTGTGAACCAGTCAGGAGGAAATTGGAGTATCCTGAAAATGTAGCCATTTCAGAGTCCAGAGCATAAACTCAGCCAGAGTTGGGAAGATTGAATATTTCCCTTTCAGGCCCTCTTTCTCTTCCCAGGGCAGTGGCTTGCCCATCTATTCTGAGTGCTTCACCATCATCAGCACACTGATTTTTAACTGAACTAAAATGCTTCCATTGAATCTTTTCACAGAACTTCCTCTTAAAAATCGTATTTTACCAAGTCGTGTTAGGAGTTCCATCAGAGATTTTTGAAGCATTCAATGGGTTGGAAATCGGGCTGAAGGTTTTGGGGTTGTCTATGTTTTTTTTTTTTAAGATTTATTTATTTATTGGAAAGTCAGAGTCACACAGATAGAGAAGGAGAGGCAGAGAGAGAAAGAGAGAGAGAGAAAGAGAGAGAGAGAGAGAGAGAGAGAAAGAGAGGTCTTCCATCCTCTGGTTCACTCCCCAGTTGGCTGCAACGGCCAGAGCTGTGCCGATCTGGAGCCAGGAGCCAGGAGCTTCCTCCGGGTCTCCCGTGCAGGTGCAGGGGCCCAAGGACTTGGACCATCTTCTACTGCTTTCCCAGGCCATTGCAGAGAGCTGGACTGGAAGAGGAACAGTGGGAACTTGAACCGGTGCCCATATGGGATGCTGGCACTGCAGGCGGTGGCTTCACCCACTGTGCTACAGCGCCTGCCCTGTCTGTGTTTTTCCTTTTACTCTATTTCAGCTCTTTAGGGACTCTGGCATAATTGTTCTAACCTAAAAAGAAGCCAAGAGAGCAGCCAGTCTTCTCCATCCCTCTACTCCTCCCTTTTACCTTTACTGTGCCCTAATCCAGCAATATTCAATGTTTCATGAAAACAGTTTGTAAATTTACCCTTCCATGTTGATGTTTAGGTTGCTTCCTCTCCCTAGAACGTCTTCAGGTTCTCATCAAAATTCTAGTTAACACAAAAGTCAAAATGTCACTTCTTTCCTGTAAGGTCTTCAGATGCGTTCGCCTCCCAGCCTGTGGGTGAAGCCGGCATGATGGCCATGCTGTGTCTGTAGTTCATTTCGGCGCCTTTGTGTGTCTTCCAACCAGCCAGCTTCCTGAGGGCAGGAGCTGGGTCTTCACCTTTATGTTCCAGTGCTTAGCTCGGGGGTTCCTCCAAGAAGGGGAGCCTGTCTCTTCCTAGTACGGAAGTGCGAACAGCTAGAGTCGAGATCAAGCCTTGCCATGTTCGTGAAGAAATGAAAATGTAATGACGTGTGTTGCATGGAATGTATCGTGAGAGTTCTTGGCAGTCACAGGAATGGGCACGGATCACAGCTCTCACTCTCTCAAAGCAGTTAGGGCCGTTAACGGTAAGAGCTGAGAAAATTCTGCTTCCTCATTCCCTTCTTTGTGTTGTCAGTTTTCCTTGGAATTCCCTGGTCACAGCGAGAACTCATAGGATGTTGTCACAGAATTCCTATGGGAGGAAAGAAGACTCTCCTGGGTCTTCCCCCCAGCCTCCTGCGGGCTGGTGGTACCTTCTGGGTCTTCTGGGGAGGAGAAAACAGTGTGCAATATGTAGACCCCTGACTTAACCATGGCCTTCAGGAACAGGATTTGATGATCAAGGCACCGTTGTTAGAACAACCACACGCTCTGTCTCCTTCACCATTAAGGAAACGTGGCTCCTGGTGATCCAGGGTATGGTCCCGGGTGTCTGTGTCCATCCCAGACAGCACCATGCTGAGGCTCTCCCCAGGGCTGAGGCCTTTCCTGATGTTAGTCTAACCCTGTGCTAGGTCGAGATGGATGGTTGCAAGGTTCCAGCAAGTTTCATTGACACAGAAAAGCCCTCTAATCTGCTGGTGAGTCAGAGACCGGATCTAAGAGCTACACAACCAGTCACAGTTATCATGTACTATGCTGCAAGGGCTTTCACTGGCAAAAACACCACTCATGGTATTCTGCATCCCAGCTCCCTAGCTCAACAACACTCGGCAGCTATCATGGATGACATGAAGGAATGGATGCCAGGAGCTTTGCCTCCGCTGCTCTCTCAGACCTGGGCATGCTTGCCAGGTGTCCTCTAGAAGATGAACTCCAGACGCCTTCTTCACGTGGTTTACTTTTTATGAAAAATATTTATTTATTTGAAAGGCAGAGAGAGAGAGAGAGAGAGAGAGAATCTTCTATCTACTATTCACTCTCTAAAGGGCCACAATATCCAGGACTGGGCCAGGCCCAAACCATAGTCCAAGAACTCTATACGGGTCTCCCACGAGGGTGGCAGGAGCCCAAGACCTTGGGCCATCTTCTGCTGGCTTCCCAGGTGCATTTTCAGGAAGCTGCGTTGGATGCAGTGCTGCTGGGACTTGATAACCAGCATGGCAAGTGGCAGCTTAACCTGTTGTGCCATGACACTGGTCCTCCCACACTGTGTACTTTTGAAAATGTCTCGCATGACTGCAACTGATGAGTGGATTCCAAAGATTCACATGAACATTTTATCAGTTAATGAGTTGGGGGAGGGGCTTGTTTTCTGGCTCCTACCTTGAAAAGTTAAGATGTGTAAAATAGCAAGTTGTCCACATACTACCAGGACTCTCAAAAGGCAGTGAACAGGAAATCCGACAGGGGCTGCCAGCCATTATTTGCTATATGTTCTGTAAGCCATTACTACTTTAATTTTTGCCAATGTAAAACAACATCCTAGTTTATACTCATTTTCTGTCTGTTAACATAATAGGGTGTGAAAGCTTTTTCTAGGATTTGGGACCTGGGCTACCCTTCCCATCCCTGATACCTCTCTTTCCCCAAAAAATAAAAAGGGAAGTTGCCTCTTGTTACCTCCCTCCCACTGTCTCTTCTCCAAAATTCACCCACTCCCATATATTGGCAGGGATGCCGAGGCATAGGTGAGCTCTACTTGGGATCCTACCTTCCTGGTAGTGAGGGCCCAGCCTCTTGCTGGGAACTTCAGTTGTTGATAACTTCCCAAGCTATGCCTTAGCTGTGACTCTCTTTAAGTACCACATCTTTGATTCTCTGTCTTCACTTTAAGATGCACCACCACCCCCAGGTGAAGTTACCTTTGTGATGTCTTGATAAGAGTCAATGTATTTTGTTTGTGAAATGTAGGCATTAAAATAGATTTTTCAAATGACAATATATTCATGCTACCTGGTGATTTCAGATATGCTGTGAGCTCCTAAGAGACTGGAATCATGTCCTGTTCACAATCATCTCTGTCATCCCAATACTTACCTGGCATCTGACACACAACAGGAGTGCAATTTATTTTTGTTGAGTGACTGAATGAGTGAATACAGATTGCTTAAAAGCCATGAGTTTATTTCAACACTGCAAATCCATCATTCATTCATTTTGCAAATAATTTTTGAGAAGTCGCATTTTTATGCAAAGCGTTACAGTGAGAACTATGGCAATCTGAAGTAGCCTGATGCTACTAATAATTACAAGCACACAGTAACCAACGCGCACGGTAGACTTGCTAACTGACAAGCACTGTGCTAAACTGCTTCATGAACATGCATCTAAGTCGCACAGCAACACTCTGCAGCAGGCTTGTGACCATTATTCCCCTTGACAAGGGCAAAAACCGATTCTCAGAAAGGCTAAACAACTGAAAACAAGGTGGGGATATGAGGTTTACACAGTGAAGTTGGGGAGGTGCAAGAGTTGTGTGGAATGCCTTCAGTGTCACATGGCAATGTATTTGCAGTACTCACATTTCATTCAAAGAGTCTTTGAGTGCTAAATGGAAACAGCTGGGGAATCAGAACTTACCTGGCAACCTTTATGTAACCTGCATTTTAGCACTAAGGGACTCTGCTTTATTCATTCATCCATTCGTTCAACAAACATGAATGGCATGCTTGCTGTGTGCCAGGAACTGGACTAAGCTTGAGGGCCTGGTAATGGGGAGAGGGAGGCAAACAGGTAAACAGATCATCGCAATTCACAGCAAGTGCCAGAGTAGAGGTGTGAACATATTTCAAAGGAGTATTTTCCACATTTCAACTTTAAGCATGATGTTTGCAGTAGTTGTTTGTGATTATCCTCTGTTAGGTTGAGAAAGGCCCCCCTTCCCACCCTTTTTTTTCCAGTTTACCAAGAGTTTTTTTTTTAAAGGGGGTTGCATTTATTTCAAATATTTTTCCTTTCTTTCTTTCTTTCTTTCTTTCTTTCTTTCTTTCTTTCTTTCTTTCTTTCTTGGCAGGCAGAGTGGACAGTGAGAGAGAGAGAGACAGAAAGAAAGGTCTTCCTTTGCCGTTGGTTCACCCTCCAAAGGCTGCCACAGCCAGCGCTCCGCGCTGATCCGAAGGCAGGAGCCAGGTGCTTCTCCTGGTCTCCCATGGGGTGCAGGGCCCAAGACTTGGGCCATCCTCCACTGCACTCCCGGGCCACAGCAGAGAGCTGGCCTGGAAGAGGGGCAACCAGGACAGAATCTGGCGCCCCGGACCGGGACTGGAACCCGGTGTGCTGGCGCAGCAAAGTGGAGGATTAGCCTATTGAGCCGCGGCGCCAGCCTCCTTTATTTCTACAAATTATTTTTTGCTACAGGTGGAGGTTATTTATTTTCTTTTTCTTATTAATGTGGATGATTATATTGACTGAAACAGTATTTCTTACTATTAAACCGACCTTGAATTTTTGGGGTAAATCATACTTTTATAGACCTACTCAGGTTTTCTTTTTTTTCTAAATTCTTTATTTCCTATGGTTAAGTTGTGTACTTATAGGAATTTCTTTGTTTCTCCTAAGTTGTTTTTAAAAGATTTTTAAAAACTTTATTTGAGGGGCCAGCACTGTGGTGTAGCAGGTTAAGCTGCCACCTGTGTCACTGGCATTCCATATCCCAAATGCAGGTTCGAGTGAGAGTCACCGCTCTCCCACTTCAATCCTGCTCCCTACTACTGTGCCTAGGGCAGCAGAAGATGGCCCAAGTGCTTGGGCCCTTGCACCCACTTGGGAGACCTGGAAGAAGCTCCTTGATCCTGGCTTCAGTCTAGCTGGCCATTGGCTGTTTGGGGAATGAACTAGTGAATGGAAGATCTCTCTCTGTCTCTCTCTCTCTCTTTCTCTCTCTGTTACTCTGCCTTTCAAATAAATAAATAAATCTTTAAATATTTTATTTGAAAGAGTGACAGAGAGAGAAGGAGAGACAAAAAAAAAAAAGAGATCTTGAATGCAATGGTTCACTCCCCAGATGGCTGTAACAGCCAGGGGTTGGCTAGACTGAAGGCAGAAGCGAGGAGCTCCATTTGGGTCTCTCAGGTGAGTACTAGGGAGCCTAGTAACTTGGGCCCTCATTTGATGTTTTCCCAGTCACGTTATCAGGAGCTTGATTGCAAACTGAGTAGCTGGGACTCCAACTCGGGCTCTGATATGGCATACCAGTGCCACAGGTGGTAGCTTAGCCTGCTGTCTCACAATGCCAGCCTCTCTCCTAAGTTTTTTTTTTTTTTTATGTGTCTGTATAGAATTATTCACATTATTATTATTTTTAGTTTATGTAGCATCTGTAGTTATAATCTTTCTAGCAATATTGTTTACTTATTTTTTCTTGACTTATTTTATAAGAAACTTCTCAATTTTATTTATTAGTCCTTGCAATGACGCATTTTGGTGGTGGTTAGTTAGTTACCATTTTCATATATTTAACTTACTATTTTTTAGTCTTTGTTTTTTTCCACTGTAAGCATTTAAAGCTAGAAATATCCTTCCAAGAAATGATTCAACTGCATTCCTCAAGTTTTGATATGTTGATTTTTCATGTGTAATTTATCTAAAATATTACATAATTTAATTTCCATTAAATTTTAATATTATATAATAATTTCATTCCTTTTTTGCTGTGAATTATTTAATAAACTATATTTTTAAATTTCCAATGAAACTGATTTTTATTTTGTTCTTTCAGGAAAGTTTTGATTACATTGTGGGCTGAGCTTGTGACCTATAGAGAATCTTTGAAGTTGATGGGACTTACTTTATGGCCTAATACATGGTTACTTTTCATAAATGGCCCCTGTGTATTTGACAAGTAGCTGTATATAGAGCTCTGTAATGTGTCCTTTCAATAAGGCTTGTCATTTGTGTTGTTCAAATCTGTATCCTTGCTGTTCCTTGTTTGCTTGAGCTATCAATTACTGAGAGAAGTGTGTTAGAGTGTATGAATATATAAATTTCTCTTACCTGATATCTCAATTTTGTATTCATACATTTTGAAGCTAGAACACGTGCCTAAGAGTTTAAAATTGTTATATGGTCCTGGTGAATTGAAGCTTTTATTATTATGTAGTGACCGTTTTTATTTCTAATAATGCTTTTTACCTTCAAGTCTATTTTGTATGATATTGATTTAGCTCCAGCAGCTTTCATTGGTTTGAATTTGTTCAGAAGGAAATAGTTCCAAGAGGTTAGCAGTCCTTACTGCTGGGTGATGCTTTTCAGTGTTTTCTAAATTTTCTATAATAAGTATATGCTACTGCTACAACTGAGAAAATTATATTTGAAAAATTTGATTTAAAAAAACAATTATGAGTTAAGAGGGATCCTCCTTTCTGGCTGGGTTTAGTATTTTGGGGTCAGATTTCATAGCAGCTAAATATGCATGCAACAGAGTTTTTATGTCACACAGACAACTTTTAGCCTTGAAGCTTTTACAAGGTATTTCTTTTTTTTTTTTAAGATTTATTTATTTATTTGAAAGAGTTGCACACAGAGAGAAGAGGCAGAGAGAGAGAGAGAGAGAGAGAGAGAGAGAAGTCTTCCATCTGCTGGTTCACTCCCCAATTGGCCACAACGGCTGGAGCTGTGCCGATCTGAAGCCAGGAGACAGGAGCTTCTTCCAGGTCTCCCACACAGGTACAGGGGCCTGAGGACTTGGGCCATCTTCCACCGCTTTCCCAGGCCATAGCAAAGAGCTGCCTCGAAAGTGGAGCAGCTGGGACTCAAACTGGCGCCCATGTGAGATGTCAGCACTGCAGGTGGTGGCTTTACCTGCTATGCCACAGCACCATCCCTGCAAGGTGTTTCTTGATAGGTCAAGGATAGCTAAATTGCCCAATGGACTGTGTGTATCAGAGATGATGAAATATGGTCATGTATAGATATAATCATTCCAGAAATGGTTGGTTGCCCCTTCTGGATTTTCAGTTTCCTAAGGACATGAGTCAACAAAGCCTTGTCACTTTACCTGGTGGGCTTTGGGTTGCTGAAAGGCAGGGATCCATCTGGATGAGATACAGGCTGTCATATGGCAGGCTCCATCTGACAGCGGAGGGGTGATGTTGGAAGCAAGGTCCAGCCTTAGGACATCAGTCTGGGGTTTTAGAGCTGGGATCCCAGGTTGGACACAGTACATTTGGCACCCATCATTAGGGCACAAAAAATGTGGCTGATGGCATCAAATCAAACCCATGTTCACTACGTAGAAACACTTTCATAGACAGCAATCCTTATAATAATCTTATAAGTGATGCATTGTTGTACCTTGCAGCAAATTGTATGGACCACTTTGCTCCTTCCATTCTAAATCCTTCTTGATCAACAGAAGTGGTACAACTAAAAATGATATTGTCCCATGCCCTTACAGCTATGATCTTAGAGATTTTCATCTTATTTCTTGTATTTTCTCTAGACTTGGTTAGTAATCAAGTTAAATATAGGGACAGAGGTTAGGCATGAGACACCTATTTTGCTAGCAAGGAAAATGTCAGAGGTAAGTGATTCTAAGGACTGGAAGTTGTACAAGGAGATACAGCTCAGAGCCTTATTCTCTAGCCCTTCCAACGATTCTGGAAGCAACTCTACTCAGTAATAAAGTTCTTTTTGTTTTAATGAGTTATGGCAGATTTTTTGTATTCTGGCAAATACACTGCTTGTACAGAAGAGAAAACTAATACTTGGAAATGGAAGTGACTTGCGCAAGATCACAGCTCATGAGTGTCAGAGCTGAACTGTGAACCTGGGTGCTCTAATGCCCTTCTGCAGCAGGGCAAGTGCCAGACTTGGCAATGGAAGTCCCCAGAGGCACCAAGATAGTTCTGAGAAACCACATGTGAAGATCTAAGGTCTTGGTGTGACAGTGATGCTGTGAATACATCATGAGTAAAGGCTGTTGCCACTTTCCACAGTCTGGGCTAGGATTAGGTGGCTCCTGCCAATCCTCCCCATCACTTGTTCCTTTTCTGTGGTCTTTGTGGCTTTTCCACAAAATATGTTACTTGCCCTTCTGTATTTCTCTTTTAACATTGAGACGCCCACACAGTTAGTTTTTTGTTGTTGTTGTTGCATATTCAGCCATGTCTACAATGTACTGTGTGCTTCTTTACAACTCTTGGAATCTTTGATTTTTCAAAATATTTTTTTTACTTTTTTTTTTTTGACAGGCAGAGTGGACAGTGAGAGAGAGAGATAGAGAGAAAGGTCTTCCTTTGCCGTTGGTTCACCCCCACAATGGCTGCCGTAGCCAGCGCGCTGCGGCTGGCGCATCGTGCTGATCCGATGGCAGGAGCCAGGTGCTTCTCCTGTTCTCCCATGGGGTGCAGGGCCCAAGCACTTGGGCCATCCTCCACTGTACTCCCTGGCCACAGCAGAGAGCTGGCCTGGAAGAGGGGCAACCGGGACAGAATCCGGCGCCCCGACCGGGACTAGAACCCGGTGTGCCGGCGCCGCAAGGCAGAGGATTAGCCTATTGAGCCACGGCGCCAGCCTCAAAATTTTTTGAGCTGAAGGTATAATGATCAGGTTACTCAGTTGTCTTCTTTTTTTTTTTTTTTTTTCTTTTGACAGGCAGAGTGGACAGTGAGAGAGAGGGACAGAGAGAAAGGTCTTCCTTTGCCGTTGGGTCACCCTCCAATGGCCGCCGCGGCTCAGTTGTCTTCTAAAGAGTTCTCAAGAAGATTTCCTGTCCAGATTAGTCCATTGTCTCATTTTTTAAAAAAGATTTTATTTATTTATTTGAGAGGTAGAGTTACAGACAGTAAGAGGGAGAGACAGAAAGAAAGGTCTTCCTTCCCTTGGTTCACTCCCCAAAGGCCGCCACAGCTGGAGCTGCGCCTATCTGAAGCCAGGAGCCAGGTGCTTCTTCCTGGTCTCCCATGTGGGTGAAGGGACCCAAGCACTCGGGTCATTTTCTACTGCTTTCCCAGGCCACAGCAGAGAGCTGGATTGGAAGGGGGCAGCCGGGACTAGAACCAGCGCCCATATGAGATGCTGGCACCTACTGTACCCAGGAGGTGACCCCCATTGTTTCATTTAAGACTCTCCTCACGCTCTGTAATTCTTTTATGGATCTATGTTTTGTTGAAGTATTTTCTTGTATGTTTTTCTATTAGGAAATTAACTTTGTATGATCAAAGTCCAAGTCTGTATTTGTCAGGGCTGTCTCTTCAGCCCCTGACCCAATCCTGGCACAGGTGTGTATTTGAAAATCTTTATGGAATGAATGAATAGCAGAGACCATGTCTTATCTTTTCATCTTTGTTTCTTAGCATTGAATTCAGAACCTGACGTAGAGAGGGTGCTGACTCATGTTATTTGAAAAAGGAAGCTATAGAATGTATACATAACTTACACTCCAAGTGAAAATTTTCCTTTTCCCTCTCCAATGTCTTCAAAATTGTATGTTGCTCATCATTCACTTAGTATTTATTCAACAACTGTTTGTGGAGTGAGCTGATATAATGATAAATAAGAAACTAAACTTTTTCAACATCAGCTTTAGCAGACACTCCAGCATATTATCCACCAATGAATGCTAAATGAATGGAGGAATTTTAAGTTTCTGAGGTTTTATGTTATGCATGGAAAAGTAATTCAGCATTTCATGCAATAGTGTTATTTCAGCTACGTCATGTTGATTGAATGTATTGGACATCTTTACTCAGGACAATCTTTTTGTACGGTTGGTTCTTTGGCTGGTCATGGAGAACAAGGGTCTATGACAAATTTTCTCTGCATGTTGATGAGTGCGAATAAAACCTAGGGACAGCCATTCACAGAGCCAAGACACTGACAGGAGAGAGTTAGAAACAGTCAAGAAGAGTCAAGAAGAAAACAAAGAGTCAAGAAGAATTTAAAAAATGGCAGTGATCAGGTGATGAGAGCCAGGAAAGAAATGGAGAAGGAAGAAAGAATAATGCCCACATCTGTGATGCTCAATATAGAGGTTTTCTGTTCTGTTAAACACATGTATTATCTCTAATCTCACCCAGACAGCAAGAATGGTAAGGTTTAGTATTTTCATTGTGCAGATGAGCAGAGCAAAGTTCTGACAAGTGAATAGACAACATGTCGAGTCACACGTTGCTAAGCAGGAAAGCCAGGATTGGCTCAGAGGAGTCTCTGGCTCAAAGCCATGGTACCATGGTATCATCCCACTTGGTGAGGAATGACAGAGATTCACCAACAGGGCCCTGTGTGCCTCTCCAGGGACACTTGGGTTACAGAATGTCCACCACCCATTCTAGGTAGGATATCTAGAGGTCAGTACTTCAAAATATGTCTCCTTAGTTGCTTTCACACACACACCTACACCTACACACACACACACATACTCCTCACAATCAACCAGGCAAAAAGAAGAGAAATTGGTCAATGTTGGTGCACGCTTTAACCAAGGCTTCTGGAATAAATTCTTAACAGAAAGGGGGCATAATAGATGACAGACAAATGGAACAACATTCTCAAGTGCCATAATTCTAGAAGTAGAGCAAAACCCCTAACTCCAGCCTCACCCCCCACATATAGTGAGTAGAGTAAACAAAGCCACATAGACCAAAAAAGCAACAGGAAAATAACAAACAAAAGTTGAGGGGCCATGAAAATACTTTCTGAATGTCCATTCCCCAAAGGGTTGAGGTCAGGCATATGGTTCTATTCACCAAACCCTAAACAAAGGACTTGGGCTATTTTGTGCCCTGATCATTATTGTTGGTTAAATTAAAGCACAACCAAAAAAGTGTAATGGAATATTAATTTCAGTTACTGAGGCTAATTGAAAACATAGCAAGAGTTGTGACTATGGAAAATGGAGTGAGAACACTCAGATGCACGTCCAAGCCTAGCTTCCCCTTTTCAAGTTGGACAGTAGCATATTTTTAAGAAATGGCCATTATCCCTAGAGCCTGTGCTTTAGTGCATCAGGAGAAATACTTGGCCTGGGAAAAAGGAAAAAGAATGAACTCTCAGCTATCAGCAGACTTCAAAAATTAAAAATCCAATTTAAAAACTATCAATTGTTAATTTGTTCACATGAAAAGCATTACTGAAACATATAACCCCTGACAAGTCAAGGATGAGTGTTTTTCATCTTGCTCTACCCAGCCTGAAGCCCGGATCCCGGCCTCTACGTGATGCTCATCAATCATTGTTCGGTGAGTGACTGACTGTTGGAGACCTTTGTCGATGCTAATAAATAAGAATGTTTTCTTTATTAGACAATTGACGCCTTTGAGAGTGAAAATACAGATCAATGAGGTCCAGGGGAGAGAAGACAGCTCTGCTTTAGCTTGGTACAGAAGCCTGGAGGTGAAGAATGTTCAGCAGAGATTTCTGTGTGCTTCGCTCACTGCTGTCTTCCCAGCACCTAGAACAACACCTGGCATGTGTTAGGTGCTCAATAAATACTTGTTGGATTAGTGAACAATCACTTAGCACCAAGTTATAAGGAGAGAGTGAGTTAAACAGAAGAAACAGAGTGGAGAACTCAAAACTTTTACAGTGTCATTTTAGTTCCCCGCTGAGAGCTCTGTTGAGTTGTCAATTCTCAAATATCAGGCATTTTCTTATTTAATGTAAGTACACGAATCCCTTCCTCAAATCAGGATAATCTGCCTGGATTAACCAGGTCTGTCTTTATGAACATAAGGGACTAGGGTAATGCTTTTAAAGGCATCAGTTACAGCAACCTAGTGAAAGTTGCTGTAGAATAATTGAGATGCATGGGGGAGGTATTAGGGCAATGCCAGTCCGTCTCAGGTTACAAGAGAACTGTATGTCCTTAAAGTGAGTTTGTATCAGGTTTCTGGGCTTTGAACTCTCAACCTCAACTATACCTACTTACACTCATTGATTTTTCCTGGAAGAGACTTATTCTACTCATTTTTCTCCATGCAAAGATACTTTACTGTTTATCAAAGGCCAATGACACAAAGCATGTACATGAGAGGCAGTGTTTAAGTAGCACTGAGCAAAAAGTTCTCATGAAGAATGCTCCTACGGTGTGTCCTGAACCTACACTTGACAACATAATGGAGGAAAACACTGCAAAAACAAGCTGGATGCACTTTAGCAGGAGTAATTCAAATGGGGTTGAAAAACACAGTCATCAATACTCAATAGTTACCCTATATGGCATCTGACTTCTCTTCAATAAGTGACTGTGTGTGGTATTCTGTGTATGTGGGTGGTATCTTCCTTTTGCCTTTTCAGACAAGTATATATGCTGTTTGTTGTCTTCTCCTTTTGTTATACACTTAACCATAGATTTAAAGGGGGGGAAAAGACTGTTGAAACAACATTTATTTTCATTTAGACAAGTACCACATTTTCTGAATCCATTTTGAATTCAGTTCAAGCGATGGAAAGTTGGTGAAATTTTGCATAGAACCCAAGTTTAAAAGATTGTCACAAAGTTTACTATGCCTTTATTGTTCAATGAACATACATGGGAGCCAAGCTCATATACTTTTGAATACATCTCTTTTGAATTGAATTCCCAGAACTATGGTGCAAAGATGCGGGCAACAATTTTCACATAGTGAGGAAATGTTCAATGGGCTTTTTACATTTTGTTCTATCCCAACAACTATTTGAATGTGACTCTTTTACATCACTGGGTGAACATTTTGGGTGTTAGGGCACACAATGGGGCTCTCTTTAGCAACCAAGAAGAGGGGAAAAGTCACAGGGGAACATGGTTTACGAATGCAAAGCTTACAGTAGAACTTTAGACAGGAAAAAAGTTGACTATGCAAGTTAAAGCTGGCCCCAGGCAACAATAACTTACTGAAATGGCATTTATTTGGCTGATAATTCAAGGTCTTGCTGAACTTGCTAGTACAACAGAGGTGATCTTTATGGAAGAATGAATTACAATAGCAGTTTGTAGTTACATTATTTGATCTTTCCATTATTTAGAATGACCTTGTAAGCTCCCCTGAGGCTCTAAGTTTCAACTTTCTGCTGTGACTTTGAAACTGAAATGGGAATTTTTTCTTGCACATCCCAAAAGATTTTTCCAGTAGGATTTCAGTACGTGTCACCTGCAGTAGAGTGAGGATGAATGTGTATGGGATTTATCTCGTGATATAACTGAACTGAGAGTAGGTGGAATAGAAAATTTGTGCCTGAGAAGTAAAATGACTTGCTCAAGGTCACACAGTCAGCTTGGGTGTTATGTTGGTAATTAAACAAGGTAAGACCAAGAAAGCTCAAGACGGAAGAGGATTATTAGAAAGATTCCAATGTTTTTATAAGAAGAATGTTAAATTATTTATAAAGACTAGTTTTCCCTTCTTTTTCTCCTCTTCCCTAATTGGGAATGATATTAATCATCATTAAATAATTCTGCAACTGGAAGTGTGAAATGTATTTACAGTATACAAAGAATCTTCAATGTAGGGATCAATGATTGTTGAGAACAGAAAGGTCTTATGGCGTGGGAATGAAGAATCATCATTTTGTTTTAGGTTTAAGACATATGGAGTGTTTTCACTTCCCAAGGAACCCCCAGGTCCTTTTCCTTACACACTCTCTGAATCCCAAACAGCATTCAGTCTTACAGTAGTAGTAGTAGCATTCAGTCTGGGTAGAGAGAACATGTGACACTACACCTGGAGAAGTTGCTGAATCATCCATCAGTTGTGGTTCAGGTATTTGGAACCGGCCAGAGGCATGATGACAAGGCAGTAATCCTTGGTTTCTTAACCACCTCCTCCTCTTCCAGTGCTTTTCTCCAACTTCACAACTCCAGTTTGGGGATATTTGGAGTGAGAAAAAGAGAAGTGAGAAGGGGCTGGAGCTGTGCACTGCGGGTAAAGCTGCCCTCTGCAGTACCAGCATCCCATATGGGCACTAGTTCTAGTCCCGGCTGCTCCACTTCCAATGCAGCTCTCTGCTATGGCCTGGGAAAGCAGTAGAAGATGGCCCAAGCCCTTGGGCCTCTGCACCCATGTGGGAGACCCAGAAGAAGCTTCTGGCTCCTGGCTTTGGATTGGTGCAGCCATCTGGGGAGTGAACCAGTGGATGAAAGATCTCTCTCTCTCTCTCTCTCTCTCTCTCTCTGCCTCTGCCTCTCTGTAACTCTGCCTTTCAAATAAAATAAATAAATCTTTTAAAAAAAGAAGTGAGAAATGAGACTGGAAATTTCTGGAAAGTCGGTCAGGGAGATCTTGGAAGTCTCTTTCGCTCTTAGTCTCCTAGGTTTCCCTTTAAATACACCAACACAACTAAGTCTCTCCAAACACAAAAAAGAAAACCCATCTTCATGCTAAATTGTTTTTCAACGATTACTCATTTTCTTTCCCCTTCCTACCCCAGCTTCTGGGGACTAGCCTGAAGTCTTACTCTGTCCTTCCCATGCTGTTTCATTGACGTCAACCTAGTGTGGCCTCACTTCTGCTTCCGCTTTGCTTCTGAAACTATTGTCACTGAATTAATTAGTGACACAATTGCAGTGGACACATCGAAGTTCTTTTTTTTTTTTTAATTTTAATTTTTTTTTTTGACAGGCAGAGTGGACAGTGAGAGAGAGAGAGACAGAGAGAAAGGTCTTCCTTTGCTGTTGGTTCACCCTCCAATGGCCGCCGCGGCCGGTGCACCGCGCTGATCCGATGGCAGGAGCCAGGAGCCAGGTGCTTTTTCTGGTCTCCCATGGGGTGCAGGGCCCAAGCACTTGGGCCATCCTCCACTGTACTCCCTGGCCACAGCAGAGAGCTGGCCTGGAAGAGGGGCAACCGGGACAGAATCCGGCGCCCCGACCGGGACTAGAACCCGGTGTGCCGGCGCCGCTAGGCGAAGGATTAGCCTAGTGAGCCGCGGCACAGGCCCCGAAGTTCTTATTTTAGGCCTAGGTGATATATCTACAGCTCAAATTTGTTGATGTCTTGCTTATTCTTCACACTCCTTGGTTCCCACAGTTCCCTCCTTATCTCTCTGTCATCCCATTCCATGAGTTTCTTTCCCCTTCATGTTGGTGTCCTCCAGGGGCCCCGGAGCCCTCTTCTGCTCTTACCCATTATCTTCCATGTCCTCTGCTCTATAGTTTTACATGCTTTCTTATGAGTTCTGCTCCCATATTTCCAAATGCTTCATGGAAATCTTTCATGTCTGCCCTGTATATATCACACATTCAACATATCCCTGGTGCACTGAATTCATTGTCTCTCCCCCAAATCCAGTTCTTCTCTTGTATTTCTGATTCTAGTTAATAGTTCTACCACACACCCCATCCTCTGTGTCAGAAATTTGGGGGACCACCTATAGCTCTCTCATCATTGCTATTCACATGATTATCACTAAATTCCAAATTTTTCTTCTTAAATGACTCTCAGTCTTTGTCTTTTTCATGCTTATTTTTTGCACTTTAGTTTAACTACTCATTATGTTTTAATCCTAACTGATTTTCCGACTTCCACTCTTTTTACTCTTATGATCCATCCTATATCTTACTGGAAGAATTACCTTTAAGAAACATGAATCTAAGGTTACTTTCCTGCTTATAATTCTTTAATAGCTCCTCGTTATCCATAGGTTAATGATTGAAAATACTGTAATGTTTTTTACATGCCAGGTACTGTTCTAATTGTTTTCCACATATTAATTCATTGAATTCTCATAGTAATCCTGTAAAATATGTAGCTATTATTATATTTTCATCTCCACTTTACAGATGAGGAAACAGGGGAAAAGAAAGGGTAACTTGTCCAATTTGGGCAGAAATCAAACTCCGTGTGAGTTCAATGTCTACGCTCTTAACTGCCGCTTTATTCTCTTTCTTGGTGTCAGTACAGAATTCCAAGTCCTTACTGATGTGGTTCCTGCTAACCACTCCATTTCATTTCTATATATACCCACAAGCACACCCCTTTGCCGTACCAAACTGCATCACTTGTCAGAATCAGCAGCAGCTTGCCACATCCTTTTGTTTCTGCCTATGCTATTCTCTCTTCCTGGAAAATAAATGTCTACTTCTCATAAATGTACACACGGATTTTTCTCGGTTAGTAAGCTGCTCCTATTTATGCTTCAAGATTCAGCTAAAGCTTCATTTCCTGTAGCCTAGTTTGGGGTTTTCTGTTCACCTCCAGACTTGGGCATACCTCTAGGACAGAGTCCTTTAGTGTGGTTTACTTAAGCTTCATGATTGCAACATTCAACGTAGCGTCTTATATGTACAGTTGGGACCCAGATGATTATTGCACAAGTGATGGATATTAAAAACAATGGTGAGCCCAGTGTTGTGGGGCAGTGGGTTAAGACACCACTTAAGATGCTGGTATACCATATTGGAGTGCTGGTTTGAGTCTCAACTACTCTGCTTCTGATCCAGATTCCTGCTAATGCACCTAGGAAGATAGCAGAAGATGTTCCAAGTACTTGGGCTCTTGCCACCCATGTAGGAGACCAAGATGAAGTTCCTGGCTCCTGGCTTTGGCCCAACTGAAATCTGGCTAATGTGGTCATTTAGGGAGTGAATCAGTGGATGGAAGATTTCTCCCTCTCCCCCACTCTCTTTCTCTCTTTCTGTCACACACACACACACACAAACACACACACACACACACCTCTGTTGCTCTTTCCAATACATAAATGAATAAACCTTTTAGAAATAAAAGCAATAGTGACAGTTTATACATAATTTGCATAAGAAAACTTCAGTTTACTAGACATTTTCAAAAAGAAAGCAATAGAATCAGAACTGATGCTCATGTAGGTTGATTTAGTGGAAGCATGACTCATCGATGGATCATGGAAAGTCTTAGGTATTGCATAATGAGGGCTTGATCTATGGTGGTAGCAGTGAGAATAAAAGGAAGGATTTGAAAGATATTTAATCCTTCTGACTTCACTTATTTATTCAATCATAGAACAAATAGTTAATGAGACTCTATAGGGCACCATCCTTGTTCACAAGTTATAGTAAACGAGCAAAATACACAGTTCCTGTGCTCAACGAGCTTCTATTCTCGAGAAGAGAGACAAACAACAAGTGGGTTTTAGGAGCGAACTTACTATGGGTCATGAAAGCTGTTAGGGGAAAAATAAACGCCGTGTGATGTGACAGAGGTTCTGGAACCATCCCTGATGAAGCAGCACACTGGCCTGATGACAAGGAACCCCCAGGAAGAAGTGGGAGAGTGTTTCAGAAGATCCCCAGGAAGGGACCGAGTTGGGAGAGTCTGACAACAGAAACAAGGGCAGTGTGGGTAAACCACAGTGGACCACGGAGGGGGGAGGGGTGTGAGGTGGGAGAGTACACAGGCAGCCTTAGGCCACAGAAAGGAGCTTGGGTTTCACTCTAAATGGGGTGACAACTCACTGGCCATGGAGAGAGAAAAAACTCTAGCTCTGGGACATTAATAACAGTATTTATTAAATGAAGAAATTGAGAAGTTTTGGTTTGATGGGGAAAGAGGATTTAAGTCTGAAGAATTAATTGATGGCTCTGGATGTTAGAAATGTGAGGTTAGGGACTGAAAAATTAGCTGCTTAAAGATCAGAGTAGACAAACCAGATTTGATGAGATTTTGCCAAGGAAAACTGTGAAGACAGGGCTTGTAAGGACAAGGACTAAAGAAGAAGTTGAAGAAAAAGCCTGGCAGATGCAGAGATAATGGTAGAGAGAGAGGTCTCTTAGGCAGTTTACCAGGATAGAGGAGAGCTGGCCATGTTCTCAGATGTGGGGATGAGGCCATTGGCAGAAGAGATAGAGAATACTCTTAAAAATCATGATGGAGTCAGGTTCAAGGTTAGCTGGGGCTAAGCAGGACTTGAAGAAAGATGAACTGCCAAGCTGGAGCTTCCTGGTGAAGGTGAGGGACAGACAGAGGGGACTTGCGCCAGTTACAATGCTGGACTCAGCTATGCCAGCCAGGCAGCCCACAGCCCAGTCTCAGAGCAGGGAGCTCATGCTGACCAACCTTTATCAGGGAGGTAGCCCATAAGAGCACCTCCTGCGAGTGAGGTTATGTTGAAGGAAGTCAATGGGTGGCTCCTTGAGCGTGAAGAATGTTGAAAACAGCCACTGTGGCCCCGGTATTAATTAGGCAACAAGGGGTGTGCAGAACCGTTCCTGAGGATCAGTGAGAGCTCAGCTGAGGTTAGAAAGCATTGCTTTATGGTGGCCCAGTTTCCATGGTTTCCTTTCTTATGCAGCTTGAGGAAAGGAACAGAGAAAACCAATTATTGTGTACAATAAGTCTAAGATAAGAAATAGTCGCTTTATGTTAGAGACTACTATATATTGCCCCCCTCAATGCTACAATATTATTTGGAATTTTGTATAAAACAATAGAAAGATTATAGATCAAACTGAAATTTATTGTATTTTTGACATTAAAAAATGACATATGTGTCAGTCCAATTTTGAAAATCTGCAGTACGTGGAACCAAGGTTTCACATGAACAACCCTGCAATGATTTATATTTGACTGTGATTTTTAAAAGGAATTTGAAAATGTTGGACCATTTGTTAGAGTGATTTGGGCGCTTATCTAGCAAGCGTGTGCATTGGAGACCAAAAATGTACAAATAAATAGTAATGGTATAACACAAATTTCAAATTTTTTGAGTGACACATTAACAATGTGAAGTTTTCCACTGACTGATATTTTAATGTTACACCCCCAACAAACCTATAATTAAAGTTATTTTGGCATTTTCCTCTCAAATCTCTGCTTTTGGGGGGTGGGCGGGTGATAATTCCACTTTTAAAATGAGCTCCCAGATACAACTTGACATAAAATACAAAGTCTTATCCTGGCAACAATTCCCTCTCCATCCTTTCACCATGAAACGGGAATATGTGACTTGTCAGTTTTTGAAGTTACACAAGTATTAAAAAAAAAAGAATGGAGGCTTTTTTTCTTGTGTTGGGTTGGATTTGTTGATCAGAATGTGGGCTAGGGTAAAATTCACATAAACACACAAACATTAGGTCGTGACAACATCACAGACAGTTTTGGGGGAAGAGTGTAGCCTCCCTCATAGTGTGTCTCTTTTTTTAAGAAGACCATTAATTAATCCATGTTTTTCTTGAAGACAAATAATATTTGCCCGGTGATAATTCCCAGGAAAAGAATTTGGGTGGATCGCTGTATATTTTCAGCGGCATATGAGTAAGAGAGAACAACCGCCATCAGAACAGCAACCAACCAACCCGGAAGTCAGTTGAAGCTCAGTCACTTAGCTCTTTTTGTATCCACTCCCTTTCTTTTAATCAGTGACGTGCCGAAATTTCACGTGAGTCCCAATGGTTGCGCTTCCCACTTCCCTGTTACATGTGTCATCCACACACGTGTGCACTCATATGCACGTGTGCTGGGGACCACACCTCTTGGAGAGTCATCTCCTAGGCCTATCCCTCGCCCCTCACTGAACGTGGGTCCTGACGCAGGAGGCAGAGAGCTTCGGATACTTCGGAAGCACGGAGTTAATTCTTCACTGGAATCCAGGAAGTGAAAGGAAAGTGTTTGGGAAGAAATGTTGCGCTGAGGTGGGGGTCGTAGAAAGGACCATTCAGTTCTCGCAGGAAGGTCACCGGGGCAGTGGGAGGGGTCGCGGGCCAGGGCTCATTTGAAGAAGGCCATCATTTAAGTAGGCTTTAGGCTCATCCCGGGTAGGGAAGCACCAATATGACCTTTCTTGCACAAGCAATTCCAGGAAATGTCCTCCAAGATGTTTTAAAGCCCAGGGTGGTGTGTGGGTTGACAATGGCAACGATTAAGTTCTGTGTCTTGATTAAAAATCTAGCCTGACTCTCCTGGCCTTTTCATTTAATATTCATTTTATTTTTCACCAAGAAGAACATTTTCCTCATCAGGCCCTTTTCCCTCCCTTCCCTCAAATTTCTGTACAACTTCATTTTCACAGTAATAGCAGAGTCCACGGCTCCAATTCATCTGGGGAGTACATAGCTCCCTCTGTAAATTCTCCAGTGTCACCACGGCATTGAAATATGAATTAAATACGGCGCTACTTCATGCAGTTCTTGATCAACCTTTTCAGCAAATTAGAGGTTTCCTATTTCCCCAGTAGGCTGGCTCTAAGATGTTGGGAGGTTTTGTCTTTTTTCCCTTTAACACAAGGCTCTTAAGAATTTGTAGCGATGTATTTTTAATACTGTCAATAAACAGCTTCCTCAGGACTCAGAGGGCCAATAATGGGAGCTGTTAACAAAGTGTGAAAAGCAACAGGCAAGCAAAGGTTAATCACATGGCTGCCCACTAATGACCTGTACAGCCCTCAGTTTAAACCCAACAGCACTTGTAAAGACCAATCACGTGAATAATTTCCTGTCTGAGGTAGCCTTTATGGGTAAGAATAAAAGCAGAGTTGATTGTGAATAGAAAGCCCCCCGGCAGGGGAGGTGGTTATTATTTTTAAGCTGATCTAAACACCTGGGTTTCCCACTGGACCCTATTAAACCTCCTCCATTCTGTCTAAATATTTCAATCATTTCTGCAGCGGTGCTGAATTGTGCATTACTAAGGTAGGCAAGGACTAGGAAAGGGGAGTAGCTGATGAATGGGACGGACTTCCTCAAGGTGATGACAGGTAGGGAGACCCCCAGGCTCTGGGAAGGGATTTGGAGGGGTCATCCCTCCCCTCATGGCTCTCTGACCCCTCCCTGCCTCAAGGAAGGCCACACGTAAAGCCATTCAGACCCAGAAAATTTGACTATTTCATAGGCCTCTGGATGAAGATTCCTTAGCTTGCCCTGGTAACCCATTTCATTGTTTAACAGCCCTCACTGTCAGCCAACAGTTTCCCCATGTAAAGAGCTGAAGTCATTCTGCTGTCTTTAGACCCACTTTCCCTGTCTTGTCTTTGGGTGGTTCCATTTTGGTCATCCTTCCACATTTTATTATAGACTTGGTTAAACATTACTCCTCTCCCAATAAAACTGCTCAGGTCTTTGAAGATTTTATTTTCTACCTCCAATTTACAGATCTGAACATATTTGAGTCAGGAACTTTGACCAAGGCTCTTATCTGGTAACAATGACATTTTTATGGGCAGGGGTTAAAAGCTACTGAATCAAGGTTCCAATTTGGTACCTAAAATTTGGGTGGTCCTTTAAGGCCTGGGTCAGTCTATATTCAATTCTTGTTCTCTCATTGTTTGCATCATCTCATATTCCATCGTATTATTTGTGTGTCTATCACTTTTCTGATTTAGATGATAAGACCCATGAAGGAGAGCATGTAGCAGAGTATTAAGAATATGATACAGGTGTGGAGTCAAATCTAACTTCAAATTTTTCTCTGTTGCTTCCTGTGTGAACTTGGACAAGTTCCCAAGCACACTGACACTCAGTTTCCCAAAAGCACTACCTATTTCCTGGAGTTTCTATAAGGAAGACTATAGTGATTTACGCATACTACCTGAAATGTAGCCAGCGTTCAGTGAGCGTTAGTTCTCATCCCTTTTTCTTTCTTAGCAACCCTGAATCCAGCACAGTAACCTCTACTTGATTGAAGATCCACAGGAGGTATTCAAAATGAGCCCACTGGCGGTTAGTTTGGCTTCAAGTAGCAGACACATCACTCGATCTAAGGTTTGAAGGGTATTTCCTGGTTCATCTGGCTACTCAGAGAAAGGCTGAAAGGGCAGCTTGGTCTCAGGGGTTCCTAGAAGTAGGTCCTCTCTGGTGGATAGTCACCAGGAGCGTCTTCATCTTCTCTGCTCCACTCCCAGATCCCTGCATTTAGCTTTATTTTCCTAAGCCCAACTTGTACTTGTCTTGAAGTGTGGCCTTCCACTGCTCAGGCTCTCACTTTCTTCACCATTACAGAGGGGCTGATCCTCTCTGAGATCCAGTTAGAGAACCATGAAGGTAGGGGCCAGCGTTGGGGCACAGTGGATTAAGTCACTGACTTGATCCCATAGGAGTGCTGGTTCAAGTTCTGGCTGCTCCACTTCTGATCCAGCTCCCTGCTGATGTACCTGGGAAAGCAGCAGAAGGTGGCCAGAGTGATTTGAATCTCTGCTAACCAAGTGGGAGCTCTGGATGGAGTTCCAGCTCCTAACTTCAGCCTGGCTCATTCGGGGAGTGAACCAGCAGATAGAAGGTGGAAGATGTCTCTCTGCCTTCCTCCAGCAGCCTCCCTTACCCCGGCCCATAACTCTGCCTTTCAAGTAAATAAAACATCTTAAAAAAAGAAAAAAGAAAATCGTGGAGGTAGAATTTGGATTGGCCCAAGTGGGTCAGGCACCCTTTCCCAAACCATCAATTGAATTTGGGAGGAAGAGCCGTGATTGCTGCTTTCTATTAAAGTCATCTGGTTGGAGCAGTAGTTGGACTGGTTCCCTACAAGGCAAGGGCCATTTACACTATGGATACCTCAGCCAGTCTTAGTGTTACGCATGCTCAGTACTCAGGAAGTCTTACTTGAAAACAACAACAATAAGAGTAATGAGCAGACTCAAGGGCTAACGGCTAACAAGTTTGAATGTTGACACTGATTTCCTTTTTTTTTTTTTTTTTTTTTGACAGGCAGAGTGGACAGTGAGAGAGAGAGAGACAGAGAGAAAGGTCTTCCTTTTGCCGTTGGTACACCCTTTGGTGGCCACCACGGCCGGTGCACTGCGGCCGGCGCATTGCGCTGATCCGAAGCCAGGAGCCAGGTGCTTCTCCTGGTCTCCCATGTGGGTGCAGGGCCCAAGGACCTGGGCCATCCTCCACTGCACTCCCGGGCCATAGCAGAGAGCTGGCCTGGAAGAAGGGCAACCGGGACAGAATCCGGCACCCTGATCGGGACTAGAATCCAGTGTGCCGGCACCGCAGGCGGAGGATTAGCCTAGTGAGCCACGGCGCCGGCCAACACTGATTTCCATCATTCGGTTTCATTCCCAGCTGCCCAGGATCCAGGCTGTAATTAAGTCACCTCTCCCTGGGCTATCTTCTCTGGGCTCCACCTGGCTCCAGTCTCACAGCAATCTGAGGTTCATGATTAAAATCTATCTGTCCTTTCTAATTTCTCATTCCCTCAGAGCCAAGCTGTTTTGTAGGGTGAAAGACCTGATCTGATGAATGACTTTGTGTTAATAATAATTTTTATGATTTACAAGGCACATTCCCATGGATGATACTGATATGCTAATGATAAAAAGGTAAAGAAAAGAGAGCAGGTATTTTTGCAAGGGTTTTCTGAAGATGCCATGTCCACTCTTCCTCTACCCCCACCTCAAATACAGACATACACATAAACTTAAAATGGCATGAATCTCAGACTAGGTAGGAAGTGGGGGGAGTTTAAGATTTATGGGAGAAAATTATTGAGAGGAGAGACTCTTGCACTTGTCTCTGGAAATCAAGCTGTGTGGGAAGCCTTCCACTTTATCTAGTGCATGTCCTTACTTTAGTCTTGGCTTATGAGACAGTTCATGTTTGTTCCCTTTGGTGTGGAGGTCAGGATTTTGTGATGTTATATTAGGGATGTATTCTTTGGAGAGATGGTGTTGGCAGAGTTACAAAATTTTTTGTAATTTTTGGGGCACTGTCTTATTTCATTTTCATTGACTTTGAAGGGTCAGCACAATAATTGAGTTACAAACGTTCTCTTTCTTTTTAAGATTTACATTAGTTTATTTGAAGGTCAGAACTATAGAGTGAGAGAGACATAGACAGAGAGGTCCTCTGTCTGCTGGTTTACTCCTCAGATGGCTGCAATGGCCAGGGCTGGGCCCAGCCGAAGCCAGGGTCCAGGAGCTTCATCCCAGTCTCCCGTATGGGTTGCAAGAGCCCAAACACTTGAGCTGCTTTTACCAGGCCATTAGTAGAGAGCTGGATCAGAAGTAGAGCAGCTGGGACATGAACCAGCATCCATATCGGATGCCAGCATCGCAGGCTTTGACTTTACCCACTATGCCACAACACCAGCCCACAAATGCTTTCTTGAACTACACAGCAGAGGCACCAAATATATATATACATCCATACAACAGAAAGAGTGGGAGGAAATGCCAGAGTTAAGGCTGGCCTTGATGGCTGGCATTGTGACACAGTGGGTTAAGCTGCTGCTTCTGTTGCCTGTTGGCATCCATATAGAGTGCTGGTTCAAGTCCCTAACTATTCTGCGTCCAACCCAGCTTCTTGCCAGTGTACCCAGGAAGGAAGCAGTTGATGGCCCTGGTGCTTAGGTGCTATTTCTCATATAGGAGACCAGGATGGAATTTTTGGCTCCTGGCTCCTGGCTTTGGCTTAGCCCAGATCTGAATGTTGTGTGCATCTGGGGAGTGAACATGTGAATGGAAGCTATCTCTGTCTCATTCTGTGACTCCCTCTTTCTGCATTGCTGTCTTTCAAATAAATAAATAAATTTTACAGAACAAACAAAATGCCCTAGCCCCTAAGGACATTACACTTTCCCCTGCATGGTGCCACCTGTATTTATTTCTCCATGATTTAGTTGAGGACTAATGTACAGCAGGAGTTTATATATCTATGTATCCAGTTTCATAAGCCTTTTTAGGAGCCTGCTGTGAGGTGGGCGCTGTCTTATGCATGAGGAACCCTGAGATGAATAGGACAGAATCCTGGCACCAAGTTCCTTACAATCTAGTGGTGGACACGTGGAAGTAAATAAATTGCCAAAAGGTGCCATTAAGTGCAACGGAATATTGAAGCAGAGGTGGTATGGGAGAGACAGTGAACTTGGGCAGTGGGAGGCTGTGAGAGCATCCAGTGAGGAAGTGGCAAAGGAATTCTGGATCTGAGCGGGTCACCCAGCACACTTGATGAGTCTCGTTTTCCTGCACTGTGGCCGAGCAGCTGAGCTGCTCTGTACCACGGTGGCTGTTTGCTAATGACAGGAGCACACATCCACTGAGCAACCTCTCTCCCAGACGCTGTTAGGTGCTGCACTGATGAGCTCATTAAATCCCCACAAGTCTCTGAGGGTGAGTGCTCTCGTTTTTCAGATGCACATGAAACTTAGAGAGGAAAGCTGGCCCTGGGGCCCTACAGCTGGCATGAGGCAGAGCCGGCATTTTAACTCAGGTGGGTCTGACTCCGGGGCCCCAAGTTCTTGTCCAAATAGCACACAATCAATATAATCAAGAGAGGCCACAGGTACTGCTCTCTGCCCTGCGGACCTTGCACAGTGCGTTTACCTGTTGCCACTCATTTGAGCCTTGTAGGCGCGCCGTGGGCGACTGTAGCATGGCATTTTATTCCATTTGAAGACAAGGAAAAAGAGGTTTTGGAGTGGGGCAGTCACACTGTTAGGAAGAGGTAGAGCGGGGTTGGGACTCAGGCTGTTAGACTTCTGCTTTGCTACTCTCCTCGCTGAATGGACAGTCTACAATATTCAGAGACGCTGGTGCTGCCTGTCTGCCCTCACCCTGTCCTTCCTCCACCAAGCTGCCTCTCCTTGATTTTAACAATCCAAAGAAAGTTTCTTTACCCAGCCATGTGGTAATGGGGGAGGAGAAAGGATTTTTTTTTTTCCTGCACCCGGTTGGGAAGGAAAGGTCCTACCTTCTATTCTTTCTCATGAATCATTCTAATAGAAGACAGAATGTAGGTTATTAGGTCTTGACTCTCACATGGCACCAAAATGAGTCAGGTGGTCTTGAATCCTTATTTTAAAGAGAGGTGCCACCCTTATAGATGACTCATCAGGAGAATTGGTAATAGAGTAACTACTCTGGAATGCCAACAAACCGCAGGCGATTATCAAATGGATTTGGACGATCTATGGTTGCAACCTGTGCTGGGAAAACTCTTATGGAGTAGGCTGAAAGATTAGCCATATCTACCAGTCAACAGGGGAAGCCTTGGTCCTCCCTTCAGTGGTCATGTCGCTCAGAGTTTTCATGGACAAAGCTACCTCGTCCTTGCCAACCAGACTCCTTCCAGGGTCCGTGTCTCCCCTGTGATGCCCGCTGAGGAATTGCACATCAGCCCTTCACCATGAACAGATTCCTCCATGTGATTGGAGCTGCTTGTGCTTTCAATGCTTAATTCTAATGAGTTCATAAAACTTACTCTTCTCTTGAGATTCTAATAGATGATGTTTAATAATTTTTGCCTTAAAGAAATGTATATGAAAAGAAGACATGCATGCAAGGTCCAAATTTAATTTGTTTTCACTATGACCTAACATTGAAGGCAGAGGTTAGGATAGAAGCATTGCACAGATACCAAATATATATGGGAAAACTCAAAGGAAAGGAATCCATTTGGAAAGACCAATTAAAGCACTAATGAGTTCAAGATATTTAATATGTTGGGAGTGCTCAAGGGGCTATGAAAAATTAGGTATTGAAACAATACATGAGAAAAAATTTACAAACTGAAATATTATACGAATGTCAGAAACTTGATCGGTCCCTGCCATCCTTACCTCTAATGTCACCCTACAGGGAAATCCTCCCCTAACTTCCTGATCATTCTCCCACCACGTGGTCACCTCTGCACTGACCGTCTGCATGGTCCTGTACAGTACCTTACAGTCACTACACCCGTCACAGCATGCTATGATTAGATGTTATTAACTTAACTATGGGTTTGGGAAAGACCTCTGGGATATCTCTATGCCTTGCATAGCTGGCAAGGCAGACAGACCTCAGTAAATATCTGTGGCGTGAGTGATCAAATAAATGAATCTTGGAGTATACTTCTTCACTGAAGCCCTCTTACAGAGGGCGGACAATATTCGCTGCTAAAGACTTCTATCTTAGTTTTTATTTTTTTTCCTCGAATAAGTTAGGGACAAGTGAGTGTTCTCCACACCACTTGGAGTATCACAATGCACATGAGCTTATGAATTAGTTGCCCTGAGATGTTTTGCTATAAAATTTGTTCAGCTTTTTTTTTTAAACTCATCTGTATTGGATTCTGACCACGATTGTGTTAACGTTACACTGGAGGAAATACTGCTTTAAAAGTTAAATAAAATTCGGGGATGTCACAAGGCATAATTAATGCCAGATGCGTGCTAGACTGTCTATGGTATCAATTTGAGAAGGACAAAGATTCATGTGGAATGGCCTGCAAAGTCTTCTTGAAGGAAAACGGAAGCTTGAAGTATGGGTTAGGCCTGGTGGGTGGGGGGTAAGGAGGCGACAGGGTTTTCTCTCCCACGGGGACCCCGATAGGACACGCACTCCTGTCGACAGAGTCTTACTGTGCGGTGCAGGTGCTATGCTGGGGAAAAGGGTTGTAAATAGACCAAAAACATACCCCTTGCTTTTTTGAAGAGCTTCCCCTGAAGCTGTGAATTATGGGGAAGTCACCTCTTTGGGGATTTGAATCATGGCAGTGCGAGAAGAACATGCCATTTAGCATTTCTCCTTTTTTCTCGGTGTGAAATGTATCACTGGTCTTGCCTGCTTCCATCCACAGAATCACAGGATTTTGGAACCGGATGGCGTATTTGAGACCATCTACTGATTCAACGCCTTGCCTCATCGACAAAACCAAAGCCCAAAGAGAACAAATTATTTCCTCCAAATCACAGTGCACTGGGGTTAGGGTTTGGGTTACCACTGCCAGGTTGGAGGTCTCCTCCTCACTTCCCTAGTGGGGACTTCACTAAGCATCTGGCCTCATTCCACACAGGGTGAGGAGCTTCACCACACACAGAGGCAAACCTGAGCAAGGGGAGTTGAGAACACAGTCTGTGCACTTAGCTTCTTTCCCAAGCACCACCAGTGCTGGTGATTCCACTCCGCTGATGAACAAAGCCAGCCACTTTATATTTCATAGTCTACCCAAGACTTTTGATTCATATTTTACTAAATATCTTATAAAAATAGGCTTTTCCAATGGGCATAGTTTCACTGGGAGTGATAAACATGTCCAATGTCCCTAGTTTGGGTTCCTTTTGAACTCTGTTTTTGACTTATATTCGTATGGTTTCTAACAAGAATAACCTCCTATCCAAGTGTTAACCAGGTCTGACCCTGCTTAGCCTTGCGATCAGGTGTTCAGGGTGGCACAGCCGTAGATAGGAATAACCTATACTGAAGGGCAACCTCTCCAACTGCTCAAACCACTTCCTGCACCAAGAAATGTGGTGGAGCAA
Organism: Oryctolagus cuniculus; assembly: GCF_051225735.1. NCBI lineage: Eukaryota > Metazoa > Chordata > Mammalia > Lagomorpha > Leporidae > Oryctolagus > Oryctolagus cuniculus. The sequence continues at coordinate 96,971,977 of NC_142870.1, forward strand.
TTTAGCTTCATGCTCCTGCTCTGCTCTTGAACTCTAACTCTTACCTCCTTTTTTTTTTTTTTAACATTTTATTTATTTATTTGAGAGGTAGAGTTACAGACAGTGAGAGGGAGAGACAGAGAGAAAGGTCTTCCTTCCATTGGTTCAGGTGGCTGCAACAGATGGAGCTGCGCTGATCTGAAGCCAAGAGCCAGGTGCTTCTTCCCAGTCTCCCACGCCGGTGCAGGAGCCCAAGGACTTGGGCCATCTTCTAATGCTTTCCCAGGCCACAGCAGAGAACTGGATTGGAAGAGGAACACCAGGACTAGAACTGGCGCCCATATGGGATGCCGGTGCCGCAGGCGGAGGATTAACCCGCTGCACCATGGCACTGGCTCCTTGCCTTCCTTTCTTTCTGTGATTCATTTATTTTTCAGACCCTAAAGAGTGATTTAGTTGATTTTGACGTTTTGTTAATTTGCAAATTTGACTCTCTTGTTTTGCTAAAGTGTTTTTTGTATTAACCACAAAGATCTAGGTTGAGAAAAACCCGCTTACACTTCAAATAGAGTTTATTTGCATTTTGTCAGATAACTGCTACTTTTGGAACATTTTTGGCGGGAGGGAATATAGACTAAGGAGTTTCCAAATCTTGTTCCCATTTCTCCTAATTTCTGTTTGGGTTGCTAGGTAGAATAAATTTTCAATAAAAAAGAGGATTGCTTCTGAGTGCAAATAGAGACTGAAGCAAACAGCTACCCACTTTTAATATGAATTAGTTCCTTTTGATTTTTTTTTCAAAGCAAGCAGAGACCAGGCCAAACATACGTGGTGGTTAGTCTGGAAATAGGTGAATCTGGATCTTTCTAGCTACAACAAAAGGCCTTTTCTGGGGCAATCATGCACATCATTTATACAACAGTCTGCTATTCTCCAGTGTGGATACACACATCATATGCTCCCAGATCAAATAATACATGTATAGTGAAATCATGTATTCCTATCGTAGAACCAGGAGTCCCTGTAAGTAAAAATTCTTGGGAATAAGACATTGTGGTTTGTGCATGGTCCAATGTAGATAGATGTCTACTTCTGTTTTTCGTGTGTGCATGTGTTAGGTGTGTGTTTAGTCTCACTTTCATAAGCCATATAGAGTTTGCCTGTGGTTCTGGAAAAGGTCTGTGTATCTGCACGAATTTGCATGAACGTGGATGATCAAGCCTGCTGGAGACTCTTCCCAACTCCGGTGACAGGCCTGGTGGAAGCAACTTCCCACAGTCTCCTCCACGAGGAAGGAAAACCCAACTCCAGGCGAATGTTAGGGAGACCCGGGCCGAGCTCTCTCCCAGCACACGCTCGCAGCTCGCTTTAGAATACAGTGTAGTGCAAACACCTAATTTTTACAAAACGACTTGTATTCCGAGTTACTAATTAAAAACCCTCCTGATCTCCCTTCTTTTCCTGTTCAGATGGGCAAGGTTATTTAATTGAAGTCCTATTTTGCGGGTGCAGATGCATGATGTGTTTGAATCATCAAACAGATTGAGTGTGTGTTGATTGTTGTGTGTGCCTCATTGCTATTCCCCGAATGTCGAGCCGAGCTTATGCTCCTCGGCAAGACTTAGAAGCATGAAACAGTAAAAGAGTCCTTTCTTCTCCGCCCGCCCCCTCGCCCCCCATTCGCGTTGAAACTTTGCCAACGTCAGATCGCACTCTGTCTGTTGCTGCATTAAAATGAAGCCGTCCCCTCCCACTTCGCGCTCCTCCTCCCACCCCCCTGCCCTGCCCTTGGCTCTCCAGCCCCACGATTTCCTTCCTAAGTGGGGAAGCCTCTCTTGCTTGCAGTGCGCCAACTTTCTTAGTTTTTATTATATTTTTTTCTTCTGTTCTCTCCTGTCCATTTTCCTCCTCCTTTTTTTTCCCGCCCCCACCCCCCGACTGTGGTTTTTGGATTGAGGGTTGTGAAAGGGAAAGAGAAGGGGCCTGTTTTCCTCTCGAGGTGAAAACAGCCTTGGAACCGGCAGGTGCACGGCCCCAAGCAGCTGCTCGCGACTCGCAAGCTCAAGCGACTTGCTTCCCGCTCCAAGCCGAGAGCACTTCATATAATCCTCTCATGCAATTCACGCTGTAATTGCAGAAATCCCGACTGCTAGGGCTCGGCTTGTTATTATTATTACATTTATTATTGTTGTTGTTGTTTTCCACCGATAACAAGACCTTCTGCAAACAGGAACCCGGTCTGTTAATTAGTTTTTTGTGTAAGATGAACTACCGCTCCAGAAGCAAGATTTTTTTTTCTTTTTTGTCTTGCTCGGAGCCCTGTCCCCAGGGCCCCTCTAGCCCTTACCCCCTTGAAGCCACTCAGGGCATAGCACATGTGGAATTTTCATGTGCTTCTATAGGCCTTTTATTATCCAGCCGGCCTCATCCTCTTCTTAAGAAAGGGGCTGCTGGTTAGGTGGTGGCAAGGAAAATGATTTTCTTGAACACCAGCTTGTTTTCTCAAGGTCCTGCTTACTTCTTTGGCAATTATGGGACTAAAGGATCCTTTCTTTCCCCCCTTTGGTTTACTCCTGAGTGCTGTAGTCTATGGAATAATCATTTCATGGTTTTGAAGATGAATGGGACAGGGATAAAAGTATGGGGAGATCCTATTTTTTTTCTTAATGCCGTTAAGAATGCTTAGAGAATGAATGAAAGTACTTTTATTGGTGATTTAAAGAAAATCTGGTATTTTCAGGGTCAGAAAATATGTAAACTGACCCCTATGTCTAATTTGTAACTTTGATCTACAACTTTGGCTGATTTTTAAGATTGTTTACCAAAATTCAGCTATCTGTGGTCATTGTCATAATGTTTACCGCAGTCCCCTATTACTTGTACCTGTACTATTGCCTTAATAATATTTTATATGCATGGCCTTACCTTTTCCAAATAGTTGACCTGCAAAGGGGGCGGCGCATTGCTACAAAAATATCACTACTGTAAAGAGTAAACAAATGGCATTTGCCATAAAGAGAAAGTGACTACCAAACATAAACAAGTGAAAGAGATGCTTTAAAGTGTAGGAAAGGTGTTAAGATTGTGCTATGGTATAGTGGGGAAAGCTGCAGTCTGCAGTGCCGGCATCCCATATGGGTGCCATTTCGAGTCCCGGCTGCTCCACTTCTGATCCAGATGCTGCTGGTAGCAGGGGAAAGCAGCAGAGGATGGCCCAAGTGCTTGGGCCCCTGCCACCCTCGTGGGAGACCCAGATGAAGCTCCAGGCTCCTGACTTCGGCCAGGCCCAGCACTGGCTGTTATGGACATCTGGGGGAGTGAATCGGCAGATGCAAGACCTCTCTCTCTCTCTCTCTCTCTCTAACTCTGACTTTCAAATAAATATATATAAATCTTAAAAATTAAGATTAGCACTGAAATCTTATACTTTAGTCAGAAGGATTGAAAGAGAACTGAAAAGAAGTTACTCGCTTTGTTGTCCAATGACGTTGAACACGCTGTGCAGTGTATGCCACTGTCCTCCTGTGGCATGTCACGTGTGGCATATCACATGTGTGGCACGTGTCCTACACTGGGAAACCTCAGCCTGTTATATTGCTCAGGGCTCAGGTGGCCAAAGTCCTCTGTGGATACTTGCTCTTGAATGGTTTTTCTCAAGTTGGCTCACTATATATATATATATATATATGTAGGTCTGTGTGTGTGTGTGGAACATATATTTCTAGTAAAAGAGAAACAAAAGCAACAACTCTTTCAGGAGGATTGAAGTCTAGAATGGACTTACTCAAACACTGAGCATGAACAAGTGAATTTCTAAAGCACAGCAAGGGGAAAACATGAGAAACAACCCAATGCCAGGATGCAAACGGAGCGGGTGGGAGGCGAAAGGGAGCGAAAGATCCGAAGTCCGGAGACAGTGAGATCAGTTGCGACGTGAAGTGAGACGGTGTCTCAGAAGCGTTTGGTATCAGAGCTGGGGAGCTTGCGCTGCACTAGCGTGTGATGGGCGCCAGGGCCTGGCTGGTGACTTTACCTGATGGGGTAAAATCAGAAGACTGGAGGAGAGTGTTAAGAAGAACGCCTTCCATTGAATTAGCATGAGCCACACACAATGACCGGGACTGCCCACTTCCAGGCCCCCCCTCCCCCACAAGCACTGCAGAGGGACATGGGTTGGTAAATTTGTAGTTTTTATTAATCATAAACAGAACCTTTTAAAGAGATGTATGCCCCCAAATGCTTCCACACAGACACCTGCGACTTCATTTCGTAAATCTTCCCAGTTCTTCCTTGGGTTATGCGACCCTGGCCTCCCCTGCAGGTTCTCCAGCCTTCTGGGTGAGAGGAATGGCCTGGGAGATGCATTAATAGGCTAGACAAGGTTTCTTCAACAGAAATGCACCAGGGCTTCCAGGGCCTCTTTGGAAAATTCGTGTTTTTGTTGCCCAGGACAGTATGGCAGGATGGGGAGTGCTCATGTGTTTCCCTAGGTCCACAAGTCTCCTGTGGGTGGTTGCTGAATGATGGTTTCTAAATTTGATGCAATGGATTAAAAATGACTTTGTAATTAACACACCTGCTTTACGTTGGGACTGAAGATGATATTATCATTATCCTAAGTACTCTGGTAGATGTAATAGAAAATCTGTTTAACAAATATTTACTGAGGACTTCCCATGGGGAAGGTTGGTGCTGGGGGCTGAGGCATAAGCATATAGCTTATTACAATGATATTTGAAAAAAAGCTCTGGTAGGGGTAAGGACTGAGGCTTCACAGAATCTGTGATCAGGTCCCTGGCCAAATCTTTTGCGGTTAGGATAGCTTTCCACATAAGCTGAGAACTTCAGGCCAAACAGGAATTAGGAGACGTCTGAAAGGGAAGGTTCACGGAAGGCGAAAAATAGTATTCCCGAAAGAATGGACTCCTTGGAGAACTGGAGGTGACGGTGAGCATGGGGAGATTTGGACACGTCAGGTCAGGTCGTCCAGTGTGACTGGAGGCTGGCTGGTGGGTGGAGGGCAGAGGTAAGACGCTGAGGCCGAAGAAGTAAGGGCCCTAGGAGGAGCTGAGCCTTGCTACTGAGTGAGACGGGGGCCAGGGAAGGAGAGCAGAGAGTCAACCTGCAGTCTGGGAAGGCAGGCTGCTCAGGGGTGCAGTGACTGACATGGGGCGGGGGTGGGGGAGCACCATCAGGAACTTGGCCAGGTGCAGCCCGAGAGTGCGTGTTACACGGGTTATGTGCAGTGCACTGGGACAGGCGGGGACCTGGTGATGGTTCCTGGGGACTGATTCTGGACATGCAGGTCACCATCATTATCCCAACAGAGGACTGTCCATACAGACTGAGAACCCATAGCAGATTGGGGTGACAGCCTGCAGAGGAGTGGGGTTAGAAGTATGGAAGCCCTGTAGTTTTCCCTCAGAAGATTTTTTGAAGCTAGGTTGGACAATATTTGGACAAGGATGCTGGGTTACTTTACTATCGTAGTGTGTCCACTATGCTTCATGCACTTGTCTTACCTTAACCAAGAGCCTTTAATGTTAAGGGGAATGCTGATTCCCAGCATCTGGCAGTGGTGGTAATAAGAGATATCATTAATGGAGGTACCTACCTTGGCCAAGCACTGTGCTCAGCTTTTGACACGTACTATCTCATTTAATCTTGCCCAAACTCTAGGGGTGTTATCTGAATTGTACAGAAGAGAGTCCTGAGACTGAGGAAGGATAAATCATACCATAACCAAATGGTAGAGATAGGATTTCAACCCAGGATCGAGTCCACAACCTGCTTGAAACTCAAATGCCGCAGTTAAGGAAGTAGAATGTATTGGTTTGAGTCTGGTGGTTAACACTGTATGAAATCAGACATTTTTAATGAAGAAAATAAAAACCCATACAGACGAAGCTTGTTAAAAATTTTTTTTGTTTCTTTCTACATCTTTGTTGTAGAATTATGCTCGAAGAAAAAGTTTGATTAACAAAGGCCTTTGACACCTTGTTTGAAATTGAACTTGCTTTTGGTGAATGTGCGAGGCTGGATGGAAATACAAGCAGGACATTTCCCACCAGTTTTGATACGGAAACCTCTGGAAGACTAAAGTTGCCAAAACAGTGGCACATCTGGAGGCCATGGACTCTCACAATCCTTATGTTGGGAAAGATTCGCAGAGTTCATCTATACAAACATTTTGGTAGCCGTTCCTCTCCACTGAAAACATAAAATGGGTTACCAGAGTTATTAGAGCATTCTGACAGTGAAGAGTTCCAAGGCGACACACTTCATCTAACTCCCTTGTTTAACACACGAGGAAGCCAGGGACCAAACCAGCAAGGACTTATGCTCAAAACCACGCTAAGTCCGCAGCAGGGCTTGAGACCACTCTCCCTTTGACAAGAGAACAGCTCACTGATTGCCACTCTGCTCACCCCAGATGACAGCACAGAGGTCCCCCCTCATCCGCTGTTTCACTCTTGTGGTGTCAGTTACCCACGGTCAACTGAGGTGCGAAAACATTAAATGAAAGACTCCAGGAATAAACAATGAACCTTAAATACATCCTATTACAATGTGGTATTGTAACTATTGTATTTCATTGTGTGTTATTATGGTTACTCTCTTACTGTGCCAAGATTCATAAAATAAACTCTGTCCTAGGTGTGTTTGTACAAGAGGCCTTCAAAAAATCCATGGAAATGAATATAATGAAAAATGGTGCATGATTTCAAAAACTTTTTTGAACCAAAATAAATGCATCCTTTAATTGCATTTTTCCACAGGCTTTTTGAGGTCCCCTTGTATGGGAAAATATATAGTATCTACAGGGTTCGGTACTATCTGTGGTCCCAGGCATCCTCTTAGGGTTTGGGAACAAATCCCAGAGGGTAAGCAGGGACTATTGTCCTGTCAGTAGAAGGAACACACTGCATCTTCCTGGAATACCAGTTTCATGCTAAGACTTCAGCAAGCCATTTAAATACAACAGTTAGTAACTGAAATCATTTTTATATCTAAATGCACCTGGCAGTATTGGAGGGTAAATCATAAGGAACTGATCCAAACAGCAGACTGCGAAGAAAGGTGCCCCCTTGGGGAGGCGGGCAGGGGAGCGAGAAGAGGACTGCTCCAGCCTCGGTTGCGGGTGTCCTGTGGGCCCAGTGTGCTTTTGCTCCTTTACAGATTTTCCAGAGGGAAAGTATTTTTGAGACACTCACTCTGGGCCCTCTTAAATGCGTAATGGACAACAGGGAACTACCAATTAATAACATTGTTCATAATTATGCTGTTAAATGACACTGCGAGATGCCAGAAACACGCCTTGCAGTTTCCATTAACATATAATTTAAAATTGTCTAAATACGTGTTAACGGATCCTTTAATACAATAGATTTTAATTCTTTATCTTAGAAATTTAAATTTTTAAGCTAATCTTAATAGATAATGTACTTGATTAGAAGTGTATTACGTGAATGAATGCATTTTGCTACCAAGGTTATCTTTGAAATGATGTGAGTAATCTGTTTTATGCCCACAAGTACTGCGAATGCTAACACTTCATTCTGAACTCATCTAGTTGTCATTAGGTGCAGCAGCTGATACAATCTTCCATTAGGCAGTCTCAGAACTGTGGGTGGTCTTGGAAACTATACCATATGAACTGTAATACACAATAGAGTGAGGGAGGGATTTTTTTTCAGTTATAAATCTGAATCTTGTAACACTTACTGGTTGAAATTGCACAAAATAATAACAAGGAAGGACCTCATTCTAGTACTACCTGTATCCGTGTGTTGAGCAGAGTTCCTCAAATACTTCTCATCAACTAAAGATTTAAAATTTTGGAGTCTCCTCCCACCCACTTAAGTTGTTTATTTACGTAGCTAAACAGTGGATGCAGTTGGCTACTTACATTTTGGAAACCAGATGCTCATAAAATAAGATACTGAAAGGAAAACAAGAATATATTTTAGCTCTACTTTGAATTGAGCCGGTACTGAGTTAAGTTTTGCTGGAACATTTTGGAAGTAAATCACACAATTCCCATGAATACCACTGAGCTCCCTGTGGTTTATAAAGGGAGTTAATTCAAATGTTTGGAAACTTATTGCCACTTTAAAAGGTCTGAAACTGAAGTGTTACATATTTTTAACAAGTTTCTTTAAAGAATACTTTTAAGTACTTTAAATATAAGTATTCAATAAGTAGCTATGGATTTGATTTCCACCAGAAACTTACTGCATTGAGAGTCCAGAATAGAAGGAAAATGCAAAGAATATTAGCTATTTTGCATTTATTAGATGGGGACGGAAGCAAGTGATGTGTACTTGAATAGTTTTGCTAACTCAAGAAAGAGAAATTTGCTTGTACATCTCTATGAAAGTCATCATTTGTTAATCTTGAGAAATATTCTTTTCATAAAAGTGATCTGTGTGTGCGTACTTCAAGATTTGAAAAAAATCTTTCAAAGCACAATTATAATGACAAGCAAACTGTCTTTTTATTTCTGGTAAATGAGCTATAAATGTGTGCGAAAAATATTCAAATGAGAAATGTGCAACCACAAAGAAGTTTAGACTGCAGAAGGACGACTCCTTTGCTGGCATGGATGCTTTTCCACTTTGTCGGGGTCCTCCAGAAAGAAACCACAGGCTATTCTCTGGGTAGAAGCATTTTAGCTGCCAACTTTAATTTCATTTTTAGCTCGACAGGCACACAGTTTTAAAAGTTTTCTCTCTACCATCCTATTTTGTTTCTTGGAGTCCCTGAAATCTTAAAGGGATATAACCACAAGCTTGTTCATGTTGGACCTTCTGTCCCTACCTGCTAAGTTGGTTTTGTTTTTTTAATGGCCTAACCCTAATTAAAAATTCAATTGCTCTCTTTCTTCTCCCTCCCTCCCTCTTTCTCCTCCCTCCCTCTCTCCTTCTCTGCCTCTCTCTCTTTACCCCCTCCCTCTTTTTGTCCCCCTCCTCCCCATTCCTCAGCCTCCTTCCTTCCCTCTCTTCTTCCTTTCTTTCTTCCTTATCCTCCAACTCCCTCTTGTCCCCCGCTCGGCTCTGTCCCCTTTCGAAGCCTCTGGGATGACACTGTTCATTGATGCATCTCCCTCATTAGCATTGCTGCAGCTTGGCTCAGTGGTTTCAGAGGCAACCCGTCATGAGAAAACTGAAGAATGTGCCCCATTTGCATGATTCTGTGCCAGAATGCAACTTTTTCTCAGCTGTTCTTTGTGTAATTTCCCCTTGAGCATTCAACTTTCCCATGAAGTCCTAGAAATCATATTACAGACTTCCAACCCAATTGAAATGCTCCAGATTCATTTTACAATCTTGCTTCCTTCCCCCAACAACTTCATAGTTCTTTGTAAACAGAGCAAATTAGTACATAAAAAACAGGTTTAGCCTCTTATTGTTCTGAAATGTAGGGCACATGAAGGGAGTCATTTTGCTTTGAAAGTGCAGGGGTACGTATTGTATGTACAAATGTATATTTGTTGCATATGTCCCAGGGAGACCACATCACTACTAGACACTTAGGCAATGTCTGCTTGCTAGTCACTTAGTGTCACTGCAAACCACATTTTGTAAAGCCCCACAGAGAAGCGAGCAGAAACAGAGCAGAAAGCTGGGTGGAGTGCTCACTGCTTCTGCGGTGACGAGCGCTTCCCACGTAAGTGAACTGTTGCGCAGTTCTTGGGTGAACACATTTTAATAAACCAGCAGAATGAGTTCATAGCGGTTAACTAGCTGCTAATTAAATAACTGTTCTCACAATCTTTGTTTTTTGTTTTTTTGGTTTTTTTTTTTTTAGATAAAAAAAGGATGATAGTTATAGCAACTCTGGTAGGTGAAAACTAGTACCAAGATGTCAGTTTCCCAGAAACTGACAAGTTTCTGGCAAGATCAAGTGCCACACAAACATGAGGCTCCCCCATCCTGGAAGAGAAAATGTTCCCCAAGGGTATGGTCAATACACTGAGTTTGAACAAGAAAAACTCAACTTATTCACACAGGCGCGCGCACGCACACACACACAGTTTAGTCCTTTTTAATGACAGGTTATTGTCCTCAGTACAATTTTATACAAATAGAATCTTTTTATTCTTGCTTGTCTTTTAGGTGCAGGGAGGAGGAAGAATAAACCACTTATTTTTATTATGCCCATTCTAAAACCTGTAGTGTTAGGTTTTTGGAGGATTGCCCTTTGGCTGTTGGCTGGAATGCAACCATTTGGATAAAATAATGAAGATATCGTAAAAGTGCCTTAAAACTTGAAACTTTAAATAATTTCATAATCCTTTGGACGGAAAAAATGAATTTAAAATGAGAAGACAGAAACGATCACACTTAACACCCACCGAGTATCCAACAGAATTAAACATAACTTAAAGATAATTCCCTGTACTAACAGAAAAAAAAAAGCACTCTTAAAATACAAAAATGTGGTAGAGGAGTACGGCTCACACGGTGATTAGAATTAGGTTGCAGAAGATTTCATTAATTATAGGTGACTGATTTTCCCTGAGCACACAGCTCAGGTCTCCTGGCCCCCTCCCCTGCCCACCCCCAGCTCATCTCAAACTGTTGTCTAACCTTTCCCTTAATCCATCTCATCTCGAGCTGATGGGAACTGCTTTCATTCCACCTCTTGTGGAGGTAATGAAACAATCTTCTTATTCACTTGGTTGCTCTGAGCCGGTGACATGCAACAACAACAAAAAAAAGCGAGCGCCCTGATTAATGGCTGCTAATTAGCAATGTTAATGACCAGGTGTCCGAGAGTACGGCCAGCTCCTCTCAGCATGGAGTGATGGCTCAATGAGGGCCCTGCAAATCCATTCCCACTGACCCTTACCCTCAGCTGCCAGTAATGAAGCGCGCTCGCTCGTTACTCCCAGGAGAGACACAGGAGGAGACCCGGGCCTGGGACCCAAGCCCTTGCCTGGGGTCCAGTGGGTCTTCCATTAATTAACGGTAGCTGTTGTGGACCCCCAAAAGCTCAAAGGTAAAGGAGCGAGGGCCAGGGAGATGCACTCAAACCTCCTTTTGTCGGGAGATTTATTTTCTCTAAAGGGAATCCGTGGTTCCTTTAAACCATCTTCATGTACGTCTATAATTTTGACCAACTATACACATCCTCTTCTCATTCAGATTCTTTTATTATCCTGAGATAATTCACACGAGTGAAACAAATCTCATTCTCACTCTCACATACAACTTTCTATCTTGGAAGTGCAAGTTCTCTTTTTGTCATTTAGCACGGATCACTGAATGGGAGCAGAAACTCAGTGTACCTAGAGCCGTGCTTTCAAAAATAATAGCAATCTTTCAAAACTTTTCCTTGCTAGAGAGTGGGTTAAGTGTGCCAGTGCTGTTAGCTCTCATATCTGACTAAGGGAATTATGCTAACTCTTGAAACAAACCAACAAATCAAAAACAAGTTTTCTATACAGTCAGCTCGATAAAGACCAGAACATTGATTTTACTAATTAGAGTTGGTTCCTATTTTATATGCTGACCAGAAAACTGAAAAGTGACAAGACTGAAGTCTTTGCAGATAATTAACCATTAACTGTATCTGCCAGTTTGTGATAGGCTGGTTCTGTCTATGAGTTTACACAATCATTTATTTTCCCTCCACTGGAGAGTGGGCTTGTACTGTCTCCAAAGGGAGGCAGAGGGGTTCAGTTGAATCAGAAACAAAGTAAAATGAAGGGAAGGATGCCATGTCATTGTTTTTGTTTTAACTCATACTTTATTTTCAACACAGTGTCTCAGGTTAAGGTAGCACTTTGGCTGAATTACACACACACACACACACACACACGTACTTGTAGAAGGTCTTGTTTGATAGTATTTAATTGCCTTGAGTAGTACAAATGTTGCTGTAAAAATTACCAACTATTTGTAGGTGATGAAATACTACCCATATATCGAACCTGATAGCAGAGTTTAAAATATTGTGGTTATTAGGTTGCTACTGGTTAGTAGGGCCCAGATAAATTTGACAAGAAAATCTTCAGGGCTTTTCTTCCAAGTGTAGACAAGACCAAACAATGTCACCTCCTCTGGTACAAAAGGAGGCTATATAGACGGGAGTCTTGATCCTCTCTTGGTGGAACCCTCCTCTCCTGCTGCAGTCATTTTGATGTATATCTTTTGTGTGTGGATAGGGGGACAATTTCTTCTCATGATTAAAAACTTATTACATTTTTACTGCAGAAAATTTAGAAAACATTGAAAACTATCTACATATATGTGTTCACATGCATTCACACATGCACAATACCCCAGGCATTTCCAGAACTATCCGTGGCCAACATGTTGCTATATATTCTAGCTATTTTTTTCTGTGTACAGTATAGGTGCTCTTTAAAAAGAAACTGGAATTGTAATATACTTCATTTAGTGCCCTATAAACTGCTTTTGAAAAGAATAAACAAAGCTTAATTTATTGTGAAGAACTCTTCTACCACAGTGTATTATGACGGTCTCAGAGTTATGAGTCTCCATTAGCAACAGTTAATGGGCATTTCTAGGGTAGCTATGGAACCATATTCGATCATTGTCCCACTAATGAAGGAAGCACACAGGTATCTCCCACCCTGGCCAGTTACTTTGAGACGTTGAGGACTGAGTTTTCTTCTTCTGTTAGCTTAGATCTGGCTGCTGTCTCTTCTTTCCCCATAACAGAGAGCAGTTCCAATGAGCCAGAGAAAAGGAATGCAGGTGCACTGTGTTTGACTAATTATCTATTAGTTAAACAAAGGCCAAGCTATGTGAACGTAAGTTTCATGAAAGCAGAGATTTTTTTGTGGGTCTTCTCACTTGTGTTCCTGCACATTGTAGACACTTAACATGTATGTGGAAGAAATGAATGAACAATTAACCAATACATTTGACCACATTCTAGTTCAGATTTCTTTGAGCAGCAGAGAGTAACAGGGCTTTAGTTAGGGTCCTGGGAGTACCCATAGGGACCTTACCTCCCCAGGGGACTCATCCCTCTTGCATGTTGCTTGATAGTAACCAACATGGACACAGAAGTGGTTCTGTAATTGCAGCCAGAAAACTAGTGAAAACCCTGAGATCTGTATCTTGCTTTCCTGTGTCCACTCTTGTCCACTCCCTATTTGGTCAAAACTTGCCAAAAGAAAAATGAATTTGAACTTTTGCAACCCCAAGGTTCTTAACTTGGTCTTGAAATTAACAGGCATTCTAAATTAAATCTGGGAATTTAAAGATTTCACTATCTTGCTTATCTCTTTTTTCCGTTTCCAAAACAAAGCCCATCTATAAACTGAAAATGGAATGGCCTAGGAAATGAGTGCATTCGTTAGCAAAAGCAAAAAAATCAGTGGCATTTATGAGACGCTAAGATAAGGAAGTGTGGGGTTAAACAAAAAGAAGTATTAGGCTTGATGACTGTTTGTTTCTTTCCTTTTTTAACTTAGAAAGTACAAGTTACCCTGAGAAACGACCAAGAAATAATAGAAAATAACCACCTTGCCTCAAAAGATGTTTTGCAGCAATTAGCTGAAGAAGTGGCTGAGGAAGAAGCTGCGTCCCCTCCAGCGGCCCTCCTCCGTTGTGTGCAGCGGGGTTGGCTGCTTCTGACCCCTCCCACTCACCTACCTCTGGCACTTTGTTCAAGGGGCAGAGGCAGAGCGGGACCCCTTTGGTCAATTCAGCCTGTTGGAACAGCAAATGCGGGATGCCGTAATGCGTTCACCCTTTCCTCCATCCATCCATCAATCGTTGTATTAATCGATCAATTGAAAAGCCTGTTTAAACGTCTCTCTCCAGCCCTTTATGCGCACCGAGTCAGAGAAACAGCTTTGTAGCTGTAGTTTCTGAGAAAGCAACAATGGAGGGAGGCACAACAGGTAAAACACAGAGCAAGTATGTGTAGTGAAAAGAATGAATAATATCAACACTGTCAGTCAATTAACCGGTATGTATGGTGTGCTAATTACACGCTCAGCATTGGTTTGCACACTCTTCAAGTGAGGTAGCTGAAGATCAGGAAGAATTTTTATAGATTCCACCTTTAAGTTGAGAAACTAAAGAAGTTTCCTTTCTCTTCTGGGTGCAGGCTCGTGGAGGCAAGTGGAGGAGACAAGAAGAGGATGTGTACTTGCATGCTGGTGCTAAGATGGACGGGATGTCTACCAGGCGGGGCAGACCAAGTGATGGCTTGGACGGTTGGTTTTCATAGCCTTAAAATCATCCTCACAGAATTGGAACAGGTTTGATAATCCTTCACACTCTTAATTCCATCTAAAACACTGAGGTGAACTCAGGGGTTTGTATGTGGAGAGTAAGATGCTGGTCAAGTTGGCATGAAAAGAGCCAGTCAAGGTCTGAGAAGGGGACCAGGAAGTGAGCCCTTCCTTGGGTGTGATTGTGACCTGGAAGAGATTACCATACTATTCAAAAGGGTGTTATTTCCTACATGTAGTGCAGCAAGGTCATGGAGAAGAGGGTTGATGACTAGGAAACCTCACTGAAGCAGATCTCTTTGGGAACCACAACAAAAGCTTGGATTTCAATGAAGAAAACCCTGTATTAATCCGGGCAAACAGGACCCAAGGCCTATGTTATGGATGCTTTGTTTCCCTAATTCATGTGTCAATCAAAAATAAAATCCTTATAACATGAACTTTATTTAATGCCTAGGATTGATAAATCTTGTCTATGTTTTAAAAAGATTCATTTATTTATTTTTCAAGTCAGAGTTACAGAGAGGGAGAGACAGACCGAGAGAGAATCTTCTGTCTGTTGCTTCACTCCCCAGATGACTGCAACAGCCAGCACTGGGCCAGCTGCTGAAGCCAGGAGGCAGGAGCACTGTCTGGGTCGCCACATGGGCAGCAGGGACCCAAACACTAGGGCCATCTTCTGCTGCTTTTCCCAGGCCATTAACAGGGAACTGGATCAGAAGTGGAGCAGTCAGGACATCAACTGGTCCCCACGTGGGATGCCAGTGTGGGAGACTGCGGCTTTGCCAGCTTACTTCTTACTTTTTTTTTTTTTTTTGACAGGCAGAGTGGACAGTGAGAGAGAGAGACAGAGAGAAAGGTCTTCCTTTTGCCGTTGGTTCACCCTCCAATGGCCGCCGCGGCCGGCGCGCTGCGGCCGGCGCACCGTGCTGATCCGATGGCAGGAGCCAGGAGCCAGGTGCTTTTCCTGGTCTCCCATGGGGTGCAGGGCCCAAGCACCTGGGCCATCCTCCACTGCACTCCCTGGCCACAGCAGAGGGCTGGCCTGGAAGAGGGGCAACTGGGACAGAATCCAGCGCCCCGACCGGGACTAGAACCCGGTGTGCCGGTGCCGCTAGGCAGAGGATTAGCCTAGTGAGCCGCGGCACCGGCAACTTCTTACTTGTTAATTGAGGTTAACCAACCTTTATATCTGACCTAATACATAATTGATCCATTTTTAAAATCTGGGTAAAAAATTGAGCTAATACTTTTAGAAAGACTGAGATAATGGTGGTATTACTTTAGATATCATTTAAAAATATCTAAGGAGTGAAGAAAATAAATCTTTATTGACTATCAATCCATGGCAATTATTGTGCTAAGAACTTTACACTGCATCTGATAAGTCTTTATAATCCTCAAAATAAAGTAGTATTATTCACACATTTCAAACACTGAGACCTAGCCAGTAAAGTAACTGGACCCAAATCCTACATCCAGTCATCTAGTGACAAGGAGAGGGTTTTATGACATCAAGCCACTGCTATGTCAGGGCTCCATGCTGTCTCACATAGTTTGGGCATCTTTTTTGCAATTCTTTTCCTTTTAGGTAAATATTGGTCCAGAGTTAGATGAACTCAATATCTCTAATCCATTACTCCCCCACCCCCAATTTATCTGGCACATGAGTTATAACGGTTGAGTAGATTTGTGATCCTGCACATTTTTGGATTACAATCATTATTTGTTATTCCAATAGAGCTGTGGATATCCAGAGTCTTTTTGCCCATGACCCAGTAAGGAGGCAGCTTGTCTAAACTCTTTAAAGACCCAAGGAGATTTGATGGTAAAAGATTTTCTTACCTGAAGATAACCACAGAAAAAGGCCCAGTCTGTTGTCAAAGTGTCTGGGACCCCATCCTGTCTTTCTGAAGTCAAGTCTGAATTTTAGGAGTGCTATTACTTCAATGTGCACCCCCAGAGTTCTTCACAATAAACCTGGCAGTGTGGTTTTCTGCTTCGATTTGTCCTGAGGTTCTGTCTCCTGGATTCTTTGATCACATCTTTGAAGATATTGAAAGAGGCTGATCTTCTATTTCCAAGATACATGGAAATTTCTTGTGCCACTTTTAAGAAAGGCAATTGTAAGGACTTTGTAATAAAAGGAAGTCTAGCTAGGAGGCCCCAACTATTTGGGTTCAAATTCTTTGACGATGATATTGACGCTGGCTCAGAAGATGATTAGACCATTGGCTCTCAGTGATTGCTTTTTTGACAAGGAAGCCAGAAGAGGCTGCTTGGATTAGGGTGCCTGTGCAGATGGGCTCTCCACGACCACGTCCTGCTCAATGGGTATGCGAGTGGCCTGAGCATGCTCTTAGTTTTGTGCTGTTTGAGAGATGCTCAGTCATTTTGAGGGGTCTCAGTCAAAAAAGAACATCACGTTGCCACTCAAGACTGAAACTTACAGTGGAACAAGTGAGAACATTGACGGGCTTGTGTTTTTAGTTTTGAAATCCAACAAGAGCTCACAAGTGCTCTAGGCTTTGTGTCTGGTCTAAGAGCCATTCTCCCCAAATAAGACCAATTCCAAGGAGGATAGAGAGATGGGAAAAATGATATACACAAATTGTGCAACATCAGTTTCTTTATAAACATGACCGTATTTTTTCCTAGACAATAAATATGATTTTTTCTGTTTTACGTATTAAGAAACTGAAGTTCTGAGAGATTCATGTCCTAAGGTGATAAGTGGCATAGTTGAGCATTCAAATCCAGGTGTGACTGCAAAATCCTCCATGATGGTGCTGTTCAATATGATACCCATAATACTGTTTTAATTAAAATTAAAATGAAATATCCAACTCCTTAAGACAAATTAGCCTCACTTAGTGTGTATGGGTGTATACATAACTGTAGGTAGCTGGTGGTGACTGCATTGGACAACATAGATATAGCAAATTTCCACCATAAAAGAACATTTTATTGGACAGTATCTCTCCCTAACTGAGTTGATATTTTTTTTCTTGATGTAAGTATTTTCAGAAAAAAAATTAACAGAACTTTTCTATTTTAGTGGGCAATAGTGAATGTAAGGAGAAGATGAAATATGAGATTTTATATTAATCTTTATTGATTATCAACCCCTTGGCAATTATTGTGCTAAGAACTCTATACAATAGCTAATAAGTCCTTATAATCCTTAAAATAATATTCATATATTTCTTTTTTTAATTAAAAATAGTTCATTTGAGGCAGAGAGGGAGAGAGATAGAGGAAAAAGAGAGAGAAAAGAGAGAAAGAAGAGAGAGAGACAGACAGAGAGAGTTCCAACTTCCATTTGCTGGTTCTCTCCAAAAGCCCAAAATAGCCAGGGCTGGGCCAGGGCTGGGCCAGGGCTGGAGCCAGGACAAGAAAATTCAGTTCATTCATGTAGATGGTAGGAACTCAACTTCTTGAGCCACCACCTGCTGCCTACCATGGTCTAAATTAGCAGGGAGCTGGTATTCACACATTTCAAACACTGAGACCTAGACGGTAAAGTAACTGGACCCAAATCCTACATCCAGTCATCCAGTGACAAGGAGAGGGTTTTATGACATCAAGCCACTGCTATGTCAGGGCTCCATGCTGTCTCACATGGTTTGGGCATCTTTTTTGCAATTCTTTTCCTTTTAGGTAAATATTGGTCCAGAGTTAGATGAAATCAACATTTCTAATCCATTACTCCCCTGCCCCTAATTTATCTGGCACATGAGTTACAATGGTTGAGTAGATTTGTGATCCTGCACATTTTTGGATTACAATCATTATTTGTTATTCCAATAGAGCTGTGGATATCTAGAAGCTTTTTGTCTACAACCTAGAGAAGACTTTGTGTATTTAGAAAAATCCTTAACGAAAATTATTTCATTATAGACATACTTTTGTAGTATTAACTAAATAATAAGTAAAATGCTAATCCTCTAATATTTCTTATGTGGTAGATACCATTCTAAGCTTCTTATACATATAAACTCATTGAATCACCCAACAGTCCCATGAAGTAAATGCTTTTCTTAGCTCCATTTTATTGATGAGGAAACTGAGGCTCAGGGAAATAAGCAAATTCCTAAGGTCATGCAGATGAGGAAAGAGGACTGCAATCCAGAGAGAGACAGTCAGGCTACAGTCACTGAGTGCCTGATCATTATACCATGCAAGAGGACTTTATAGGCTTACTTAGGAGAAAGTTTTGAGAATAAGTTGCTTAGAAATAGAGGTACAAGAAGCATGTCTTGGTTTTTAAAATCTTAAAGGGCAGAAACGGAAGCAATACTTTCTTTTTCATGCTATCTGTGTGCATGTGTGTGTGTGCATGTGAATTCCAAGTTTTGTATGATTATATGTGTAAAGTACACATTATATTTCCATATAGTTGCACGCAAGCAATCTATGTATATATACATACGTGTGTGTGTGTGTGTGTGTGTGTATTTGTGTATGAGACAAGTCAGATAATTGTTAAAGGCAAATAAATAAGATAGAAAGGACAGGGAGTTGTAAATAGGAAATTACAAATGCTATATAGTTAATTCCCAGTAAGATTTAGTTTCCCTGCTTACTTCAACTGCAAGTCGAGGAAAGACACATGGGTTCAAAGCAAGTCCCAGATGGGCTTAACTTAATGTTTTTGTAACTTGCCAAGTTTGCTAAGTAGGTTTCAAAGTTCTGCAAATCTTTCAGGAGAATTCTGGGATAAGGACGTCGGGTTTGATCTGAACAACCAGAAGTCAAGTTCCTGTTATCCTGTCTGTATATAATTTGTGCACTCGACCTCTGTCTATCTAACACGTTCCTAGGTGGAGTTCTTTTGCCCATCATTTCAGTTAACCACACAGAGGATAACAGCAGCCGCCAACAAGAACCATGTTCACGTTGCGGCCAAGCTCATTTCATGTGATAAGGGTGGGCTTGTTGATACTTATTGGTTGGGTGGTGGTTTAGTCTGTGGATGTAGCCTGCATTTTAAGTAAATACAGTTATACTTGCAAGGTGCTAGCACTTATGTTTATAATTTTTAAATTAGGGAAGTAATATGGAAAAATAAATTAAATTTACATCATTAACAATGTCTTTTAGTTCTCAAGTGGAAACAATTTAAAACTCAGTTTATTTTGTAACATTTCAGCTAATGAGTGGTTTAAAAGCAGGCTAAAGAATGAGAAATGTATGGTTTTTTTAAAAAAATAGAAATGCAGCTAGTATTATAAGTTCAGCTTGGTATGACTATATATTAAGATACTGGTCATGAAAATAAAAATCTCATTATCTTTGATATCTAAGAGTCATTTTAACCAATTGGCATGTGAGATAAGAACACATCCATATAATGCCCATATCTGAAAAAGTCTCTTCACTTTGTAATTATTATAATCTTACCTATCTACTCCAACACTATGCCCACTTTAAATGCATATATGTAAACCAACTGGAAATTCTTCAGGACTGCTCTGGGACAGACTATATATATATATTATAATTATTCAAACTAATATTCATTTTTCCTCAAGAAAATAGAGTGTAATGTTCTTGAATATTGCATATAAGAATATGTTGATTGGCATTTTTCTGTGTGAGCTGTCATTTCAATATTCAAAGATTTGAGGTTTGGTAGACTGACCCAACACTGTGCCGAACTAGTCAGAGGCAAGACCTGAACACGAGCCATCAACCAGCTAAGCCTTACCACATTTTGTTCCTTTTTTGACTTGATATTGAACACACCAAGTCTTGCTTTCATAAATATTGAAACTCTCCAGAAGTAAATTGCTATCTTGCTTTGCTCTGGCTACTGCAGTCAAGTACGCATTTAGCCTCTCATGGATATCATCCAGATAGTATGATGAATATAGGGAACCACAGAACTAGAAGGGACCTTAGCAATTATCCAGTTCAATCTCCTTGGCTTTCAGGTGGAGAAAATGAGAAGTCAAACGAGTGCTACAGGACCACACAGCTAGTCAGCGTCAGATTTGAGCCCCTGTTCCAGATGGCCTGACCCCGAGGCTGGATCTCTTCTTACTGTGTCATTTCCAGGGCCGTGTGCATTTCCGAAAGGATAGTCAGGTGTTCAAACAAGGATCCAGACATTGCTGAGGCCTATTGACTCTTGTTCCAGTCGCCTGATGGCTGGCTGGGACACTGACAAGGCATAAATATTTGCCAAAGAATCGTGCATAAACTCAGCTGGGGATAAACTTTGATATGCAAATGAGGGAGGTGGTTATCAATGTGGAAAAAAATTGATTTCTTTTCCTTTTCTTTTCCAATTTCCTCAATAAATGATAAAACACACAGGGTCAGGCCAGCCATTTAAGAAACTGGCATTCGCCACGGCGTCTCACCGCTTTGGGAATACAGTGTTGGGAGCGGAGCTTCGATAATCTCTGTGACGAATAATGGCAAGGGGAGAGAGGGCTGCTTGCCGGCAGCAACCTGCAGACAAATGACAGCCCGGCCCGGGGCCTGAGAGTTGTAGGTAATCCAGGCTCATAATTTGATTCGAGAAGAGCTACTCCAGGCTACTGTGTAATTAGAGAGGCATTCACTCGGCTGGCTCCTGTTCGCCTCATCCCGTTCTACTTCATTGCCCTTTATACTAAAGCCCCTGTTGATGAGAGGGCGGAAACAGTAAGTACAAATAAAGCAATTAGCAGGTGGGGAATGCTACCCCTGTTTAAGGATAACATGCAATCTTTATTGGTACTTATTAAGTAGAAGTTTAGAGCTTAGCGACAAAGGGAAATATCGCAAGCCACAAAAATGAGAAGGAGCTGTGGGAACAAAAAGAGAACGAGGGGAAAAGTATGTCATCCTCCCTGTTTTTTTATTTCATGCATCTAATCCCAAAGACTCCTTTTAAAAATAACAGCAAACCTGCACTTTATTTACATCAGAGTGAGTGACATTCTCAAAGCAAATTTGTCCTCTTTTAAAAGTTTTCCTGCTTCTCCCGACCTACTCTTTCATGGTGTGAATTAACTTGAAAAATACTTTTTAAAACAGTGTCTGTGTTCAAGTGAGTTGTGGCTTTGGGTTTTAGTTCAACCCACCAGCAGGGGGAGTTAGGATAATTGCCAAACCTTGGCAAGGCCCTGATGTTTGGAGCATAGATTCGTACACACTGTGGGCAGAAATGAAAATGCCCACCACAGATAAGGCGTGTAATGGGGAAAAGGAGAAAAGAACATTGGAAACCCCAGCCCTGAATATTGAAGGAGGGCAAGAAAATAAGGCACAGGCTTCCTAGCTCTACTTGCAGGGTAATCTGCAACACTCTGGATCTCAGTTTACCTATCTGAAGACAGGGACAATGAGAATCCATTGGTCACGTGTTAGGGGCTGCATTGCTTCTTTTTCCATAGCCATATTTTTGCGTCTGGGTGCCAAGATAGGGCACTGATTGCAGTTCTTCTGAGAGAAGCCCCCACAGGATGCCCCCTGTGTCTGATTTTGGCTTAGTGCTTTTGTCCATGAATGTATGATTAATTAATACTGTGCTGGCGACTTCAGCCACCTTCCTTGTTTCTAACTTGAATAGCAGCTCTCCGGCTGGGCAACTTAAAAGAAAGGTATGGAAGCTTGCAGAAAGATCAATATGCTTTGCCTTGGCCTTAGAGGTGGCCAGGAGGGTGCTGTGGACAAAGTCACGTGCTGATAAAGTTTTCTAGGAAGAGGAAGCTTTCAGAGTGCCAACTGCTATTGCAAAATCAAATCCTTACCTCTGCCCTAGAAATACTTCTTTTAGGACAGAATTGTTTCTTTTAGGACAGAATTGTAGTTTTCAATGCACATTTGACACACCCTTCCTCTTCTCCGTCCTATTGTCCAGTGTGATGATAATGAGGCGAATATTGATTTCACCTTTGACAGAAGCTACAGAACATGGACGGGGCAGCACCTGATCTCAGACAGGTTAACGGTCAAAGGATGACTGAGACCAGGCCTTCCCGAGCACCATACAAGGGAGGGGACTTATGTAAGCAAACCAGGGAAAGCAACTTCCAGAAGTTTGCAAAAGTGTTCAGCACGTTGTGTTCGAACCTGTTACCTTCTGAAAGTGCCAGTAACTTTGGAAACGTACATATCATGAATTTTCTTTTAAAAAGTGTACATTGTATTTTTAAAACACATTCTATTTGAGAATCATCCCTGTGCTCATGAATTTTTATTGTTATCCCCATTCTGGTGACCGAAAGTATCGAATCTCCCAAATGGCGAATGCTAAGTGCACAGAATTTACACTTGTATTCTCTCTGTGTGCCATTCGCATCATTGTCATATCACCACCATCCCGATGTGCTTCATGTTTTTGAGAGCATGTTCTTAGTCATGAACTCAGTTAATTCCTCTCAACACCTCTGTGCATTTGACAGGTGAGATGACGCCATGGTTTGCAGATAAGAAAATAGACACAGAATGACTTTGTGACCTATCGTGGTGGCACAGTTTGGAGCAGTATCCAATGTCAGCACACTTTGGGCTTTGGGGGTCTCCATTGGTTAGAAGTTTAATGATCTAGATGCAAGATCTTGAAAAGTGTTGCAGTAAGTAGGTATTCAGCTCTGGGGAAGTATTAGTACCTAGTCAAAATGAATAGAACAAAGAATTCACCTGTCATCTTGAGACTGGGAATCCTGATGCTTTAGCTATGTTTCAAGTGGCAAAAGAAGACACAAAGACTAGGCATCATCTTTTCACTCCTCCCTTTCCCACCTCCACATTATCCATGTTGTATGAGATCGAAAAATAAAGTAATGGGCAAACCAGGGAAGTCGTGGTTGGATGGAGGACCTGTGGCCCACAGCTGACCTCCAGGAGCAGGGCTTCAGAAGAATGACTTGGAGATGCCTCTCTCCCCTAAGACCTTCCCTTCCCCTGGGGAATAAAAACCTGCTGATATTTGCAGGGAGTTGGTCAAGAATTGTTGTGCTTTGACAAACCCAAAGGCACACTGTTTCTGCTGGCTGGTTCATCCCCTGGAGTTCAGATCCCTAATAATGGTCTTTATCTTCTAGGAGGTGAAACGTAGCTCACAATTGATCAGTATCATTGACTGCTGATGGCACAATCTTTCCAAGAACTTACCCATTGACAGTTTGCAGGACTGAACAAAATGATTTTATGTTTAAAGTGAGCATTTCAGTCTGCAGTATTTGTGAGGATGTGGGGCAGTGAAAAAGGCTAATGACTATTGCAAATTATTTTTTCTAATGAAAGAAAGCAACATTGTTCTTTGATTGCAGGTATAATCAGAGATACCCACAGTCTACCTCATGCATAGAATCCTGCCCCCCTACCCCGGGTCACCGTGTGCTGCCTGGGTGTCTTCCATCCCTTTTTTCCCTCCTGATGACTACTTGAGGCCTCTCTACTTTCGGCCTGGGGAAAACCTAAGCGAATTGCGGCCTTACAGATAAATCAACAGGGGACCATCCGAATATGATGCTTCTGTATTGCCTGTAGCCACTTCTGGGCCTCCTGGTCCAAGGTATCCCTTGGAGCCAATGGTGAATTCCTGTTGTTTACTCAAACCGTGCTTCTGATGGTTTGGGGTGCTCTGCCCAAAACTCAGATTTGAAAATGCTAAACATGGAGACCAAGGAGTGCATTTTTAATCTGCAGATAAAACACGGTCCAATTGGTAGACCTTGGTTTCGATGGTGTAGCATGCAAATGGCACCATTCTGTGTTGCCTATGAGGATTACGGTGACCAGCAGGCCCGACCAGGGCTAAGGTAACACGCCCTCTCAGCCTCTGAAGCAGCCAGTTCCTGCCAGCTGTTCAGGTCTGGTTCTGCCTAAGCGAGTTGTTCCTCTGAGATCCTGTTTTCAAGGCTGTTTCTGATGGCAGGCGGAGGACACGTTTTTCTCTTCTTGGCCATGTGTCTGCACGATCATTGGCCTCTCGGAGACTCCAGCTTGGAGGTCTCCATAAGTTTGCCTCAGCAGTCCTTCGGAACCAGATGCACAGTACACACCCCGACTGGCTTGTAAAAGCAGTGCATCTAATCACATAATGCCCCTATAATGTGGTTTTTTAAATGAAGTGACCCACAGGATATTAATCTGGTGGTAACAACTCCCGAGGGATGTAGCCCTGGCAAACACTTCAAGAACGGCTAGCCCTCCTCTGCAATGTGATGCTCATTTCGTCTGAACATATGGAAATCAAAACAAGCCATGGGAGAACTTCAGTGCTCTGGACACGCTATATTGTTCATAAACCTGTCATAAATAAGTGCCTCTGAAAAAAGAAGCCAATTAATGAATGTGCATCGAATTACGAAGTTTAAATATTCCATAATGTGGAATCTCTTCTCCCACCCCCTCTGCCCGCATTCCCACTCCCGCCAGGACCCCCTTGTTACTCAAGCTGTTAACAGTCTCCACTGTGTGGCACATCTCTGTTTTGTTGTTGTTGATTAAGTTATTTGGTTGGTCCGGTGGCTTAAAAAAAAAAAAAAAAAAGAAGAAGAAGAAGAAGAGGAGAAAAAAATCTGTAAGCTATAAAATGCATCTTCTTTCTTCCTTTGTCTGTGTGCTAGAGTCTGGCTTGGCACTAGAGCCCCACCCCAAACCTCCCACCAAGAGTGTTGTCATTTTTCTATATGTTTGTGCACGTTCAGCTCTACCTTTTGAAATGATGCCCAAAAGCCCAGCAATGTTTACATAAGCAAAAGGGAGTTTCACTTTTATGCTGTAATTTCTGCATGGAGCAGAGAGTTTCCCTAGCTGTACCTTGTACTTTGTTCATAGGTGAACTTCTATTTTTCTAATGTGATGGTTTTATCCAGCTTTGACAACAGATTTCTTTAGGAGATTACACACCTGGAATTAACTTTTTCTGCCAAGAATCACAGTGCACCTGGAAGTAGTAAATCATTTTTATCTGTGTTTTAGAAGCTTTTCGGGGTGGAGTTGTGTATCTTGAACTTGACTTTTCTCTTGAGGAGATGTTTAAGGACCAGGGTTAGGTAGGTGTGGATTTACTGGTATTATGAAGGAAATACAGCCAGGGTGTGTTTATTTCTCATCAGCCAGATACTCACTACCTGAACACTGTCTCCCCGACTATCTCACTTCTTAGATGACTCTGCGTACTGCATAACATATGGGAATGTGAGTATGCACTTTCAGCAAACTGTTGGCTATGTTTACACCACTTCTAACACCAGTCCCCATTAATGTTTGATAGAGTCCGCAACAGGTTTAAGTAGACGTCAGACACCATATCTCTTCTGCATGTGTTGAGCATGCCATACACCAAAATAAGCAGAGTAGTAGAAGATTTTTACAGATTTTTTTCTCCTAAAGCTATGTTGGCAAATTAGATTAAGTATTTCGAGAATGTGAGATACCTTCTATGAGTATAAATGCTGCCGACACATAGCATCCATTGATTTAAAAACCATGCAAAGAGTTTTACTAGCAAGTCCACTCTTTCTGGTCAGGTTGGAGACCTATTACATTTTCTGTCTGTTGTGAACTCGTTGATGAGTGTTGCTGTCTGTTGTGATGTCCAACAGGAAGCCTATCTTCCAGAGGTTTGGTGGTAGGGTCAGGAAACTTTGCTTGGACTCATGCCAACACATCAGAGAGGTAATATCGTTTGGATGTTAGAAATTACTTAAATGATTTCTTTGGTGAAGGTAGGGGGAATACAGGAAATTTTGAGAGTAAAAAAAATTCCCTGGAAAATTTGCAATCTGCATTTGATCTCCAGTTTTTGCCACAGAACCTGAATATACCCTCGTTCTCCTGACATGAAGTCATGTTGGTGGAACTACGAATGCTTTCTGTGCCAGGTCTCCTTGCCTGGCTGTGTTTGGTTATATTTGAAGTTTGCCAAGCTGGTTCTGCTTATTCTTGTCAAACAGGGATAATTTCTTGGTTGTCTCTGATATAGTGTCAGCATTTTAAAGGTCAAAAGTTACCATAGTGACAAATTACATGACTACAAACATCTATTCTATATGGTCAAAAACGCTGTAAGATTAAGAAAAGAATTAGAAAAATCATGGCTAAACCAATACATTAAATTTGGTGGATTTCTTTAAGGCAACCTAAAAATGATACTGTGAGTGACATGGTGATGCTTAGTTAAAAAAGAAAAGAACAGAAAGACAAAATATAGATACCTTAAAATAAATCTGCTATGTGATTCAAATGTAAATAATCAAATTTTATAATTTTCTCTTTGTGCCTATGAAATTCAAATATATGCCATTGAATTTTGCAAATGAATATTTGCTGTTACATTTTTACATGAGTGTGACTCAGTTCTGCCCCAGATAAACTCATTATGTCCTTTAAGTAGTTCACATTTCCTGATAACCAGCAGTCAAACGGAGGAACAAGCAGAATTAGTAGCCAAGTCTAATAAATGACTGGGAAAAATTGTATCTGTCTCATCCTCCTGGTTCCCACACACTCTGGTTACATCATTACTTAGCCTGTGAATCTGGAGGCCAATTGGGCTCCAGTGCTTGGGTCAGGTGACCAAAACATCAAAATGCGTCTGAAACTCTACCCTAAAGATGGGGTTTCAGCAGGGGCCTCGGGATAGCTGACTCCTCCGCGGCTGCTGTGCAATTTTCGTATTTGATTTCACCTTTGCTTTCAGGCTTAGCTTTTGGTCCCACAGATTGACGGCCAAAGCAAACTCGTTGATGTGGGTTTTTCTGTGCAGGTGCGTGCGCAAAATTATTTCCTGTACTACACACCACACTTAGTTATGTAATAGCTTAAAAACAAAACAAAACAAAAAAACTCAGACCTCTCCCTTTGAATTGGTTTTCGTCAGCAGTGAGAGTTCTAACCCTTTCTTTTTTTTTTTTTCTAACCTTATTTTGTTTTTGAAAAGTGTTTTGGGATGTATTTTATTAAAAAATAATTTAATGCCCAAGTCCACAAAACTCAAAAGCCGCATTTAGCAGATCCTTTGGATGAAGCTCACCAAAAACGGAGTTGGGCTCCTCTTAAAGGAGTGGAATGTGTAATTCTAGCACCTTGCTAAGGTTTCACAGGGCAAGTATAGTGATGACAACTACTTGTTTTCTGCAGATGTAGAAAAGCATTTTTTTTAAACCTGTGCAGGAAGCAACAGAAAACCTGGTCTTAGGGGACAGGTGAGTGAGCTGCCCTGCAAGAAATAAACCAAATAATCCTTCAAGTTGTAGTAACACATACAGAGCCGCAAGCTCAACACCTCTGTCCGTGAATCTGATTTCATGTTCAGGTTTGCACCTCTCTTGATTGCTGCCATCGGAGCTGCAGTCATTTCTGGTAGAGAATTTATTCCAAATTCTCCTGGAGTAAACTTGATCAGAAATGGAAACATCCCTTGGAAAACATCCTCATTAAATTTTTGTCAGGTATTCAAAGATACCTTTGGAAAGCAAGAGTGCTGCATTAAAGAAGCGGGTAACTCAGGTGAAAACCAATTTTATCAAAAACCAAACCCAACCAAATTGCTCTTTTTTGTGGGTGAAAAGGTTGCATGGAAAATGCATTCCATGATTCATTCAACAAACATTAGCATATACTAATTCTCATGCTGTATGGTACCGATACAAAGAAGGCGATGGGGAGCTGAGGGTGATGGTGACGAGAGTCACAGCCAGCATTTATACAGTGCTCACTCTATGCCACACACTGGGTGTGTCACCATGTCTATCCAAAGCCTTACCTAGCTCCCGTTCTCAGAAGGACAAACTGAGGGTCAGAGAAGTTACATGATATGCCCAGGACTATGCTTTTTTTTTTCTCTTTTAAAGGT
This sequence comes from Oryctolagus cuniculus, assembly GCF_051225735.1. NCBI lineage: Eukaryota > Metazoa > Chordata > Mammalia > Lagomorpha > Leporidae > Oryctolagus > Oryctolagus cuniculus. The sequence goes on from NC_142870.1 coordinate 96,999,981, forward strand.
TTATTTCATTTATTCGAAGGGAAAGCGGCAGGGAGAGAGAGGGAGAGAGAGGAAGAGAAAGGGACAGAGAGGGAGAGAGAGGGAGAGAGAGAGGGAGAGAGAGGGAGAGAGAGAGGGAGAGAGAGGGAGAGAGAGGGAGAGAGAGGGAGAGAGAGGGAGAGAGAGGGAGAGAGAGGAAGAGAGAGACAAGTCTTCCATTCACTGATTCACTCTCCAAATGGCAGCAACGCCCAGGGCTGGGCCAAGTTCAAGCCAGGAGCCAGAAACTCCATCCGAGTTTCCCTTGTGGGTGCAGGGGTCCATGCATTGGGCCAGCTGTCACTGACTTCCCACGCTATTAACAGGGAGCTGGATTGGAAGTGGAGCAGCCAGGACTCATACTCAAGTGCTGATATGGGATGTGGGCATTGTGGGTGGCAGTTTAACCCGCTGCACCCATGCTGGCCCCATGCTCTTGCAGCTCTTATGTGGTGGTCCACGAGATAGGATTTTAACCTATGTGTATGGGATTTGCTCTGAGATACGTTCCCAATGGCTCTCTCCCATTGTCCACAGATTGTATAGAGACACAATTCTTTCTTTGTCCTTAAGGAGCTTTTAATCCTGTGGTGGAGTACCCAGACGAAGAAGTAATTGAAGTTACACGCGTTAAAACACAGCTGGGATGAAATGCCCTGGGAAAGCCCAAGTGCTGATGGTTCGAGCCAGAACACTCCCAAGGAACCCTGTGTCCAGGGAAGCAGAGTGGGTGGAGAATGGGTGGGTAGCTGAATGTTCTGTTATCTTTTCCCCTGCAGGAAATCCCTCGGAAAGGAGTGATTTCTACTTTTATTCTTCAAAACGATCGCTGAGAGTTCTGTGTAAGACGGAGCAAACTCCTGGCCCCACGGGTGCCTGCCGAATAAAGTGGCTAGGTGCTCACAGATTTTCCAGTACAAGTGCTTCATTATCCCTTCCTGGTCCAGGTCCTCGGTACATGCTGTTACTAATATTAGGTTTCAGCAGAGAATAATGAACAGGAGCACTGGCCTGAATGTCTTAACATTTTTTAAACAATGTTTGCAGTGCTAAATTCTATTTCTGTCTTAATTGGGGTCTTTACATAAACAAGAGGAGGGCTTTGCCCTGATGGGGAGGCATAATTGCCCCAGAGCTTAGCAACAGAGAAGGTGAGAGTCAGCAGGATTCGAGGGGTGGGATGCAGGTGTGGCTGGCCCCTCTGTGGTCTCAGCATTTTACTGTTAGGCCAGTCAAGAACGTGAGAGGGAAGGATGCCAACCAGAAAGCTTCATCAAGTCCTCACTCTAAAACCTCATCTCCCGAGGAAAGGAGGGAGGAGGGGAACTTGTTCTGGTAGAAAAACAGCCCTGTCAAGTGACCCCCAAAACTGAGCTGCCTTATTCCCTGGGCACAGTAGGCACAGTGCCTAGGGGAGTCATGATCCTGTTAGTGCCTTACTATGAATTATGTTTACAACAAGGCAAAAATGAACGTGATACTGGTGAATGCAAGCTAATGAATGCAGCCTGGCCTACATTCCTCTTTATACCAATGTAGTCAGAAACTATAGCTTTTGATCACTTTTTGGAGGAAAGAATGATGGTAAGCATGCCTGGGGCCAAGAATGTCATCATGTGGTCCTGCCCCAAAAAGGCCGCTTAACCAAACGGCATTGGGGGAAGGCTAAGCATGTGAAGTGACTTCACTGGACAACCTATTTTCTCTTACGATGACTTTTTCACTGTGGGTCTCACAGTGAGTTTTTGAGAAAAAAAAATATGAGAATATTTCAGAAAGTCGATGTGGTAAGTGTGTATTATGAAAAAACTATGTGTGGATTTCAAACCTCCAAACAAACAAAAAACAAAAACAAAAAAACAAACCCATGTATATTAGAGAGGCAGAGGGCTAGGGAGAAAGATAAGAGAAAGAGAACTCCGATCCATTGCTTTTCTTCCAAATGCCAGCAAAGGCTGGGGGTTAGTGACCGGGATCAAAGCTGGGAGCCGGGAACTCAAGTCAGGTCTCACATGTGGGTGGCAGGAACCCAGCTATGTGAGCCTTCCCGAGTCTGCATTAGCAGGAAGCCAGAACCAGGAGTCAGAGCTGGGGATTGAACCCTTGTACTCTGACGTGGGATGCAGCCTTCCCAACTGGTGTCTTAACCACCAGGCCCAACGCCTTCCCCTACACTTACCTTTTAATTTCGTTTTCCATAGATTTTCTGAAGTACCCTCACATGAATTCACAAGAACATTAAGCTCACATTTTCTCCGGGTTTCCAACAGTGCTTTGTCTGGCACAGAATTAGCATTCAACAATCAGCAACATGTAATTGAAATGTGTTTAAAGGAAAACCACAACGAAGTACTTACAGATGTATTTATTCATTAAGCACAGCAATTCTTTATTGAGCTATAGCTGTGTGCTGGGCACTGAACTGGGGGTTAGGGATATAACAGGAAGCTAGATAGATGATCTTCCAGAACTGAGTGCTTCAGAGAAGCGTGATGAGAAAAACACAAAGATGACGTATGCAAGGGGCAGAGGCCTGGTAAAATAGAGATGGGAGAAATCTCTGGTTCCTGATTTTCCATTTCACACCTGTGTCAACCTCATAATTAAGAGAGAGTTCCTCTATGGCATTCTGATGAAATGCAAGTCTGAGGGGTCAGTGCGGTGGCGCAGTGGGTTAACGCCCTGGCCTGAAGTGCTGCCATCCCATATGGGCGCCAGTTCTAGTCCCAGCTGCTCCTCTTTCGATCCAGCTCTCTGCTATGGCCTGGGCAAGCAGTAGAAGATGGCCCAAGTCCTTGGGCCTCTGCACCCACGTGGGAGACCCAGAAGAAGCTCCTGGCTTCGGATCGGTGCAGCTCTCGCCATTGCGGCCATCTGGGGAGTGAACCAGCAGATGGAAGACCTCTCTCTCTGCCTCTCCTCTCTCTGTGTAACTAACTTTCAAATAAATAAATAAATCTTAAAAAAAAAAGTCTGAAACATTCGTAAGTATATGGAAAGGAGGTTCAGTGCTGTACTGGGGTGGCCACGACTCTTGAAGCTCTTCACCATAGTCGATGTCTGGTGACTTTCAGTGACATGAGAATGACTGAAGCTCAACTATCAGAGGGGACTGGTGGTGCGTCCAGGCACTAAGGACGGGGAGTGCTGCTTCGGTGACGGAGCCAACGCTAAAGCTGGGCACTTTTCTCCTTGCCGCTGTTGGGCCTGCTAGGGTTCAGTTCTGACAGCCAGCTGATGGGGGGCGGGGGGGGCGGTCTCTGGGTCCCTGGGTGAGCACCAAGCTCTGTTCATTTAGATCCTCACGAGGGAACTTCCAGGCCACGTGTAGATCTTGTCTGGTCCACTCAGAGAAGACACTTGAGCCCCTTCTATATAGTCTCTGTGGTACCTGTTTGGCTCACAGAGGAACAAGACAGATGATGCCTCACCCTCAGGGAGCTTCCATTCTTGGTGAACAGGGACAGATAATAGACATTTAAACAATGGACAAGGGACTTGCAGCTTTTTGCATCTACCATTCCAGTAGATAGCTTGTATTTTGGCTTCTTGGTTACAGTCATCCGATTTTTCTTGACATGTGGTCATGTATCATTCAAAAGATACTTCCTTTCCCTAGTCAGGAAGGGGTCCTGTGAGCAAAGCTTGATCTTTGGGAATCGCCTTTCTGGAGTTTGCAGGACCTCGGCGTTAACTCCGGGGGTGTGTGACCAGGTTCTGAAAATAAGCTCACAAGCAGCATGATGGACCACACTCACGTGTGAAGGGTGACTCCTGCCTCAGTTTGCCATAGACAGGTAGGAAACTCTGCTGAGCGTGGATTCCCTTCAAGTGGAACCGACAGAGATTATTCTTAATGATAAGAATTAGAAGAATTTAAATACAGACATACAATGAAGAGAGCAGCATGATATAATGGAAATCTGTGGGATTTGCACAGAGTTAGGGTCCAGATAAAGCCTGGTCACTTGGTTGTTGCGTGTTTACAGAGCAATTCCCTTAAGTCGAGATCGGGGCTCTGAAGGCTGGTGGGAGGTTTAAGCCTGGAGACCCTCACGTGGTTCATGTGCTGCCAAATGCCAACTGCTCTTCCTTCCTACCTCACTTCCCCTGCCCCTCTCCCCACTTCATACTGTCTTCCTAATTTGTGTGTTGCAAGCCAGGTTGGCTGAAAGTTTTAAAATAAGGTGTAAAGATGTGCAAGAGCCACTCTGGGGAGAGAGAGGAAATAGAGCTGGAAGTCCGTCCATTGAGTCTTCACTCACCTCCTCCCGTCTCCAGACAGTGCAGGCGTGGCGTGAAGTGTGCACCGGAAATTCGAGCACTACCCAGGCCTGTGGCTCGTGACCTCTGCCTGGCACCAGCAGTTCTGTTTCAGCACATCTGTGATTGCCATCGTACCAGCATTTGCAGAATGGAGGATTAATTTTATTGTGCATTGCCTCAGCAGATCTGGTGACATAATATTGCACTACGGAGAAGGATTACTCACCAGTTTCTGGATGCTACATTTTTAGAAACTAACTCTTCTTAACGATAAGTGTTGAATCTAACAACTTCCCCTTTTCCCCACTCCTACTCTCCAATCACCCAACCGACAAATACCTCTTAATGCAAAAACCAGCTCTCTAGGGACCAGATGGATACAATTTTTTTTTCTTCAGGATAAAACTCTGGATATTCCTCCAAAGTAAAGGTTTATTGTATACTTCTTTACTTATTAAAAACAGATGTGGCGTATTTATATTGTGGTTCCAAGCACTTTTTTTCTCTTGTGGGTTTATGAAAAGCAATTTTTGCATAGGGTAAAATAATATAGCATTCGTGAGTCATTTCTGAAGAAGAAGATGGGAAACTACACAGTGTGCAAGGCAGACAGCACTGTGCCATCCCAGGGCAAACAAAGAGGAGACCTTGCTTCTATTCCTGCCATCCACGCCCTCAGGGTCTGATGTGCCTTCTTGTCACCTGCAGCCCCTGTGTGCAAGAACGGGACTAGGAGATGCGCTGTGAGCGAGGGCAGCGTTCGGCAGACGCTGTGTGCTGCAGCCTCAATGCTCGCCACCTGCCTGTCAGCCAGCACTGTTCCCATGCTTGGTGGCCTTTCCCAATCCTCATTTCGAGTATATCCCAGAGCCTTTTACCACTCAACGAAGCTCACCTTAAAAATGATTTCTTCCATGGATAGATTCCTGGACACATGCGACCTACCTAAATTGAACCAGGAAGACATAGAAAACCTAAACAGACCCATAACTGAGAAAGAAATTGAAACAGTAATAAAGGCCCTCCCAACAAAGAAAGGCCCAGGCCCAGGACCAGATGGATTCACTGCTGAATTCTACCAGACATTTAAAGAACTAACTCCAATTCTTCTCAAACTATTTAAAACAATCGAAGAAGAGGGAATCCTCCCAAATTCTTTCTATGAAGCCAGCATCACCTTAATTCCTAAGCCGGAAAAAGATGCAGCACTGAAAGAGAATTACAGACCAATATCCCTGATGAACATAGATGCAAAAATCCTCAATAAAATTCTGGCCAATAGACTGCAACAACACATCAGAAAGATCATCCACCCAGACCAAGTGGGATTTATCCCTGGTATGCAGGGATGCTTAAATGTTCACAAAACAATCAATGTGATTGACTGCAGAAGAAAAGCCATATGATTATCTCAATAGATGCTGAGAAAGCATTTGATAAAATACAACACCCTTTCATGATGAAAATTCTAAGCAAACTGGGTATGGAAGGAACATTCCTCAATACAATCAAAGCAATCTATGAAAAACCTATGGCAAACATCCTATTGAATGGGGAAAAGTTGGAAGCATTCCCACTGAGATCTGGTACCAGACAGGGATGCCCACTCTCGCCACTGCTATTCAATATAGTTCTGGAAGTTCTAGCCAGAGCTATTAGGCAAGAAAAAGAAATTAAAGGGATATAAATTGGGAAGGAAGAAGTCAAACTATCCCTCTTTGCAGATGATATGATTCTTTATTTAGGGGACCCAAAGAACTCTACTAAGAGACTATTGGAACTCATAGAAGAGTTGGGCAAAGTAGCAGGATATAAAATCAATGCACAAAAATCAACAGCCTTTGTATACACAGGCAATGCCATGGCTGAGGAAGAACTTCTAAGATCAATCCCATTCACAATAGCTACAAAAACAATCAAATACCTTGGAATAAACTTAACCAAGGACGTTAAAGATCTCTACGATGAAAATTACAAAACCTTAAAGAAAGAAATAGAAGAGGATACCAAGAAATGGAAAAATCTTCCATGCTCATGGATTGGAAGAATCAATATCATCAAAATGTCCATTCTCCCAAAAGCAATTTACAGATTCAATGCAATACCAATCAAGATACTGAAGACCTTCTTCTCAGATCTGGAAAAAATGATGCTGAAATTCATATGAAGACACAGGAGACCTCGAATAGCTAAAGCAATCTTGTACAACAAAAACAAAGCCGCAGGCATCACAATACCAGATTTCAGGACATACTACAGGACAGTTGTTATCAAAACAGCATGGTACTGGTACAGAAACAGATGGATAGACCAATGGAACAGAATTGAAACACCAGAAATCAATCCAAACCTCTACAGCCAACTTATATTTGATCAAGGATCCAAAACCAATCCCTGGAGTAAGGACAGTCTATTCAATAAATGGTGCTGGGAAAACTGGATTTCCACATGCAGAATCATCAATCAAGACCCCTACCTTTCACCTTACACAAAAATTCACTCAACATGGATTAAAGACTTAAATCTACGACCCGACACCATCAAATTATTAGAGAGCATTGGAGAAACACTGCAAGATATAGGTACTGGCAAAGACTTCCTGGAAAAGACCCCGGAAGGACAGGAAGTCAAAGCCAAAATTAACATTTGGGATTGCATCAAATTGAGAAGTTTCTGTACTTCAAAAGAAACAGTCAGGAAAGTGAAGAGGCAACCAACAGAATGGGAAAAAATATTTGCATCCTATGCAATAGATAAAGGGTTGATAACCAGAATCTACAAAGAGATCAAGAAACTCCACAACATCAAAACAAACAACCCACTTAAGAGATGGGCCAAGGACCTCAATAGACATTTTTCAAAAGAGGAAATCCAAATGGCCAACAGGCACATGAAAAAATGTTCCAGATCACTAGCAATCAGGGAAATGCAAATCAAAACCACAATGAGGTTGCACCGCACCCCGGTTAGAATGGCTCACATTCAGAAATCTATCAACAATAGATGCTGGAGAGGATGTGGGGAAAAAGGGACACTAACCCACTGTTGGTGGGAATGCAAACTGGTTAAGCCACTATGGAAGTCAGTCTGGATATTCCTCAGAAACCTGAATATAACCCTACCATAAAACCCAGCCATACCACTCCCTGGAATTTACCCAATGGAAATTAAATTGGCAAACAAACAAGCTGTCTGCACCTTAATGTTTATAGCAGCTCAATTCACAATAGCTAAGACCTGGAATCAACCCAAATGCCCATCAACAGTAGACTGGATAAAGAAATTATGGGACATGTACTCTATAGAATACTATACAGCAGTCAAAAACAATGAAACCCGGGCATTTGCAACAAGATGGAGGAATCTGGAAAACATCATGCTGAGCGAACTAAGCCAGTCCCAAAGGGACAAATATCATATGTTCTCCCTGATCGGTGATAACTAACTTTGCGCCAAAGGGGAAACCTGTTGAAGTGAAATAGACACTATGAGAAACAGTGACTTGATCAGTTCTTGTCCTGACTGTTGATGTACAATGTAATACTTTATCCATTTCAGTATTTTTTTTGTTCTAGTACTCTTGGTTGAACTCTGTAATTAACAAACAATTATTCTTAGGTGTTTAAATTTTAACTGAAAAGTGATCCCTGTTAGGAATTTGGAAAACATTATGCTGAGTGAATTAAGCCAGTCCCAAAGGGACAAATATCATATGTTCTCCCTGATCAGTGACAACTAATCGAGCACCAAAAAGGAAACCTGTTAAAGTGAAATGAACACTATGAGAAACGGTGACTTGATCAGCCCTTGCCCTGACTGTTGATGAACAACTTAATACGTTATCCCTCTTAGTATTTTTTTTGTTTGTTCTACTTAATGCTTTTGGTTGAATACTATAATCAATACACAGTTATTCTTAAGTGTTGAAATTAACTGAAAAGTGATCGCTGTTAAATATAAGAGTGGGAGTAAGAGAGGGAAGAGATGTGCAATTTGGGACATGCTCAAGCTGACTTGCCCCAAACGATAGAGTTAGCAACATACCAGGGGATTCCAGTTCAATCCCATCAAGGTGGCATGTACCAATGCCATCTCACTAGTCCAAGTGATCAATTTCTGTTCACAATTGATCATAATGATAGGACTAAGAGCCAAAGGGATCACACAAACAAGACTAGTGTCTGCTAACACTAACTGATAGAATAAAAAAGGGAGAGAACGATCCAACATGGGAAGCGAGATACACAGTAGACTCATAGAATGGCAGATGTCCTAAACACTCTGGCCTCAGAATCAGCCCTTAAGGCATGTGGATCTGGCTAAAAAGCCCAGGAGAGTATTTCAGGCATGGAAAGCCAAGATACTCTGGCAAAAAAAAAAAAAAAAAAAAAAAAATGACCTAAATGAAAGGTCTCTGTGAGTGAGATCCCAGTGGAAAGAACAGGTCATCAAAGAAGGAGGTACCTTTCTCTGAAGGGAGGAGAGAACTTCCACTCTGACTATGACCTTGTCTAAATATGATCAGAGTCGGTGAACTCAAAAGGCTTCCATAGCCTTGGCAACTCATAACAAGAGCCTGGGGTGATTACTGATGCCATAAACAAGAGTGTCAATTTGTTAAGTCAACAACAGGAGTCACTGTGCACTTACTCCTCATGTAGGATCTCTGTCCTTAATGTGCTGTACATTGTGATTTAATGCTATAACTAGTACTCAAACAGTATTTTTCACTTTGTGTTTCTATGTGGGTGCAAACTGTTGAAATCTTTACTTAATATATACTAAACTGATCTTCTGTATATAAAGAGAATTGAAAATGAATCTTGATGTGAATGGAAGGGGAGAGGGAGCGGGAAAGGGAAGGGTTGCGGGTGGGAGGGAAGTTGTGTGGGGGGGGAAGCCATTGTAATCCATAAGCTGTACTTTGGAAATTTATATTCATTAAATAAAAGTTAAAAAATGATTTCTTCCTTTCTCTCTCTCTCACTACGTCCCACCTCTCCTTTGACCATTCTTCTGTCATTTCTTTTAACTCACTGCTGGGTTCCTGCGGCAGCCACTTGGCCGGCTGTACTTCATGTCTGTAGATTGTGGGGTGTGGGCCGAGTAGGGTGCTGTGGGCAAAGATAAAATGGAATGTGTATGTGTGTGAGCACTCAAGTGTGCATGCACGCCTGTTGCTCAGTGGTTATTGCATGCTAGGCACTCTCTAGAGTTTGTTACTTTTAATTTTTCACAATTTTTCACAGATGTATGTTTAAACCCTTTTCTACCAGTTACGTGGGAAGTGTCTGTAACTCTATGGCTAATTCCTGTGTTCTGTACCTAGATGTTCAAAAGATTGCTTCTCCTTTACACAGTCCAGGAAGACTTTTTAAAGATTATTGTTAAAAAGCATTGTGTTGGTAGTCGTTGTGTTTGAAATTCTTATGATCAAAGTGGATATACACTGTATTCATTTTTTAATAGCAAAAAGTCTAAAGAAAGTGATAAAAATACACAAACTCCTCTGTTTAGTCTATGGAAACAGCAGACAGTAAAGTATAATGGTCTACTTATTCCGCAGTGATTGACAGCCAAATCTTAGAGCAATTTGCACTCTGATCAGATAGCAGGTTTTCTCCCATAGCCTTGAGGTCCAAATCTCTCTGCCCTTTGTTGTGAAATTATCTGCCCTTTGACCCTTTGGAGAGACCGAGTCCCACATCTTCTAACAGCCTTCCCTTGGGCCTCCACTGATGTGTACAGTAAATGGCTGATTGTCTCTGTTTCGTGACCATGGCAGACACAGGCAAATGTCTAACTCATTTTAGCAAAAACTTATCCTAATTGGAACTACAATCAAAGGTCACTGGTACACTCCGGAAACTTACCTAGAGACCCGGATTTGAAATATTGGTGAAATAAGTGGTGCTTTCTTTGTGCTTCTGTTTCCTTTCCTTCCAAAGGAGGAATGAGAGAGAAAAAAAAATTAAAAGAAAAACTAAAGCATGTCTTCTTGTGCAACCTTGGCTTCCCTCTGTCTCTGTCGCAGAAGGTGACACAGGGCTGCGGGGCTGGCTCAGGGGACTATCAACAAGAAGTCCTCAACACCTGTGCTGTTTAATGTGGAACGGAGAAGGGCAGCGGAAAGCACCCTGGAGGAAGTCTCTCCCAGAGCAGCCAGCCTCCTTTTCATCTTCACCTGAAGGCAGCCTTCACTCAATTTAATGCATCATTTAATTCACCGTCGGTGGAAGAAGCCTCGCTGAGCCCGCTCGCGATGACCCTAGGGCTGTGCAAAAGAGCCTTGCAGGAGGCTCATCAGGTCTCACGGCTCTGTTGAGAACCTCTTCTTAAGGTAAACTGCAAATATGGATGTGGCGCCAAATGAGGAGGTTGCGGAGTGTGAGCTTCAAGGGACAGAGAAGTGCCTTCTGGGAAATGTCCAGGGCCTACCACCCAGGAGTGGGAGGAGAGTCCTGGATATAGAGATGGAGACGGAGGATGGGAAGAAAGGAGATGTGGGAGATGAAGGAAAGAAGGGAGGGAGGCAGGGAAGGAGGATTTTTATGACTCTACTATGTCAAGTCTTACGGAACTATATCAGCTAATCTTCACAATGCTATTTGAGCCCAACTCATCCATCCCAATCTTTTCTTTTACATTTTTCACATGGATTCGGGGTTCAGTGTTGACTCCAGGATCTGCAACTCAAACCCAGCTGCAGTCATTCTGTGCGAGGCCTCCATATCCCCCTCAACTGGGACCTCAAGGCCAGGCAGGGTAACTGGAGCTCATCTCCAGGGATGTGCAGGAGACAGGTCGCCCAGAGCTTTTGGAAGGACAGGACAGGTGCAGGGCCACTGTCTATGGATGGAGCTGTTGCACCTACATGTCCCTGTCATGGGGGGAAAGCCCTGCCGGTCACCATGTTGAGCCTACAGTTCACTGGGAGTCGAAAGCCCACGGCCAATTTCTTTTCTAGATCTGAAAAAAGTCTTTGGGTGGCAAGACTTCTGGCTGTTCATTCTGCTGAACTGTGTGCTCTGTTCCTGTCTTCTGCAGATGTGTGCTTTGGGGTTATTTTAACTTTGAAACTGCATCTGATGGTTCTGTGCACTGGGCGTGTGTTGTCTTGCTTACAGTAAATCACTACAGATTTCATGCAGCCACTTGATTGGTCCACCATGATTGGAAAAAAGAGTTGTGCCTATTTTTCAATTCAGTAATCCCCTTTAATATGTGTGTGATTCACTACAAGATGCAGTCTAGTGTTATCTGCCAATATTGTGTATAGTATGTGTGCCAAAAATGTTTCTTGCTTCCTGTTACACAGTTTTGAACACAATCTTTGAAAATTCTTTTGTGGCTTGTCATGTAAGCAAAATAATGACAGAATAGACTATTTGCTGAGAAGAGAGAGTAGCTTCAAAGTGTGTAAAAGACATTTGCAGAGAAATTCAGTGCCACTGGTTGTAGTCATGGCACTTTAATAATATGGTAAATGAAACTCTTTCTTATTAAAGCTGTTGTGATAATTGTTGAAATGATTGTCTTTCAGTCTAAGAATTTTGAGTTATCTGACCATGGCTAAATGCCAACCCTACCATTCGTTAGATGCATACTCTTGGGCAAGTTACATGTATTCTCTAAGTCTTGTATTTCTCACCTGTAAAATGGGATCATAATATCTACTTACAGAGCTTGTTTCTGGGGAGGAGGATTAGATGAAGTGTGCTGACAATTGCATGTACCTGGTATATGCAGACACTCATTAGATGGAGTTTATTGTTGTCAGTCCCAGAGAGCAGTGCTCATTTCTCTGTTTTGGCTAAATGGGATTTGGCGATAATCTAGATTAAAAGCTCTTTAACACCCTGATGGTCACCAATATTTGTTAACATGAAGATGCTTGCAAATGGAAGTTGGCCAGTCTCCTCATCCTCTAATGGAAATGGGAAAATATGAGATGTCACATTAAATCTTTACAAACAGACAAGCCCCCTATTTACAATGCAGACGTTATGGTAGATGTCAGACCTGGTATTAAGTTGTACTTAACGTTTGCATTAGTAATCAGTTATGATTAACTCAGGTAAGTAGACCAGGAATATACAGTCGTGTGATTTTCTTACTCATCCCCAAAATAGTGTGACTATGTCACGTATGTCTACAGAACTTTCCTGTTAAAACTTATGCTAGAGGCAAATATGAAGGTTTTTACCAAGCAAAGCCGAGAGTATGATAAATATTTCATGAAGGAAATTGTTTTTCTTAAAAAAAAGGAATTGCTGTACACTACAGCACATTACTACTCACTAGAGGTTTGTTGTCTAGGAGTTTTATCTAAACCTTTTGAAGGTATATTTATGTTTTCAATTCTTACTAGGTCTATGACATCTCTGAGCAATTAGCCAGAAAGTTGGTTAAAACATAGATTTCATACTCAAGTATGCACTTTTGGGTTAGTAAGCAAGACTTCTTCAGTTCACTTTCTTTTTCTATAAATGTGGATGAGGTGCCTCCCTGTGATACCACGTTGGGGGGTGTTGTTAAATGAGAATGTAGATATTAAAGGGTTCTGCGAACAGAGGACTACACAGTTCTAAGAGTTGTCTTTTTCCTGGGTAAAATAAGCTTCCTTATCATAACATCCTAACTGTTTTGCTTTGGGATACTCAGTAGAATTTGGTGAACAAATTTATGTCAAAAGCTTCATGTGTGAGAATTTCTTTAACAGATATGATAAAAGCAAAACAGCAGATTGATTAGACATTGTTTGTAGATAGACTAGGCATAGTCAGTGTAGTCAGTGACTTTATTTAATTTATTTTTAAAGACTTATTAATTTCTTTCAAATGCAGAGCTACAGAGAGAGGGAGAGAGAGAGAGAGAAAGAGAGAATCATTTATTGGCTGGTTCACTCCCTAAATGTCTGCAATGTCTGGGGCTGGGCCAGGCTGAAGCCAGGAACCTGGAACTCCTTCTGAGTCTCCCATGTGGGTGGGAGAGCCCAAGCACTTGGGCCATCTTCAGCTGCCTTCCTAGGCTCACAAGCAGGGAGCTGGATAAGAAGTGGAGCAGCTGGTACTCAAACAGCAGCCATATGAGATGCCAGTGCCACAGGCAGCAGCTCAACCCATCGTGCCCCAATGCTGGCCCCAGCAGTGACTTTTAAAACATAATTTATCATAAATGTTTTCATATATGAAGGTACTCCAAGAAGTTTGCAGAAAATGGAATTGAGAGAAAAGTTTATTTTAGTACAGAAAAGTTTGGAAATTCATGCATAAAACTATTTACTTGACTTTCTCCAAAACCTCTCTATTACTGCGTATATTAAGGAAACAGGAAAAAGGGGCAATGCACACTGCTGTCAGTGTATTGAAATACATTACCTTTTTACCTTCATCTCTTCTGAGAAAATCATGATTTAATTACCTCCCATTATTCAACAACCTAATTCTTGATGAAATAAGATGTGATCCAGTTAGCTTTTAGAGTTTATTTAATAATGTCTTCAGGGATGGAACATCCTTTAAGAAAGAAATCCTAAAGATAGGCTTATAAGACTATATATGAGACCGGCGCTGCTGCTCACTAGGGTAATCCTCCGCCTTGCGGCGCCGGCACACCAGGTTCTAGTCCCGGTCGGGGTGCCGGATTCTGTCCTGGTTGCCCCTCTTCCAGGCCATCTCTCTGCTGTGGCCAGGGAGTGCAGTGGAGGATGGCCCAAGTCCTTGGGCCCTGCACCCCATGGGAGACCAGGATAAGTACCTGGCTCCTGCCATTGGATCAGCGCAGTGCGCCGGCCGCGGTGGCATTGGAGGGTGAACCAACAGCAAAAGGAAGACCTTTCTCTCTGTCTCTCTCTCTCTCACTGTCCACTCTGCCTGTCCAAAAAAAAAAAAAAAAAAAAAAAAAGACTATATATGATACAGGCCTATAGTTCCTCCATAGTGATCTTCCCCACCTATCAGATTACAAAAAACCAACACCACTGATTTTAAATCTTTGTTGTTTGGGTTTCCCCCCTCAATTCCCATTTACAAGTATGACCCATGTAAATCCAGATCATTATTTTACCTTAGTATTATCTGAATATCAATAGATATTCTTGCCAATAGGGAATGGGGCAATCAAAAAAGGAGCTACTTTGACAGTGAGACAGAGGGAAGGCTCCTCCAGCATAGCGGTAGATGCTTTCTGGAGTGGGCCATTCAGTTTCTAGGGATTTCAAGGGATCCAGTTAGGTAGGAATGGCATAATTCAGCACAGACACAAGCACTGACTTCCCTTCCTTAAGGGTCTTTCTGGCTACAGTTTTCTCTTTAATTCCCTGTTCTAAATACTTCATAGTTCATATTACTGGCTTCCCAAAGTGAACTGCTATTTAGCATTACTGCAAAGACATAATATCCAAGAGTACTTAGCTATTTTAAAGCCAATCTCCCCAAGAAAAGATGATTATGCTTTACAAGAGGAAATATTTCTAACATTAGCATTATTTTTCTAGCCAAAAGGAAAGCAATAAATACCTACTCATGCTCAACTAATCTCAAATAACTTTTTAACAATCCATTTGTTTTGAAGCACCAAATGTATATTCAGGATGTCACCTACTGACAGTTCTTTATCACTTTTGTTGGATTTGCTAGTTCAAAAGAAGTATGTCTTGGAGAATTACTCTTAATCACATGGATTGAGATCAATAGTAAAATAAAATATTACATGTTGTCAATTGAAACATTTCATCACATTTAATCTTGCAGATCCGATTTTGGAGGTTATAAAATATGAACAATTCACATGAGAACAATGAATGGTAATTACTGATGATGCCTCTAAAATAAATTTTATCAGTTAATGCCCTTTTGTTTTTCTAAAGGATGCTGCAGACTGCCATCTACTCTTCAGTATTGTTCATATGATCAGGATTAAGGAGAACGCATTGTTTCAAGAAAGTTTGTGCTGGAAAAACTTAACATGTGAAAATAATTTGTATAATATATTTTTTAAATTTTTATTTATTTGATAGAGTCATAGATGCGCACAGAGATCTTCTACCTGCTGCTTTTTTGCCCAAATGCCAAAAACAGCCAGGTCTGTTGAAGTCAGGAGCCAGGAACTTAATCCAGGTCTCCCATAGGAGTGGCTGGAACTCAACTACTTTGAGCCAACTCCTCTGCTCCCTAGAATCTTCACGGATAGGAAGCTGGAGTCAGAGCTAGGAACAGCATCGAAGTAAGTGCTCTGAGATGCTGGGGTCCCCACTGAGAGCTTAGTTATCTAGGCCAGATGCTTGTCCATAAACTATAAGTTTCAAATAAATAACACTGTCAAAAGTTCACACTTGACCAGAATTTTTGACCAGCTCTGATGACCAGAGTTTCTCATCAGAACGTTCAGAATTTGGAAGAGGTTCTTCCCTTCAAGCCGATGGATTCTTGCTCTTGAGACAGCCTTCTCCAGCCCCAGGGCCCGTGACTGGGCATACTTTCCTTACATGAAGGTAAAACCCAAACTGTTTCCCTTTCTCATTTTTTCTTTCATTTTAATTCCTTCCTCTCCCTTCTCTGTCTCTCTTTACCTCTGTGTCATTTTTCTTCTTTTCCTCTCTTCTGGGGTATCCCATTCTGTTCATGTATAAAGCGAAATTGGACTCACTGGCCTGATGTATTCAAATATTACAACCAAGAAATTGAAAGTGGTTTAAAATGAATGCGAGCTTTGATCTAAAGTGAATATGAAGGTAGACTTAAAATTTATAATACTGCAGTAGCTAGAATAACGTTTTCCACTTCATTGCAAAAGATGTCCATGTCCTAACCCTTGGGACCTGTGAGTCTATTACCTTAGACAGCAAAGGGGAACCAAGATCACAGCTGGAATTAAGGTTGCAAATCTGGTGATTTCTTAGAAAATATTTATTTATTTTAATTTATTTGAAAGGCAAAGATAGACGAGAGAGAGAGAGAGAGAGAGAGAGAGATCTATCCCAAGTGGCTGCAACAGCTAGGCCTGGGCAAAGCTGAAGCCAGGAACCAGGAGCTCCATTGGGGTCTCCCATGTGGGTGGCAAGAATCCAGGTACTTAAATCGTCCTCTGTTGCCTCGCAGGGTGCCCGTTAACAGGAACGTGGGTCAGAAGCGGAGGCAGGACTCAATCCCAGGCACTCCAGTATGGGATGTGGGCATCCCAAGGGGTAGCTTAATCCACTGCCCCACAACACTCATCCCATCTGGTGATCTTTTGAAAGGGAGATTATCTGGATTATCTGGGTGGACATAGTCTAATCACAAGGGTCTTTAAATGTAGAAGAAGGGGGCTGAAAAGGAGGTCAGAGTGATTCAGTATGAAAAGAACTTGACTTGCCATTGTTGGCTTTCAAGATGGAGGAAGAGGGGGCAGAGCCAAGGAATACGAGAAGCCTTTAGAAACCTGAAAAGACAAGGACATAGATTTTTGCGTAGAATCAACAAAAGGGAATTCAGCGCTGCTCACACCTTGGTTTTAACCCAATGAGACCTATGTTGAACCATAATAAACTTCTGCTGATTTTAGCAACTGAAATTGTGGCAATTTGTTACAGAAGTGACAGAAAGCAAATAAAAATACACTCTGCCTAGTAATAATTTCTCTTTATTCTTAATTTTTGGTGAGGAAAAATTTGTGAAGGAATATATTCACCTTAAACTGTTAGCTTATAATCAGTGAAGAAATTGTCTAGAATGAACAAAAAGTTGTGCTTTCTGTTACCTTTGAATCTGGTGTGTTGGAGAACAAAAGCTTTTATTGCTGCCGTGTGGCATTTTATGTCTTTTTTACAACAGCTATCCTGCCTGCCTTTCTCAGCGTCTTTCTCAGCCTGGGTTACCCTAGGAAACTGAGACGGAGAACCCAACTTGCATTCAGGTCGTTTACTTGGGAAATGACCCCAGGAATCAACAGGTCGAAGCACTGGTCCATTGGCTGGCATCTCCCGTTGGTTTAGGGTAACCGCAGGCAGTGCTTACTCTCCTGCCCTTGGGCTG
Source organism: Oryctolagus cuniculus (assembly GCF_051225735.1). Classification (NCBI taxonomy): domain Eukaryota; kingdom Metazoa; phylum Chordata; class Mammalia; order Lagomorpha; family Leporidae; genus Oryctolagus; species Oryctolagus cuniculus. The sequence goes on from NC_142870.1 coordinate 97,017,281, forward strand.
TGCATTCTTCCATGCCTAGTGAACTCCTGTAGTGCCCCACTCCTTCAGTAGTGGTAACTTGCCACGGCAAACCAGAGACATGCCTGGAGCAAGAGGTGATCAGCATTGGACCTCTTCACCCATCTATCTTGTGACTTCATGACAGTCAACTGCAGATGGCATCAGCAATAGTAAGGCTGACGGGAGGTGAGGCAGAGCACAGGAAGCCTCCGTGCCAACCTTATGCTAAGACCAATTTGTCGCTTCAAAGTGTTGGCAGCTGCAGTCACTCCAACAAGGAGCTTACTCCAGGGATTAGTGTAACATGGTCCAGTCCCTGCTGCTGCAATGCAGTCTGAGGCCATCATTAGGTACTCACCACGTGCCTTCTAACAACCCGTCTAGATTCCCCTCACCCTTGCACAGAACTGCAGTTCCTCTAGATTGCTTGTTTGGTGGTACGCCAACCACTCCATCCTTCAGGAATCTGAGCTTCTAGTTTCCTTGTTCTTGCTGGGCTGTGATGGCTACAATTGGCCATTTACCAATACAACCTTGTATAGAAGTACTCAGAACTAGCCGGTGCTGTGGCATAGCAGGTAAGCTGCCACCTTCAATGCTGGCATCCTATATGAGTGCTGGTTCAAGTCCCAGCTGCTCCAATTCTGATCCAGCTTGCTGCTATGGCCTGGGGAATCAGTGGAGGATGGGCCAAGTCCTTGGGCCCCTGCACCCACGTGGGAGACCCAGGGGAAGCTCCTGGCTTCAGATTGTGCAGCTCTTGCCATTGCAGCCATCTGGGGGAGTAGACCAGCAGATGGAAGACCTCTCTCTCTGCTTCTGCCTCTCCTCTCTGTAACTCTGCCTTTCAAATGAATAATAAATCTTAAAAATAAAAAGTAGTACCCAGAACCACCCAGTAAATCCCCTCTTCACAGACATTCTCTCTGCCTCTCAAGCATAGTAACCCCTTTCTTTGCCTGCTAGGTCACTGGCACGGGGAGCCCAAAGTAAACAGGCAGTAGTCTTGGTGTTCATCTTAGTGCAACTCTTACTGTTCTGCTTAGTGGAAGCAACACTCTCTTGGGTACCAGGATCTCTAATCCTATAAACCTTAAAGATGCAAAGACAAGAATACAATCTGCAGGTGGACCATTGGGAATCCACCAGGAATAATAGTGGGAGGGCCAAACAGGGTGGAGACCAGTTTGTTTTAGTTACAGGGCACAGCTATTTGTGTATATACTTTATCTTGGTGAGCAATACCCCTGCTTCACAGAGGCCTTTGCCCAAAGTTACATCTGCGTTTAGTTGTTCATAAGCAATCCCATCATTCTAGTGGGCTCATTGTTCGCAGATGATGCCCCATGTGATAGAAATATTGGCTCTCTTGGAAATACATAGATAGTTGCACGTCTTTCTGTGAAAAATGGATCCCTTAATTTGGAGTCATATTATGTGAGAGACTCCTGATAACAAAGCAGGCATTTTATGTCTCTGAATGGTGGTTTGGTAGAGACATGGCAGAGAGGAAAATCAAGGTCATATCTGAATATTAAATCCAGTAAGGGCAAATCATTGCTGCGTCCCGGGAAAAAAGGATCTGATATTATCAGTGTTTGGCTCATTTCCTTAGGCCTTGCTGCTTCAGCAATGCCTTCCCAACAGGGATCCCACATGGGCATTGGTTGTGGCACTTGTGGTGAGTGGGAAACCACGTCACTGAGTCCATCCATGATAGCCTCTATTCTTGTCACCTGGGAACTCTATTTTTTGGCCCCATTGTGTAAGAAGAGGGATGGCTGAGGACAGAGGCTGTCTGGCACCCTCAGGATGAGTCAGCCTGACTATTGAATGTCTCCTCTGATTTGGATGTCCCTTCTGGGCAGTAACATGAGATCTGTGTCCATTTGGTAATCACTCCAGTGGTCCATCACACACATCTTGTCTTTTTTTCATCCCCTGATCTTTTCATCTTGCTCCTTCCAGGCCCTGACAACTCAGCCAAGTCATTTGCTAATATTCGGGAGTGTATATATATTCTGTTCCAGCTACTTCCTGCATAAAAAGTGAAACATCAAATGCATTTTTCTCAGCTCCGTCCATTGAAAGAATTCTCTCTCAAAACTGACATGTAGGGCCCTCTCCTAGTGAGGCTATACTGCACAGCAGTCCACTGTCAGGTTGTACCAACACACTGTACACAACCTCGCTGTGCCCGGGCCCAGCACCTCCTCCATCCGCTGACTGTAAGAGCACTCTCCCCTTCAACAGCATCTTAGGTGTGAGCTGATGGTTAGGCATCAATGCCACAGAGTTAACTGATATGGGAGTCAGAAGTTCGGTTCATGCAGCCTTGTTTGTACCATCTGTTCCTGCTTGGTCCTATTTCTGTACTGTTCCCAAACTATGATGGATTGATGCTATATTTATCTGATCTCGTTTATAATTTTGTATGTGAAAAAAGTCAAACCATGATGGGCAAAACTATTTAGCCATTTGTCCAGGCATTTAGTTTCTTCTACAGCTCAGTAGCAACCAGGGGTTACTTTGCAAAATGCATGTTGTTCATGCAATAAAAGACAGGATCTTGCTCTAGCTCTGCCTTGGAATTTTCCAGAAACTTCACCCCTGTGTTCACCATGGATCAATGTATTCACCATGGACACTTGTAGCACCATTGGATCTGTTGATTGTGTGGTCTGAGGCTATGTTTACTTGTCCAGAGACTAATGATACCACATCCTATATAATGGTATAGAAGCTGATCCTGTGGCTAACTATGGGTTAAGTTCGTCATTTACTGTCATCATTCACAGCTCATTCGTATTTTTGCCAAAGCTAAGAGGTTAAATTAATTGGGAATATTAAGAGTGCCATTGCTTTGCCTTTAAAAAATTCTTCAAATAGATTTTATTTTTATAGAAATCTTAGGTTCACAACAAAATTGAGTGGAAAGTACAGGGAGTTCTTGTATAAACCTTGTCCCCACATAGCATGCCACACCAGAGTGGTCCATTTGTAACAAAAAATGAACCTGTATTACTGATGTATTGTTATAAGGGGACTTCAACAAGGTTTGAGAAAAAGTGAAATTGAAAAGATAATGTGAACTTTCCATGAACTACTTCTTCCTCTACAAGATAACTTGATGGGAAAAGAGAGTACTGAAAACTTTCAAAGCTGGTTGGGTAGAGTCTGAGCTGTCACTTACATGGGAACCCAGGGTGCCGTCATGGTTCTGTGGAATGACTGGACTTAGGAATTCCGGATGATAGTTTAAGCTCTATTATCTCTCTGTTATGTGGAAATATTAACTACCTTACTCAGGGTGTTGTAAAGAGGGTAAATAAGGTAATGGTGGATTTAGTGTTTTCTCGATTCATGGTGGTTACAGTGTTAATTTTGGAGCAAGCATTGTGTATTTAAAATATGTTCTTAGAATCATCTCTGTAAAAGAAAATAGTGAATATGTAAGAAGAGGAGGAGACATAGAAGAAGAAATTGGAGAATGGAAAGAAGAAAATATTTTTTAAGAAGAAAATATTTTTAAAAGAGTAAAGAATAAAGGAAGGAAGGAAAAAAAGATATATAAAGAAAAAAGGAAAGGAAAGGAAGAGACGATTTGGGCTGTGCTGCCAGAAATAAACGTGGGGCGTTGCCAGGGGCCATGTGAAAGCCAGAGTTTCTCTGAGTGCACTGTGAAGTTGTACTGCATTTCAACACCTGAGCACTGGCTTTTGGCTCATGCAAAGCCAGAGGCTCAGGTTTAAAGCCATGGTCATAATTATCTGCTTTGCTGATTGTTACTTCCTCCTAAAATCACTTCACAGCAGAGAAGCTTACAGAAACAATATGTTATTAACTCAATGGGATGGTTCTGGCTTGAATCTTTCAGGCAGCTGTAATGAGAGACCAGCTAGAGTCATCCGGAGTCTTCACTGATGGTACAGGGTGACCCATCCCAATGCCTGACCGTGACGGTGACTGTGGGCCGGAGCTCCAGGCCCCTCTGCCTCTGTGGGACCGCTTCTGCTTTAGCTTCCTCATTGTGCAGCAGCCTCAGGGAAGTCAGACTTTTCTGTGCTGGCTCCATAGAATGGGAATAACCCAACAGCTTGTCCCCACTATGCTCTCAACATCACCAAATCCACATCACCAAAATGTGGATTTTTTCCCCCTCCATAACAGTAAACATAAACACCTTCCTGCGTCTTGAGAACCACTCTAGAAAATTATTGAACCCAAGAAGGAGGTTGTGGACATCACCAATTTGCAACTAAGTCATATAGAAGTTATGAGTAACCTGGGTAAAGCTGACCAGTGGCATCTGGAGTGGGGCAGTCCTCTGGCACTGAGCCCTTTCACTGTGGATCTAATGTTATTTCCAGGTAGACAATGTCAGCATTGAATGGAACTACAGGATTTCCAGTTGGTGTCCTTTGGATAATTCCACTACCTGTTCATATCCTACTTATATTTTAAGAGTCAAGTACAGTACAGGCCCAGTTCTTCCTTCTGTGATACCTCTAAGACATCTAGCCATAGAATTTATTCTTTACTTCTAAATGAATAGATGGGATAAGGAAGTATTTTTTCTGGCTCATTTATATGTTTACTGGTTTATTATAGAGGATATTACAAGAAATACAAGTGAGCTGGAAGAGATACACAGGGCAAGGTATGTAGGAGTCGGGCAGCGCTCCCATGCCCTCTCTGGCTGCTCCACCCTCACAGGCTGTGCAGAGGTTCCACAACCTGGAAGCTCCCCAAATCCCATGGTTCAGGGATTTTTATGGAAGCATTCTCACGTACGGATGATTAATTATGAACTCAGTCTCCAGGCCCTCTCCTCTTCCTGGAGCATAGGGAGTGAGACTGAAAGTTATAATCACAGCTTAGTCTTTCTGGTAAGTAGCCCCCAACCGGAAGCCTACCAAGTCATCTCGTTAGAATAAAAGATGCTTCTAGCTCCCACAGAATCCCAACAGATTCAGAGCTTTGTGTTAGCAACTGGGGTCAAGGATTAAATATTAGAACAAATGGTACTTCTAGCACCCTTATTGTTCAAGAAATTAAAAGAGTTTTAGGAACTTTGTGCCAGAATTTGGGGTCAGAGACCAAATATTCATTTCTTGTTATATCACAAGCTCACAGAAGCTGAAGGTGCCAAGAGAACAAGGCAGAAACTATAAATCCTCTTAAAGGCTGGGACTGGAATCGGCCCGGCTTTACCTCTGTCTTACTCTGAATGGTCAGCTAAGTGACCAAGGTCAGCTGGGATTCAGGAAATGGGGAAATAGACTCCATCGCTCAACAGGAAAAGCAGCAAAAAGTCTGCACTTCCATCTTTTTAAAATATTGTTTGTTTTATTTATAAACAAAGCAACACAGACACTAAACTTTTAGAGACTATTAAATACCCTATGTTTACTTTTCTTTAGAGATTTATTCTTAAGGATTCTATATTAATAACCCTTTTTCTCTCTTCTATGATTTCTTAAATGCAACTTTCACAAATGAAGCTATTTAACTTCTAAACTGTTACTTTCTTGTATTTTTGCTTCCAGATTGAAATATTTTAAGAGTAAATAACATTAAAAATAAAAAGCATTAAAATGATTGACAAAATAATTTATCATTTTTCACACTTATTCTATCCTTCTAAGATCTGTAAAGGATCCTAGATTTTAAAAAGAATTTAAAAACTTTAACTGACACATAAGAAGTGTATACATTTGTGGTATACTGCTACCAAGATTGTGTAATGTCCAATCAGGGTAAACAAATGTGTTTCCTCAACCATTTATCATTTCTTTATGATCATCACATTCAAAATCTTTTCTTCTGTTTTGTTTTAGAGAAATATATCACACATTACTACTATTATCTATAACCTCCCTACCATGCAACACAACACTGGACCTTTTTACTCTTACCTAACTTCTTACTCTTATCTAATGTAGCACCCATTAAATAATCTTTCCTCCTCCCCTCCACTCCCTACTCTCCTCAGCCTTTGGTAACCATCATTACACCACTAACTTCTAGGAGATGAACTTTTCTTAGACTCCACATGGAAGTGAGATCGTCATCCGTCTGTGTTTTGTTCATTCCACTTAACGTAATGACCTCCAGTTCCAGCGTGTTGTCATTTTTATTCTATTTATAGCTGAATGGTATTCCATGGTATATATATATACTACATTTTTCTTTATGTATTAATTATTTTAAAGGTTTATTTATTTATTTGAAAGGCAGAGTTACAGAAAGGCAGAGGCAGAGAGAGAGAAGTCTTCCATCCTCTGGTTCACTCCTCAAGTGGCCACAACGGCCAGAAATGTGCTGATCTAAAGCCCAGGAGCCAGGAGCTTCTTCCATGTTGCCCACGTGGGTGCAGGGGTGCAAGGACTTTGGTCATCTTCCACTGCTTTCCCAGGCCATAGCAGAGAGCTGGATTGGAAGTGGAGCAGCCGGGACTTGAACTGGCACTGATATGGGATGCCAGCGCTTCAGGCCAGGGCTTTAACCTGCTGAGCCACAGCACCAGCCCCAAGTAACCAGCTTTTAACAGTGCTTATAACCCAAACCCATAGTACTAGCGCATCTGCATAAAGAAATCAGTACATGCTTGGTATTTTTAAAACTGTTTATTTTCATCTACTTGAAAGAGCAATAGGAAGGGAGAGATCTTCCAATGGCTGGTTTATTCCCTAAATGCCCATAGTAAGACTGGGTTAGGCCAAAACCAGGAACTCCCTCTGGATCTCCCACATGGGTGGCATGGACCTAAGAATTTGTGTCATCCTCTGCAGCCTCCCAGGCACATTAGCAAGAAGCTGTATCAGAAGCAGAGTTACCAAGACTCAACCAGGCGTTCGCATGTGGTGTGAGGGTCTCCCAAGCAACAGCTTAATCAGAATCATAGCATCACCTGACATGATTTGGCAATTTAAGAATTTTTAGTTTTTTTGAGAGAATTTGATTTCTTGAAATTTTTTTTGTTTTTTTTTTATATTGGTTTATGCAACTTTACTGAAGAAAAATAAATCAATTATAGTGAGCTAGTAATACAGAGTTCCTGACACTCCTCACCCTATTTCCCCCATTAACATCTCATATTAGTATATTGGTCACAATTATTTTTTGTCATTTTTTAAAATTTATTTTTAAGGAACACAAATTTCATAAGTATAACTTTAGGAATATAGTTATTCTTCCCATCATACCTGTCCTCCTACCTATACTCCCACCCCTCCACCTCTTCCCTCTCCCCATGCCAATCCCATTCTCCATTAAGATTCATTTTCAATTAACTTTGTACACAGAAGACCAACTCTGTACTAAGTAAAGACTTCAACAATTTTCACACACACACACACACACATTGTTTGAGAACTAGTTCTTCAGTTAATTATCATAATACAACACATTGAGAACAGAGGTCCTGCATGGGAAGTTAGTGCACAATAACTCCTGTTGTTAATTTAACAATTAACACTATTATGTATGATGTCAATGACTGCCTGAGGCTCTTGACATGAGCTTCCTAGGCTATGGAAGCCATTTGAGTCCACAAACTTTCAGTATTTGGACAAGACCATAAGGAAGTATCTCCTTCTTTGATGGCCACTTCTTTCCACTGAGGTCTCACAGAGATCCTTCATATAGAACATTTTTTGCCACAATATCTTGATTTTCCATGTCTGAAATGCTCTCACAGACTTTTCAGCCAGACCAGGAAGCCTTAAGGGCTGATTCTGAGGTCAGGGTGTTGCTTATAGCCATTGTCATTCTATGAGTCTGCTGTGTGGACTGCTTCCCATGTTGAAACATTCTCTCCTTTTAAATTCTATCTATTATTATTATCAGACGCTTGATCCTATTTATATGATCACTTTAACACTTAATCCTATCTATATGTTCACTTTAAAACTTAATATGATCACTTTAACAATTAAGATGACATTTTTTACCACCAAGCTTAATGGGATTTGGAGTCTCATGACAAGTTTTTAAAACTTAACCTTAGAAGTAAGTCCATAGGAATGTATGTAAAGCTATACAGCTTTACAATTACAAACTTCCTCCTCTCTCTATTATGAAGATTCTTATTTTTTACTGAGATCTATTTTTGGTTGACTTTACATACAAATGATTAACTCTATAAGTAAAGAGTTCAACAAACAGTATGAAGACAAAAAAAAAAAAAAATGAAACTGTTCCTCAACAGTCAAGACAAGGACAACTCAAGTCATCCCCTCTCAAAATGTCAATTTCACTTCTGCAGATTTTGTTTTGGGTACTCTATTAGTTCTCAAAGATCAGCGAGACATATAGTATTTGTCCCTTTTGGACTGGCTTATTTCACTAAGTATGATAATTTCCAGATTAATCCAGTTTGTTGCAAATGACTGGATTTCATTATTTTTACCACTGTGTAGTATTCCATAGAGTACCTACCTCATAATTACTTTATCTAATCATCAGTTGATGGGCATTTAGATTGATTCCATGTCTTAGCTATTTTGAGTTGAGCTGTGATAAATATGGGGTGCAGATAAATCTTTTATTTACTGATTTCAATTACCTTGGATAAATTCTCAGGAGTGCAATGGCTGGGTCATATGGTAAGTCTATTCAGATTTTTGCGGTACTCCATACTGTCTTCCATAGTGGCTTTATCAGTTTACATTCCCACCCACAGTGAATCAGGGTTCCTTTTCCCCCACATCCTCACAAGCATTTGTTGTTTGTTGATTTCTGAATGAAAGCCATTCTAACCAGGGTGAAGTGAGACCTCATTGCAGTTTTGAGTTGCATTTCCCTGACAGCTAGTGATCTTGAATATTTTTTCATGTGTCTGATGGACATTTGAATTTCCTCTTTTGAAAAATGTCTGTGTAAGTCCTTGGCCCATCTCTCAACTGGCTTGTTTGTTTTGTTGTAAAGTTTCTTGATCTCTTTGTAGATTCCTTTATCAGTTGCATAGTCTGCAAATAATTTTTCCCCTTCTGTTGGTTGCCTATTCACTTACCTGAGTGTTTCTTTTGCAGTACAGAAACTCCTAAATTTGATATAATCCCATTTGTTAATTTTAGCTTTGACTGCCTGTGCATCTGGGGCCTTATCCAAGAACTCTTTGCCTGTGCCAATATCTTGCAGGGTTCCCCCAATGTTCTCTAATAATTTGATGGTGTCGGGTCATGGATTTAGATCTTTAATCTGTGTTGAGTGGATTTTTGTGTAAGGTGTAAGGTAAGGGTCTTGCTTCATACTTCTGCATGTGGAAATCCAGTTTTCCCAGCACCATGTGTTGAAGAGACTGTCCTTGCTCCAGGATTGGTTTTAGTTCCTTGGTCAAATGTAAGTTGGTTGTAGATGTTTGGATTGATTGCTGTTGTTTCTACTCCATTCCATTAATCTATCCATCTATTTTGTACCAGTACCATGCTGTTTTGATTATAACTGACTTATAGTAAGTCTTGAAATCTGGTATGGTGATGCCTCCGGCTTTGTTTTTGTTGTACAGTATTGCTTTAGCTATTCAAAGTCTCCTGTGCCTCCATATGAATTTCAGCATCATATTTTCCAGATATGAGAAGAATGTCTTTGGTATTTTGATTGGTATCACATTGAATCTGTAAATTGCTTTTGGAAGAATGGACATTCTGATGAATTTGATTCTTCCAATTCATGAACATGGAAGATTTTTCCATTTTTTGTGTCTTCTTCTATTTCTTTCTTTAACGTTTTGTAATTCTCATCATAGAGATCTTTGACAGCTTTGGTTAAATTTATTCCAAGGTATTTGATTTTTTTTGTAGCTATTGTGAATGGAATTGATTTTAGAAGCTCAGCCTCAGACTTGGCATTGTCTGTGTATACAAAGGCTGTTGATTTTTGTGTATTGACTTTATATTCTGCTACTTTACCAAACTCTTCTATGAGTTCCAATAGTTTCTTAGTGGAATCTTTTGGATCCCCTAGGTATAGAAACATGTCATTTGCAAATAGGGATAGTTTGACTTCCTCCTTTCCAATTTGTATCCCTTTAATTTCTTTTTCTTGCCTAATGGCTCTGGCTAAAACTTCCAGAACTATATTGAATAGCAATGGTGAGAGTGGGCATCCTTGGCTGGTACCAGATCTCAGTGGGAATGCTTCCAACTTCTCCCCATTCAATAGGATACTGGCTGTAGGTTTGTCATGAATTGCCTTGATTGTGTTGAAGAATGTTCCTTCTACACCCAAGTTGCTTAGAGTTTTCACCATGAAAGAATATTGAGATAATCATATGGTTTTTCTTCTGCAGTTTGTTAATGTGATGTATCACATTGATTTGCAAATGTTGAACTGTCCCTGCATATCAGGGATAAATCCTACTTGGTCCGGATGGGTGATCTTTCTGATGTGTTGTTGGATTGTTGGATTGGCTAGAATTTTGTTGAGGATTTTTGCATCTATGTTCATCAGGGAAATTGGTCTGTAATTCTCTTTCTCTGTTGCATCTTTTTCAGGTTTAGGAATTAAGGTGATGTTGGCTTCATAGAATGAATTTGGGAGGGTTCCCTCCCTTTCAATTGTTTTGAGTAATTTGAGAAGAATTGGTGTTAATTATTCTTTAAATATCTGATAGAACTCAGCAGTGAAGCTATCTAGTCTTGGGCTTTTCTTTGTTGTGAGTGTCTTTATTAAAGATTCAATTTCTGTCTTGGTTATGGATCTGTTTTGCTTTTCTATGTCTTCATGCTCAATTTAGGTAGGTTGTGTGTGTCCAGGAATCTATCCATTTCTTCTAAGTTTCCCAGTTTATTGGCATTCAGCTCTTCATAGTAATTTCTCATGATTCTTTTTATTTCTGTGGTGTCTGTTGTTACATTTCCTTTTTCATCTCTAATTTTATTGATTTGGGTCTTCTCTCTCCTTTTCTTAGTTGGGCCAGTGGTGTGTCAACCTTTTTTATTTTTTCAAAAATCCAGCTCTTTGTTTTGCTGATCTTTTGTATTTTTTGTATTCAATTTTGTTGATTTCTTCTCTAGTTTTAATTATTTCTTTACTCCTGCTAGATTTTGGTTTGATTTGTGGTTGTTTTTCTAGGTCTTTGAGATGCAATGATAGCTCATTTATTTGGTGCCTTTCCTATTTCTTGATATAGGCACCAACTGCTCTAAACTTCCCTTTTAACACTGTTCTTGCTGTATCCCATAAGTTTTGATATATTGTTTTGTCATCTTCATTTGTTTCCAGAAATATTTTTATTTCTCTTTTGATTTCCTCTATGACCCACTGTTTAATCAGGAGCATGTTGTTCAGTCTCCATGTGTTTGCATATGTTCTAGAGATTCCTTGCTTGCTGCTTTCCAGCTTCATTCCATTGTGGTCCAAGAAGATGCATGGTATGATTTTGATTTTTTTAATTTGATGAGACGTGCTTAATGGCCTACTATGTGGTCAATCCTAGAGAACGTTCCACGCACTGGTGAGAAGAATGTATTTTCTGCAACTGTAGGATTAAAAGTTCTGTAGATATCTGTTAGGTCCATTTGGTCTATATTGTCGATTAACTCTATGTTTCCTTGCTGATTTTCTGTCTGGTTGATCTGTCCATTGCTGAAAGTAGGGTATTGAAGTTCCCCATTACTGTTGTATTGGACACTATGTATTACTTTAGATACCTTAACATTTCTTTTAAATAGCCAGGTGGCCTGTAATTAGGTGTATATACATTTATAATAGTTACATCTTCCTGTTGAATTGATCCCTTATTCATTACATAGTGCCATTCTTTGTCTCCTTTAATAGTTTTTGTGTTAAAATCTATTTTGTCTGATGTTAGGATGGCTACACCAGTTCTTTTTTGGTTTCTGTTAGCATGGAACATCTTCTTCCATCCTTACACTTTCAGTCTGTGTACATCTTTGTTGGCGAGGTGTGTTTCTTGTTGGCAGCAAATAGATGAGTTTTGTTTTCTTAATCCATTCAGTCAGTCTGTGTCTTTTAACTGGAGAGTTGAGAGGATTTACATCAAGGTTACTATTGATATGTAATGACTTTGCCCGGCCCTTTTTCCCAAAAATATTCCTATTTTTTACTTTGAATTTCCTTTGAACTTTTACTGAGAGATTTTCTTCCCTTACCTTCTTTCGTAGTGATGATCATGTTTCTGTGTGCAGCACACCCTTAAGCATCTTTTGCAGTGCTGGACTGGTGGTGATAAATTCTTTCAATTTCTGTTTGTTATGGAAGGTCTTTATTTCACCTTCATTCATAAATGAGTGCTTTTCAAGGTATAGGATTCTGGGTTGACTGTTTTTTTCCCTTAAATCTTGGAATATACCTCTCTAGTCTCTCTTAGCCTGTAGGGTTTCTGATAAGAAGTCTGCTGTGAGTCTAATTGGAGATCCTTGAAAGTAATCTGGCATTTCTCTCATGTACATTTTAGAATCTTTTCTTTACATTTTATAGTGGTGAGTTTGATTACAATCTGTCATGATGAAAATCTTTTCTTGTCATTTCTATTAGGAATTCTATGTGCTTCCTGTACTTGGATGTGCCTTTCTTTCTCCAAATTAGGGAAGTTTTCTGTTATTATTTGACTAAAAACACCTTCTAATCCTTTCTCTCTTTCCACGCCTTCAGGAACTCCTAGAACCCATACAGTGGCTCATTTGATAATATCCTGGAGATTCCCAACAGTGTTTTTTAGTTTTCTAATTTCCTCTTCTTGTTTTTGGTTTGACTGTATAATTTCCTGCACTTTGTCTTTGAAGTCTGATATTCTTTCTTCTGCTTCACTGATTCTGTTGTTAAGGCTTTCCACTGCATTTTTAATTTGTTCTATTGAATTCATTTCATGTTGATTTCTCTTTAAGATTTCAATTGCATGGGAGAAATTTTCTTTCATATCCTATATGGATTTTAGTAGTTTGTACATTTGCTTCTGATTACTTCTATGTCATAATCAAGTTTCTGAATTCCATTTCTTACATTTCTTCCATCTCATCATGTTCACAATATAGTATTTTTTTTTTTGACAGGCAGAGTGGACAGTGAGAGAGAGAGACAGAGTGAAAGGTCTTCCTTTTGCTGTTGGTTCACCCTCCTATGGCCGCTGCGGCCGGCGCACTGTGGTTGGCGCACCGCACTGATCTGATGGCAGGAGCCAGGTACTTATCCTGGTCTGCCATGGGGTGCAGGACCCAAGCACTTGGGCCATCCTCCACTGTACTCCCTGGCCACAGCAGAGAGCTGGCCTGGAAGAGGGGCAACCGGGACAGAATCCGGCGCCCCGACTGGGGGTGTGCCGGCGCCACAAGGTGGAGGATTAGCCTAGTGAGCCACGGTGCCAGCCACAATATAGTATTGAAGTGTTGTGTTCTTTTGGGGGTGTCATGTTGTCTTCCTTATTCTTGTTTCTTGAATTGGTGCATTTGTTCTTTGGCATTTGTTGAGACACTTGTTGGTTTCTTATTTTCTTTTTTGCTGCTGAGGCTTTTATCTTTGTACTATACCTCTGTAGATAAGTGGAGTATCTTCTTCTAGTGAATATCTAGAGGCTTGTGGTGGGTGTGGTGAGGGAGCTCTGTTCAGTTCTCCAGGGTGTGTCTAAGGTGACATACCCAGGTTTGGCTTGATAAATCTCCTCTTTTTTTTTTTTTTTCTCAGAAGCAAGGTTTCTTCTGCTTAAATGAGCTCCTCTCCTCAAAGGAGATCAGTGCCTGAGTACCAGCTCCAATGGGTGTAGTAATCATCCACTCTGCCCCAAGACCACACAAAGGATATGTTCAGTCCTCAGTGTAAGCTCAGATTCCCCAGAAATGTCCCTCACCATGTAACCTGGGAGCCCTGAGCATGTGGAGTCTCCTATAGTGACTGTCCAAAGTCCTAGCCACACCCTGAGTCCTCCCACACACCATCAGTTTTTTTTCACAGTCTTGACACACTAGCCTCCCACAATCAAAAGCTCCCATCCCATTAGTTCTCGCCACCAGAGTCAGGAGTCTCGGCTGGTTGCTGGGCACAGGCAGGAGCTGGCGTAACTGTTACGTATGCCCAAAATAGTGCCCACTCTATTGGCTTGTTACAGGACACTAATGTAAATTGTTTAGGGAGAGAGAAACATATCTCCCTGATTATTTTTCTCTATTTGGCAGGTACACTATCCCCCACAGGGCTCCATGCTGGGTTTCCTCTATGCTCTTCCTGAAACTTTATCACTAGTGGCTTGGACTGCTGCTGTCTGGAATCACTGCACTTTCCAAAGCTGGTGTGTAGGCTCTCAGCAGCTGGAGTCCTTAGTTGTGGGTGTCCACACCTTCCACGTAGGTCTATCTAGCGTGTCCCTCTAATCTGTGTGGAGTTTCCTCTGCCGTTTTCTCCCTAACTCTTCCCTGAGACTGTACTGTACAGAGAGCCTAAAACTGTCTCCACTTTTTTAAAACTATCTTTTCCTGGACTAGAGCAGTAAGCTCCCTCCCTAAACTGGCATCTTGGAACTTGAGAATTTGATTTCTGTAAAGGACATACATCTAAATTTTAAATGTTGAATTAAGTAATTGGTGTAGGCTTGAGATTTTATGTTAATTTTAAGTTTAATTGATCACATTTACATGACTTCCATATAAGCATTTTGGAAGGGTTTGAGTCCAAAAATCTACACTTGAAGGAAAGTTGAATATATTGAATTTATAGATACAGTAAAAATATGGTATGATATTTAGTTAAGGAAGTCTGTAAATGGGACCAAATAGTAATCTAAAACCCTTAAAAATATTTGCTAAAATATATTAGCCCTGTCTTATTTGGTCAATTTAAATGCTTAAGTACGTTTAAATTGATAATCATAATGAATTGAGTATTATTTCTTAAACTAAAAGGCTGACTAGTATGACCTTTGCACAAAATCTACTCTCAAAGTACATTATAAAAAAGAAACTCACACTAATGACATTCCCCCTTAGAACAGAAAATCCGGGTACAGGGGATACCCATCTACCAGGTGGTTTTCAAATGTTTTGAAATTGTGATGGTATCTGAGTAGGTTCAGTCAAAAAAAAAAAAAAAAAAAAAAAACCCTCAAATTGATTGGGCCTTTATTTATCACCTGGTTATTCCCTCCTGTTTTTTGGATCTTCCGTAGTTTCCTGGATCATGTCTTTCTAAGTCACAAGTGGTCATGACGAAGATGTGGATTTTTGCCCATCCTTCCAACTCATGGGCAAAATGTGACTCCTCTTGTTGTCTCTCTCCTGAGAAGCTCTGAACAGACTGAGTTTAAACTTTATCTGAATAATGAGCAAAGCTGGGTAAGTTTAGAGTGAAGGGATGTGTTAAAAAAAAACCTAGGCATAGAGAAGATGAGGGATTATACTAAAAGTCTGTATGTAACCTTAACTACAGTGCTCACGAAGAAAATCATTATGGCAACATGGGTTGCTGTGTTTATAGCTATTTTTTAAACAAAAGATTAAAAAAAGAAAGGAGAAAGGGAAGTGGATGAGACATCCCTGTGATCAGAGAGCCTAAAACAGTAGACTTCAAAGCTTCCGAAGAAACCATTCTTGTAATCCACAGCTTAATCCCCCTAAGTACCAACTGGCAAGCTAGATCGGAGTGGCTTCAATATTTATTAGGATGCCCGGTAGGAAACTTTAAATAGATGCAATGACCTTTTATTTTCCTCAGTTTCTAGTTAAAATTTTTTTTGTTTTGAAGAGTTCACAGTATGTCTTAATAATACTGATGATGTGCTACCTACTCTCATGGATTTTGGAAAGTGTCATCGATTGATTTATGAACTCATATGCTTTCCACTCAGCAAATGTTTGCAGGCCCTACTGTGTGGCGGAAGCTGCAGGAGTGGCAGAGGTGGAATGAGATTAGTGCTCTTACAGAGTTCGAAGCGGCTGGTGTGCAGCTGTGCTGTCTCTTGCCTAGCTCCTTTCCACAGCCCTCGTCTAAGCTCTCTCCTTAGCTCTTCTTAATCAGGCCCGAGAGAGGATCTTGGGAGCTCTCTGTAGTCCACCTGGTGTGAGATCTGAGCCTGGCTCTGAAAGACTTTTGTGTGCACTGAGTCGTACAGTCAGCCTGGGGCTCTCTTCCTGTTGGAAGCTTTCCCTGGACTGAACCCCTGCCTGCTGGTCTGAGCCTATTGTCCTGCTCAGCTCTTTCCAGCTTCTTGCCCAAGGATCCTCTCTTACTTTCTTAGGCCTCAGGTCATGGATGGTGAGGGGTTAAGTAGAGAAGTGGTATGCATATCGGAACTATGAGGCTGTAGCCAGTCAGATTTGAGACTGATCCCTTGTTCTGTTGCTCAGCCCACACCATCCAGCACTCTGTGGATCCCACAGTTTGCCAGGATCGCAGGTCCTCTCCTTCTGATCCTATCCTGTCCAGAAGGAGTGCCATGGTTTTTCCTGGGCTACGTAGGCAGGTGGTTAACATTCCTGAGAGCTGTGCTTGTCTTTGGGTATTATTACGAAAGACTTGGGAACTTAGTTATGGCCCCAGACATTTGAATAACAATGCATATTTTTGCTTACTGTGAATATTTTCAACCATTAGAAAATAACTTTTAGAAACAAAAAATAAAAACTTGTACTTTGAATTTGTAACAGCTTTGTGTCATTCACACAGTTCCATCTAAAGCAGTTAGGCTGTGGATGCCTGTGACCTGTCTTTGAAATGCAGATCTTCACAGAGGTCAAACAGAGTCCCAAAAGGGCTCACGGCAGCTAAGTGTCTTCAAGAGAACCTCATTTGTACGTATGAAGATACAGAAACTGTACTAGCAATGCGTTTGCCGGTGCCAGACAAGCAGTTATTTCCACCGTATAAACCAATACTTGAGAGAAGTGAACAACTTTTAGAAGTTGCAACAACAAAAATGTCTATCGTAATTGGCATTTTACGAAAAATGAAATATAAGAAGCTTAGGCACCTGTGAGTAAGCAGTAAAATATGCTGCCAATCAGAGAAATGTAAAAAGTGAGATACTGCTTTAAGGTTATCAGACTGGCAAAGAAATGAAAGAACTCAAGGGTGTCAAGTACAAACACTACCATATGCACTGGCGTAACATTTCCGAAGAGCAATTTGGCGACACATAGTAGGAGCTTTAAAAATACATACAGCCTTGGGGCCTGCGCCGTGGCTCACTTGGTTAATCCTCCACCTGCGGCGCCGGCATCCCATATGGGTGCTGGGTTCTAGTCCTGGTTGCTCCTCTTCCAGTCCAGCTCTCTGCTGTGGCCCAGGAGGGCAGTGGAGGATGGCCCAAGTGCTTGGGCCCTGCACCCGTGTGGGAGACCAGGAGGAAGCACCTGGCTCCTGGCT
This sequence comes from Oryctolagus cuniculus, assembly GCF_051225735.1. NCBI lineage: Eukaryota > Metazoa > Chordata > Mammalia > Lagomorpha > Leporidae > Oryctolagus > Oryctolagus cuniculus. The sequence goes on from NC_142870.1 coordinate 97,034,597, forward strand.
TCGGATCAGCGCAGCGCCGGCCATGGCAGCCATTTGGGGAGTGAACCAACAGAAGGAAGACCTTTCTCTCTGTCTCTGTCTCTCTCACTCTCTGTCTCTGTCTCTCTCTCACTGTCTACAACTCTATCTGTCGAATAATAATAATTAAAAAAATACACACACCCTCGACACAGCACTTCTACTTCCAGGAATTCATTCTGAGACGTGACTGCATATCTGTGAAGAGAATGTTCACTAGGAAGTTATGTATAAGAGGAAAACATTGTGAGCAAAGCAAATGGTCCAAAATATGAGCTATTAAGTAAGTTCGGTCATCATAAAGGATATTGGAGGAGAACAATTAATGACATAGACTGATTTTAGATTTTAAGTGAAAAAAAAAAGTTTCAGAATGCTATGTATTATATCACCCCATTTTAAATTCCATATGGATGATATAATCATTTCCTGGACTAAGCACCAGAAATACATATGCCAACATATTAATACCCATCACCAAGTGATTTGCTTATAGGATAGTTAATTCTTCTCTTCACTTATTTTTATGCTCTGAATCTTCCTATCATCTTTGTAAATTAAAAAGTATGTGTTGGGGAAAGATATCTGGTGTAGCACTTAAGACGTCACTTGGAATGCTTGTTTCCCATACGAGAGTGCCTGGACTGGAGCCCTGGATCTGCTCAACCAGTGGAGATCCGGCCTGTTTAGGGTGGTATGGTGGGCGATGTGCTGTCAATCAAGTGTCCCCGCCACTCATGTGGGAGACCTGGACTGAGTGCCCAGTGCCTGGCTTTGACTGGACCCAGCCCCCCAGTGTTGTGGATATTTGGGGAGTGAACCAGTAGATGGGAAATTTCTCTCTCTCTCTCTGCCTTTCAAGTAAAATAAATAAATGGAAACCTAAGACTTACAAATGTTGGCGGGCTGCCATTGTTGTATAGTGGGTTAAGTCTCTACTTGCAACATCAAGATCCTATGTAAGCACAGGTTCAAGTCCTGGATGCTCCACTTCCAATCTGACTCCCTGCTAATGGGCCTTGGAAGGCAGCGGAAGATGGTCTAAGTACTTGGGACTCTGCCACCCACGTGGGAGACCCAGATGCAGTTCCAGGCTCTTAACTTTAGCCTGGCCCTGCCCTGGCCTTTGTGGCCATTTGGGGAGTGAATCCGTGGATGGAAGATTTCTTCCTCTTTCTCTTTGTAAACAAATAACAATAAATAAATATTTATATATAAGTAATTTTTAAAATGCATTTTAAAAATTATCTATATTGAAAATCATTACAAAGAGAGAAAGCAGGAGGCATCCTAATGATTACCTGTATGATTTAATGCAATTTTGGTTTCATAACCATTTTATCCACTCAAAAATTATTAAAGAATCCAAGGAGATTGTATTTCTGTGTGTTCCACATATTTATATTTACTGCATTTGAAATTAAGGTCAAGAAATTTATAAAATATTTGTCTATTCACTTAAAATAACAATTATAAGCTCATTACATGTTAACATATTTATGAAAATTAGTTATAGCTTTCCAAACAGAAGCATCTTGTGAGAAGAGATGCACTGTTCTACATATTTGCAAGTGTTTTTGTGTCTAGATTCTGGAGATAACTGAGACCTCATGTCCGCCACTGTGTAGAATCTCTTGTCATATTACATGCTGGGAGGCCTCCAGACATCTCCACGTACGCTCATGTCAGGATGAGAGGTAAAAGGCAAGTCATGTATTCATTGTCATCACAAAGCAATATTATCTGAAAAATAATCTTTGCCCCCAAATTACTTTCACCTTGTGGCCCCTGAGACTGTTTCAGGAAGTTGTGGGATCCTCAGCCCACACTTCAAGAATGGCTGATAGGAGATAAGGCCTGGTGCTGTGGCTTAGCGGATGAAGCCCTGGCTTGCAGCACCAGCATCCCATATGGGTGCCGGTTCGAGTCCCAGCTGGTGCACTTCCCATCCAGCTCCCTGCCTATGTGCCTGGAAAAGCAGCAGAGAATGGCCCAGGTGGGAGACCCAGAAGAAACTCCTGGCTCCTGACTTCAGACCAGCCCCGCTCTGGCCATTTCTGAGAGAATCAGCAGATGGAAGACCGACCTCTCTCTGTCTCTCCCTCTCTCTCTGTAACTCTGTCTTTCAAATAAACACATAAGTATTTAAAAAAGAAAAAGAATGGCTGATAAACAGGACTGTAAATAAATCAATCACAATACAAAGATAACAGCGTCACGTGTGTGGTGTGCCAATAACTCTGCTGAGAGTTATCAGTACATGATTTTCTGTAATCCTGACCGCAGACATAAGGGCTAATCACTGTTGTTGTCTTCACTTCGTAAGCAAGGAAGCTGAGGCAAGAAGATACTCCTGTCTCCAGGGCATCAGTCCTCCATGTCCTCCGTGGTGTTTCTCCAGCCCAGGACCTGCCCGGAATGACTGTTCTCACCACACACCCTCCCGCACAGGACGGCCAAGAGCGGATAACTCCATCCTGCTGCCCCACTGCTGTGCCTTACAGTACCAGAAGGCCATGCAGCTGTGCCTGTTTATCCCAAAGGACCCAACGTCACATGCCACGGAATATGGGAAGGTGATGCTTGAAGGGTGCTGGGAAACATTCGTCCACGCTTTAGTGCATGATGTCATCTTTCAGATCACAGGGTTCACTTCGGATGGGGGCACAGGAATTTCTTTGCCCTGCGCCTCCCACCTTGTGCCTTCTCCACCACTGCTGCTCCCTGGGGACTTGGTTGCAGGCATCTGGTCCCCGCTTTTTGCATCAGGCTAAACGGAGCGAGTTGCGCTGTGCACCCTGGAGTACTTGTTCATGAGGGCAGACAGAAGGGAGCTATTCGGTTTTTCTGGGTGGCACACCCATCAGAGGAAGAAATCTCTCTTTTGCCATTTTGAACCCTTTCTGGTGTAACTTCAACACATCAGTAGGTCAACTAAAAGCCAAAGCCCAATGTGTTCTCAAAAGCAAGATTTATTTAACATGAACGAAGTTCAAGAGATAACAAAACGATTTTTGCTTGCTACAGTTTATCCATCATCTGTATTCCCAAGAAACTTTACTTTTAGGCTGTCTTTTAAAAATATGCAGTTATGGCTTCCTTTTATGACTGAGTGTATGGAAGAGTTGGTGATACATCTGCAAATCCTTTCCTGTGCGTGTAATAAAACATATGGTTTATACCCCTGCTCTCTTCCTCCACCTCTGGGTTTAGTCACTGAGAAATCAGCCTCTCCGTTTGCCCAGGCTACGAAGTAAGTCCCTTCTCTGCTCTCTTCCAAAGCTTGTAGACTTAGCTACAACCTAATTCTCTTAATTTTTTCCTTAGAATATTAGCCTTAGACTTTTGGAAGCAAAGCATGCTCCTGGTCTTTCCCCTCCTCCCCGTCCCCACTCATATCATTTAGGAGGGCAAGGGAAGTGTTGTATTCATCTGCGTAACACTTGTGCCTAGAGGTGCCTGGCAGGCAGTAATCATTCAATAAAAGCAGGTTGAACTGACCCTAATAGAAATGATTCTTAAAATTCCTTCCTTCTTTGCCTGCCTTCTTTTATCAGACAATAAACACTTATTGAACTTCTCTTCTGAGCCAGACACCATGTGAAGCGAGTACCAAGTTATGCATTTCATCATCTCGGACCTCAAGAAGGCCAGAGAGAGCAAAGTGAGGTAGCTGCAAAGCTGGGTACTGTTCCTCCTTTTTCAGTTACCGAAGCAGTCTGGGGAGATTAGGTGAGACAGCACCCTGAGCACGTGCCTCTCTTGCCGCCCCGAATAGCACGGAAGGACAGAAACCATATTTCACAGTGAAAAATCAGTATCTGTGCTGAGAACCAAGCAACACTGATGCTAGCAGGCCAGAAGGCTTGAGGAATTCCTGAATCTCAAAACAGAATGTAACCCAAAAACCAAGCTAAACAAAGGACTATGTAGGATCAGATCCCTGGAGAAATAATCTGTAAACAATGTGGAACAGTAGGAAAAATTAAAATAGAATGCATGACCTTCAAACTTATAGCAAGGCCAGTAGAACAAATCTTTCTACACCAAATTATTCAGTGATTCTACTTCACCATTTATCAGTACAACAATAGATGGAAAACAAGAAGGACTTCAAGATTGTAAGCAACCATAATAAATGTAGGTTAAAAAAAATCTGTCTATCTTCTATTGTAAGAGATATGCATGGGGCCAGCTTTGTGGCCCAGTGGGTGAAGCTGCTTCTAGTGACACCAGCATTCCTTTCAACACTGGTCTGAGTCCCAGCTGTTCCATTTCCAATGCAGCTCCCTGCTAATGTGCCTGGGAAAAAGGCAGAAGATGGCCTGAGTGCTTGGGCCCTGCACGCGTGTGAGAGACCCAGAGGGGGTTGTGGATTCCTGGCTTCCTCCTGATCCAGCCCTGGCCTAGCCCTCGCCATTGTGGCCATCTGGGGAATAAATCAATGAATGAAAGATCACTCTCTCTTTGTCTCTCTCTCTGTAACTCTGCCTTTCAAATCAATATTTAAACCTTAAACTAAGGGATATATAAGATAAATTACTTAGAAACTACAAAAATTCAAGAAATACATACCAAGTTGACATTAAAAATGATAAAGTATAAGTAATAAATAAATGATAAAGTATAAGTAATAATAAAGTATAAGTAGTATTAAATTAACCCGAGACAAAATAAAATCCAAAAAAAAAAAAAAAAAAAGCATCAAGGGACAAAGGCTATTTCACAGTGAGGAATGGAAAATATCACAACATACAGGTTAGGAACACCATGTATTGGACAGCATAGGTTTAAAATATGTAGATCAACAAGAGTTAACAGTACACAGAAAAAAATGGTGACTCTTTCATCATAGTGGGAGAAAATGCCATGGAAAATAACAGAATTAGACAAAAACATGAAGGGATCTAGTTTTCCATAACACCATTAACATATTTAATATTCCACTCTGTGTCCACTAAGCAATGAACACACTGTTTTGTCAGACATGTGTAACACAGAAAGTGAACTGTGTATTATTAGTCCAAAAAGCAAATCTCAACTAATTGTGGAAAGCAGAAATCATATAGGCTGTATTCTCCAATCTCAAAGCATTAAGATGAAACACTATTAAGGACAGAAAAAGAAATAATTTAGGAGGGGTCAGCTCTGTGGCGCAGTAGGTTAATCCTCCACCTGCGGCACCAGCATCCCACATGAGCGCTGGTTCTAATCCTGGCTGCTCCTCTTCCAATCTAGCTCTCTGCTGTGGCCTGGGAAAGCAGTAGAAGATGGCCCAAGTGCTTGGGCCCCTGCACTTGCATAGCTCCTGGCTTTGGATCGGCACAGCTCCGGCCGTCGAAGCCATCTGGAAAGTGAACCAGTGGAAGGAAAACCTTTCTCTCTGTCTCTCTCTCTCACTGTCTGTAACTCTACCTCTCAAATAAATAAATAAAATCTTTTTTTTTTTAAAAAAAGAAAGAATTTAGGAGACAGAAGCTGTTCTTCAAAGTTAATTACAAGAAAGCAGGAAGAATCTGGATTTCCCTAGGACAGTAGGCTTGACATCCTCGCACTAGCACACTCTGGTCAAAGGGGTTCAAAGCTCTGTCGAGGACTGCAGAGGCTTCACCGGGAGCTGCGGGGCCTGACTCCTCTCTGTGGCTGTACACTTTTATTCCAATAAAGCTGACTTGTGGGAAATGGCAGAGGACAGCGAGCTGGAAACTTTGTCACAGCTGGAGCAGTTGGAGCCAAACACACTTCAAATTTAAAGTTGAAATTGGCAGGAGCCACAGCTCAATAGGCTAATCCTCCGCCTGCGGAACCGGCACCCCGTGTTCTAGTCCCAGTTGGGGCACCAGATTCTGTCCCGGTTGCTCCTCTTCCAGTCCAGCTCTCTGCTGTGGCCCGGGAGTGCAGTGGAGGATGGCCCAAGTGCTTGGGCCCTGCACCCTCATGGGAGACCAGGAGGAAGCACCTGGCTCCTGGCTTCGGATCAGCGTGGAGGGGGGAGGGTGAACCAACAGAAAAGGAAGACTTTTCTCTCTGTCTCTCTCTCTAACTCTGCCTGTCAAAAAAAAAAAAAAAAAAAAGTTGAAATAATGAGAATGGTTTTAACAACGATTGCAGAGAGACAAATATGCCTATTACATTTGGAGGAATTAAACGTTAGAATACAAGGCTTATTCTTGCATCTCAACCTTCCATGCATTAGAGAGAAGCACGTAGCCACATGAGGAAGTAATCTGAATGAAAGAAAAATCTCTTAAGTAGATAGTAGCAACCCAACGGATCTTGTCCCTGATATACGGCACCACCACGTAACTGGAATGTTCTCCAAAAACAGTCAATGGAGATTCCGTAAGAGCTCAGCTCTGCTAAATGACAAAGCCACAGACCAATAGTGCACTTGGACAGGGGAGCAAGAATTTCATCAGGGGCTCACACATCTTTGGGATTCTTATAACTGGTGCAGACTTTCTAGAGAACCGTGCAGCATCACGACACTATCACCCGTTGTTGAGAACTGGAATTTGTGGTTTTGACTTTCCCAACCAGGATTTCCTTTACATTTCCCATTCATGCTTAACATGCCCTTGACATGTTTCCATTCTGAAGTGTAAACACTTAGGGAGTCAGGGATCCCATCATCAAAATGCTTGCAATTTCATTGCTTCCAGGGATCCCTGTTTAAAAGTAAGTGTGAAAGTCAAATGTGACTGTTTTTCAGTCAGTGAGTGTTCTGTCAACCCTGGGAAGCAATACGATGGTATAATTGGCACCTTTCCCAAGTTCAACCAGTCAGGGCAATTAAAGGGATTCACCTGTGTTAATTTTTCAAGCAGTAAAGGATCTGGTGATGTGAACATGCATATGGCAAGCCAGAGCAAAGACAGTAGCTTTTTTTGCTCAGTCTGAGACAGCCCCAGGGCTGGGACAGGACACAGTGATCTTGCTCCCTTATCTGATTTCAAAGCCTGATAAAGAAGAACATCTTTTAACTGCAGGGCAAATTTCAGCTCATCAAGGAAGGAGCTAGTGACTTAACAGTTGCATACAAGATGTTTAAACATTTATTAAGTTTTCAAATTTTTTTCACTATGGTCTCCCCAAGGATTCCTCGTTCTATCAGAGTGCAAGAAGGAGAAGCATGGAAAAGCATATGAATTTTAACCTTACCTACATTTTAGTCTTAAAATGACATTGATACAAAATTAGCTTAAGTAAGAGTCTACTTCCATTATTAATTTTAATAGATTTGCTTTCCCTCTGAAACCTTTTAATCACATCCTCTGTGAGATGGCACAAAATATTAGGAAAGAATTATTGAACATTTTTTCTTTACATTTCAAAAGTCTCAGGATTTTTTATTTTTTTAAGATTTATTTACTTGTTTGAAAGCCAGAGTTCCAGAGAGAGGGAGAAACACAAAGAGAGGTCTTTCATCTCCTGGTTCACTCCTCAAATGGCCTCAACGGCCAGGGCCGTGAAGGGTGGAAACCAGGAGCCAGGAGCGTTATCCAGGTCTCTCACTTAGGTGCAGGGGTCCAAGGACTTGGGCCATCTTCTGCTGCTTTCCCAGGTGCATAAGCAGGGAGCTGCATCGGAGGTGGAGCAGCTGGGAATGTTGGGCCCTAGGGATTATTTTTAGCACTGACAGGACAGTGAATTCTGAGGACTTTTTTTTTTTTTTTAAATTTTTAAGAAGGGTTTGCTCTGTATAAATTGATCCACCAGTGAAAATTGCTAGACAGTAAGAGTGCTCACCTTTCTTACCTCAGATCAAAATGGATTTCTTTGCACCATTTAAGGGGCACTTTTGAACATAATGCAGGGATTTTTTGCTTTTTATGATATCAAATGGTGATCTTCTAGACACAGCTAAAATAGTCTACCTTTAGCTCTCAGTCATCTATAAAAGAGCAATTAGTTATAAAACAATTCTATTTTACATAGGCTCTTTTTCAATGTGTAAGGGTTTCTATCAATTTCTACAAAGGTAGGGTGAGAGAAAAGGTGATGCTTTCAAGTAAGCAGCATAAAAATGCACAGGTTGTAGAAAAGATGTTGTGTTACATTCTGGCTTTGCAGCAAGTCCATATGGAATTTAGAGCAACTCGGGGTGGCTGAGACCCCAAGGCGGATCCCCCCGTGGCTCAATCCCTCAATACCTTCTTTCAGCTCCAGCGCATGAGCACGTTGTGCTCTTCCACTCTTGTATACTCTGTTCTATTTGTCTTACGCAGTTTTTCTCAGAGTACGGTTACCAAATTAAAAAAAAAAAATAAGAATACCCACTTTTTTGCTTATTATTGATTTTTTTTCCTAGCAGAAAGTTTTGTTGCTACGTTTTGATATTCATCAGGTTAGGAGTATTAAATGCCATTTGCATTTACAGTGTTCTTAACTCAGGATGGGTTTATTAGGATGTGACCCATCATAATAAGCAGGGAGCATCTGTATTTATATTCACATCTATCTTTTCCATATTGTTACAAAGCCTTTGGGAGTTGGTGACCACATTTATTTGTTTATTTACCATTCTCTGCACTAGGCTTGGCGCATTGTGTGGCTCCCATATTTTCATTAAACAAACTGACACAATCCACCTTCTGTAGTTGTCTAACTTTATCAAGGAATGTAACAGGGACTGTGATATGAAATTTGATATGGGTGTGCCATATCTCCCTATCTATGTATCTACCTATCATTTAGCTTTCTATCTTCCTATCTATCTATCTATTTATCTATCTACATCCCTCCATTTTCTTAAGGATTAGAAAGCATTCAGCTGGGTACTTCAGAGTTTCTCTTCTTGCTCAAGGAGATCCCTAAATAGCATTTCATTTCCCAATGCCTCATCCTCAGTCACAGGCACAGTAAAGATAGACATCCAAGTCTCTTCCAGAAAAAACCTGTCTGAGTTATTTCAGCAATAAAAAGTTGGGGGATCTGGATTTAGTTTCTGTAACAGGCCATTCCAAGAAGAAGGGGAAAAAAAACTGATTAGCCATTATTAGCCCTCCCCTTTCTCGAGTGAGATTCTGCGAAGAAGCGTTTAAACATTAGGTTCAGTTGTGTAAGTGTAGGGCAAACTCACTCTTTCATGGAACCTGAATGAGTTTCCTGGCTCAAAGATTTATTTGAAAATCATTTTGTCTTTAATGATGAAGTGATGATTTTTGTTTCAATAAAATTCTTAGAATTTGCTGTAGAAATTAATAGAGACATTTAAAAAAATTCAATGCATTGCACTTCCAAGAGGAAGGTGATGCTTTGGATCCTGCCTAAATGTCTTGTGGCATTTGAGCTGTTTTCCCAACAATGCTATTGGAGCCACATGTGAAAGATGACTGCCTGGGGCTGTGGGTACAGCTCTGGTCTTCCTAAAGACTAGATATATGTTTGAATTTAATTGCTAAAAGCTGGATGTACGCCTGGGAGACATTTAGGAAAACCGCTTCTTCTTAGTAGAGAGTGGATTAGAAATCAGCATGTCTGGGTCTCCCCCTGCCCGGTCCATGGTCTGGGTCTCCACCCCTCTCCCCCCACCAACTCCTGCCACATTCCAGTTATGCCTGTCATTTCTCCTCTTCAGATCTCATCTCTACAGAAAATAATTTTAAAATATCAAGATCCTAAACATTTAAACCATCTTAATGTTTTTGGGTTTCTGACTCTCCATTTCTATCAGTTGTATCCAGAAATCTCCAATCTTCAATATGCAAGAAGATCAAATGATGGCTTTGTAATGTTCAAAGTAATTTCCATAAAAGTGTACATACGGTGTCCCATAATTTATATGTCAATTTCCTGAAAGTGACTGTTTGACTTGTTTGCTTTTTCTCAAAAGGATGGCTGGATAATAACCGGTTGGATCATGCAGTAGAGCGTGACTGTAACAAGATCCTCTTCCTGTTGACAGAAGGTCAACGTGGCTGTCCTTGCTGTGCTGACTGACATCTCTGCTCTGGGTAATAATTAGGTATCTTTATACCTTTGCTTGTTTCACTACGAGTATCCATTGTGCGCAGAGGCTGCCAAAGTGGAGGCCATGGCAGAAAGACTGGGACACGCGGCTGGTGACATCAGCTGCAGTAGCAACAACCTTGCCATCTGCCCCTTGTCATTCCCAGCATTTGCTCTTTTTTTTTTTTCTTTTGGAGGAGAAGGAACAAGTCAAAAACCATATTATTGTTTCAGAGTCTTGGATTTTCATTTCTGTGGAGCCAGTCAGGAGGCCTTCGCTTCAAGCCTGAGCTGTCTTAAACAATCTATGTGCAAAGTCAGTTTCCAGAAAGACAAAATGCAATTTGGGATTTACTTCCTGTCTTAAGGCAATTGATTCAACTTATTTCCCTGCTCCTCCCCACCAATATCCATATGGTTATTTGGGTAAACGTACCTTTATAGCAGTGGATAGTGAAACTAATACCATACTATCTCATCAGTAAATCTCTAAGGTGGAGATAACTACCTTTAATGATCCATGAAACATGCCAGGGACCAGATGAATCAGGAACCTGATCCCAAGTTGCGCTCAGTTACCCAAGTCAGAAACCTGGAGATCACTCTGACACCTTCTTCCCCACTGCTCTCTTCTCCCAGGCTCCCAGTCCTGTTGACTTTACCTCCTACACCTATACTGAAGTGTCTCTCTCCATCTTCATGGCACCCCTTACTGTCATCATTGTGGCCTTTATTATGCTTATATTTGCAGTACGTGACTAACCTCTGCTCTCTTAGTCTTACTGCCCTTTCAATTGATGTTCCAAATCAAATTAAAAACCAGACTTTCTAATTGCAAACTTGCTTCCATCAATAGACCATTTAAAGCTCCACAAGCATGGAACAGTACCTGGAGTATATAAGAGGGGCTCAGTATATATTATTTAAACAAAGGAAAGGAAATTCTCACAAAAAAAGCTAAGAATCGTTCTCACTTCCAAGAAGGTCCATCTCGACATCGTGCACCCCACTTGGGGGATGCAAGGTCATGTTGGGGCCGCTCACCAACAAATCCATGGTTACCTGTTTAATTAGTGTGGGTTGCTATCTATTACTGGCATTGATGCTGATTTTCCACTTATTGTTATAATACAAAATACGCTTTTGACATGAACATTTAAAGAAAGAATGTTAAATACAGGAGAGTAGAGATGGAACGGGGCTCAGGTCAACATCGAGAAGAGCACGGCATCAGAGCCCAGTGCTTTGAGTCACAATTATTTGCTTCATTATGTCTCTGCCCTATTAGACTGTGTGATTCTCTAGGGCAGACTTGGTCCTTTCAGATTGCTGGACACGCGGTAAAAGTAAAATCAATCTAGTTTGGATATTGCTCCGATAAGGGTGAGGGTTAATGTTGCTAGGAAGCTGTCTAGATTGAATGGCAATATCAATGAAGACAGCATCTTTACCATCTTTACCTTTTTTTCCTTTTTAATTTCAATTAATTTTTAGTAGATTCAATATGATTTGTAGATACAAGTCTAAGAACATAATGATATTCCCCCCTCTTTCCCTCACTCTCCCTCTCACCCTCTTTCTACCTTTCTTTCTGTTTTTTTTTTTTTTTTAGTTTTTGAGACAACATTTTAAATTTACATTACAATAAAAAGGCTTAATATTTCACCGAACAAGAAGTTAACAAATAAAAAGCAAAAAGACTCTAGTTTAGTGAGAAGGTAGACAAGGGCTATAAAAAATAATTGAATATATAAATGACCATTTCATCCATTTACTTTTTTTGGGTCAATTAGTCATTCATAATTTCTTTCAATGAAATAGTGACATTGTAACATTTAAATATTTTTGGTGTGGTTATAAAATAATAATTAAGTTCATTTAGAATTTCAGCCACTTCCTCTCAACAGTTCATGCACAGAAATAATGTTATACAGATTCTAATGCAAATAACTATACATTACATTTTTTGTACTCTATTAGTTACCACAGGTCAGGGAAAACATATATATTTGAAAGACAGCATCTTTAACATCCTACCTATGAAATGTGTTAGTCACTGCTTAGGTTGCATTTTGGAAATTGGCTCAAAAGAAGATTTTAAGGTGATGTCCACAAAACATCAAAAGATTTCAGTCAAAAGTAAAAAAATCAGCCAGTTACTTGAGTGATCAATTTCCTTAGCACCAAGCATCCAAATTATAGAAACTACTTAGAATATTGAATCTTAGACTCGATCATTGCTGTCCTTTTTTTGGTCTCTATTTATGATAAGCATGTATCATTGGCTCTTTTCAACTAAAAAGTTATCTTTTGAAATTAGATTAAAAATAAAAGCATAAAATGAAAGAGAGAGAGAGAGAGGGAGAGAGGGAGGAAGAGGGAGAGGGAGAGAGATTTATTTTAAGTGCTTTTATTTAAAGATATGCCAGATATATGACCCTACACTTTGCACCTCTTCAAATTGATATAGGCTTGTGGAGTCCATGAGCTCCGGGACCTTGGTGATAGTCTGGTCTTCTTGCTCAGGGAATGAAAATACTGGAAGTGTAACTTATCCTGAGCTTAGGAACAGACGCAGGCAGAGTCTTGCTGCTCCAAATGAGTCTTTAACAGGTAACTCCATCAATTTGTGAAGGGTGCTAAGAGGAATCTCCTGTGTTCTCGTTTGTGTAGAATATAAAGAGCTGCAAGTGATTTGTCAAGCATTTCACTCTCAGATATGGTTGGAGAAGCGCCCTCCAGAATATTTTATGGTTTAGGTGAAGACACTTTAAGTTTGCATAAGGAATTTTAGATGATGTCTTTAAAATACACCAAAGCAGATGCAGGGACTCCAAGGTGTTTTTGTGCTGTGGACCACAGTGTGTGTATATTTAGAACTCTTCCTTACAAGGTAACTTGGACCACGACGTGGAAGTGGCTGTGTTATTGGGGCCTGTTAAGCACCTGCCCATGGCTTTCTTGGTTTACCCTGCTTTTCCATCTGTTTTACCTGTCTCTATTCTGAATAATTTATTTTGCCATCTGCATAAATAGAACACCTGTCTGAAGGCTAACTCTTACATCTAAATAATTTAGGGAAAATAACCTCTTTCATCTTTCTCAGAATAATGTAATGACTTTCAAGAGCCAAGTGCTTAAGTAAATAACCCTTGGGGACATTTCTACAGTTTTTACTATTACACTAACAGATTAAGGGGTTAATATCTGTGTGTTATTTAAATTAAAGTTTCTTCCCCTATTTTTTTTGTCTTTAGATACCAGTTCTTGGAGCTGTTTTGCTTTCAATTCTCTTGTTAGCGTGTTTTCTATGTCTTCCTTTAGAAGAACCAGTACTGTTCGTGACTTTTTAGATCCTAACTAAAAAATCTGCTCCACTCTTGACTGCCTGTGAGAAAGAACAACAACTTCATGCGATGTCTCATAACGATTTACTTCAGTGAATGCTCTTACCCCCCCCCCCCAGAGCAAATAGACATGGCGTTGTAATAGACACTTCATCCAAGACCATTTCTACTTTTTTGAGGTTGTTTTGGTTAAGAAGTTATTTTAATTTTTTTTTTCATTGTGAAAGGAAAGCCAATTGTGACACAGATGTGTGAATTGAAGGTAGGCACTTGACTTGAACTTCCAGAGACCGATTGGTTAATGAGCTATCTTATAAGCTCTTGATTATTCACATTACAGGACAGGAATGGAAGGAATTTCCTATCATATCTCTACCCAGCTGCTTACTAGCTGTGTGAATGCGAATCTATTTCTTCTTTCTGAATCTAATATTTATCCTACCGTTCTACTATAAAGTGCAGTATGCGTAGCATTTAGGTATTGAATGAATGTTCCTTTATTTTGTATTTATTCATATTAAAGACTTAAGAAAAGGTAACATTGGATATCTTGGGTAAATAAGACGTAAAGATTGTTTAAAATTAATAAGTGTGAAAAGCTAAAATTTTCATATCATCTTTCTATGCAGAGTATGGGGACATAATTTTCATTTTAAAAATCCGGATCTCCAACATTAGCAGTGCAGGTGATAGTTGTGTACTATGTGGTGTATACTACCTGTACAGAATAATCCAGCAATGTCCAAGGGCTATCTAGGGTAGCAACCACCATCCCTTCATGCTCCTACTGACCTGGGATAGTTGTTTTTGAAGTCTTAGATCTGCTTTTCTTAATTTTATGTTTTTTTTTTTTCCCCAGGCTAACAGCTATCATTTATTGTTATAGTTTATAGGCTGGTCTGTAGCAGCTCCTCTTATTTCAAATTTCTGCTTGTAATCTGTTGCAAATATTGAATACAGAATTTTGAGTTGGGTTTACCTATGTATGTATTTTAGTGCAAGAATTTTTGAGACATTTTGAAATGTAACTATATTAGTTTGCAAATCTCCTAATACATAGAACAATTGAAGTGCCTATTATATAAAGATTTGGTTACTATAACAATTATGAAAGAGGCATAATAAATTCTCACTTATCTGAAAATTTAACCACTTTCATAATTCAGGCGTCCAGACAAAAGTTAGCAAAATAAGTCAAAAAAAAGCAATTTTAAGTTATGGGTGATGATTTAAAAAATTTTATCTCAACTTATTGTATAATTGTTTGGGAAATATTAATCTTTATCATGGAGAGTCTACTATGAACGAGGCAATCTGGGGTATAATATAAAGACCAAAAAAAAAAAAAAAAAACCCCGATATTTTGTAAACAAGTCAGCTAGGTGACAGCAGAATCAAGGAGCAGCAGGAGGAGGTAGAAGTAGAATAAAATGCATGTGAACTTTGATACAAGTCCACTGAAGGTATAATTGGGGCACAAAGCAGGAGTGATCGGTCTACACTGCTGGCCTAATGAAAGGGAGCAAGCATGGGCGGATAGGCTTCCAGGGGGCACGAGATGTTCCTTAAATGATGAATTGGTCTTCTGGACCCACATCAAGTCAAGCAATAAATGATGTGACAAGCTGAGAGGCTGGGTGGTAGCTTGAACTGCTGTTCAGTAGCAAAGGGACTGTAAGAAGACCTATGGCTGGAGGATGGGCACGCATGCTGGAGAGAGGGCAGCAGAGAACCGAACCATAAAGGCAGATCTATCATGAAAATCCTTAAACACTGGGGCTGCAAGTTTGCACCCTGTTCTGAAGCCTGGAGAGTCAGGGAAGGCTTTAAGCAGGGAGCCGATGTGATGGAATCTGCATTTTCCAAAGACGCTTCTCGTGGTAATCTGAAGGATGGAATGGAGGGAAGCAGAGTGGAAGCAGATTGACGGACAATGGAGCTACAACAATGAATCCTGAACTCAGGAGGTGGAAACTCGAAGTCTGGGTGGATTTGGGAGTTGAGGAGGGAGGAATCGGAGGGGTTTGATGACGGAGCAGATTTCAGGGCGCAAATGGAGCTGGAACTTGTGAGGGAAACTCAGGGCAGTAAAGGCGCTAAGGACAGCTCCCAGGTTCACAGCTGAGTGGCTGGGTGCCTGGTGCTTCACTGTGATAGGAAATAGAGAGGAGATACTGTTTAGGATGTAACAATTTCTGTTTGGGACAAGTTGAGTTTGAAGTACCCATGGCCTGATTTGGTGCCTGATGCAGTACACAACTAGTATACTGATTGGATGAATAGGTATATGTTATATTTTTGGGAAATCTGTTTTAAAACAAATAGCTAGGGGCCAGCATTGTGGTACAGTGGTTTAAGCCACCACCTGCAATGGTAGTATCCCATATGGGCACCAGTTTGAGTCTCAGCTGCGCCATTTCTGATCTAGCTCCCTGCCTGAGCATCCTTAGCCCAGTCAGGTTGACACATAAAATTAACAATTATAAGTCCAGGGGACCGGCGCCGTGGCTCACTTTGCTAATCCTCCACCTGCAGCACCAGCATCCCATATAGGCGCCGGGTTCTAGTCCCGTTTGGGGCGCCGGATTCTGTCCCAGTTGCTCCTCTTCCAGTCCAGCTCTCTGCTGTGGCCCGGGAGGGCAGTGGAGGATGGCCCAGGTGCTTGGGCCCCTGCACCCACGTGGGAGACCAGGAGGACGCACCTGGCTCCTGGCTTTGGCCTGGCCCAACCCTGGCCATTGCCACTGTTTGGGGGCATGAACCAGAGAATGGGAGATCTTTCTGTCTGTCTCTTCCTCTTCACTCTGTAACTCTTCCTTTCAAATAAATAAATACATTTTTAAAAAGAGAGAGAGAAGAAAGAAAACAAACACACTTGCTTACTGTATGTATATAACTATATATACATATATATGTATATAACAAATATATGCATAACAAATAAGAGGGAAATATTGATGACAATGCTCATTTCTCACATGCACATAACTGGTATAGATAAATACCTGCTCTACCCATTCTTTGTTCCCTTGGCCTTCAGCAAACATCTCAGCTATTCATGGTTTTTTATGTGGTGGGACGACCTAAACTTTCATTCTTTAAGGATCTGCAGCTATTAGTAGTCCTATCTGGATTGGTTGTGGTTTTCCGCTGGCCTTAAACACAGAACATGGAAACACTAAGAGGCAGCCTAAGGGATCTCATGTACTTCACACACACTCTTCCAATCCTTCCTCGTGGAATACTGGTCCAATTTCCTCTGGTCATCCAAATCAATCCCTCCAGCCAACAATGTAACTTCCTTCTTTTTCTGTTAACTCAGTTCAAAGGAACCCAAAGTGGCTGGGTGAGAGTCTTCACTTACGGTTCAATGAAATCATCGCTGTGTCTCCTGGTGGAAGCATTTCCCTCTCAGGAATGAAGACTTCAAGGCCAGCAGAGCATAAAGTCACAGGAGCACCTCCCGAGGCCATAGGACAGGCTGGGAGAGGGAAGGCAGTGAAGCAAGAATGGGGTTCAGACGTACTTGGGACATTTCTTTCTTTTCTTTTCTTTTTTTTTTTTTTTTTTTTTTACAGGCAGAGTTAGACAGTGAGAGAGAGAGAGACAGAGAAAGGGCTTCCTTCCATTGGTTCACCCCTCAAATGGCCACTAGGGCTGGCGCACTACACCGATCCAAAGCCAGGAGCCAGGTGCTTCTCCTGGTCTCCCATGCAGGTGCAGGGCCCAAGCACTTGGGCCATCTTCCACTACACTCCCTGGCCACAGCAGAGAGCTGGCCTGGAAGAGGAGCAACCGGGACAGAATCCGGCGCCCCAAACGGGACTAGAACCCAGTGTGCCAGCGCTGCAGGCGGAAGATTAGCCTAGTGATCTGCAGCACAGGCCAACATTTCCTAATGTAACTTAATAATACCTTCAGAGACTACTTGCGTCCAATCCAGTATATAACAGTTCTGTCTGATGATGAAGTGCTGCTGTGTACACTCACTTTCCTGGATTGGTGGGTCAGATACTACCTGGCTAATGATGAGCAACTCAGGATGCACGATAACTTGGTGGTCCGTGGGCAATCATTCAGTTTATACTAAAGCCTAGTAGCAGACCAAAGACTATCACAAAAGAAGAGTAGTTATCTGCAGATGAAGGGAAAATCTTATTCTGAAATCCTAAGGGTAAACTGTGGTTCACCTTTGGGTTCCACTCATGGGTGAGTGGGTGGTCATTGGATATTGTTTTCTAAAAATTTGTATTTGCTTATTAGAGAGAGGGAGCGAGGGAGAGGGAGAGGGAGAGAGAGAGAGAGAGAGAGAGAATATTTGCCATCCACTGGTTCATTCCCTAAATGCCTGCAAGAGCCAGTGCTAGGTAAGGCCAAAACCAGGAGCCTAGAACTCAGTCTGGGTCTCCTGTGTGGCTTCAGGGACCTAACTAGTTGCACCATCACCTGTTACCTCCCAGGGTGCGCTGCATATTAGTAGGAAGCTGGTATCAGGAGTGCACCCAGGACTGCAGCTGAGGAACCCAGATATAGGGTGTGGGCACCCTAAGTGGCATCTTTTCTGGGAGCTATGTTAAATCCTCTAGTTCATGTCATCTCTTAAGAATTTGTCATTTCCTACCACAAGCAGTCTTCCTGCCCCACCACCGTTAGAATAGGGACTATCATAGACATTTTTGTTCCCTACAACACCTGAAAAAATGCCCTGTACATAATCAAAGCTTAGTAAATACCTCTTAAATGAGTGTATGGATGAAAGATTCATCAAATTACAAATGGTTAAGACAATTTTGTGATGTGTAGAAATATACATGCTTGTTTGTTTCAAACAAGTTATCACTTCACTGATTTTAAAAATGTTTTTGAAATTTCAGGGGTTCCCTTTTGGCTTTATACTGTAAATACAACAATGACAAAGACATAATTTTTGATCATGTTGTCAATATTCAGATTAATCTCTTACATTTTAAAGGTGCTACTTCAATTATTTCACAAATCCACCGAATTCTAAAATAAAACTGGTTTCCTACAAAGAGATGATGTAGTCTTGTATTCTTCCATGCCTGCTTTATTCACTATATGACACATCCTATTTTCTTCTAAGAGATGCATCATGCATATTCACCTTGGCTTCTGTATTTAAAAGCTAGGGGTCAGGAATTTCAAAGGAAGCACTTTGTTACGATTCCAGAACAGTGAGAAAACACAACAGCAGAGACTAAAATCTATCGTGGTATTTGGCTTCCTGCCTTCCTTTAATTTTACAATGAGGGAGAATCAAGGCGAGAGTTGGCTCCCATTAGGAGTCCCTCTCCTGTGTGCTGTGTCTCCAGTCAGCAGAGAGACTGACAGACGATAACACTCGATGCCAGGCTCCCTTGCCCACTCAAAGACCCTCCCTCAGGTATCAGTTGCTTGGCTGAGCTTGGAGGTCAACGAGACACCTCCCTGGAGACTTACCTGGCCTGAGGGACAGAGCAACCAGAAAATCCTCTCAGGGAGAGCAGCTGTTATCTGAGCTAGGATCAAAGTCCCCCTCTGTACTCCAGAAAAATATCTTCCAAACTGGGTCTCTCTGCATGATTCGAATGAATGTTGAATGAATCCCCAGGGAGGCCAGTTGCTCTGCTCAGGAACAAGCTGTCACAAACACTGTGCCATGAAAGTTCACCTCCTTTTAAGGTCCTTTTCAGTTTGAGAATTTTTATTCCTTGCCTCAGAGGCCCATCAGAAGTTAATCAAGACATTGGGCAGCAGGGAAATGTGATGATTAATTTTTGGGGCAGTTTTCATTTTTGTGTTGAGTTTTGTCTTTTATTCCTGTTGTACAACATCGCTTCACCCTGGTAATCCTCACGGTATCCATAAAAAGCACAGTGAGTAAAGAAAGCAATTATTCAAATATTCAGCTTTTGTACCTGCAAGCCTTAAAAATGATAGTTTTCCTATCGATCCAATTTGGGTTACAATGTGACACACTTCTTTTGCCTCATACAAAATCTCTTAGATCATCATATAGCGATGACCCAAAGTAAGTGGAATGCATGTTCTTAGCGGAAGTATCGGTAATCCAAAAAGCCTGACCCAAATTTCCAATCAGACAGATCGACGTGAATGATTCTGGTAATGGCTCCAGAGTTTTATGGACTCGGTATAGACTAGTGATGCTTTGGTTTACTGCTAAGCAGATATACGCAACACCAGAGTATAGATCCAGCAATATTTGGGACATGTCTTGTTCCACTTAGTGGCCTGGACCTGGAGGTAACACACATCTGTTGAGGTGAACCAGATGGAGCAGACCTTCCCTTATCCTGTTTGAATTACAGAAGCAACAAACTGAACTAGAGGTAAAAATGTCACCAGGACAAAATATGTACTTTGGCCAAAGAGAGAAAAGATAGCATTTGGAAGTGCACTTTATAGACGATGCCTTTGACTACTTCCATTCTTTTCAGTCTGAATGTATTTTGCTGACATTGTAGTATAGCCAGTTTTATTCCATACGTTTCAGGTTGCCTGGTTTAAATTGATGTTTTCGGTAGCATTGCCAGTGGGTAGGTGGGTGGGTCAGATATTTTAGTCATGGCACACACTATTGTACAGACATCTGTTATATTGAATGGATTATTTTGTTTATCAAGTTTCTTTGAATAGCAATTTCAGTTTTGTATCTTATTTCCTTCTTTGATGAGGGTATTGCCTGCAGATGCAAGCTACATATTGGCTTGAGTTTCTTGCAGTTCCCTGGCTAGCTTTTTTTATTTTTTTTTAAGTTTTTTTTTCTTCCCCTTAGCACTTTTCTTCTTAACAACTCTGTGAATTCTAAAGAAACTCAGCGTTTTGAACACAATCTCCTTAAATTAACAGCCTCACAAATTGTCCTTTTAAGAAACATTTCTTGTCTTTCCAAGGTCATTAGCAATAAAACCACAATTTTTTTCCCTCTTTTTGTCTTTATTTTCTTGAGGGTTTTTTCCATGTGTAAGTAAGCAGCTCTTTAATAACAAATGCTGTTTGAGAGATGAGTATGTGGTTTCTGTCCAGGGCAGTGCTGAACAGTTGTTCTCCTTCTTCATGTCACCAGACCCCCTCTGGATTACAGCTTGTGTCAACAGACCTGAACACAAAGGGTCAGTTAATACGGCGTATTCTGAATAACCTGGAAGTCAGACCAGTGTAAACAGGTAGAATGGTAATCCTGGGGAAGGCATTGTAGGGAACCAGGAACTTATTTTTAGGACAGCAAATCTCATGATGATGATGATGATGGTGAGAGCTGATACCCACCCAGCATTCAATGTGTGTCGGGTATTGTTAAAAATTTCATGTCTGTCTACTCTCTGAAGTCCTAGAACAAACCTACACGGTAACTATTATTACCTCCATTTCATATCTGAGGAAACAGAGTCAGTAGCAATCAGTTTAGTGCTCCATCCCGGAGTAACTGGCAGAGTCAGGATGCAAATCTAGACAGTTGGCACCAACGTCTGCACTTAAAAAACTTACACAAATAAATCAATAAGTAATTTTAGAGCTATTTATTTTTAACTTTTTATAAGGTGGAGGTGGGAGAGAGGGAGAAAGGGATCTTCCATCTGCTAGTCCATTCCCCAAACGCTCCCATCGGCAAGGGCTGGGTCAGTTGAAATCAGGAGCTCAGATCTCAATCCAGGTGCTTCTTATGGCTGGTAGGGACCCAAGTACTGGACATCAACCTGCTGTCTCCCCGGTTGCACATTAGCAGGAAGCTGGAGCAGAAGCAGAGCAGAGACTTGAACCCACTTACTCTGACGTAGGATGTGGGTGTCCCATGCAGCATCTTAACTGCTGCACCAGACACTGGCCCCCAAAGTCTGCAGATTTAACCGTAAGCTCTGTTATGTCTATCACGCAACAGGAAGCAGACAGGGTAAAACCTAACCCATGGCGGCGAGGATGGCTGAGGAAAGATACCTGGAGAAGAAAGCCAGCCAGATGAACACCGAGGCGAGCAGGTAAAGAAGAAAGTTCAGGCAGCTCCGGAGGGAAGGGAACACAGGCTGAGGCAGAGAGCCGGAAACCATCGTGTGGCTGTGGTGAGGTCCCCTCCTCACCAGTTTGATGGGCAACGTGGAATTAAAATATCGATCTATTTTAATGCAAAAAAACTTGAAATCTATGTATAGTTTTCTTATTATATCCATTAAAAATTATCTGAGAGGGGCAGATAAAATTCTCCCATCCAGTGGTTCAGTCCCAGAGGGCTGGATTGAGGCGAGAGCCAAGACCTGGGGGACTCAGACCAGGTCTCCCATGTGGGTGGCAGGGATCTCAATACTTGAGCCATCACCTGCTGTCTCCCAGGCTGTGCATTCCAAGGAAGCTGGAACTGGGAGCAGAGCTGGGACCTAAATCCAGGCACTCCCCTAGGGGATGTGAGTGTCTCAAGTGGTGGCTTCACCACAATGCCAAAAGGCTGCCCCAGAGCAAGCTCGTCTTTTAATTCCATTTGTCACGAATTTGAAGTGCCACTCTATACTGGCTTGGCCACTGACTGAACTGGGAAATCAGCAAGTTACCAACCTTAAGGAAGAAGCAAGATGCTGAAGAACCTGCCTAGGAATTTTAAATGTGAAGCACTGGCAAAAAGCAAGACGGAGAAGCGCCAAGAGAGAAGATAGTGTGCACTTAATACGGCTTCACAGCCTCTTGTAGAATCCAGGGCACTGCATCATGGTAGCTCTGAGGAATGTTCCTGTCTTTACTGGTGGCACATGTGGCTCATTCTATGCAATTAGCACGTCTTTCTCTATTACTGGATTGTAAGGTCCTTGGGGCTAATCTTCCTCTTTCAATATATCCAACACTTTGTGCTTATCATGAAGTTATTGCTCAGGAAAAGGGAGTTCAATTACAAAACCAAAGGAGAGAGGCAGAGGGGAGTAGGGCTGTCTCCTGTAGGCTGGAGGTGGTGTGGAGAGGAAGATAGAGGGCTCAGGAAGGAGCCTCAAAGAAGAAAGTTGTTGAGAGAGACAGCCTGGGGTGGAGCACAAAGTGCAGGAGCTTTGGGTCCAGGAAACTCAAGGTGTGAACCCTTGCCTTATTGGCATTTTGCTTTACCCCTAACTGGGGCAGCCAAGCATGGTGATGGTGAAGCAGTGAGAGGTGTCTCAGCAGCCACCTGCCGGTTCACCCCGTCCCTCCTGTTCACATGGATGCTGGGGAGCCAGCCTCTACCCGTCTCAAGCCAACGTTTCTGCCATACAGATGTGTACAACAGCGACCTCACCAGAGTCTCCTGTCCCCAGAAAGTCTCAGGCACAGGATCACTCCTTGCTGTCCTTGTTTTCTCATGGACTCACCCAGGGCAGTTTATACCACTTCGACATAGTCTCCTCAGTGTGTTTACTTCTGGGCTTGCACCAGGTCTCTGCATCACCTCCTGCAGGGCCATGGTTTTCTCATGTAATGTGGAGGATGGCTTGACTTCTCTATGGTGACTTACTGCATGGCAGTGTTGCATTAGTTGTTACTCCCTCCTGTGTTACAAACTGTATTATATATCTGGACATGAAACCGCAAAAACAGACAAGCAATCCAACTTCATAGGCTCCAATTAGTTTCATCACTTCTCTTTAAAATTAATAGATTTTCTTTTCAGGGTGTTTAGTTTTAAAGAAAATTGAAAAGACAGTACAGAGTTCTTAAACATTCCTTCTCCTCATCACCTCTATTTTCCTTATTATTGTTTTGCATTGCTGTGATAACATCTGTTAAAAATGATGAACCAATATTAATACATGGCTATTAAACAAAGTCCATAGTTTACATTAAGATTCACTCTTTGTGTTTGTATAGTTCTATTGGTTCTGCTGTAGACATAGTGTCATGTGTTGTCCATTATCATGTAGAATAGTTCCAGCGTCCTTAAAGTCCCCCTGCACTCCACCTTTTTATCCCTTCACCCTCCTCTTAAACCCTGGCAATCAATGGTTTTTTTAATTTGAGAAGTAGAGTCTTAGAAAGAGAAACAAATATACAAAGAGCTCCAATCTGCTGGTTTACTCCCCAAATTCCCACAGAAGTTGGTACTGGGCTGGGCTGAAGCTGAGAGCTGGGAACACAGACCTCCCACACATGGGCTTAAGCCATCACTGATGCCTCCCAGAATCTGTTATTATCAGGAAGCTGGTATTTCTTATTCTATATTTGTGCTTTTCCCATAATGTTATGTGACTGCAATCATGTAGTATGCAACCATATCAGACTGGCTTGGTTTTCAGTTAGCAACATGCATTTAAAGTTCTTTTTGTTGCTTGGTAACTCTTCTTTTTATTGCTGAATAATGTTAAAGTATATGTATGTGTCACAGTTTGTTTATCCATTCACTACAAAAGAATATCTATGCTTCTTCCAATTTTTGGAATTACAAATAACGATGCAATAAAATTTGCCTACAGATTTGTGTGTGGACATATGTTCTCAACTCATTTTAGTAAATATTTAGGGGCATGATAGCTGGATCATATGGTAAGACTATATTTAGCTTTGTATGATTCTGCCAAACTGTCTTCCAAGGTGGCTGTGTCATTTTGCACTCACACCAGTAATGAATGAAAATTCTTATTGCTGCACATCCTTGCCAGCACAGTACCGTCACTATTTGGGATTTATGCTATTCTAGTAGATATGTAATGGCATCTTGTTGTTATTTTAATTTGTAATTCTCTAATGACATATGTTGTTGAACATTTTTCATGTACCATCATGCATCTCATAATGACAGTTTGGCCAATGACAGACCTTATATATGATGTGGTTCCATAAAGGTATAATGGAGTTGAAAACTTCCTATCACTTACTAGTTTTACTATGCTTTTTCTATATATACTTAGATACATAGATACTTTCCATTGTGTCACAATTGTTTGTGGCATTTAATTCACTAATGTGCTGTACAGGTTTGTAGCTGATGAACCATAAGCTAGATCATGCAGTGTAGGTGTGTAGTAAGCCATACAACCTAGGTTTGTGTAAGAACACAGTTTTTAAGAAAATTCAACTTACCAAATTTGTTCCAGCAATTATGTTTTTGTGTTGTGCCTGAAAACTCTTTGCCATACTCCGAGTCATCTAGAATTTCTCCTATGCTACCTTGTAGAAATTTTGTAGTGTTACATTTTAGTATATGATTCATTTTTTAAGAAAAAAGGAAAATTTTCATGTATTTCATATGTATGGTTTTAAGAGCATATTGATACTTCCCACTCAATTATCCCTCACTCCCAGCCTCCCTCCTTTTATTTTTTTTTAAATTTTTACAATGCTACACTTTCAATTTTTTTTGCAATCACAAACTTAATCCTCCACTCAGAGTACAAAAAATGTATTATATATAATTCACTTTGAGCTAATTGTTCTGATATGCCTAAGGTGATGTTCAGGTTCACTTACACCTCACCTAGTTGTTGCTTTTGTTTTGTCTGTTTTATTGTTCTTGTGACACTGCTTCTGTGTTTTGGTGCATGTCTATTTTCCCCTTGATTAAGCAAGTGTATTTTTTTTTTTATTTTTTGGCAGGCAGAGTGGACAGTGAGAGAGAGAGAGAGAGAGAGAGAGAAAGGTCTTCCTTTTTGCCGTTGGTTCACCCTCCAATGGCTGCCGCGGCCAGCGCGCTGTGGCCGGCGCACCACACTGATCCGATGGCAGGAGCCAGGTACTTATCCTGGTCTCCCATGGGGTGCAGGGCCCAAGGACTTGGGCCATCCTCCACTGCACTCCCAGGCCACAGCAGAGCTGGCCTGGAAGAGGGGCAACCGGGACAGAATCCGGCGCCCTGACCGGGACTAGAACCTGGTGTCCCGGTGCCGCAAGGTGGAGGATTAGCCTAGTGAGCCATGGCGCCAGCCTAGTGTATTTTTAAAATATGATCTTCAACATAATAACAGTTATATTAGCCCTATCATTTTACTCCCCAAATGTTTCATCATGAAATGTTGAGCAATTGGGGCTGGTGTTTGGTGTTGTGGGTAAAACTGCTGCCTGTGACATCAGTATCCCATACTGGGGGCTGATTTAATTCCCGGCTGCTCCACTTTTGATCCAGCTCCCTGTTAATGTGCCTGGGAAAAGCATCGGAGGATGACTCAAGTGCTTGGACACCTGCACCCATAGGGGAGACCCAGACAAAGCTCCTGGCTCCTGGTTTCACCCCAGCCCCACCCTGGCTATTGTAGCCATCTGAGGTGTGAACCAGCAGATGGAAGACCTTTCTCTTTCTGTCTTTGTCTCTGTAATTTTGACTTTCAAATAAATAAATGACTCTTTATAAAAATGTTGAGAAGTTTACTTAATCTCTTATTTTCTTACATCTCTAGTATGCACAAGTCAAGGCAATCATAAACATTGGAGAAATAGCGAAAGGATTAAATGTAGAACACCCAAGGGCTCTTCAAAGAGTTCATGGGCAATGCATATTCTGAGACAAACTATGCATGGATTTCTTTCTTTTTTTTTTTTTTTTTTTCAGCAAAATGCACTTAACTTCTTTTTCCTACAAACTCCCTTTCTGAAATCCCGTACTAAGAGATGAGGACTTAGACTTACTGAGCGCTTGCTATGTTCCAGGCACTCTAGGGGGAATTTAAACACATTCCCTTTAACCCTCAAACAACCTTGGAAGGGGATAGTCCCATCTCGTCAGCGCAGAAGCCGAAATTGTAGCGAGGTTCCCAAGTGGACATTGGAGTGAACCTACAGCACTGAGTCTGCTCGTTCCATGCAACCACACCACCTTCCTCTCAGGACCTCCGAGGGGGGACCCCGACAGGCTGCTCATCTTTCCTTAAGCGGTGGCTTAGAGGGCTTGGGAGGTTGTGTTTGATTTGCAGTAAGAGAGCAGGGGTGCTGTGGTGCCCTCGTGGGTGTTTGTTCACTCCTAAAACAGCATGTGTTGAGTATCCACGAGTGAGGTGTTTGTGGACACTGTTAATGGGGATGGTAAAGGTCCCGCTGGCAGTGGAGACGGATCTGGAATGTTTTTGCCTACATCTGCCTCCAAAAGGGGCTCCGTTTCCCTCAGTGCAATTAGTGAGATTTCTTCATGCAGAGACCAATATCAGCCTGAAAAAAATCACGGAGACTTTGAACCACAGAAGCAGAAGTCTGTCAGGTGGCGAAGATGACCATGGACCCTCAGGCCTGGGGCAGGTGCCTTCAACAGGTCCTGGTTCCTTTGTTTTCAAAGGCAGCATATAGAACACATTTATTTTGACTCAGCTCCCATTTTTCAAAGTGCCTCATTCTTAACCTTAAAACTGGGGCTTATGGCTGCCCCTGGACCTTATCTGTCTCTAGTGATTGACTTTGGCACAGCTCATGGGGTCTCTTCCTGCACAGCAGGGCCTGATGCTGAGCCCTCACTCGCACACCTGCCCTGTTCACTGTTTCTACTTCAGATTCCCTGTTGTTGTTATTAGCTGGTTTCCACCAGGAAAGAAGTTAGTGGGAGCTGAACTTGAGAGTTCTGTGGGAGCTTTGGGCTGCAGGCCTGGTCCACTATTTGTGCGAATCCCCACAACCACCTTGCGACATGTTGTCTTGGAGGCTGCAACCCTTTTCAACAAAACTGGAGACGGAGGAACATGTTCTTGATGATGTTGGGGACTTAGGGAAATTTAGAATCTGAAAGTGAATTGAAGAATCAAGTGAAGCAGAGAGTGAGAGAAAGAGAGGGAGAAAGAGAGAGAAAGAGACTGACAGCCCAGGAAAGGGAAAAAAAAAGTCAAAGAGTTGGAACAACGGAGCCGGCTTCTTCTCTCAACAAAATGTAATTTAGATCTTGTTCTACAATAAGCCATAATGAGCAACAAAATCACACTGATTGTAAAAGGAAGAGTCTCCAGGTGTTTGGTATTTTTTTTGTTTTGTTTTGTTTCTGTTTCTGGTTTTTAATGTAATTGCTGGGAGGAAGGGGGAAAGACTCCTGTGCCATTGGAGAAGATTAATTCTGGAGTGGGAAAGAGTTCCATTAAGTCTTTTGCCTTGTTTGTATTTCAGTAGTGGACAGAAAAATTAAACACTGCGCTTTGCTCATTTTTGCTGGGTTGAGCTCCATGCCACATGGGAAGTCATTGGTGTAAATGTGTTGAATATTGAAGCTAACTTGTTTCCCGGGCCCCCACGCCAATGCTCCATCTGGAGGTATAATAAAAAGGCTGCGAACTGCTTTAAGGCTGTGAAACAGGACAGATGTTTCAGTATGTTTCTTAGCCCTCATCACTTCCTTCTTTTTATGAGACTTAAATTCTCTTTTTTTTTTCCCTAAGCTTGACACTTTTTACTACTCTATTGAATATGTAACTGGTTCTCCGCTCCATTCAACTCTGCACGTGATAATTAAACAACACATTGTTATTACATTTTAATTGTCACGGATCTGAGTATATTGTTTTCTTCTTTTTATTAGGTAACTTAACATCCACTCCAGTAGTTATTTTGCCTTGTTTTGTCATTGGTAAACCATTTTTCCTGCAGCTTTCTGTCTTGATTACTTCGCTGGTGCAATTTGTCAGAGCATGCCTTACATCCTCTTTTGTTTTGAAGTCCAGATCTCAATCCTTCTCTTTCTTGGGGCTGCTTTTGCCCTCGCAGTAAACTTTTCCTAAAACTCTTCTGCCTGCAGCTTTGTGCAGTTAGGGCGCAGTCTGAGCCTGGTGATTGAGATTATGTCAGCTCCTGGCCAAGTGTTGGATCATAGCAGACGTCTTGGGGAAGGGAGCGATGAGACACTAAAGACGGACTTGGCAACACAAACGACAGTCTCAGAGATGCTTGATTCCTGTAGAGCTGCCCTGGAAAGCTCCAAATGATTTCTTTCGCTGTTTGCTGAGATGAAATGTCAGCCCTCAATCGGGTTTCTAGCGCTCCTGTTAATAATGATTTCTTTCTTACAAAACACATCCCTTCTCCAAATTTTGAGCAACTTACCTTGCTTTTTATATATATATACAAAATTCTGGTTCCTGACACCTCATGATGCCACTTTGGGGGTATTGTGGACAGGCATCGTGCTCCAGAAGATTCATGACTTATACAAGTTAGGATTTTTAGATTGCGTTCAGATAAAACGGGGTCTCTTCATTTCTAGGATTCTAGGATCACATGTGACAGCTACGGGCAGAGACAAAGGGTACATTTAGATACACTAGCCTTTGTGGGTATTCTTCCTTTACAGAGTATCACAGCTACATTAGTTTCTTGGGGCTCCTATAACAAAGCTGCAGTCCCAACTGGGTGATTTAAACATTGGAAATTCCTTGTCTCACAATTCTGGAGCTGGAAGTCCCAACTCCAAGTGTTAATCGGGTTGGATCCCACTGAGAGCGGCGAGGGAAGGGTTGGCTCTAGGCCTGCCTCCTTGATTTATGGGGGTGCTCTCCCCGTGTCTGTATGCTGCTTTCTCTCTCTCTTTGGACTTGTCTCTGTCTAACTTTCTCCTTTTTAAAAGAATAGTTATTTATTTTTATTTATTTGGCAGAAAAACAGAGGGAGGTGGAGAGTGAGAGAAGAGCTCTTGCATTTAACAATTTACTTCTCAAATGCCTACAACTGAGGCTGAAGCAGGGAGCTAGGAGGTCAGTGCAGGTCTCCCACGTGGGTGGCAGGGATCCAGCTCCTTGGATCATCACCACTGCTTCCCAGGAAGCACTCACAGGAAGCTGGAATCAAGAGCAGAGCCAAGTATTGAACTCACCTAGTACACTCTGGGATGCCACCATCCCAGCCAGTGGTGTAGACTGCGAGGCGAAACACCCATCCACAGCTTTCTACTTTATATGAGGGCACCAGTTTTGTTTTTTGGATTGAGTCCCATTCCAATGACTTAATCTTAACTAATTTCATCTGTGAGGCTCTTAGTTCCAAATCAGATGCCATTCTTAGGTTATCTTTCAACCTGTGACTTTTGACGGGGGCACAATTCAACTCATGACATCAACATTCCACTCTTCTTTTTTCCCCCTTCCTTCCTTATCACACCAAAGTCTCCAATACAAGGGAAATTCAAAGACTGTGTGGAAAATGCATATTATGGGAAAGATTTCAAGGATTTAAAAATTTATTTTGCAACAAAATAAAATCATCTTTTCATTCCATTTGGCTTGAACTCTGTGAAGTGCCTTTGTACACTCAAGGGAAGGGAACAGATCACAGCTTGTGATGTTCTGTCTCCCAAGCCACTCACTTTGTCCTAAAGTCTTAAATTTTTATAAAATTGGTAGAACAGGCCATCAGGTAGAGTGCATTTTGGATTACTTATTTTTAATTAATTGATTAGTCACTGATCTTACAGGGAAGGGATCAGGGGTATGGGCTCGCAGACAGGGTGACTTTCAGGCAAATACAACAGTGGGTGCTTGCCTATTTGACCAAAGCACAGGTGTGTCCATAACAGGAGTTTTACTCAAGTGTGTGAGTGAAGAAGGCAGTGTTGAGGGGCTAGTGTAGTCATGCAGCAGGTTAAGCCACCACCTGTGATACTGACATTCCAACTGGGTGCCAATTCAGGTCCCACTTGCTCCACTTCTGATCCAATTTCCTGCTAATGTATCTGGGAAAGCAGCAGAAGATGGCCCAAGTGCTTGGGTCCCTACACACATGTGGGAAACCTGGTTGGAGTTCCAGGCTCCTGGCTTCAGCTTGGCCCAGCCACAGCCATTGTGACCATCTAGGGAGTGAATCAGTGGATGGAAGATCTCTGTCTCTCCTCCTCTCTCTGCAACTCTTCCTTTAAAATAAAAAAAAATTAAAATTAAAAATATAAAAATACAAAATAAAAGAAGGCAGCGTTAGGAAAGCCTGAAGCAAATCAATATTTCTTAATTGGACAGTCTACCTCAGAACCACTGGTTAAATGTAAATTCCAGGGTCCCACCCTGGGCCTAATGGACCCAAATCTCTGTGGCTGATGTTCAGGACCTTTCTAAAAAATATTCCACAAAGAAGTTTGAGAACTGCTCATACAACAAAATAAGGAATTCATACAGATCAGTTTGATTAATTTATAGGCATGCAATGTACATACGTGAACACGTAGCTCATCTTTTTTTAAACGTTCAATAGTCCAGAGACTGGAGTTGGGATTCATAATCAACAAGGAGTTTCTCAGGCCCCTCTGCTTTCGAGACACATTCTTTTCTTTCTCGTACATTCCTTCCTTTCTATGAAGAATTGTGCATTTGGCTTTCCTCCAAAACATAGAAGACTTGTAACCTGAATGGCTATTGCTGCATCATTTCGAAGGGAAGGTGGTCCTTTGCTACTCAGCTGGACTCTCACAGGACCTATGATAGAGAGCTATACGAATTTACACACCTGCCAACCACACCTTTTGTCTTTAATTTTCCTTTTAACACACACAGACAATACATATTTGTTTTCGTCCTAGATACAATTTTTTTGTTTTTGCTCTGGTATATTTTTGGGTAAAAAAAAATCTCTGAAAACTCCAAGTATTAAAAAAAAACACACACAAGAAGCAATTTAGGAAAGATTAAAAGCAATTGTTCTGTTACCCTTGGCAACAGAGTCTAGATGCAGCCAATCAGCAGAGTTGATGTATTGTTTTGACACACGTGCACATATTTCTAACATAAATAGCAACAGAGACCTAATAACAGTAGGTTTTAAAGCTGGAGACTGATGTCATTTCAAATGTGTCAATCACAGAGAACCTACGAAAGTGGCTTTTTTTTTTTCCTATCAAGCTGACATTAAGTATATGCTGTAATGACTTGCTGAGTGGTGGCAGACTTCTGTCAGGCCATAGAGGAGAAGTGAAATCTATAATTATAGTCCTGATTCTTGGAACGTGTCCTTTTGCACATCTCCAAAAAATTAATAAGAAAATAAAATTTGAGTCCTACTTAAAACTTATCTGTTAACATTACCAAAAAAATTACCAAGAAAAAGTGTGCTTATAGGAATGAACAAAATTAGACCAGAATTAGTTTGTTTATACTTAAAATAGATGCATTTCTTCAGTTTCTATGTCTGTTGAATTTATGATCAACTTGTGCCAATAAATTCTGCTATTTCAGTTTTTAAAGGTCTCTTAGAAATTAACATTTGCATAAAACAATAGGAGAGAACAATAGTTTTGGGCTGCCCTGAGGAAAATAAATGGGTGGTTAGGGGTTCAGTCCTGGTGACGTTTACTGCCCGTTAGAAAAGGGATGTCTACTGGGTCAGGGTTCAGCCCCTCACTGGATGGTACGAGGAGCTGTGTTAGTTAAAAAATAATAATAATTACTGAACACTTATATGGAATGGACTCTACACCAAGGGATTTGCTGATGTTAGCTTAGGTAATCTCACCTGTAACTAAACAGATAGGAATTACTGTCCCATTGTACAGATGAGGAAACCTGGGTTATCCGCCTAGCTTCTGTCACATGGCAGATGAATGCCAGGCAGATCTGGGATTTTGATAAGTTCTGCCTTGCTCCAAACTTCTGCCTTCACCCACAGCTCCTGTGGACCTGGCTGACTCCCTGACTGGACGGGCGCCTCCTTCTGCATCAGGAGCCTCGGGATGTCTGTTACCACTTGCCAGTTACACACTTGCCCCTGGCTTTGTCCCTCAAAGCTGGGTGAAACTTAGGAAGTCACAGAATTTCCCTGAGCTTGCTGTTCCTGCATGCTAAAGAGAGACCAACATCTCCCAGAGCGACCGTGGAAGTCACTAAGATACGCTTGATAGAGCTCTTCTGCCTAATCAGGGCTCTTAATAAAAGCTAGTGTTCTCTTGGTTTCTCCTTTCCCATGATCTGTCCAAACTATGAGGTAGTGCAATGCACATTATAGGTGCTCTGTTGATTTTTTTTAAAATAAATCACCAAAAAAAGAGGTAACTTTCAAATTGAATATCTAGCTAGTGACATTTTTAAAGATATAACTGTGGACCCTGTTCAACCCTTACTGCACAATAAAATTACTTGGGGGATTTTTAAAATTACTAAACCTTGGGCTCAAGGAGATTTTTTATTTATTCTCTTCCTGGTAGGAACCAGGCACACTTACCTGTTTTGTTAACCTCCTCTTTTTTGTTTTAATTAAGGTGAAATTGCCATGTCATAAAATTAATGATTTTGAAGTAAATAATTCTGTGGCATCTAGTATACTCACATGATATAACCACTGTCTCTATCTGGTTCTAAAACACTTTTGTAAGCCCAAAAGAAAACTCTGGATCCATTAAGCAGGTACTTCTCATTTCTTTCCTCCTAGCCACTGGCAACCAAAATGTAGTGTCTCTATGTATGGATTTTACCGATTGGAACCAAACAATACGTGGCCTTTTGTCTGATTTCTTCCATTAACATGTTTTTGAGGGTACATGCTGTGGAATGTATTGGTTCTTCATTCTGCCTTATGGTTGAATGATACTCCATTTGATAGGTACACAATGATTTGCTTACCCATTTGTTGGTACACATTTGGGCTAGTTCCACCTTTTGGCTATTGCAAGTAGCATGAATATGAAGATTTGTACTTGTATTTGTTTTGAGTACCTGTTTTTAATTTTTGATTATAAATCTGGTCATGGAACTGCTTAGCCATGTGGTAACTCCATTCGATTTCTTGGGAACTCGCTAAATGTTGTCCACAGTGCTGAAGTGTGTTACACTCCCACTGGCAAAGTACAAGGATTCCACTTTCTCTCTGTCTTAATCAACACTTTTTCTTTTGAAAAATTACATGCATCCTAATGGGTGTGAAGTGGAAGTTCATTGTGACTGGATTTGCATTTTCCTAATTACTGATGATATTGCGCATCTTCTCTTATGCTTGCTGGCCATTTGTAACTCTTTTCTGGGGAAATGTTTACCCAAGTCCTTTCCAGGCACCAGTTTTTAAAAACGATGCTCTCAGGGCCAGCGCTGTGGCTCACTTGGTTAATTCTCCGCCTGCAGCGCCGGCATCCCATATGGGCGCCAGGTTCTAGTCCCGGTTGCTCCTCTTCCAGTCCAGCTCTCTGCTGTAGCCCAGGAGGGCAGTGGAGGATGGCCCAAGTGCTTGCCGCCTGCACCTGCGTGGGAGACCTGGAGGAAGCACCTGGCTCCTGGCTTCGGATCGGAGTAGCTCTGGCTGTAGCGGCCATTTGAGGGGTGAACCAATGGAAGGAAGACCTTTCTCTTTCTCTCTCTCTTTCTCTCACTGTCTAACTCTGCTCTCTGTCCCCTGCAGGTGATTCTTACTAAGGATGAGAAGAATCGAAGAATCATTAACGCAAGGGAAGGAGAAGAGCCACTAAGGATGAACATGTCTGTTATTTGTTGTCTTTGCCATTTGCATGAGGACAAGCAAGGATTGTGTGTAAAGATGTCCACTAGTCTTTTACGAACTCCTGTTACACCTGCAAGAGTCAAAGGACAAGTACAAACTTACACATATAAATGTGATCACTGTATGTTTCGTGACTTCAAAGAGGTATTAAAGGGCAACTCCAAAAGGCCTAATCTCATGTTTAATATTGAAACAAAATGTCTTACATGTACAGAATACCTGTCTCAGGGAGGCCAAAAGGTTTAACTCTTGCTGCATTTTATAATTACGGTGCAAATTTTTCACTTTTAAGAAATTCTGACAAGCAGAGGAAAATAACAGGCCTGGGCTACTGTTCAACTCAGAAGAAAAATGCAAGTCACTCGCATCCCTGGCTACCTGTGTACTCACTCTCTCGGCCTTCTGTCCCCAACCCCCCTGTTTCTCTCTGTCTTATAAACCATAACATGCGGACAAAAAGCAGAGAGATCTATCCGATTCTTTTGCTCCATCAAGATGCTGTTTGGTCATTGACAATTTATTGTAGTGTTGACGTTTTGCAATGTCTGGCCTGAAATTTCCATATCAGAGAAATGAATAAGGCAGAAGCCCCTAGTAGATGCCTTGAATTTCTAGGGTTCACTTTCCAACAAAGAAAGCCATATGTACAGTGCAGGGGGGTGACATTGTCTTGAAAGAAAACAGTTTCATTAGAAATTGATCTGGGGCTGGCGCCATGGTGCAGTAGGTTAATCCTCCACCTGCGGTGTCGGCATCCCATATGGGTGCCGGTTCTAGTCCCAGCTGCCTCTCTTCCTATCCTGCTCTCTGCTATGGCCTTGGAAAGCAGTGGAAGATGGTCTAAGTCCTTGGGCCCCTGCACCCACATGGGAGACCTGGAAGAAGCTCCTGGCTCTTGGCTTTGGATTGATGCAGTTCCGGCTGTTGCAGCCATCTGGGGAGTGAACCAATGGAAGGAAGACCTCTCTCTCTGTCTCTCCCTCTTGCTGTCTGTAACTCTTCCTCTCAAATAAATAAATAAAATCTAAAAAAAAAAGAAAGAAATTTGACCTTAAATATCAACAGTTTTGCTGTCAATCACAGACAGGTGCCTCGGGGAAAGAAAAGGAGGAAGCAGAAGTGGGCAGAGGGAACTATCAGTCCAGGCTGCAGGCTCAACAAAGTCTTGGCCAACCCAGCAGGGAGCTCTGGAGAAGTGACCACTCAGTTAGTAGGTTCCCACGCTGGTGCTTGCCTCACTGGTCCAGTGCTGGGCTCCAGCCTTGCTTAGTCATTGGCCAAAGCAGCTGGAATAAGGTGTTGTGTGGGCTCCAGCACTGAGGCTGAGCCTGAAGAAGCTCTCAGCGCACCCCACCAGGACTCAGCCACTTTCTTCAAAGGGGTTGTCTGCATCTTCATACTTGCCGCAGAGAAGCAGACGCCTCACGTACCAGCACTCCCATGGGCAAATACACTGAAGAGGCAAGAAAATGCAAGTGATTTTTTTTTAACCTCTAACCTAATGCTCTCTTTGCAGAGGGGCTAGATTTTTATTAACTCTGCTGAAACTTTCTCAGGATGATATGATCCCTGGAATTTAGTCTGGTATTTAATGCGTGCATTTTGGATTCATCCTTTTAAGAGTTAATTTCAGCTTCAGAGTATGGTTAGGACACAACATCACCATACAGATCTGGTCAGCAAAGTGTAGCATGGTGCCTGATCCATAGCAGTGATTGGTAAAGGATTGTTGAGTGAATGTATGAGCAATTAAATTATGTAATGAGCTACAGCAAGATGCTTATGAGTATTGCTTCAGGACCATGGTCTAAGAGTGGTGGCAGAAGTAACACCAGGATGCCAAAATCTAATCCTGTTTTTAGTTTCTGGAAACTCTTAAACTGTGTTTTAAGATCTTTACTCTGTTTCAAATATTCAGACCATGGCACAAACCCAAATTCAAAATGCATTTTGCAGGAGAATTTTCCACTTAATTGTAAAATCCTTGTGTATTTTAAGGTAAATTCAACCCACATGTTCCATTATTTAATTTACACTTAACCATAAAACAGTTGTTTTGTAAGAGTCTAAAGTGTCTAAGAAGTCTTTGGAATTTTTCTCCCATTTTTGTTTCTGGAAGTAGGAAGTCTTGGTTAAGGCAAAGCTGAAAACACCAGCCAGCCTGAGTGGCCTGGCTGAGGCATCTCCCTGGAGAACACAATCTTGGGCGATCTGGTTGGGGTTCAAAAGTAGACAACAGGATGCGTCTTTTCTCCCATCTCCACCTCCTGCCTCCGTGGCTGCAGGCGTCAGTTGCCTGGAAGCTACATGTGAGGCCGCAGCCTGATGTTCTGTCTCGGGAGGAGGGAGCTTCCCTTACACTGCAGAGTGGGGCCACAGGAGTAGTCAGCCATGGTGTGAAAATGTCAGGCGCCCAAGGAGCAGGAATTCCAAAGGACGAAAAGAAAGGCAGGGTGCTGCTGGCCCCCGGTTTCCCCTACTGCCAAGGCTTCTTCTCCTTTCCAGGGGGCCTGGGCAGGAAGGAAACGTCCAGGAGGTGCCTAGACAAGGAGTAAGAGCTCATGAGATATGTCAGGAGGAGGAGGAGGGCAATGATGTGGACTTTCCAGATCTTTCCATAAAGATATCTGAACAGCACTCTCCCTAGAAGTTTACCTGGTCACCATTGAGCTTTCTTCACTAACGTAAAAGAGATTAGGGTGAACAATATTATTTCTAAAATGTTCTGAGTTGAACTTCATGTGAAAGTCAGCGCTTGGCTGGATACTGTCCCACTCTCACAGCTTTGCCTTGAAGGTGGTGGGTGGTGGCTTCCAAATGCCCAGCTAAACCAAGTCTGAGCCACAGGACTGTGGCTCTCTCTTTCTCTCTCTCTCTCTCTCTCTGCCCTCAAAGAGATGGGCTCCACGACTCTACTTTTCCTTCTCTTGAGTTTGAAAACATCTTTACTTGGCCTGGGGTACTCCTTGAAGCTCCTCTGTCTTTGGGGAACTGAAAGAGCTTTGTCACCGTCAGAGGTGGCAATGTCACAGCAGCACAGTTATGGGGAAACAACAAAATTCCCCCCGGGGAAGTGGCCCAACTTGCTTGTTCATGCAATCCCTTGTGCCCCCACATGGTCCCAAAAGCTGAGACTGGGGTTGCTGCGTGCTGTGAACAGTTTCTTACCTGCAACAATCGCAAAGTTAAAAATGCAATAATAATTTGAGTATTCAACGTAATAGGCAATTAGACTTTGCACTGAAAATTAAACTTTGATGTTTGATTTCCAGTTCCTTGCTAATGGGCCTGGGAAAGCAGCAAAAGACAGCCCAAGTACTTCCGTCCCTGCCATGCACAAGGGAGACTAGGATGGAGTTTCTGGCTAATGGCTTTGGTCTGACCCAGACCTGGTCATTGTGGCCATCATTTGGGGGAGTGAGCCAGGGATGGGAGATCTCTCTCTCTCTCTCTCTTTCTCCCCCCACCCCCGTTGCTCTTTCAAATAAATAATTTTTCAAAAAATTTGCCTTTTAAAAATGTTTATTTATTTCAAAGGAAGGGAGACAAGACAGACAGACAGACTCAGGGAGCGCTTTCATTTGCTGGTTCATTCCCTGAATAGCTGCGATGGACTTGTATGGGCAAGGCCAAAGCCAGGAGCTAGGAACTCAATCTAAGTCTCCCATCAGGGTGGCAGGGACTGAATTTGAGCCATCACCTGCTGTACGTATATTAGTGGGAAGTCGGAATCTAGAGTTGAGCCTAAACTGGAACCCAGATACTCTGTTGTGGGATGTGAACTTCCAAAGTGCTGTCTTAACTACTGTGCCCAAAACCTGCCCCTGTGGTTTATCTCTTCAAATAACTTGTATGGCCGTTTATTTATTCTAATTATTTTCGACTAGACTTTCCATTTCTAAATTAGTGAAGGAGATATTGGGGAAGGAGGGTTTGGCAAATAAATCCCTGTCCCAACCTTTATGGCACAGAGCCAGGGATGAGATGACCAAAGGAAGACATCTCCAATTTGCATTCCTCCACCCAGGGGAGATGGACTGGGGACTGTGTGCAGCAGGGAGATAGAGATAGAGAGAGAGAGAGACAGAGAGAGAGAGACATTATATATGCAAATAGTGAGTAGTAGAGTGAGCCCTGGGAGACAGATTACAATCTTAACCTTCTCTCAACTTTAGATGCTGTCTTCTGCAATCAAGAGAATGAGCAGAAGGCAAGACGTTAGAGAGAGGGGCAGAATTGCAGAATTGGACACTAAGTTCTTTTTTTTTATTTTTAAAATTTTTATTTTTTTAAAGATGTTTATTTATTTATTTGAGAGATAGAGTTACAGACAGCGAGAGGGAGAGACAGAGAGAAAGGTCTTCCTTCCATTGGTTCACTCCCCAAATGGCTGCAACGGCTGGACTTGCGCCGATCCAAAGCCAGGAGCCAGGTGCTTCTTCCAGGTCTCCCATGTGGGTGCAGGGGCCCAAGAATTTGGGCCATCTTCTGCTGCTTTTCCAGGCCACAGCAGAGAGCTGGATTGGAAGAGGAGCAGCCGGGACTAGAACTGGTGCCCATAGGGGATGCTGGCGCCACAGGCAGAGGATTAACCCACTGAGCCACGGTGCCGGTCCCAGATACTAAATTCTTTATTCGTGAGTAGTTAGTCCATAGGTTCCTTGGGTTTCTAGGCAGTAACTTGAAGTATGATGCCTGTGAAGCCTTTCTGAAGATTCTAGAAAGATTTGAATCTTTCTACAATGTAAATGACCTTATAAAACTTATTGGAGGGGCTGATGCTGTGGCATAGAAGGTTAAGCCACCACTTGAAGCGCCAGCATCACGTATGAGTGCAGGGTTGAATCCTGGCTGCTCCACTCCTAATCCAGCTCCTTGCTGACATGCCTGAGAAAGCAGCAGAAGAGGATCCAAGTACTTGGGTCCCTGCACCCAGGTGGGAAACCCTGAAGAAGTTCCTGGCTCCTAGCTTCGTCTTGGTCCAGCCCTGGCCATTACGGCCATTTGGGAAGCAAACCAGTGGATGAAAGACCTCTCTCTCTCTCTTCTGTCTCTCTGTAATTCTGCCTTTCAAATACATAAATAAATCTTATAAAAAAAAACTATTGGAAATACACACAAATGACTTTCCCATATATTTTTAGAATGAATAATCGATCAATCAAAAACTGACACCTTTAAACCCAAAACCTGGGTCAGGAATAAATATCTAGTATTTTATTCAGGTGTTTATGTAGTTGTGCATAAGAAAATCAAGTTTTGCAAGGCAAGGACCCTTTGTTTTGACTATGTCCAGTATTCCTAGGGAGCAGAATAAATGCGGAAGAGCTCATGCTGTGTTTGTCACTGCACTAAATGGAGACAACATCAGAAAATTGTCCTCTGCGTCCCTTCCTCAGAATTGTGGCAGCCTTGGGATATGCACAAGCGCCACGTATTGTCTGCTTAGTGAGCTCTAAAAGAATGACTACTATTCGAGTCAGAGGCGTATTATTTAGTGTTAAAAAGTGTTTGCCCTTGGGAACACTGAGACTTTCTGGGAGTTTCTAAGGCAGTATACTGACTTTATCCCAGTCGTTAGGGGCAAAGTGCTCTGGAGGTACCTGTTTATTAAGAGTTTCCCTGGTTAGCTGCATGGTAGCAGTATGCCTAATGTATTTTGTCAAAATACATTTTGTGTTGACCCTAAAACAAATGTGTTATACACCTTATGCAGTTGTTCTACATAATACGTTTTTTCAGCTTAATCAATGACTGAGATAAATAAGCAAAAGACAAACTGTAATTGCCAGAGAAGGCAACAAGAATTGTTAGCTCTTGACTTTCACAAAAACCTCTTGCCTTGCTGACATCAAGCCCCTAGTCTAGGGTTTCATCCCTGGCTGTTCTTTCAGAAAACACGTTGCTTTCTCGAAAATTCATCCTAGAAATGTCAATATCTTACATACAGTTTCCACTAATTCCTCCGTAAAGAGATGGATGGGTAAACAAAGTTCCACAACACGTGTTTTTGAATTCTGTTTTTTTTTTTTTCTATAAATAGTTCCCTTTGTCTGTTGGACTCTTGTTCTCTTTCAGATCTGCATGCCTTTCCTTTTGTGTTCTCTACCTGGAACAGATAGATGTTTAGTTTTTGCTTGGTGTTTTAGTAGCCATTGCTTTTTAAAAACAAAGGCTGAAAGCCTGGTAAACCTGCTGGCTTTTCCCAATTAATCCTGGTAGGCCCTTATCCTGCCTGTTTGACGTCAATTCCTGTGATGGTCATGTGTCTTTAATGCATTATAAATGTTTTCTTTTGATTTCTTTCTCTTTCTCTCTTTTTTAAAAGATTTATTTAATTACCTGAGAGGCAGAGTTAGAGAGAGAGAGAGAGAGAGAGAATCTTCCATCCATTGGTTCACTCTCCTAATGGCTGCAAAAACTGGGGCTGGGCCAGGCTCAAACAAGGAGCCAGGAGCTTCTTCCGTGGTTCTTCAATGTGGGTGCAGGGTTCCAAGCACTTGGGCAATCTTCCACTGCTTTCCCAGGCACATTTGCAGGGATCGGGATTGGAAGTGGAGCAGACAGGATTCAAACTGATGCCCACTTAGGGTGGCAGCATTGCAGGCTGCGGCTTTAATCCACTGAGCCACAGCTCCAGCCCCTTATTTTAATTTCAATGCATTGGTTTTACCTAGCAGAAGAGTAAGGACCAAAGCACTTAGCGAGGCCCTTAGTAGAGACATCCTAAACCTGGCATGTATGTACCCCGTCCCTGAAAACCGTTAGGATGTACTCCTGAGGAAGCCAGGTAGCTTCATTTTGTTTCTCGCTGACCCTTACTTCCTGGAACATTGTAGATGCTCAATAAACAAGGGTTGAACAAATGAACCCCACCCCGAGTCCAACCATGTTGTTCCTTGTAACTGCTCTCAAAGCAGATCTCTGGCAGAGTTTCTCTAGGATTGCAGAAATCAAGTGAAACCTACTCTCTTCATGTCTCCCTCCGGAAAATGGTGACTACGTTCAGGTGGCAGGTGCCTTCGAGATTACTTGCTTTTTGTCTGACCTGAACCTTAACGACAGAGCCTCCTGTGTGTGGAATTGCCCGTTCTAAAACCTAAATGTTCTGGGACCAGGGGACAGCTACTCTCCTTTCTGAGCAGCATCAAGGAGGTTAACAGTCACTTGCCTGCTGTGCATTTTGAGTCGCAGTGGGGGAATGACATCATTGACTGGCCTCGCCAACCCTGATGATCTG
Source organism: Oryctolagus cuniculus (assembly GCF_051225735.1). Taxonomy (NCBI): domain Eukaryota; kingdom Metazoa; phylum Chordata; class Mammalia; order Lagomorpha; family Leporidae; genus Oryctolagus; species Oryctolagus cuniculus. The sequence goes on from NC_142870.1 coordinate 97,075,481, forward strand.
AAAAACTATTGAATGAAACGTGCTTTCTATTCTAATGTAGTGCTTTTGAAAGGAGGACAAGCAGAGAAGAACCTTTAGGGTTAAAAGAAATGACAGAATTATGGGCTATAAAATACATCTTTTTCCATTAAAAGAATGCAGGGACCCCTGAAAAGTAGGAGATGGTATTTGCTGAGCATACAGTCCCTTTGGAAATATTTGGATCAGAAATGGCTAAGAATTCACACCTGTAAAATTCCTCCTTCCTTCAATCCCCATAACTAATTTCTGAACTTATTATTGTGTTTGAATTCACTGAAATAAACCACAAGGCAACTGCTTGTCAAGAGGGCTATACCCATCGGAGGAGGAAAGTATTAAATGAGTCAGGTGATGGGAAAGAATGGAATCTATGCACCGTAGACCTGGTTGCCTGAAATCTGTAAAACGTGTCAGTTATGTAGGGATTCTCGTCAAAGACAAGAGAGGGGCAAAGGGGGAAGTGTTCAGGTTGCATTTCTGGGCGGAGTCCCTCATGCCCTAAACCCAACACTCTGAGAACTGAAACTTGGCCCCTTTGCAAGATTAGGCTTCCCAAATTAGCTGTCTTTGGTGTCAGCAAAAATACCAGCCTGTCCCCTTAAGCAAGACTCTCCACCTGAGTGAGAAACCAGAGGCATGGCCCAAGCCCAGAACAGGTGTTTAACGGGGGAAGCTGAAATGTAGCAGGCTTCCACATGCAGAACCTCTGAGCAAATTGCTGTAGGGATTTAGCTGCGTGATAAGCTTTTATTTCTGTGAAGCAAAATTCAAGGCAGATTCTATGCACTGGCACAGAAACGAACGGGGGAATATTTGTTGGCTGCCTTGGAAATCCTAAGTTTGGTTACATTGCTAGAAAGTGGGCACCCTTTATTGCCGTCAAAACCTGTGCAAAAGATAATGTTTAAATTTCAGTTTGCCAAGAGGTTTCTGAATAGATTGCTGTTGTTGGAGGCAGCCTCGTATTTATGATCTTACCTCCTGGAGGCAAGCAGGACAAGGACCCTTATGATCATCTATTTTACAGACGAGAATATTGATGCAATATGGAGGAATGATTTTACGTCTCTTTTGCTGAAAGCTTTATTCAAGAAAAGAAATACTGTCCCTTGGGAAAAGTACAGTTTAAGTCGAAAGAAAATATCTAAAATCACAGGAAAGAAAGTGCACAAAAGTTTTTCCCTCTTCTATCTGCATTGGATCTCCAAATATTCATTTTGAGTCATTGCTTTCACTTAGGCGCTTAATCAATGCAGGCATACATATGCATCTGTGTGACTGTTCACCCCTCGACACCCTCCCTCTTCAGACTGTCAGCTCTCTGAGGGCAGACATGCTGTGGTTGTACTGTATGTCCAGTACCCAACATTCTTGCTTGGCATGAGTGACTGATGTATTTCTTTTCAAGAAACAAATGCTTAAAATATCAACATAAGTGTTATATTTGCATTTGGAAGTATCATTGCAAATAGAAGAAGTTGGGGGTGAATCAATTCAGGTGGAAAAATAAATAAAACTTCTCCATGGGCTTGAGACAAGTTGTAGTTGTGTGCCCAAATATGCCTGTACACATATTTTTATTTTATTTTATTTTTGTACTTTTCCACTGTATAAAAACAAACACTAAGAGAAAAAAGTCTGTGTTGGCAACCATGGTGGATCTTAAGGATTTATAAGCCAGATGTTTAGAGTTGCCTGGTGAGAAAGTGTTATGTAAGACCTTATCCTGAAAAGTCCTAATGTTGTAGATGGACTTGGAGTGAAGAGATGCAAGGTGAATTCGAGGAAGCACCCTGCTATCTTACCTGAGCATAAAAAGAAACCTCAGTTGGTTGTGAAGGGTCCTTAGCAAGAGCTAAGTGAGGAGCTAGTTCCGTAGAAGACTCTACAGTGACTAAGCCTGTGGATTAGGACACTCAGTCCTTCTCTTCCCAGATTGGCAGTGTAGCCTTGGTAAGCCATTTGGCCACTCTGGGCCATAATTTAGAGCTTAAATTAGAAAAAGAGATTTTTGAAGCTCTACAAATCCATAATGTTTTTATTCCTCCAAGTCCTACTCTATGTTTTATATCTTTTCTAGATAAAGTCTCAATAATTTTATTTATTTATTTTTTAAAAGATTTATTTATTTATTTGAAAGGCAGAGTTACAAAGTGAGAGAGAAGAGAGATCTTTCATTCACTCTCTTAAGCCAGGAACCAGGAGTTTGTTCCAGGTCTCCCACATGGGTGCAGGTGCCCAAGCACTTCGGCCATCTTCCATTGCTTTCCCAGGTGCATTAGCAAGGAGCTAGATTGGAAGTGGAGCAGCAGGGACGTGAACCGACGCCCATATATGATGCAGATGCTGTGGGCAGCGGCTTAACCTTCTGTGCCACAGCACCGGCCCCTCAATAATTTTTGATATTTATACCTAGGTTTTAAAATAAAAGTTCTGTTTCCGGGTGTGGTGGGGAATCTGTACTTCTTTGTGAATTATACTTGAAAAAGCCCTAGCTCTTTAGACCATGAGGCTATAACTAAGGCTCAAAAGTCCACTTGATGATTTCTTAACTTAAATGCAAAATAAAGGCACAGAAAGAAAGGGAATTGCAAATTCTGATAAGTAGAGTAGTGATGTGAATCTCAGGCAGATTTTCCTGAAATAGCTTGCCTATAGACACATCATTAGTCTCCTTCTCCGAGTCCAGGGCCTTTCTTATTGTCTTGTAATAAGATCACCCTATTGCCCAGCGTGTGGGAAAGGATTAGCGTGACTTCCTGCAATATGTCATCAGTATTTGGGACAGCCTTGGTTGGGCTCTTCTCAGGAGAGGTAGTTCTGGACACTTCGATGACAATAGGCTATTAGTGATTGCAATGGGTTAGATCTGGAAAACTGGCTGAAAGGCTGGCCGGGGCCTCAGATCAAGTAGGCTATAGGTGGAGTCCAAGGTCAGGCTGTAGGTTAGCCAAACCCACTCCATTCATTCAAAAAGCACTTAACAATCACTTCCCGCAGCTACAGAGCCCCAGATTCTTAGGACTTGGACAACTAACTCTGCGACTATCTCATTGTGAATAATCACTGGTGGCCAAGTCATCTCCCAACTCCTCTGGAACCTGACAGGGCAGGCGCCGATTCCTCTCCGCACCTGCCTCCTGCCCGCAACTCTCCCGGACCCTAGTGCACTGCCTGGTGCATCATCATAGGTGACAGTCTACATTGTTAAACACTCAGGATTATTGTGACCATTGCGGCTTTTGTCTTCACTACTACTATCTGAAGGAAAATCTAACTTACTAGTAAGATGGATTTTTAAATTGCTCCAAAACAACCATTTTAGAGAAACCACTCAGAGGAAGAATAGATATAATTAATGAGCTATTGTTTGATCCTAGTCAAATATTACTTACATTTATTAAACAAGAAAACGGATTCTAACAGTTCTGAAAATATTGATAAGTGACGCGCCTTTTCAACAAAGCATCTACGGGATGATTGACAAGAGAGCATTTAGCTCTTTGCAATGCACGGATTCCTGAGATCCCCAGCTCAGGAATATTCTGCTCTTCTGCCTAGAGCTAATGCAGAGGCCCTTACCTCCCGCTCTTACAATGCCACCAGCTATCTTAAAACCTCACAAATTTATTCCTCTCTTCCTGTTGTTCCTTTTTATAGCTTTCTTATATGCATCAAAATTATTATGGAAAAATGTTAACCTTCACAAGAATCCACAGGTTCAGAATAAAAGGGGTTGGGAACGAGCTTAATGTCCTTTTCTTAGAGATAGTGTGAATTTTTAAAATAAAGAAAACCATTTATGACCCTTACGAATACAGAAGAATAGATCTCTAGGCTTGCTTTCTCTCCTGTTTGTCGAATAATTTGTACACATACACTCCTAATAAACAGCACATTTGTGCCTTTGTTCCCCCCTCCCCAAGAAATCCTGTGTATGAGAGCATTGCTGCTAGAGGTAGTAATGACACCGTTTTGGCCTTTCTGATTCCAAACGCCAGTCAGGTTCTTTCCCGGCCCCTTTCACGGTCCGTCTAATCCTCCACTGCCCTTGCCATCTTAGGCTGGTTGCTGCTCCTGTCCCCAAGAGATGAACAGCAATACCATTATAGGATTCCCTAACAAAAGACTTCCATGATCATTTTCTAGCATCTTGGAGATTGACAAGGTCCCCTCCTGTTTCCCAAGCCCATTTCCCCCCTTATTCCTGGTGATTTCTTTTCTTATACACCAGAAAGAAAGCACCTCGCTGAGTGGTGACCTCTCTCGCTACATGGATACCTGCTAGAAACAACAAACCTCACGTGTTAAAACTGCCCCTTGATGTGTTGGGATTGGTGTGATGGTCCCTGTTTGATATACTGGGCTGCTTGGAGCTTGCCTTTAAAAAAAATCAATCCATATTAAAAATAAAAGTTCCTTTTGAAAATTACTCTTCGCATTTCTTTGGGGGGGGTGCTTATGCCACAAACCAGCTAAAAGTGCTGAAAACGGTCATATAATGAAACCGCCAGGAATCTAACAGGCCAGGGAAGGAGAAAATGCCTTGAGTAATTACAATGCTTTTCCGCTTTCTATTGATGATTCCGCCCATCAGAAATGTCTGGTTTGTTTTCTCGTTGAGAAGACTGCAAACTTTTAGAAAGATTGTCAAGGTGTCAATTTTAATCTTCTGCAGTTTCTTTCAAATTGGTAAATATGTGTAGCCGTGTAATGCTTTATAGAGAGATAGATACAAATAGATATTTCTGTTGTAGAAAAGTATATGAAATAATTGACTCAGAACTTACCAGAGGGAAAAGATATGCACTCAAATTTAATGATTAATTTCCCTCAAACTTTACGCTTTCCCTGATAATTTCACTAGTTGCTTTTCTGTTTCAATGTACATGTAGAGGAAAGATGTATGTCAAAGTAAATAATCTGAGAAGAGGAATATGTATTTTTTTAGACTACACTCTTTAGAAAAACAAAGGCTTTGTAATTTTTTGGTAAATAATCTTTTGTTCCATTTTGGATTGGGAGAGAGTCCCTAGTTCTTTGTGTTCCTTAGCTGCAGGTATGTTTATCACACATAAATAGGCACATGCATGCTTATGTGCAGATTCTACATACATGTACATACACCTTGTTCATTTAACTTTAATTTTGTTAACATTCCTCACGTGTTTAAGTTCAAAACCTGAGCATGCAGGTGTGGTGGCTCATAGCTCTCTGATGAGGTGGTTCGGGCAAACGGCCAAGTGAGGAAAGGTGCCTCATGGTAAGCAGCTGTGTTGGTTTAATGGGCCTGCTAAAGGATCTAACCTGAGCACGGTTGTTGCAATGTTCCAACCACAGATAAGGGCTTGGTTGGTTTTCTTTCCCAACCCAGTTAATATATGGGAACGTGAACAACACTCCTCGTGTAGACTCAAAGGATTAAGACAAATTTAGAGTAGGATTTGAAGAGTGTAGAAAAGCACATGTTCAGCCTTTACTTGAATAAAGGAATGTTCCTATCAGTCTAAAGAATTAAGTTAAAAAACAGAAGAGTCTCATAATTGCACAGAGGTTGGTCAACTGTGTCGCAGATTTACGGCGGGATTTAGACAATAGTCAAGTCTCAACTCCTCCAACTGGCTCGAGGCCTTCCCCAATCCTGCCTCCCTGCACTGACTCAACCTTAGCTCCCTGTTCTGATGTGATCCTGAAATCATGTTTATTCCGTGACATTCTTCACCGTGTGTATACTAGTGCAGAATAATATCCCCCGCCCCTTTTCTAAATGCAACAGTCTTTGCCATGACACCCACCCAGGGATAAAGTGCATGGACTCCCTAAGTTGGAGAAATCTGGCTTTGAATTCTGGGTCATTTATTTTCTACATGACCATGACATTGAGGCTGATTAATTCCTCTGAACCTCAGATACGAAAATGATTGCCCCTTTGATAATTGAGCTCCACTCTAGTAATACTGACTGTCACTTATTTATTAAAAGTTTGTTACCTACCATTAATCAAATCATCACAATAATCAAGGATAGTTATTTTAATGCCCATTTTATAGCTAAGAATACTGAGACTCAGAGAGATTAAGAAAATTGCCTTAGGTCATAGGCCTAGAAATTAAAATAGGATACAAACCAAAGTGGTTTTCGTTTGTTTATTTTAATTATTTCACAGCCCCCAATTTTTTCTTTCTGTGTGATTATTTTTTTTTATTTTTTTTATCTTTTATTTAATGAATATAAATTTCCAAAGTACGACTCATGGGTTACAATGGCTTCCCCCCCATACCGTCCCTCCCACCCACAACCCTCCCCTTTCCCACTCCCTCTCCCCTTCCATTCACATCAAGATTCATTTTCGATTATCTTAATATACAGAAGATCAGCTTAGTATACCTTAAGTAAGGATTTCAACAGTTTGCTCCCACACAGAAACATAAAGTGAAAAATAATAGATGATTTTTTTTAAATGATGATGAAATCAGATCAGACCTATTGTCATGTTTAATCCCAGTGAGAGTCAAGTTGGGAATTGATAATTTCTTCTTCTTCTTCTTCTTCTTCTTTTTTTTTTTTTTTTACAGAGGATCAGTTTAGTGTACATTAAGTAAAGATTTCAATCGTTTGCACCCCCATAGAAACACAAAGTGAAATATACTGTTTGAGTACTTGTTATAGCATTAAGCCTCAATGCACAGCACATTAAGGACAGAGATCCTACATGAGGAGCAAGTGCACAGTGACTCCTGTTGTTGACTTTACAAATTGACACTCTTGTTTATGGCGTCAGTAATCTCCCCATGCTCCAGTCATGAGTTTCCAAGGCTATGGAAGCCCCTTGAGTTCTCCGACTCTTATCTTGTTTAGACACGGTCATAGTCAAAGTGGAGGTTCTCTCCTCCCTTCAGAGAAAGGCACCTCCCTCTTTGAAGACCTGTTCTTTCCACTGGGATCTCACTCACAGAGATCTTTTTGCCAGAGTGTCTTGGCTTTCCATGCCTGAAATACTCTCATGGGCTTTTCAGCCAGATCCGAGTGCCTTTAGGGCTGATTCTGAGGCCAGAGTGCTATTTAGGACATCTGCCATTCTATGAGTCTGCTGAGTATCTCACTTCCCATGTTGGATCACTCTCCCCTTTATTTATTCCATCGGTTAGTGTTAGCAGGTACTAGACTTGTTTATGTGCTCCCTTTGACTCTTAGTCCTTTCATTATGATCAATTGTGAACTGAAATTGATCACTTGGAATAGTGAGATGGCATTGGCACATGCCACCTTGATGGGATTGAACTGGAATCCCCTGGTATGTTTACAACTCTACCAACTGGGGCAAGTCAGCCCGAGCATGCCCCAAATTATACATCTCTTCCCTCTCTTATTCCCACTCTTTTGTTTAACAGGGATCACTCTTTCTGTGTGATTATTCTTCCACTTGACCTTACAGAGTTTTGGTAAATGATGTGTATTAGTTATTTAGAACATAGTTATCAGAGACAGCATTGTGTCATAGTGGGTAAAACCGCTGCCTGCCGTGCCAGCATCCCATATGGATGCTGATTCGAGACCTGGCTGCTCCACTTCCGATCCAGCTCTCTGCTATTGCTTGGGAAAGCAGAAGATGGCCCAAATCCTTGAGCCCCTGCACCTGCATGGGAGACCCAGAAGAAGTCCCTGGCTCCTGGCTTCGGATTGGCCCATCTCTGGCTGTTGTGGCCACTGGGGAGTGAATCATCGGATAAGACCTTTCTCTCTCTCTCTCTCTCTTGGTCTGTAGCTCTGCCTTTCAAATAAATAAATAAATCTTTATTTTTTTTTTAATTTTTGACAGGCAGAGTTAGACAGTGAGAGAGACAGAGAGAAAGGTCTTCCTTTTCCGTTGGTTCACCCCCCCCAAATGGCCGCTAAGGCCAGCACGCTGTGCTGATCTGAAGCCAGGAGCCAGGTGCTTCCTCCTGGTCTCCTGTGAAGGTGCAGGGCCCAGGTACTTGGGCCATCCTCCACTGTCTTCCCAGGCCACAGCAGGGAGCTGGACTGGAAGAGGGGCAACCGGGACAGAATCCGGCGCCTCGACCGGGACTAGAACCCGGGGTGACGGCGCCACAGGTGGAGGACTAGCCAAGTGAGCCGCGGCGCCAGCCAATAAATAAATCTTTAAAAGAAATTATTTTTCATCATTCATTTGTCTCCAATATATATTTTGGCATTAACTTCAATTCTGTTAATATTTTTTAGTTCATAGGGATCTTAAATTTCTGTATGGATGGCTCTATTTCTAGACTAAGTAGGAGGTTACCTGTGAGGTGTGATTTTGGCCAGATGCTTTTTACAATGTCTAGGCTTGGCTTAGGGCATGGTACAGTTACTGTATAATTAACATGGAGCTTAAAAATGCAAAGTTCGCTCCCACTCTTCAACTACCCAGAATACTTTGAATTAAATTCATTCTTTCAAATTTACATTCACTGAGTACCCAATAGGCACCAGAGGCTAGGTTAGACAGTGGACATATAAGATAAATAAGATGATCTCTCCTCTCAATCTGATAACTCTAATTTGATGTAGGGAGAGGGCTAATTGCCTAAAGTTGCAGTCGGATGGAGTAGCCCTTAGCCACTGTGGCGAATGAACACTTGAAATGCAGCTAATCCATATGAAGATGTACTTTAAGTGTAAGATACACTCCAGGTTTCAAAGACTTCATATAAAAAAAGTAAAATATCTCATTAATAATTTTTGTAATGAGGAAATGTGGAAATGAGAATATTTCCTTTATATTGGATTAAATAAAATACATCATTAAAATAAATTCCATCTAGTCCTTTTAATGTGGTCACTAGAAAATTTAATATTCCACACATGGCTCCCATTGTGGTTCCCATTGTATGCTACCAGACAGCGCTGGCCTGAAGTAGTTGGGGAGTGTTTTGGAGGCTAAGTTGAAATGACCACTTGTGTGCATTTCAGTTTACAAAATTTGAATCATGCTGTTAATAACCGGTTGGTAACTGTTTTTCTCACTCACTAATATATGTGGATGTCATTTCACGGCTGGATGGTGGTTTTTTAATTTCCTTAACTTGGACCCGTGAACAGTTGTGGATTTGAATAGCCTAGAAGGAGTAAGACTAGGCCATCTGCTGCTGCTGTAACAGAATAGCGCAGAGTGAGTAATTTATACAAAGAAGAAATCTATTTCTCACAGGTCTGGAGGCTGGGAAGTCCAGTAGCAGGAGGCTAACCTATTCCTGCATTATAACACAGCCAAGTGCATCCAGTGGCAAAAATATCCACCTAGAAGGGAGAGTTTGCTTTTATTGCCAATGTCCTTCTGTGAAAACAATCATTCCTGTGATAATGGTGTTAACTCATTCCTGAGGGTTGGGCTCCCATGCCTAATGACCTCTTAAAGGCCCGGCTTCCCAATGCCAGTACAGAGGTAATTAAATATCAGCGTACGTTTGTGGGAGGACATTCAGACCTTAGAACTGAACCTTAGTGTAGGATGTCACCATGAGGTGGCCTGTGAAAACCTCTGAAGCCGAACGTCTCATTTGTGAAATGAACAAAGTAAAGGCCAGAGACGATGAGTGACCTTTCTTTTGGCTTTTAAAAATTAATGAATTGATTAATCAATTAGAAAAGGAGAAGGATGAGGCAGGGGAGGAGGAGGGGGAAGAAGAAGGGGAAGAACAGTCTTATCTCTTGTTTATTCCACAAATACTTGCAATGGCCAATGTTGAGCTGGGGCCAAACCTGAGAATGCAACGCATGTCTCCTACCTGGTGCCAGAGACCCAGCTCCTTGTGCCATTAGCTGTTGCCTGCAAGGGTCTGCATTAGCGGGAAGCTGGAATCAATGAGTGGAGTCGGTGCTTGAACCCAGGCCCTCTGATGTGGGAGCTGAGCTTCCCAACTGCTGCTCTTAAATGCTGAACAATCTGCCGCTTTCCCTCCATGATCTTCACAGTGACTTCTGAGGCAGACGCCATTGTTATGCTTAGTATGAGGAAGCTGAGGTGTAGAGCAGGCCACATAGCTGGTGACAGTGCTGAGACTTATTTCATGGTGACTTGATTTCCATCAGGTTTCATCATTGCACAAGAAACCCCCAGGTTGGTACTGATTTATTTTTAAATATATACCTCTTTCTTGTCATTGTTTCTGGTTGACAGAGAGAGAAGACAGAGACAGACAGAAAGAGACCTTCCATTCTCTGCTTCACTCCTCAGAGGCCTGCAATAGCTAAGACCAGGGAGGCTGAAGCTAGAAATTGAGAACTCAATCTGATTTCCCAAGTGAATGGCAGCTACCCAACTACGCGAGCCATCACCTGCTGCCTCCCAGGGTACACTTTAGTAGGAAGCTGGAATTGGAAGTGGAACTGGGACTTGAACCTAGGCACTTCAGTAAGGGATGTAGGCATCCCAAGCAGTATTGCAATCTCTGTGCCAAATTCCTGCCCCCGAATTTTTCTAAGATATATTTTTAGTTAGTTTGAAAGGCAGAGTTACAGAGAGAAAGAGAGAGAGAGAGAGAGATCTACCATCCGCTAGTTCACTCCCCAAATGGCTGCAACAGCTAGGGCTGGGCCAGGCTGAAGCCAAGAGCCAGGAGCTTCTTCTAGGTCTCCTATGTGGGTGCGGGGGCCTAAGCACTTGAGCCACTTTCTGCTGCTTTCCCAGGTGCATTAGCAGGGAGCTGGACCATAAGTGGAGCAGCCAGGACTCAAACCGGCACCCATATTGGGATGCTGGCATTGCAGGTCGTGGCTTAACCCTGCTATGCTACAGCACTGGTCCCTGTCCCCAGATATTTAGATTTTAAAAATCAATAATTTTTAAATGGAAAAACCCAGGATTATCACATTTCATTTTAACATTAATGCAACAAATACAACAACTACTAACACTGTTATAACCATCATTTCATAAAGATAAGAACATTGAAAATTTTAAAAATTGAGTAAATATAATTTTATTTTTAAAAATGAACCTCATTTCATTGTCTATATTTTTCAGATTTTACCCTGGAATGGCGAAAACAGGAACACAGACAGGCACTGGGCTGGAACTAAGGAACTGTGCAGGACTCTGTCGGAGGAAGGAAGTCAGCACATGCAAAGCCAGCAGCTACCTACCACCAGGCTCCTGCTGCTGGGGTCCTCACCCGGTTCTTACTCTACTGCAAAAAAAGCGCTAGCTCTCGCCGTCACTGTCCTGATGTACGCTTGTTTTGTTGTGCTAGATCTATTTGGAGCACACTTGCACTTGGATAATTTATCATTCAATCCTGGAGATGGGCAGCTGTTTTTTTCTCTCTTGGTTGCTCTGCATGGATTTACCTATGGAATCGCGTGTGCTCTGATTCCTCCTTTTGGTAAAGCCCTTGGCCTTCAAGAAGCTGGCTCCATTGCATTGCCCTCGCAGTTTGGATCAGGCTGAAGAGATGGACAGGCTGCTTTGGCCATCACTAAGTCAGCTCTGCTTTTGTATACTGTTGGAATCTTCTTGCTTTGGTCTTCTTTGCCCGCTAAATAATTCTAAGCTCCCATTGTAAATTCAATCCTTCTATCTTCTGATGCTTCATTAATTTGGAGGTTTCCTAGAGACTGTATGATTAAATTGATATGATTTAGACCTCATTATTTTTTCTTTTACATATATGTGTATAAATATATATCAATCACATCAGTACATTGTATTAAATGACTATTAAATGGGAAGTGTCTGAAGTTTTAGTTTTTCTAGAAAGACAATAAGCTTAGTGTTGCTGCTATTTTGTTTCTTTGTTTAGATAGGACAAATATCTAATGACTTTAAATTAGGTATAGCAAAATCAAGTCAAGTAAAATATCAAAGTCTCCACAGTATTTAAAACAAAACTCAAATGACAAATGAATAATTGGTGAGAAAAGGAGGAATGACGTTAGAATGTGGTGCTGCATCATTGCTGTTGAAAACTGCTGACATGCTGGGCCAGAGTATGCATAAGAACAGAAATAACTATGTTGTTATTTGTATTAATTATAAGACAATGTTTGTTTTATATTCTTTTTTGGGTCAATTTTAGATAATTGCTTTCTTACAGGAGATCACCATTCAGTTGCACAATGAATATAATAAATGTTGAATGATGACAACATTTTAATCTTTCTCCATTTGGGAAATTGGAGTTCTAGTCCCCATTTTTCCATAACTGTTTTTTAATTGATGAAGGAAATTTTTCCTTTATCCCAGGGTTACTAACCTTCCTCAGCCTTTTGTGTATTCTCCAATCAAAAGGTTTTTGATTATCTAAAGAAATAACACCCACTGGTTCGCCTTTATAGATCATTTTGTTACCTCTTTCAAAGCATTTTAACAGGTTGGGGAGCCCAGATTTACCCTAACAAAAGCCAGGCTGGTCACTCTCTTTTGTACCCTCCTCCTCTGAGCAATTTATAACTTTCCCTTCAGTGCACGGCTGAATTGGTTATACTGGGATCCAAAAGCAGCTGTAGGGGGTCTGGGATTGTTTTCAGGGTCATCAGAGGATCTTTCTCAAAAATTATGGCAGCACTGAAAATTCACAGTGCCCAGAAAGTAAAGGGAAAAACTTCCCTTTTTTCCCCCCCAATCCCTGTTGATTTCTGTTTGTCGCGTAAATCTTTTTAATTATTTTCAACTGCTGAAGTTCCGATTGTGTCCTGAGTTGTCTTTGGTTTTGGGTAGTTGCGTAATGAAGACTAGAGGCAAGATCAAAGTCAGAGGGATCCTTGAGAGGCCAAACAGACGGGCCTGGGCACTGCCTCGGAAGAGAGGGAGCACATTTTTGCAATTTAAAATTCTTAAAAGGTTTTTTATTTTTAATTTTTTTAACTTACGAAAATCATTAGACAAGATGAAGGTGAGACTCAGGCTATTAGGTGTGCTACATAGCAAATTATTCACTCCCTTCTCTTTGTTATTATTGAAGACAAGGAGAGTTTCTCTTGGCAGCTTCTTAAAACACAAGCATATAGAGTGGAAGTTCCCCTTTACCATCCACTCTTTTTTTCTCAAAGGAAGCCATTGTTCTCAGTTTGTGATGGATCCCTGGAGTCCTTTCCTATAACTCACATTCACATGTACAATACAAATATAGAGAACCTATTATTTCTATTTTTTTTTTTTTGTAGTGGGACCTATGCTGTATAAACTATTGTGTGACTTGATTTTCTTACTCTACTGTAAGTCTTGGAACTTTGTACTTGCTAATACATATAGATCTTCTTTGCTCTTTTTAACAGCTGTACCATATTTCATAATAAGGGTGTGCCAGAAACTCAGGTCATACAACTAGTGCGTAGTCAAAAGACATTTTCTATGTTTCCAAAATTTTGTGATCACAAGCAACAGTGCCCAGGCATCTGGGTACACATGAGTAAGGATCTGTAGAAGAGTTTGAGAGTTTGTTGGAAGTGGAAGAGCTGACTTCACTCTCTCTCCACTATTATTAGCAGCCTGAAACATCCCCTAACCGACATGCCTGCCTCCGCCTGTGCTCCACGGCTCACAGAGTATGCAGAAAGTTATTTCTGCAATGCAAATCACTCTGCTTTTCTGCTGAAAACCCTCTGACGGCTTTCTCCTGCTTCAGAAGAATGACTCAACTGCTTGATATGGTTTATCAAGTTCTGTATCTGGCCACAGCTTACCCCTCAGCTGCAGTTCTTGGTTTTAAAAAAATGTCTTAGCCAAATGGGAGCTACTTCCACTTTGCTCAGCCTCTTTCATACACATTGTCATTTATGCCACAATTCCTTCTGTCAGGACTCCCTTCCCAACCTCCGAGTCTACGTGTCTCAATATCTGATTGAAGGCAGTTTTCTCCAGGAAGCTTTTCCTAAGCTAAGCAATCTGTATGCTGCACCCAACTCCAGTGATGGATGACCTTTGAGCACAGCTTCCTGGGTGAGAGGTCTCTCAGCTCATCCCTCCTGGCACTGAATTCTCCACATCGCAGAAGCCTCCTTATTTGTGTAAATCCCCCACAAATCTTCTGCAGTGTTTTTTTTTGTTGTTGTTGTTGTTTTGTTTTGTTTTGTTTTGTTTTTTTGACAGGCAGAGTGGACAGTGAGAGAGAGAGAGAGACAGAGAAAGGTCTTCCTTTGCCGTTGGTTCACCCTCCAATGGCCGCTGCGGCCGGCGCTAATCCGATGGCAGGAGCCAGGTGCTTCTCCTGGTCTTCCATGGGGTGCAGGGCCCAAGCACTTGGGTCATCCTCCACTGCACTCCCTGGCCACAGCAGAGAGCTGGCCTGGAAGAGGAGCAACTGGGACAGAATCCGGCACCCCGACCGGGACTAGAACCCGGGGTGCCGGCGCCGCAGGCAGAGGATTAGCCTATTGAGCCACAGTGCTGGCATCCTGCAGTGTTTTTAAAAGGTTTATATATTTATTCGGAAGAGTTACACAGAGAGGGAGAGAGGTCTTTCATCTGCTGATTCACTTCTCAAAATGTTAAAATGACCAGGGCTGGGCCAGCCTGAAGCCAGGAGCCTGGAGTTTCAACCAGTTCTTCCATGTTGGCGCAGGGGCCCAAGCACTTGGGCTATCTTCCACTGCTTTCCCAGGCACATTAGCAAGGAGCTGTATCAGAAGTGGAGCAGCTGGGACTCGAACCAGGGTCCATATGGGATGCCGGTGCTTCAGGTGGTGGCTTAATCTGCTGCACCACAGCACCGACTGCCCCCCACTTTGTTTGTTTGTTTGTTTTTAAAAGATTTATCTATTTGAAAGTCAGAGCTGGAGAGAGAGAGAGAGGGAGAGAGAAGCTCCTGTAGTTTTTAATATCACCTTATTCAATGATAATTGATGTCACACCAGGCACTATAAAATTCCGAAGTAGGACCTGACTTCTAAGGACCATTATTTCACAGTCCTTCTAACGCACAGTGCTTGGCATTGGAAAATGCACAGTGCTGTGGGCCATTGTGGGTGAGGAGGCTGTGGGTACAGCAGTGGAAGACCAAAGGAACAGGACATGGTCTCTGCTTGTCGGCTTTCTCAGTGATCTTGTTAGCTCACTGGCACGGTGATTCTGTGCAAAGCGAGAGCTAGTGTAGACTCAGAATCACGGTGCAGGCCGGGGGCTTGGACTCATCTGGCTTTCCTCTCCTCCAAGTGGGATCTGCAGGCCAGCAGCGTCACAGCACCGAGGACGTGCTGGAGACGCCCCGTCATCACTCTGAATCGTCACATCGGAACCTGCGTTGCCTACACTCCCAGGAGACCGGTGTGTGCAGCAAAGTATGAGAAACACTGCCGTGGTTCTCTGTCTGGCTCTAGGGTAAAATCCTCTTGGGAACAGATATGGCCGCAAGGGCCACCTGCTTGAGAGTCTGGTCCTGCTGGTCTGGAAACGGCCAGGCAGGGCCCTGCTGTCTTTGTTCAGGTGATCCTGCAGTGTAGTAGCTGGAGTTTAACCACATGGAACTTGGGTCCTTTCCCTTCTAAGGGTACAGATAAGGATGTTGTAAACAGCCAGTCAGCAGCCGAATTGTGTCAGGACCCAGGTCCGCTTACTCTGGTTCTGAGTCCGTTCCTCCTCATGACAGACCCCATGCAGGATACTGCAATAATCACATTTCAATTTGAAAAAGGAATTGTCTAAGGTGAGTTCCTGGCAAAACCCGAAATAATTCCCTATGCTTTGCCCCTCTCCCTGCATTTCTCTTCTCCAAGCACTCTGTTACGTGAGACCTTGGCCTGACTCGGGGTCTGGGGTCAAGTCACCCATAGAGGAATTTCTGGCTTTATCCCCTGACAAGGAAGATATGCTGTGTCCTCTGTTTAACCAGATCTGAAACCCACCTATCAAACGCAGCTTCCTGAAAATGTGCCCTTTCAAAAGGCCCACCTCTTTAATTCCAAACGCCAAAGAAGGGCCACAGTCCCAGGAAGCGTAAATGAAACCCCAGATAATTTGGCACCTGCACCTGAAACTAGCGAGTTCGCTGCTGGCTTTGGGTTTCTAAAGAACAGTTCTGCCTGGGCTCTTATTTACTCCTCAAATGCTGCTGTTCTCAGCGACGGGCGATGAGCCCCCACTGCAGAGGCAGGTGAGAATGTTTGCTGCTCAACAAGCTGGAAACTGTAGGTGGAGAAGCGAGTGCTCAGAGCCGTGTGGGGAGGGTCCCGGTGCCTTTCCTGCGGAATGTGATATTCTCACTAGATTAAGAGGCTAGACACCTGGGGAGGAAATATTAGCCTTCGCTCTGAGTGGTTTTCATGTCTTCCTGGATTATTGCTGGTTGGAGAGTTTTTCCGTTCTACTAAGGATTACATGACCCTGTGCTCCCTGGAAATCAAAGTTAGAGAAGAGAATACTGTAACCATGGAGAGTGTACATCTCATAAGAAAAATCTCTAGGTTGATGACTTTCTTTGGTTATTTTCAAAGTTTGCACTGCCTATGTGGAGAGCCTCCATCTGCCAATGACAACTTCATGGTGCCAAACCAGCCGTCTGTAAATTGTTTAACTTGGAGTTCGCTTGCCCTGCAGGTAAAATGAGGTGAGCTTTCATTCAGGTTTCCACAACAACGGCAAACTTTGCCATGAAGCCTCAAGGGAAATTCTTGAAAACTCTCCAGGGTGGTTGTAGCTCAAAATGAACCGTCATATGTGCCCACAGAGAATATTACGTTCCCGAGTGACAGTGATGAGGCATGGAATATCGAAATGAGACTAGCCAAGCTCCAGTAAGGACTGTCGGGAGGAGAGAGCGATGAACAAACACTTGGACCAGACTCAGCGGTTTCTGGGCTCTGGTCTTTTGGGGGAAACGGCAAATTCCCCAGTTCCAGCATCTGTGATAAGTAAACTCGCATTTGAAAAATTCAGGCCAGAGGAAAATGATAGAATGGTAGAAGATTCTTCCACTCGTGCCTCACTGCTTACCAATTTCCTTGAGGAATTACTATAGGATCTTTTTCTAAATTTCCTGTGTAGCCTTTTGTAGAAAGAAAAAAAAGTGTGGTACATGAAGTTTCTCAAAACTTAAAAAATAATTCACCTAAGCTGCTATCCTTTAGTTATTGTTCAATTTGATTTTTAAGTGAAATATTACAACCTTAGAGAAAAGTACAATATTATAAGTATCCACGGGCCCATGGATTATACTCTTAAATATAGTTTGTCATATTTGTTTTGAATTATTTTTTTACTTACACCTTCACAAATACGACCATGTATCCCTCTACTATAATATTCACCACACAAGTGTTTTCATTCCTTTCCTATAGCTGTTCCTATCAGTAATCCTTAGATAATTGCAGGATTTGAAATAATTTGCATGATTTTTAAAGTTTCTATACTTGGTAATATGCTGAACATATCCTCTTATAAGTGTCATTTCTTTTGTTCCAAATTGTATCTGTGAGACTGCTTTCTATGTTGATTCACTGTGGCTCCAATAATTCATTTTATGTCATCCATTGTGTGACTGTGATATCATATATACATTCCCCTATTAATTATGGGCATGCATGTTGCTTGTAGTTGATCCTCACACCACTGTTGGTATTACTTTAGAGTGTTTTAATGTCTTTGTGCATAAGTATGAGAGCATCTGTGGATTTATATGGGAGATTTGGGAACTACATATGGTTTTAAAATTGTTTGGCACCACGATAAACTAATCTGCTATTTCTATTTTTCCATGAACTTTTTAAAGTGCCCCCCACCCCAAGGATTAGGACTGGGGTTTAAGGTAAGCAAGTTTTCAATATTATTAGCCATTGCCAATGTAGCAAGATTTTTTTTTTAATCCAATAGGTAAGTATTAGAGGTTTGAATTCCAATGATGTAGTTATAAACACTAAAGTAAGTCTCATAATACAGTGTGGATTTGCATTCTAGAGGCTGCATCTGGGACACACACTCAGCTTTCTCATCTAGGTATTCAGCATGCAAATTGTATGTGACATAGTCTGCCTCTGCGATATGGTCCATGTGTCTCCCGACTCTGAGTTGATGGGAGCAGTAACAAAGTGGTAGAACCCACCTGTTTAAAGCATTTGTATCTTTAAAATGACACTCTCAAATGAATTGTAACTACAGACAGGAGCCTGCAGATTAAATTAAAGGTAAATATCAATTAAAGGACTTGTTTAAATATAAGAGAACAAGTTGGAAGGCAGGGTAGGGAAAATTATATTTCATCTGAAGACTCAGTTTTGGCTTTGGTTGTAGGGAGAAACCTATTACCAGCACACGAACTAGCTGATGTTATCTTTTCTTTGGTCATATCCCCTGGCATTTTTAGGCATCTTGATTACATTAAAAGACCTAGAAGAATTTTCCAGTTATAATAAAATTTTCTCGTCTTACAGAGGAACTCAATCTTTTCTTTATCTATACTTTTTCAACAATGGAGGGAGATGAGTCTTTGCAAAATTCATGGAAATGAGCATTATTAAAAACTATGCATAGATTTCAAAGTTTTTTTGCACCAAAACAACTTTTTTTTTTTTTTTTTTTTTTTTACAGACAGAGTGGACAGTAAGAGAGAGAGACAGAGAGAAAGGTCTTCCTTTGCCGTTGGTTCACCCTCCAATGGCCGCCGCGGCCGGTGCACCGCGCTGATCCGAAGGCAGGAGCCAGGTGCTTCTCCTGGTCTCCCATGGGGTGCAGGGCCCAAGCACCTGGGCCATCCTCCACTGCACTCCCTGGCCACAGCAGAGAGCTGGCCTGGAAGAGGGGCAACAGGGACAGAATCCGGCGCCCCGACTGGGACTAGAACCCGGTGTGCCGGTGCCGCAAGGCGGAGGATTAGCCTAGTGAGCCGCGGCACCAGCCTAAAAACCTTTATTTTATTTATTTGAGATGCAGAGTTAGAGACAGAAAGAGGAAGATACAGAAAAAGAGGTCTTCCATTCATTGGTTGACCCCTCAAAGGGCCGCAATTGCCAGAATGGAGCTAATCTGAAGACAGGAACCAGGATCTTCCTCCGGGTCTCCCATGTGAGTGCAGAGGCCCAAGTGCTTGGGCCATCTTCCACTGCCTTCCTAGGCCATTGGCAGAGAGCTGGATGGGAAGAGGAGCAGCTGGGACAACAACTGGCGCCCATACGGGATCTGGGCACTGCAGGCAGAGACTTAACCTATTATGTTGCAGCGCCAACCCCAAATTTATCTTTTAAATCCATTTTCCATGAATTTTTTAAAGTGTCCTTGTATTTAACTTAAGGATTCCAAGGTAGATAGATTTGTTAAAATTAGCTTCTTAAGTCAAATGGAGCCAAAACTACGTCATATACATATACAGCTGACAACTTTGAATAAAGTTAAGGAATGCTTAAATGAGACACTGAAAGAGAAAGGAAAGAATTGTATTATTTTCCTTCAGCTTTTCTATTTCCTACATATATTCTTCATATTTCTGTATTTCTGATATTTCCAGGTCATTGGGGTGCAGTGGTTGGTAGAAAAGCCTTGGCCTTTGCCTGACCCTAGAAGTTTAAAGTCATCAGTGTGGGGAGCAACTGGGAGCAACTCGGACTAGACTAAGTTATTGGAATTAAGACTTATTCTATGCATCTGCTCTCCCACAATATGGCGCTGAGAAGGGAGTAACAGCTGCCTCCAGTTCAACCAATAAACTGTAGGACCTGCTCCTGATTGGAGGAGAGCAACATACTCAGCGTGTGGGTAGCAGAGTTGGGATTGGTGGAAGAGGACTATAAAGGAGGAGAGAGACAATATGCACCAGGAACATCTATCTGAAGGAACACCTGAGCAGCCCCCGAGAGAGCCAGCCGGCGGTGTGTCACTCCCCTGCGGAAGTGGGGAAAGTGGCTAGGGGGAACCGCCCTTCCACGGAAGTGGAAGGGACGGTAGCCAACCCTGGAAGAACCAGCAGCAAACCTGGGGAGGGCCGAGCAGACAAAAGAACAGCGCAGGGTCCTGTGTTGTTCCTCCACGAAGAGGGGGAGCGACAATCAGCAACACTCAATAAATGATCAATAAATATAAGCACATGCCTGTAAATCAAAGTGCATTCATTCATCCATATATATATAATCTATAATAATATATACTATTATTTGAAGAAATTACACTTGCTGCCAACTAAAATGATTATTGTTTGAAGAAGTTGCACTTCTTGCCAATTAGTATGGACTGTAAGTCATTTGCAAAGACATTTCTTGGGAAGAAGACTATATAGACACAGCTTTTAAAGGAGTAGGGTGTTTGCTAGTATAAATTGAGTGTTCTGAGAAAGTACCCACATTCTCAAGTGTACTCTTGCTCTTGTTCCTGACAACAGGCTCCTACATGTCTCTATTGTTTCTGATCACAACCTCACTTTGGAGATCCATATCCCTTGGTCACTGTCCAGCTTCCACTTTGGGTCCCAGCTGAATATATCCCTGCTTTATTCATTGTCAAATGGTAATTGTGCCACATTAATAGTGCTTCTCTAACAGACTGAGTAGTTGTGACTTGGGCTGTGTTCTCAGTAACAAAAAATTTGGTGTATCACTTATGTTGAAGTTTACAATTGGCAGGGGTAAGAAGCAAGAGTGAGTCTTTTGGGTTGTCTGCCATCACACCAAGGGAAAACGACTGTAGATTACCTCAAACTGTAGAGCTTACATATTAAACAGTAGAACTGTAGATTCTTCTACCATTGAAAGGCTCCTTGTCTTTTCATATATTCCCTGATTATACTTTGCTCAATTTTCTTTTAACATTAAAACTTCCTTATATGAGTTCCCATTGTCTCTACTTGCTTCCCTCTCATATCTATCTACCTAAAGTCTTTTTTTTTTCTCTCTTTTTTTACCTACCCATTCTTAAAAGTTCAGTGAAAGCTCACTTTCCCCTTAGACTATTCATTGTGGACAGCAGATCATTGCTCCTACAGATTTACCATAAAACATGTGCCTAGACATCTCAGCTGATTGATATAAGGACATATATGACATATGATCTTGTATTCTATGTCATTTGATTTTCCTTCTCCTCAATAGATTGTGGCTATCTTGAGAATAAGAGCCATATATATTTCCTACATTTTCTATTCTCTAGAGGTTCTAGAAGAACTCTGAGTTTATAGTGGCTAGTTCCTGACTTTAATTAATTTTTTTTATCTTCACACTTAACTTTGGCATAAGTTTATGTCATCTCTCCCTGTGGGACTATGTATATCTTAAAAACCAAAGCCATACTTAAGACTTTTTTTTCTTAATGGAGAATAGGACTGGGGATGGGAGAGGAAGGAGGAGGTGGGGTGGGAGTTGGGGAGGGAGGGTGGATGTGGTGGGAAGAATCACTATATTCCTGAAGTTGTACTTATGAAATTTCTACTCATTAAATAAACAGTTTCTTTGGGGGAAAAAAAGACTTGCTTCCTAAATACAGCAGTTGACCAATAAATATTTCTTCAACAAATGAGGTTATCATATGCCTGAAATAAGGTGTGATTGGGCAGTTGAACAACAGTTTATTCTGATGGATTTTGCAGGGCAACAAGTGAGCAGCCTAGCTTGTGAATGCTAACCTCAAGACAGGTCAGTACTTCAAGGACCAAAGCCATACTGGGTTATTTCTAATCAGTGTGTCTATAACATGATAATGTTTTTTTCCATCATTTAACCTACAGAGCCTTTTTCAGTGTCTGCCACATAGTAGGCCACTAGCCAATGCTTGTTGAGGTCAAATTGAATTAATCCAATAAGTGGTCCGAGTATTTATGGGAGTCTAACTTCTTTTCTCCAACTGTCTCATTAATCTGAGGAAAGTAAAATTATCACCATTTTATAGATGATAAGACTGAGGCCCAGAGATAATAAAGATATTATCTAGCCACATAACTAGAAAAAGACAGAGATGGGAAACAAAGGCCATTTTGTTTGAGACCGCTAAACCCAAATCCCATATCCTCTCATTTTATCGTATGGTTCTTAGATCAATTGCCGTATGTCCAAGACTGTACAGACACCTCATCTTGGATCCAAGTTTACCTAACCTTGGTGTAGCTGCTGTCTTGAGGAATGGTCCCTGTAAAAGTCTGCTGTCTATTTATTGAAGAATGTAAGACTGATTGGGGAGAGATTTTGACATTAAAAAGACAAAGTAGGCAAAGGTCTGTGGACGTTAGTTTGATGTGAAATACTGCTCCACACCATTGTAAGTCTTTACAATTTCACACTCTTGAGCACTGTTCGTCTGCTCTGAACTATGGCCAGTCATTCGCTCATCAGATGGCCCCATAGAATTGACTGTTAGGCTAACATTTTCCCACCCTTCACCTCCCCCCATCAACCTCAGATAGAGCAGGGAACACTAATATTATTTCTAAAATTATTTGCTAATTTTAAGGGGAAAAATACACTCCCTGAAATTATATAGGGAGCCCTGGATTGGTTTTAGAACTGGAAGAAAGCCTACACATTAGTGAAGCTGAGTGACTCGATAAAGATCACAGAGTCAGCAACCTCTTAGTTAAAGGACAGGCCTAAAATGGACCCTCGAGATCATTGAGTTCAACCCCTTCATTTTTCAGACAAGTTAACAGGTGCACACAATCCCAATACCTTTCAAGGTAAATACCTACGATGTCATCCCACAATGACCTCGCTCCTAGGTGTAGAAACGACTGATGCTTTGTGTGCCTTTGTGTTAACTTACGGTAGATTCTTAAATATACCCACACCTCATAACTATAGTGGACAGGATTGAATGTTCAGTAGCCCTTTGGAAATCTCACCATGGAAACAAAGGTTTGGATTCTCTCAGATTGGATTTCAACGTTCTTCCTCTAGAGCAGATAAATTGAGGCTCCTGCAGGCATGGGTTCTGTCAGACGAGACTTTAAATTTCAAAGCGAAAGAATCTTCTCCGCAGGATATTAAAGAGTGTCATGGTACACTATTAGTCAGGAATGCAGCCTGCCCCAATTCTCTTGGCCGACCCTTTGAAAACCTTGACTGAGGGAAAAATCTTGTTCTTGGCCTCCTGGACTCTTGGATGCTCTAAAGAAATGTAATTGCTTTCTGTAGCTAATAGACACTTAAAAATTGCTCCCAAAGAAAATATGGCCGACAGCTGGTCCTTGATATGGAATCATGAAGAAGTGAGACAGTCCAAATATATGTTTTTGAACATGATTAAAAAAAATATTCCTGGACATAAACCACAAGAGTTTCCTGAGCGTCAGTGCCACCTCTGGAAAGGAGTTTTCAGGGGACAGACTCAGTTTTGTAGCTTAGCAAAGGTGACAGTTGCTAGGTGGTCAGCTAGCAGAGTGGGAGGAAAAAGTAAGGAATTTATTCCTTCCTTATTTCCAAGCTGACGCAACATGTTTGCAGTGGATAGGGTTTGGTTTCATTGTGTTAATAGCATCTCTCAGGCCCTTTGATACATCGCTCCAGTGCTTAGTAATTTAGTAACAGGTTGGAAATGGAGTGGGGGTAAAATGAGACTCTGTCACCATAGGGACAACTACTCACCTCTTCCTTTCGAATTAGCATTGTAGCAGAAGGTGACATTTTGCCTTGGGGATGAGAGGGGAAATAAAGTTATCAGTTGTACTATACACACAAACTTGTTGAAGCTGCAAGTCTTCCTGAATCCACACTCCGAGGACCAGCTGATCAGAGGTTGATATGTTCTGATCAATTCAATGTCAGGTGGGATGATTTTACCTTTGTGTGAAAGAACAATATGAACATTTTCATGATCAAAATTACCTGTTCACACTTGGGGCTCCTATATTTGAGCTTCAGAGGAATTGGCTTCCTAATATTTTGAGGCATGTCATTAATTATTCGTATCAATCTTAGGAACAGAATAAAATCCTAGGCATAAAGCAGACTGACTCCAGATTTCATATTGGGTGCATGGCTTGGCTTTTATTCCATTTTGCCTGCTTTATGTTGATCTGCAAGCACAGCAGTAATTATGCCTCTCCAAAGAAAAGATGTCTTGTAAATATCTAGAAGAGCTACCAGATGAGATTGTACATAGACTGCATTATGGGAACGTCTGGTGTATCTACACGGTCATACATTTTCCAAATGTCCTCTGACTACAAAAAAAAAAAAAAATAATCGATTCAGCCAATAAAATTCACAAAGGATACTAGAAAACTCAGTGCAGGCTTTTTGGCTAACATCACAACTAGAACAATTGCTATATCATTTAATTCTTAGATTTAAGGGCATTACTTCTTGTTGTGATTGTATCTTTGCATTTTTAGTATATACAAAGGTTGATTCTCAAAAAAAAAAGATTCATGGAAAATGGAACTAAAAGATAAATTTATTTTGGTGCAAAAGATTTTTTTGAAATCCATGCACTCTTAGACATTGTCATTACAAAGCTAACCTTTGGTTAAGATCTACAGTGAACAAAGAAGTCACACAGCAAGTTGCTATTTAACATCTTTTCCCCTCAGTGCTAATGATTTGCTGCAATTTGTAGTTTCTTGATTAGAACATTTTTTCTAAGATTATTTATTTATTTATTTATTTGAGAGGTAGAGTTACAGACAGTGAGAGGGAGAGACAGAGAGAAAGGTCTTCCATCCGCTGGTTCACTTCCCAGATGGCTGCAATGTCCAGAACTGTGCTGATCTGAAGCCAGGAGCCAGGAGCTTCTGCCAGGTCTCCCATGTGGGTGCAGGGGCCCAAGTCCTTGGGCCATCTTCCACTGCTTTCCCAGGCCACAGCAGAGAGCTGGATCAGAAGAGGAGCAGCCGGGACTAGAACCGGCGCCCATATGGGATGTCGGCGCCACAGGCAGAAGATTAACTTACTGTGCCACAGTGCTAGAATACTTTTAATATAATCAATCATTTCAAAGATGTTCCCATGTTCACAGACACTGGAATGCTGGGAGGCAGAGTAACAAGGTTTGATGAAGTTCAGCATTCAGCTGCAACTTATGAAAAGAGGACAAATACCTTGGATTTCATTTTCTGGGGCACTCACTGATTTGAGTTGGGAAGTAAGAGGTAATTATATAAATAGCTCCAAAAATTAGAGATTCATTTGCACTAACAAGTGTTTTTGTGGATTCAAGCATTTTTTGAAATGGATAGTCAGTAGTACCTAAGTATATTTCTCTTTCTCTCTATTTTCTTTTAAAAAATTTATTCATTTATTTGAAAGGCAGAGTTAGAAGAGAAAGATAGTTTCCATCTTCTGGTTCACTCCCCCAAATGGCTGCAATGGCCCGGGCTCAGTCAGGCCTAACCCAGGAGCCAGGAGCTTCATTTGGATCTCCAACATGGGTGGCAGGGGCCTAAGTACCTGGGCCTCTTCTGCTATTTTCCTAGGTACATTTGCAGGGAGCTGGATCAGGAGTGGAGCAGCTAGGACACAAACCGGTGCATCACAGGCAGCTGTTTGACCCACTAGGCACAACTGCATCCTCTGGTTGGTTGGTTAGTTAGTTCAATCACGTGGAGTATTTTGAATGGGGAGGGTAGAAAAGGGAAATGTTGATGGTCTAGAAATTTGAAAAGAACCGAATGAACAAGAGCAATAACGGTGAGATCTGGGACCACAAGGGCTCAGACTGCTGTGTTCTCCAGGCTCTTCTATCCCTGGCTCCCCCCACCGCAACCCAGTGCATCTCTATTTTCCTTTACTGTGAAATTTTTCTGCCTTATTCCTGGAGATCTCTACAAACTCTTCCTTGGAATTCAAGTAAGCCAGAAAGTTGACAGTTCTCTCCAAAGTATGAAATGTTCTTCAGAAATAAAGCATGAAACAATTCTTTCCCCAAGGCTATCTGTTTTTCCCAATGGGTTGTGATAAGAGTTTAAGCCAGGGCAATGGAAGACTTCCTGGTAGATAACTCATGAAATCTCTAGTTGTTTTTATTTATTTAGAAATCAGCCAGCCATTCAGAGCCTTTGTATATGAATTTGTGAGCTCTTTTCATGTGACTGTGCAAGAAGAAATAGAATGGTCACTTGACAGGATAAGCACAGTTGGGTTGGGTTGTCAGGATGTTGGTTTGGGTTAGGTTCTCTCAAAATTTTCTGGCAATAAAGTGATTTAGGAGAAGTATGGCAGAGAAGTTTCAAGAAAGTGCTTCTTTGACCCATTAATTATATCTACTTAGTATCTTTGGTTGAAGAGTATTCTGAGACCACATCCAAGTTCCTTGAGAGAAATATTATGATCAATTAGTTCATGCTCACTTTTCAATGAAGGAGCATTGATGTGTATTGCCCGTGTTTGCCACCCCTCTCCTAGAAATTTCAGCAAGGTTTTGCTTCCTTTTTTAAAAGATTTATTTATTTATTTGAAAGGCAGAATTACGGAAAGACAAGAAGAAGAAGAGAGAGAAATCTTTCATCAGCTGGTTCACTCCCCAAATGGGTACAACAGCCAGGGTTGGGCCATACCGAAGCCAGGAGCCAGGAGCTTCATTTGGGTCTCCCACTATGCGTGGCAGGGGCCCAAGGATTTGGGCCATCTTCTACTTTCACGTGCATTAGCAGGGAGCTGGACTGAAGTGGAGCAGCCAGGACTTGAACCAGCACCCATATGGGATGCAAACATTGTAGACAGCAGCTTAACGCACTGCACCACAACGTGGTCTCCCAGGAAGTCTAGTCTTGTCCGCACTTTCGTGTGAACCTGTCTCCATGGTTTTCTACTCTTGTTCACTGACTCAGTCTTGAATCCTACTGGTTGCTGTTTATGAAGAGCTATTGTCTGAAGAAAGAGAGAACAAGAGGGCATGGTTTCATATGAAATAATGTTCGTAGAAAATAATTCAGTATGCTTGTGAACAATCTCTCAAAAAAGGGTGAAGGTTTAAAAATGCAGACATAGAAGATAATTTGCTGGTACAGGTGTAATTAAAAGTGACAAAAGAGATGATATGTGATCTGTCAAGGCAGTAGCCACCCTCCGTTTGAAACATGACCTGTTGAGTGTAGCATGGTTTTGAGTGGGGTTGGCTTTAAGTCAGTCTCAAGGAATTATGGCCCAGCTTCTCATCTCCTATTAGTCAACCACAGGATTCCTCCAGCAGGGGCCATAAAGTGGGACACCAGACATGTGTGATTTATATGCGTTACTGCTGCCTGCATTTGTGTGAAAGGCTGTCAGAGGGATGTTGCCTTTAATCTAAAAGTACTCAGCTGTTGGCATTTTGGCATTGTCCCTACTCAGAAACGAAGATGGGAGATTTAAGGTATTTCTGCGGAATTTTAAATAATTGCTAGAATCAATTTGAGTTCTGTAAAAACCTGTACACATCTTGGGAGTGAAAACAAAGAACTATTCATATGGATGATCTCTTGCCAAATTGGGCGTGTGAAAGCTCCTAAGAATTTGCTTATATACTTTAATATAGTGACTTATGCCTTAAGAATATAACTCCTTTAAATGCTTTAAATTTCAAGAGGGTTTTACTACCCATGTTTTCTTGTAAGAATGTGATGCATTTGGAACAATATAGGTGGGCAAATGATTCTTTAAGCATTATGCTTGGCACCAAAAAGGAATTAAAATACAAGGTTTACAGATTGTGTGCGCTAACACACCACCAAAGCTAGAAAGCGGAAAGATCAGTGCTGGTATTTCTCCCAGCTGAGCGACTGGAGCAAGAATGCTTCTGCCTGGGTGGAACGGGCGCATCACTTTGGTCTGATTGATCTCAGAAAACGGAGGTGAATTAAAAATGAATAAATGTTGAAGTCAGCAAAGCTCTCCAAGTAGTAGGACAAAACTGTGGATGATCAAGTGAACTAAACGCGTTTTTCATTGTGCTAAGCAATGTGGTTTCCATATGGAATATATTCCTCCCAGACCTTAACAATAAGCTAGTATTTACCTTTTCAAATAAGCCGCATACCTTCCTTTATTAGACAATAAGACTTCACATTTCCCTTGTTGCACTGACTGCCAGGAATCTCAGGGCTATATTTAGTACCCAATATCAGAAACAGTATCTTTCTAGCTTCCTGGCCCGAAATGAATTTTTTGCCTAAGTGATTTCTGTTCTGCCTCAAAATAATTGCTACCTCCTAGGTGCTATAAATTGCAAGTCAACCCAAATCCTTTGTGAGAATATAAAATAAAAATATCTAAGAGTTGTTGAAATCATTTTTTATGTGTTTTGAACTTAAGATCTAAAGGACAATCTAGAAATTTGGGCCATTGGGATTGTGCAAACAGTTGTAAAACCAGATTCAAACGAAGGCAAGGTTGTCGTGTGGAAATGGAAGTTTATGAAAGAAAGCTGAGTCCATCATTAATTTTTACATACACAAAACACTGCATCCGCCTCCCGTCTTCACATGACAGATGGCCATCCCTCTGCCAGGGCCCGCATGCCTGTATTCCTGCACCATCCTTACAGACTTTGCACAAACACTGATTCCTCACTGAATGTATAGCTTTGCTGCTAGATGCTTTCAAGTTCTCACTATATTGTTTTTCACCAGCATTCCTTCATCAGGGTCACACTGTTGTTGTTTGCCTGTACTTATCCCATCTCCCCATCTACCTCCCTGGGAAGGGAGGCCTGCAGGCTATATAAGGCTGGTGAAATCATTTGGTCTGCCAAGGTAACTGTAGGAAAGAGTTAAAATTCAATAAATATACGGCAAGTGGATTTTCCAGTTGAACACTGTGTATGGCCCATGAATGATGCTATCAGTATCCAAATGGCCCCTGGGGGGAAAAAAGCTTCCCCACTCTTGTGACCTAGACTGTCGCTTCTTAATTTTGCCTACTCATTGGAATCACCAGTGGGGTATGAAAAGGACAGACCTCTAGGGCCGGCGCTGTGACATAATGGGAAAAGCCACTGCCTGCAGTAACAGCATCCCATATGGGCATCAGTTCTAGTCCTGGCTGCTCCTCTTCTGGTCCAGCTCTCTGCTATGGCCTGGGAAAGCAGCAGAAGATGGCCCAGGTGCTTGGGCCCCTGCACCCATGTGGGAGACCCGGAAGAGGCACCTGGCTCCTGGCTTCAGATCAGCACAGCTCTGGCCATTGCGACCAATTGGTGAGTGAACCAGTGGATGGAAGACCTCTCTCTCTCTGCCTCTCCTTCTCTCTCTGTGTAACTCTGACTTTCAAATAAATTTTAAAAAGAAAGAAAGAAACACCAGTGCCGTGGCTCACTTGGCTAATCCTCCGCCTGTGGTGCCGGCACCCTGGGTTCTAGTCCCGGTTGGGGCACTGGTTCTGTCCTGGTTGCTCCTCTTCCAGTCCAGCTCTCTGCTGTGGCCCGGGAAGGCAGTGGAGGATGGCCCAAGTGCTTGGGCCCTGCACCCACATGGGAGACCAGGAGAAGCACCTGGCTTCTGGCTTCAGATAGCTGCAGCACGCTTGCCGTAGCGGCCATTTGGGGGGTGAACCAATGGAAAGGAAGACCTGTCTTTCTCTCTCTGTCTCTCTCTCTCACTGTCTAACTCTGCCTGTCAAAAAAAAAATTTAAAAAAAGAAAGAAAGAAAGAAAGAAAGAAAGAAAGAAAGAAAGAGCAAAAGATGGACCTCTGAATCTCACCCCAGGGAGTCCAGTGACTGGTGTCAGATCTTCCTGAAGCCACAATTGAGATGGTTAAGCCATTGTCTTTAGAAGCTGAGATTGTCCTTATTTATCCGTCTCTGTTTAAGGACAGCGCCTTGCAGTGCCTGCGTTGTGGCATAGTGGGTTAAGTTTCTGCCTGTGGCACCACTATCCCATATGGATGCTGATTCAAGTCCCAGCTGCTCCACTTCCAATCCAGCTTCCTGCTAATGTGCCTGGGAAAGTAGCTCAGGATCAACCCACCTCCGTTCATTGCAGCCACCTGGGGTGTTAATCAGCAGAAGGAAGACCTCTATCTCTGCCTCTCCCTCTCTCTGTAAATAAATCTAAAAAAAAATTGTTGGAATGCAGTAGGAATATAATAACCAACAGTAGTAGCAACAGAACAAGAAATAACTTGAATTTTGTGCCTAGCTTTCCTTGGAGGACAAGTCAAGGGTAGGGTGGAAACTAGACTTGCCTTTCCAACTCCATAATATGGTTGTAGGGTGACTATAGAACTATAGAAAGGAATAAGTAAATGAGAAAAAATAATCATGTTTCCATAAAGATCATCAGAATGACAGATAAAAGTTTTCTCATCAGCTTCCTTGCCAGACACGTTAATAAATCGTTTTAAACACCCAGTAGATGCAAGGAACTAGTTTTTTTTTGTTTGTTTGTTTGGTTTTTTTTGTTTTTGTTTTTGTTTTTGTTCCAGGTACTTCTTATCAGTTATAACACTGAATTAATCACAACACAAGCTTACTTTTATTTTAGAATTAACAGAAGTGGAGAGCAAGACTCCAGGCACAGGTCTGACGCTAGCATTCATACTGCAATGGGCCTGCCTCCAAGTCCAGTGTTCTTTGCACCCACGAGAGTAGTATTGAAAAACCTTTGGTTTTTATAGTTATTTATTTTGTGTGTGTATTTTGACTCTGGATAATAATAAAAGCTCAGTTCTAGTCTTTTCTTTCCAATAGTTTGAGGATAGTGGTCACCAAATATCATACATTGAGGTTCAATTACTAATCCTACAAGTGGTCTCTTTGAATACAGTTGGTTACAAATCCCTCCATACCTGTATAAGATCTCAGTAGCCATGGACAGGCTGGGGATGGCCTGTTTGCTGGCTGACTCAGTAGGTGGGATCAAAAAAACACTAATGCATCATAGGACTCTTTAGTTGCAAATGTAGACACACAGTCTTGGGCCACTTGTGTCTAACATCAGAAAACGGGGTTTTAAAAAGCAAAGAATTAATTAAAACCTAAGCCAAACAGGTACAATAGCAGGACTAGCACAAGCTTAGTTTTGCCTCCTCCCTGCCCCACAGCCCCTTTTAAGTGCACACTCACAAGCACATGCTTGCATGCACTCACTCTCACGCACACTCACATGTACTCACATGGGCACATACACTCCTCAAGGAACTTTTATTAAGTTTATCTTCTTTACTGATAAAGTTTCTTCTGCTTCTCTATAGTATAGAGTTATAAGCTTGTGTACAGGGCAAGATGATTTAAAAATAAAAGCTATAAACAGAACAGTTTTCAGCAAAAGGAAAACAAAAATATTTATTATTCATGGCCTTATCTATGATCTCTCTCTCTCTCTTCCCCTCTTCCCTGCCTTCTCCCTCTCTCCTTTTCCACCTTCAATTCCCCAATCCAACAGCACAATCCATTTCTTACTCATCTTCTTTAGAAATGCTTTATTTCACTGCAAACATTTCTCATGGAGCCTATCAACATGGAAAGGGGACGCCCTGGTAAGCAGAGTGTACACGACATTTAACGTTGCTCCCAGAGAACTACCACCTACTCAAGCTGCCAGGTGAATGTAAACAAAACCACAGCGAGCTATTTTAGGCTAAGCTCACTGGATGACAGAAGGGAGCCTTCCTGCTTTCTCTTTGATGCTGTTGTGTGCGATCTTAATGTTCACACAATGAGATCTCTTTCCTTGTATCTTCAGACACAATAATCATAGGATGAAAAGATCTACTGATGAGTACTTTAAAACCATTGCTGTTATCAGATACACCTATAATTCTGACTTATTGGTTTTAAACAACTTTTTTTTTTTTTTTTTTTTTTGCTATGTGGACCATCATGGCAGGGTTCCATTTCCCGGTGCCTTACTTCCTTCTGCTCCTAAGACTTGCTGTGTGTGCCCAAAGAGCCAACAAGCTCACAAAAGGCAACAGATCACCCTTCTCTACTTTTCTTTAATAAATGAAAAGGCCAAGACTTTTAGCTTCCAAAGAAACTGATGATTCAAAAGGACCACTACAGTACCTGGTAGCATAGTCTTGAACTTCACTAAGGAAGTTGCAGAGCAGTGGGGAGTACTTTGTCATGCCTGCTCCGCACCAGACGGAGAGGCCGGAGAAGTAGCAGTTTCGAGTGGCAGATCTTGAAGTTTTTGATAAGGCTTGCTTCTATGGAGTGGAGCACCAAATACCATTTTTTGCTTTATACAGCGATTGATTTTATTTTGGGTGGTGGTCTCAAAGTGTTTCCTGGACCAGCACGCACAGATTCAAAATGCAGAATATCTGACCCCTACTGAGCCATGAGTCAGACCTGGGAGGGGAGCCCAGGAATCTGTCTGCAGTCCCTCCAGCTGATACTGTTGCACATGCAATTTGACAACTGCTGTACTGGAAGCAGGAAGACTAGACTTGATGAATATCAACATTCAGCACCTGTATTTCAATGGCTCTATATCTGGCACATAGGAGGAATAAGAGACATCTGTATTTGCTGAACAAATGAATAAAGTCAGAGATGAGGGGATGCGAAGCTGCTAAAGAAAAACTAATAGCTGAGAGCCGAGGAACTCAGTAGTTCCATTTGCAGTATTAATAATTCATGATCATTTTCCTCATCTGATGATCTTCCTTGTCTTTCTTTGCAGTGGCTGACAGCAAACTCAAAACAACCAGCTGAGCTTTCTTCAGCCATGAATAAAGGGGGAGATTTGAGTAGTTTACACCTGCTTATACAGAGGGCCTGGGCATAGCTCTTTCACCTGAAGGAGAACCCCAAGGCGGGGCATCAAGGCGGCAGCAGTGTGCCAGGAAAGGGTGACCCCAATTCCAGGGCCAGCAGGAAAGATGATAGTGAGAATAAGGCACTTGGGGGCCGGCGCTGTGGCGTAGCAGGTAAAGCCGTCACCTGCAGTGCCAGCACCCCATATGGACTCCAGTTCAAGTCCCTGATGCTCCACTTCCAATCCAGTTCTCTGCTATGCCCTGGGAAAGCAGTAGAAGATGGCCCAAGTGCTTGGACCCCCGCACCCATGTGGGAAGACCTGGAAAAAGCTCCTGGCTCCTGGCTCCTGGCACAGCTCCAGCTGTTGCAGCCAACTGGGGAGTGAACCAGCAAATGGAAGACCTCTCTCTCTCTCTCTCTCTCTCTCTCTCTGCCTCTCCTTCTCTCTGTGTGTAACTCTGACTTTCAAATAAATAAATAAATCTTAAAAAAAAAAAAAAAACAAAAAAAACAAAGCCCAGAGCAGGAGGCAGACACAGTCCAGGTGGATAAGAACTGTTATGCATTTCTGAAGCTGCGCTGGCTTTGTTTTAGAAGAAATTTCAATGTTGCCCCCAGAAAGACAAATGGACCAAGCGTCAGTGTCTTTCACTGCTGAAAGGAAATGTTCTCGGCGAAAGGGAGAGGGAGGCCTCACAGTACCTACCCACTGCCAGTCATTTCTTGTTGTTGTTGTTGTTTTTAAGATTTTATTCATTTATTTGAGAAGTAGAATTACAGACAGTGAGAGGAAGAGACAGAGAGAAAGGTCCTCCTTCCATTGGTTCACTCCCCAGATGGCCACAATGGCCGGCGCTGTGCCGATCCAAAGCCAGGAGCTTCCTCCGGGTCTCCCACACAGGTGCAGGGGCCCAAGCACTTGGGCCATCTTCTATTGCTTTCCCAGGCCATAGCAGAGAGCTGGATTGGAAGAGGGGCAGCCGGGACTAGAACCAGCAGCCATACGGGATGCTGGCGCCACAGGTGGAGGATTAACCTACTGAGCCATAGCGCTGGCCCCAACAAGTCATTCTACACAGCACTGCAGTTGTGCTTTCCATAACACTCCCCACCTCCCATGGATGCCACTGTGCCCAGTTTATACGCTGGGACCAGAGTCAGACCCACGTCCAAGGTTTCACAGCCACAAAGTTGTGGTCCTGGAGTACACAGCCGAACTCCAAAGCTGCACTTCATTTTCCATTATTAAATAAATGCATGAGGTTTCAGTTCCAGTAACTGTACTAAACCCTTTCTACAACATTTATGTGTTTACTTAAACATTGAGGGGATAATTGCATATGCATATAAATTCATAATGTGACCAAAAGACTTTGGACTTGAAAGTAAAGTTTTTGATCAGAAATGCAAACTCCTGCTATATAGAGTGCATGCTGTCTGGGAAAACTGCAGGTAAGGGCTGCGATTGGGATCACAGCAACTTTAGAAAGACTCCAGCATCCTCTCTTTCTGTCTTTCTGGACTTTCCCGATCACATGTCTTAAGATATATTTGTGTGCATTTAAATAGAATCCCATTTTGGGGGCAGCGCTTTTCCTATCAAAGCCGTGCATTGCCCCCCCCCCCATTTGATGCATGCTTATTTCAAGCTGTGGAGTGTCCTAAGTTACATAAAGGGACACCCAATTACCCTACCCTGCGGCATGAGAGCTGAGAACTTTTGCATTCTTCCCGCCTCTTCCTGCATGAGTGTTACTTGCTGTCAGACCTCTTGGCAGCTTGATTAAAGCAACCTTGGTGCAAGAGGCTTGATGATTTGATTTGGTTTGTTCTTGGTTTGTTAGAGCTGTAGGGTCTTAAAAATTGCTTTAATTTAATTTTCATTTCAATTGCAAATGGGTATCATAATATTTGCCTTGAATTGCCTTTTTTGGTGGGTGCTGGTGGCAAGGAGCGACCGAACTGGCTAATCCAGTCAAATCATTATGACGGTACATTGTAGGGAATTAAAGGAAAGGTGTGACATACATTACATATATATCCATCACATATTATTCTTTTTTGTTTTTTTGACAGGCAGAGTTAGAAAGTGAGAGAGAGAGAGGGACAGAAAGAAAGGTCTTCCTTTTCCATTGGTTCACCCCCTAACCGAACCCAGAAGCCAGGTGCTTCCTCCTAGTCTCCCATGGGGTGCAGGGCCCAAGCACTTGGGCCATCCTCCACTGCCTTCCCGGGCCACAGCAGAGAGCTGGCAACAGGGACAGAACCGGGCGCCCCAACCGGGACTAGAACCAAGGGTGCCGGTGCCGCAGGCAGAGAATTAGCCTAGTGAGGGCCGGCCCACATTTTGCGCTAAAAATTTAGGAGTCTTTTGAGTAAAATGAGGCGAGGACTCAAAAAAACCACTGTTATTTAAAAATCTTTGTTATCCCTGAATTCCTTGAATTTTGCCCTTTTATTATGATTTAATGCTCATCCTTTACTTTTAACAACCATTCATTCCTGTGGGAATGGCTTGACTAGAGCGTGGTGCCTTGGCAGATGTTTGGTCGATTGGGGGTTGTACAGAAAGAAATGAGAGACCGTGGGGCCAGGCCAAAACCGAAGGGAGTCATCCTGCTTTTGTTTTTCAAGTCTTAGGAATCTGTGCAATGAAAGACAAGCAACAAGAAAAACAGGGCTGGAATTCAGCCAATCTACCCGCATACAGCTGTGTATTAAAATATGGAAATACTTCTCTACTGGTAGAAAAACAGCCACTACACTTGTCCTCACTGCTGCCCCGCCCTCTATCCCAGCCTTTAGGATAGCAACACAGACTCCTGCATCCAGCCACCTAAGGGTTAACACTCGCTCTAGCAAAGGACTTCTGTCTTCTGTTCGGATTGGTTGTGCCTATGCCTTGCAGGTATTAAATATATTTAATATCTCTTTCTGGGAAAGAGATAGAAAACTCGAAAGATCAATCATACCAGTTGCACTGAAACTCTTGACAAACTACTTTTGTCTTCCTTGATACATGTGGGTCTACTTGGATCTTCCTTTCTGTTATTTGCACTTGCATGCTTGCCTTAGAAAGTTAACATGAATGTGAAGTGGGAGAGGGAGAGGGGGAGGGGGAGGGGGTGGGGGAGGGAGACTGAGAGAATGAGCCACTGGGAAACAAATAGGAAGCCCCCCAGGCTCAGTCTGAGGGTGACTTGGCCATATTCGTTTTTATTGAACATCTTGAAGCATTTAAAACAAAACGATGTCCTGTGGAACTCAGATGCGTATAGCCAGGTACTTTCCTCTTCATATTTAAACCCATTTTATGGAAGATTTAATCCATATGTTAAATCACGGACTTCAAAAGACATTCCTGGAGAGGCTGATCAAGATGATGGAAACTGGCTCTGCAGATCATGTTCAAGGATGCCCTTTCTGGCTGGGAGGTAAGGGGCTGAGCAGAGATAGGGCAACTTGGGGGAGTCCCATGGAGTCATTTCAGTGTGTGACATGTTCTAGAGTACAAGGGAACGCTTGAAAGCTCACCATTATAGAATCTCTTTTCATTTCCAAAAGAGCATGTTTTTGAGACAGTGTATAATATAGCTATTTGTTCTCTTGAACACATCTCAGGGGAGAAAAAGAAGTTAGGAAAATGAGCCCATTGTTTTTCAAAATTAGTGACAAACTTCAAAATAATTCCAAACAAACCTCAAATAAAACATTTTCCCCCTACTGTGAATCCCATTTAAACTGTTTGGGTCAGTCTGTTTTAATGAGTCGCATTCAGGCTGACACATCCACACACTTCAGACAAAGACCACTGTCCCTCTAAACCCATTTAAAAATGATAGATGACTGTCAGCTTTGTGGAGGCGGCTCATGCAGTGGCTTGATAGCGCAGAATGAAAGCAATCTACAAGTGCAAGTGTGTTTCTTTTGGCAACGGAAGGAGTTGCTAATGGATTCATCATTTTCTGTTAAGCATGAATGTCAAACAAAAAAACATTTAGGGCTCTATTCAACTGAATTTCCGGCTTGACGCTTGCCAGCCATGGAAGCCCTGTGACTTGGAACCTGCGCAGCCCAAGCCCGATTCCTGTTTCCAAAGTTCCGTGGGGCCAGTGCCACGGAACTTGGAATTCTGCCGAGGGCTCCTCCCCCTCTCCTCCGCGCCCCGCTCCCCGCTTTCTCTCCAACTGGGTGAAGCCACCAGTCATGCTTCCTAAATGAATGCCATCTATGGCGTGGCGCTGGGTGCCAACTCCTACCCCATCAGTGAACTCCGCCTCAGAGTCACTCAAGAAGTCCCCCTAACACCAGTGTGGAAGGGGCGGCAGACAGGGGATTTGTTGGATCCAGAGGTTTGGGGGCCTTTCTCCCTTGGAACTCATAGGAGGGAGTGGACGTGGCCCACCTCCTATTTTGGCGTCATAAATATGCCACCTGTTCTGTAACTCTGTCTACAAACAACGAATAAATACAAGAATAAAAGTGAAGATGCCTGCCCCCCAGAGATGCCGTACTCGTTTGAGTGGACCTTGAGGGGAACTGGGGGGACATTCTGGCCTTAGCACACGGCTCTTTCAGCAGCCTTGACCCAGGAAAAGCTCCCTCTGTCTGGGAAATGGCCTCTTTAATGGGGGGCCTCGTGGATAGATGTAGGGTCTGTGAACCCAAACAGACCAGCAGCATGCACCCTGGCAGAGGGGAGGTGACCTGGGCCCTTGCTAAAAGACCAGTACCTGCTCAGCCACCAGCAGTGTGGTCTTCCACAAGCCTTTTAGCCCCTCAGGGCCTCCCCTTCCTGGCTTCATTGTATTGGGGGATTAAATGAGGTCACATGGGGCCGGCGCTGTGGCGTACAGGGAAAAGCCGGCACCTGCAGTGCCAGCACACCATATGGACGCAGCTTCGAGTCCCGACTGCTCCACTTACGATCCAGCTCTCTGCTATGGCCTGGGAAAACAGTAGAAGATGGCCCAAGTCCTTAGGCCCTGCACCCACATGGAAGACCCGGAAGAAGTACTTGGCTCCTTGCTTCCAATCAGCCCAGCTCTGGCTGTTGTGGCTCATTTGGGGAGTAAACCAATGGATGGAAGAACTTTTTCTCCTTCTCTTTCTGCCTCTGCCTCTGTAACTCTGTCTTTAAATAAATAAATAAATAAATAAATCTTTTAAAAAATGAGATCACATGAGATGAGGAGTATAAATTATTTTTTTAATGTTATGGCTCTTACATTTTCTTTCTTTTTTTAAAAGATGTATTTATTTTATTTTAAAGTCAGTTACACAGAGAGAGAAGGAGAGGCAGAGAGAGGGAGAGAGAGAGAGAGAGAGAGAGAGAGAGAGAGAGATCTTCCATCCACTGATTCACTCCCCAGTTGGCTGCAACGGTCTGAGCTGCGCCAATCCGAAACCAGGAGCCTGGAGCTTCTTGGGCCATCTTCTACTGCTTTCTCAGGCCATAGCAGAGAGCGATATAGGAAGTGGAGCAGCCGGGACTCAAACCGGCACCCATATGGGATATTGGCACTGCAAGCAGCGGCTTTACCCGCTTCACCACCACACTGGCCCTGAGGAGTATAAATTATAAATCACCACACAAGTGTGTGTCTTTATTAATTTAACTATTTTAAATCATAAAAGGAATTAATGATAATAAAGACCAAGAGGTAATATAGGATGATCTCAGAGAGTACAGAACAGAGGAGTTAGAGACACAGTCTTGCCAAGTCTGATTTTTCTGTTGTTCTGCGTCCTTTGAGAAACATCAGGGTACCCTTTACACTGGAATAGAGATGTTTCTCCCAAATAACTAATTTTATGAGTATACTGTATACTATATATCATTCGGTCTTTAAATTGGCTCTCTACCAATGCCCTCCCCCGTGCCAGTCATTGCACAATCATAGCTTGACGGTTTTGTAGTCCCAGGCAAATCGGTTTTCCTATTGCCCAGTTCAGATGCAAGCATATGGAAGTGTGGAAGTCAAAGCTTTACTTTAAAGCAATTAGCATCTTCCCAGGGTTGATCTGGATTAAGACGCAAGGTTGTTGCTAGTGGACTAAGGGGAGAAGCAGACTCCCGGGAGGAAGGAGTGGCAGCCCTGAAATCCACTCTGTTTCCTTCGCAGGCATGCCTTGTGCCCTTCTGGGTTCCAGTATTCAGTGCTATTGAAAAGACTGGAATAAGTTGTGAGATGTTGCTAGCACTTTCTAGATGGCAGAACAATATGCTGTGTACTGTACTATGCATTTGGATGACAACATCAGCCTAAGAGACAAGGATACAAGCATACAAGGACAGATTAGCAGTCTCACTGGAAGATATTTTAATCTAAAATATCAAATGTTACCTCCCCCAGGAAGCCTTCTCTGACTCCATATATTAAATTCTGTAAAGGTTTCATCACCACATGATTTTTTAAAAATACTTCTGCTTAGATGATGCCTTAATCAAGTTAAATGGTATTTTGTTGAAGCATTTAGCTAAATTTTATATGCTCACACCCCTTACAAATATAACCAAATGCAACCAGGAATTATCTATGTATGCATCATAGTGTGGCGGCAAAGCTACATCCCAAATGTGGCTTTAACCTGCAGAAATGATCAGATTCCTATTCCACAGAGCTGGTTTCCAAGAGGAATTTTCAGAATGATGAAACCAGATTTAGCTGGTAGCAATTATTGGTACATTTCAGATGAGCTCAGCGTGAAGAATAAGACTGAAGACAGATTAAGTCTCAAATGCTAAGGGAGAGGGGAAAATGAAAAGACAGCCCGAAAGGGCTTGAAAAGCAGGAAAGGACCAGTGATCTGCAGGAAGCGGTATTCTTATGTGAGATGCGTGTGCCCCAGTCTGGGTTAGAATGTTATCTCTATGTGATCTGCAGAATTTCTCTCTTGACTGTAGCAACTGCAGAAGAGTGAATTAAAGTCTTAAGGAGAAAAATCAATAAGGAAAAAAAAGATAAAAGCAATATGGCTGGAGAGCATTTCAAAAACCATATGAAAGTCTCTTAAATGACCATGAAGGACTAACCAGTATTTATAAGGGTTTAACAGGAACACCAGCAAGAATAGATTTGTTGGTCTCCTTAGAAGAGCACAAAGGCTTATGGGTGGTTTATGGCATTTCACTGGTCTTTGTCTCATTCTAGTGTATGACATACAGAAACATAATTGCATAAACGGCTGCCTACGATGAGCAGAAATTCATTGGAGAGATATTATGGGAAAGTTGGGATTAGAGTGGCACTTACTGCTTGTGCAATGCTATGAAGTACAATTTGCCAAGTGCCTGTCCTGTGACAAGTCCTACTTTAGTCCTAAACTGCCTGTGAACTCTGCACCAGAAAAAGACAAAACAGCCATTTAACCCCAACGCTAACTGCGCTTCCTATAATCTAGCTTTTAAAAATCTATAGAATTATTTCCTTTTTAAATATAATTCATGCCAAACCTTCTCTAGTCATCCCTTTTCTTAGTTTAAAGGGGAAGAAGAAGCAAGAAGGAAGGACAGAGTGGACGGGCTGGAGAGACAACAACTTTGGCAGACGTGGGTAGAGTGTGCTCCAATTAGTCAGGGAAAGGCATGGGAAATAAAATTTAGAGTTTAGGGAACCAGATTTCAAAATACGCAGCAAGAAAACTGCTCCCTCTCTCAGGCTGCGATCTGTCTGTGAAAGTCATTTGACACTGCACTCATCAATTGATTCGTTTGGTCATTTCCATACATTCTTTCTTGAGTTCCCATCATAGCATAAGTATGCTCATTGTTGAGAAATTTACAAACATGATTTTTGGGCAATATAATCATGAATATTCTTAACTTGGAAGAAAAAAGTGTTTTGATGTAAACCCAAGGTGAAATGACAGAATACACTCAAAACCATGTGCTCATATACTAGGAAGGGCACGTGAGCGTGGAACTATAAACAGCTGACAAGTTGAAGCCTGGGATGAAGGAGATGTCTAAAGAGAAGGAAACCTGGGTTCAGGTCGGTTACATAAAGATTTGTACCTGGATCCTTCTGATTCCAAAGAAAGTACTCTTGACATCAATGCCAAAGTTACTTAATCAATGAGTCCTTATATTTAAATATAAGCAATTATACGTTGTTATTTTTGTTTCTTCTTTGTTTTTTTGAGAGGCAGAGAGACAAACAGAGCTCTCATCCACTGGTTTACTCTCCAAAGCCCTGCAATGGCTAGGACATGGGCAGACTGAAAGTAGGAGCCAGGAATTCAATCCAGGTATCCTAAGTGGGTGGCAGGGATGCAACTACTTGAACCATCACCCGCTGCCTCCCAGACGGTACATTAGCAGGGAGCTCGGATTGGAAGCAGAGCTGGGACTGAAACTCGGGATAAGGCATGAAGGCATCCTAAGTGGCATCTTAACCAAGAGGGCATACACTGTCCCAGCATGTAGATACTATGTGCTGCTCTCTTATGCTTTTCCCCACTTTCTGTCCTATGCTATCAATCCCTTCTCCCCTGTCCTTACACACACACACGTGCACATTCATACACACACTCATCTGTAGGCTATTCCTAGAACAAACCTTCAGTGATTCTGTGAAAGACTATTTTTTATCTTGACATTAAACTTCTTTTTTTAAGCTTTTATTTAGCAAATGTAAATATACAAAGTATAGCTTATGGATTACAATGGCTTCCCCCCCCATAACTTCCCTCCCGCCTACAACCCTCCCAACTCCCCCTCCCTCTCCCCTTCCATTCACATCAAGATTCATTTTCCATTCTCTTTATATACAGAAGATCAATTTCGTATAAATTAAGTAAAGATTTCATCAGTTTGCACACACACAGAACATAAAGTGTAAAATACTGTTTCAGTACTAGTTATAGCATTAATTCACATTGAACAACATATTAAGGACAGAGATCCTACATGAGGAGTAAGTGCACAGTGACTCCTGTTGTTAACTTAACAAATTAACACTCTTGTTTATGGCGTCAGTAATCTCCCTAGGCTCTTGTCATGAGTTGCCAAGGCTATGGAAGGCTTTTGAGTTCGCCGACTTCGATCTTATTTAGACAAGGTCATAGTCAAAGTGGAGGTTCACTCCTCCCTTCAGAGAAAGGTACCTCCTTCTTTGATGGCCCCGTTCTTTCTACTGGGATCTCACTCACAGAGATCTTTCATTTAGATCCTTTTTTTTTTTTTTTTTTGCCAGAGTGTCTTGGCTTTCCATGCCTAAAATACTCTCATGGGCTCTTCAGCCAGATCCGAATGACTTAGGGGCTGATTCTGAGGCCAGAGTGTTTAGGACATCTGCCATTCTATGAGTCTACTGTGTATCTCGCTTCCCATGTTGGATTGTTCTCTCCCTTTTTTATTCTATCAGTTAGTATTAGCAGACACTAGTCTTTTTTATGTGATCCCTTTGGCTCTTAGACCTATCAGTGTGATCAGTTGTGAACTGAAATTGATCACTTGGACTAGTGAGATGGCATTGGTACATGCCATCTTGATGGGATTCAATTAGAATCCCCTGGCACATTTCTTTTTTCTTTTTTTCTTTCTTTCTTTCTTTCTTTCTTTCTTTCTTTCTTTCTTTCTTTCTTTCTTTCTTTTTTTTGACAGGCAGAGTGGACAGTGAGAGAGAGAGACAGAGAGAAAGATCTTCCTTTTGCCGTTGGTTCACTCTCCAATGGCCGCTGTGGCCGGCGCACCACACTGATCCGATGGCAGAAGCCAGGTACTTATCCTGGTCTCCCATGGGGTGCAGGGCCCAAGTACTTGCGCCATCCTCCACTGCACTCCCTGGCCACAGCAGAGAGCTGGCCTGGAAGAGGGACAACTGGGACAGAATCCGGAGCCCCAACAGGGACTAGAACCCAGTGTGCCGGCGCCGCAAGGCAGAGGATTAGCCTAGTGAGCCGTGGCGCCAGCCCCTGGCATATTTCTAACTCCACCATTTGGGGCAAGTCAGCTTGAGCATGTCCCAAATTGTACATCTCCTCCCTCTCTTATTCCCACTCTTATATTTAACAGAGATCACTTTTCAGTTAAATTTAAACACCTAAGAATAATTGTGTGTTAATTACAGAGTTCAACCAATAGTATTAAGTAGAACAAAAAAAATACTAAAAGGGATAAAGTATTAAGTTGTACATCAACAGTCAGGACAAGGGCCGATCAAGTCACTGTTTCTCATAGTGTCCATTTCGTTTCAACAGGTTTCCTTTTGGTGCTCGGTTAGTTTTCACCGATCAGGGAGAACATATGATATTTTTCCCTCTGGGACTGGCTTATTTCACTCAGCGTGATGTTTTCCAGATTCTTCCATCTTGTTGCAAATGACTGGGTTTCATTGTTTTTGACTGCTGTATAGTATTCTATAGAGTACACGTCCCATAATTTCTTTATCCAGTCTACTGTTGATGTGCATTTGGGTTGATTCCAGGGCTCAGCTATTGTGAATTGAGCTGCTATAAACATTAAGGTGCAGACAGCTTTTTTGTTTGCCAATTTAATTTCTTTTGGGTAAATTCCAGGGAGTGGTATGGCTGGGTTTTATGGTAGGGTTATATTCAGGTTTCTGAGGAATCTCCAGACTGACTTCCATGGTGGCTTTACCAGTTTGCATTCCCACCAACAGTGGGTTAGTGTCCCTTTTTCCCTACATCCTCTCCAGCATCTGTTGTTGGTAGATTTCTGAATGTGAGCCATTCTAACCGGGGTGCAGTGCAACCTCATTGTGGTTTTGATTTGCATTTCCCTGATGGCTAGTGATCCTGAACATTTTTTCATGTGTCTGTTGGCCGTTTGAATTTCCTCTTTTGT
Organism: Oryctolagus cuniculus; assembly: GCF_051225735.1. Taxonomy (NCBI): domain Eukaryota; kingdom Metazoa; phylum Chordata; class Mammalia; order Lagomorpha; family Leporidae; genus Oryctolagus; species Oryctolagus cuniculus. The sequence goes on from NC_142870.1 coordinate 97,118,814, forward strand.
AAAATGTCTACTAAGGTCCTTGGCCCATCTCTTGAGTGGGTTGTTTGTTTTGTTGTTGTGGAGTTTCTTGATCTCTTTGTAGATTCTGGTTATTAACCCTTTATCTGTTGCATAGTTTGCAAATATTTTTTCCCATTCTGTTGGTTGCCTCTTCACTTTCCTGACTGTTTCTTTTGCAGTATAGAAAGTTCTCAATTTGATGCAATCCCAAATGTTAATTTTGGCTTTGACTTCCTGTCCTTCTGGGGTCTTTTCCAAGAAGTCTTTTGTAGTACCTATGTCTTGCAGGGTTTCTCCAATGCTCTCTAATAATTTGATGGTATCGGGTCGTAGATTTAATTCTTTAATCCATGTTGAGTGGATTTTTGTGTAAGGTGAAAGGTAGGGGTCTTGCTTCATGATTCTGCACGTGGAAATCCAATTTTCCCAGCACCATTTATTGAATAGACTGTCCTTACTCCAGGGATTGGTTTTGGATCCTTGATCAAATATAAGTTGGCTGTAGAGGTTTGGATTGATTTCTGGTGTTTCAATTCTGTTCCATTGGTCTATCCTTCTGTTTCTGTACCAGTACCATGCTGTTTTGATAACAACTGCCCTGTAGTATGTCCTGAAATCTGGTATTGTGATGCCTCCGGCTTTGTTTCTGTTGTACAAGATTGCTTTAGCTATTCGAGGTCTGCTGTGTCTCCATATGACTTTCACATCACTTTTTCTAGATCTGAGAAGAATTTTTTAAAATATTTGTTTACTTATTTGAAAGGCAGAGTTACAGAGAGAGAGAGGAGAAAAAGTAAGAGAGAGAGAGAGAGAGAGAGAGAGAGAGAGAGAGATATCTTCCATCTACTGGTTCACTCCCCAAATAGTTGCAACTGGAACTCCATCATTATCTTTCCTGTGGGTGGCAGGGGCCCAGGTGCTTGGACCATCTTCTGCTGCTTTCCCAGATACATTAGCAGGAAGATGGATTGGAAACCTGCTACAGCACAACCTGGCCCCACATCAGGCCATTCGTGCAGCCAGTCCAAGTTTATCTGCACTTGGTGCGGGCCTCTTAACCTCTGCTTTTCTCTTTGCATGCAATCCCAAGGTCAAAGATTGGTCTCATGCGTTTTCTAGAATGAGAGCCTGCATGACTTTGGCAGATTCTTCCTTTGCAAATACTGATCTGCTCTCTTTGTGGACCGCTAGGGCTAAGCCCTCCAAGTGTATTGCCTCTCAGCCTCTCATTATTCCAGCCACCTAGAAGGCTGGTATTACTTTCCTCATTTAACAGAGAGAAATCCAGAGCTCAGTGAAGCTAAGGAAAGTATCCAAAGTCATGCAGCTTAGAAGAATGAAGCAAAAGTTTAAGCCCAACTCTCTACATTTCCTTTCTTTTATTCCATGCTGCTTTCCCCAGATTCCTCACTGCGGCTGTACTGGTGGTGACAGACTTCCAAATGCCTCTCCCGGGCTGTGTGGATCTATAGATGCTCCTGTGTCCCCCTGGTGGGCCACACATGCCAGCTTGTGAGGACTTACGTCTTTCATCTGCTGTCACACACTGTGAGTTCACAAGTTCTCTGGGCTTGGGCAGCCACTCAGGACCTACCTGTGATATTGCCCTCCCCAATAAACCCACCTAAGCTCTCACTGTCTGACTCATTCCACGTGGCAAACAAGATGGCCATCCAGGTTTTGTGAGTCTGATCCTCTTCTCTTGAGAACCACCTAGAAGGCTAAGACTCCCTTTTTGAACACTTTGAAAGAAAATCCTGGTTTATCCCCAAATAGCCCAGAACTTGGAATCCCAAGTCCAAGTTCGTAGTTTGTTTCTGATACTAAGGCATGAACCCAATCTTGAACCTTCATTTACTCACCTGAAAAATGGGAACACTCTTGGGAGTGTTCAAAGGATTAAATGAATTAATTAATGAAAATGCTTTTCCCACACTGCTTGTCATGAAGGTATTCAATATATGGCAACTCTTATTATCACCCTGGTCAACATCTCATCGCTGTGACTGTCACTTCAGGGCAAGGGAATCTTGGGGTGGGTTGATGCGAGGCCCCTGCTGGTGCATGCTGGAGACAGGGAGAAGCAAGTCGCTTCTCTCTGAGGAGCAGGTGGAGGCACCGTTAGCTGGAAAGAGCTCTCAACAGGCCCGCATCCTACAGCTTGCTTGGTCTCTAATTGGAAGGACGCCTTGCTTCTCCCTCCAATCTAAGTTAGTGAAAGCTGTCAGTGGTCTTTTTAATTGGAGCTTCTGTCAGCCCCAGGGAAGGGGTTCGTAAATACACAAACTTGAACTCCATCCCTGGAGACTGATTCAGTCGGTCCAGGTGGGGCTTCTGCACTTTTATGTGACAAAGCTCTGCAAGCAATTCCAGCAAACACCGTGTCCTGGAGGCACTCGGGGATCTCCAGACCCTTCCAAATGTGTCATTCTGTGATATCCTGGCAACAAGAAAGGAGGAAAATAACATGGCAAATGAGAGATGATTGCCCAATTCTGGAGAAGACATTTGTATTAGTTACTGGGGCGGCTGAAATAAAACACCCCGGACAGCGTGGGTTGAACAACAGACATTTGTTTCTCTCAGTCCTGGAGGCTGGAAGTGCAAGATCAAGGTGCCATCCAGGCTTCTCCCCCTGTGGCTAGACGGCCACCCTCTCACGGCGTCCCCACTTGGGCTGTCCTCTTCTGTTCGCTCTCTCCTCTCTCCCTCTCTGTCCACATTTCTTCTTCTTATAAGCAAACCAGTTAAGACTGGATTAGGGTCCACCCTGAAGTCCTCACTTCACCTCTTTAAAGGATCTGTCTCCAACTACAGTCCATGCTACAGTCCCATGCTGAGGAACTGGGGATTAGAGCTTCAATATTCAAATAAGGAAGGCATAATCCAGCCCACAATAACGTTTTCAAAAATGCATAATGGGGGGGCGGTGCCGTGGCTCACTTGGTTAATCTTCCACCTGCGGCACCGGCATCCCATATGGGCACCGGGTTCTAGTCCCGGTTGCTCCTCTTCCAGTCCAGTTCTCTGCTGTGGCCCAGGAGGGCAGCAGAGGATGGCCTAAATCCTTGGGCCCCTGCACCGCATGGGAGATCAAGAAGGACCTGGCTTCTGGCTTCGGATCGGCGCAGCACCTGCCGTAGCAGCCATTTGGGAGGTAAACCAATGGAAGGAAGACCTTTCTATCTGTCTCTCTCTCTCAATGTCTGTAACTCTACCTGTCGAAAGAAAGAAAGAAAGAAAGAAAGAAAGAAAGAAAGAAAGAAAGAAAGAAAGAAAGAAAGAAACCAGTCATTCTCAGCTTCTTTTTTTTTTTTTAAATAAATAATGTGAATCCCTCTAGAACAAAATCACAAAAGATACCACCGGAGTTAGACTTCCCCCAGATGTGAAGCAGAGCATGGACCACTTGCGGCTTTCGGGGGGACACTGGTAGCTTTGAGAGGATACCAGTGTGCTTGGAGAATACTGACAAGAGGAACCAGTCCCCTCCAGGGGAGCCAGGCTGTGCACTTAGTGAACTCACGGGAAACATCCATATTGAGGGACCTCTATGAAGGTTCCTGGCTGAGAGTCTGCAAGATTATGGTGAACTTTTCTTTCTTTCTCTTGGAAGGAGTATGGGTCGAGCTGACATTTGGCACAGCCGTTGAGACACCAGTTGGGATCCCCCATGTCCCACATTGGAGTGCCTGGCTTTGACTTCCCAGCTCCGCTTCTGACCCAACTTCCTGCTGATGTGCCCCTCGGAGGCAGCCAATGATGTCTCACATGCTCGGGTCACTGCTACCCATGTGGGAGACCTGGATGGAGTCCCAGGCTCCTGGCTTCAGCTTGGCCTAGTCATGGCTACTGCAGACATTTGTGAAGTAAACCAGCAGGTAGAAGGTACCTCTCTTTATTTCTCTCTCTGTTTCTTTTTCTCTGCCTATCAAATAAATTAAAAAAAAATCAAAAACAGAGAAATGGTAGAGTACCTTATCACTATAAAATTGACCTCATTTGTACTCATAAGCCAGAGAAATCTGAGGAAATTCAAGTACTATTTCCTACAGGAAAACAAAAATGGGTGAAGACCTCAAATGTTTAATAATTATAGAATAGGTTTAAAAAATTATTCTATTCTCTTATAATGCAGCTATGAAGATCATATTATGAAAGGTAAATATTCTTGTGAATTATCCATGAAGTATCACTGGATTTAAAAGGTAAGAACAGCAAGTACAGAAGAACTTTTGGTTATAAAAATGACCAATTTTCTATTAAATATTAGGTGCACATATGCCAAGTTGTGGCTGTCACTGGATGGAAGACTCAACCTATTTTCCTCTCAGTAATTTTCTGTACTTTTTCAAGTTTTCTGTATTGTGCATATAGGTTATTTATAAATATCTGAATTTTAAAGGAGTTTAATAAAAGAAAAAAACAGCTTTGCTAAAATGGTATCCGACTGATAGCTGTCATTAGACTGTCTATGCGATTTGAGAAGGGGCTGTTTTCTTTTTCTTTTCAAAATTATGTCTTTCCTATTTATTTCATGAAATTGTAACTTTAAATGAAAGGACAAAGATAGCGAATGGTAATTTACAAACATTTACTTGGGAAAAGAGCAATTCAGTGACCTTTTGCCAATCCTGTTGTTTAAAACATTTTCTTGTTTGTCTCTGAGAACCAAAAATCTGGGATCAGCCACACGAAATATTTCATAATTTTCCATAAAACTCTCACATAGTACATCTTTTTAAAACAAAATTTTATTTTTTATTTGAAAGGCAGTGATATATATATATATATATATAGAGAGAGAGAGAGAGAGAGAGAGAGAAGGATCTTCTGTCTACTGGTTTACTTCCCAGATGGCTGCCATGGCTGGGGCTGGGCCACACCTATGCCAAAAGCCAGTAACGCCATTCAGGACTCTCTTGTGGGTATCAGGGGCCTAAGCACTTGAGTCACCTTCCACTGCTTTCCCAGATGCATTAGCAGGGAACTGGATCAGAAGTGGGGTGGCCAGGCCTCGAACCAGCACTCATAGGAGATGCAGGTAGCAGCATAACCCAGTGCACCACAATGCCGGCACCTCACAAGTACATCTTGACCATCTAAATGCTGACAATCTTTCCTCCTCCTTTATCCTGCTGGCCTGTAATTGATGTTTCAGCTGGAGAGTGTGGTCATTCTTGGGGACTTGGATGAGATGCTCACCTACCTTTCCAATCTCCTATGCTAGTTAATCAGAGCAATTACTTCACAACAGTCTCCATGTTCTATATACAATTATACATATATACATACAAGGGTACTTCAGACAGTTGATGGACAATGAAATTAAAAGATAAGTTTACTTTGGTGCAAAAAATTTTTGAAATTCCTACACAATTTTTCATAACATGCATTTTCCATCAACTTTTTGAAGACCACTTGTGCCATACAATTTGCTTTCCGCTAACTTAACTAATTCCGCACTTGACACATTTCTCGAGCGTGGTTTCCTGTGTCCCACAGGCTTTCTGCCATGTAAGGCAATCGGAGATCCTCTCATGTGTATTTGATGAGAGAATCACCTGTCCTTTTTAAAATGAGATTTGACCCAAGTTTCACTCTTTTCTGCACTTTACCCAAAAAGACCACTTAAAACCTAAATCTTCACCATGTATCTTGTTTTCCTGACTGATGTCTAGTTTAAAAAAAATGAGACTAACATAACGAAGTGAGGTGATACATAAATGATTAATTCAAGCTTAAGATTATGCAAATGTTATGAAAGATAAATCATAACTAGGATTAATTGAAATCTTGGTCAGGGTATCAATAATTAGATCAGGTGCTCCAGGAAGAATTTTAATTGAGAGACCACAGAAATTGATATTCTGCACAGAAGTCATATACTTATGTGTATCTCGAAGAATGTATCTTGAGTACTTAACACAGTATTTACTTTGGTGTCCTGAGTGTCTTAAACGAATAATCGTATAACAGTAACAGACGCCCTTGGCCAGGAAGTTCACCAAATGCGGGAAGGTGGGACCGACTGTGGAAGGCCAGAGAGGCACCTGCTGGAAGGTGAAGAAAAGGGCCAACAAAGGACATTCCAAGGCTAATGAACACAAACTCAGCTACTTCCCTGATTCAGCCAGGAACGAGTGAGCTTTGCCTCCTAGACACTCATCCAAGATTGATTGATTGAATGATTGATCAATTTTAAAAGAGAAGGCAAATGGCAAGCCTGGAGGAGTTTATCTCGGCTCTGATAAAATATTTTTATTGTCACCTGGATAGAAAGGAGTTGAAAGTGATTTTATTTTTGTGACTTTATCACACTCAATTTTTGCTCCATGTTTATGTAGATTCAAAAATTCCTTTGTTCTGTTTCAAATCTTTCATGTTTGCTCCATCAATATATATTGGATGAATGGGTGAATGCAAATGAAGAATGATTTTTTTAATCTTTTAGAATTGATTATGAAGAATTTCAAATATAAACAAGTTGAGATAATTTTACAATGAACTCCCCTGTATGCCTGGCTCAGGTCCAACAGTTACCTATTTATAGCCAGTCTCGTGTCCACTTGCTTGGTTCTTTTAAAGCAGGTGTAGACGCTCTATTATTTCACCTGTAAAACATTTTAATATGTATCTCTAAAATGTAAAGACTTTTCTCTTAAACATGACCACAAAATTGCACCAAAATTAACATATCCCCTATAGTTGGTTAATTAAAAGTTTCTGGCAGTTTTGCAGATATACAGTTCATTTAAATTAAAGACTAAACAAAGTCCAGAAATTGCTATTGATTAATGCAGGGCTCGTGTGGTGTGTATGGTTTCCTCTGTTTCTTCGAGCAGTTTGCTCATTGAGGTTTGTCCTATAGAGTAGTCATCCTCTCCCCATCCCCTTGGTGTGGCTTAGATTGTTTAGGATGCATTCTTGTGCCTTTCTTTCCCATAAACTGGAATTTGATAGAGAGGCTTGATCAGATTCAGGCTTGACTTTTTTTTTAGAGAGAACATTTCACATTAGGAGGCATATAATGTCTGGTTGTCTCTCTTTTTGAGACATTAACAGACATTAATGATCACTGCCTACCTCCCCTAATTCATTAAGAGCTTCAGAATTAACAGCAAGAATAACTTTGCTATTCTATTTTTCCTTCTTCATTTACTAGCTTGAACAGTTCTCCGAAGAAGCCTTCTAGACTATTTATTTATCTAAGACGTAGTTCATATAATTAAGGCAGAATAAATGCCTAATTCTTTCCCTACATTAACCAACTTCCAAAATAGTGATGCAGCGTGGAGAGTCCACTTGGGACACACACGTCCATATCGCAGCGTCTGTATTTGGGTCTCAGCTTTGCTTCCCATTCCAGTTTCCTGCTAAGGCATACTCTAGGAGGTCGCAAGTGATGAGGTTCCTTCCAACCATGTGGGAGATCTGGATTAAATTCTAGGTTCCTGGCTTTGACCTGGCATGGCTCTGGCTCTTGTAAACAGTTATGAAGTGAAACATTGGGGGTTGACACTGTGGCCTAGTAGGCTAAACCTCCACCTACAGTGCCAACATCCCATATGGGCACTGGTTCATGTCCTGGCTGCTCCTTTTCTGATCCAACTCTTGGCTGTGGCCTAGGAAAGCAGTGGAAAATGGCCCAAGTCCTTGGGCCCCTGCACTTACATGGGAGGCCCTCAAGAAGCTCCTGGCTCCTGGCTTTGGATCAGCTCAGCTCTGGCCATTATGGCCATTTAGGGAGTGAACCAGCGGATGGAAGACCTTTCTCTCTCTCTCTCCCTTGAATGAAAGATCTTTCTTTCTGCCTTTCAAATGAATAACAATAAATAAATAAAATTTTATAAATAATGAATTGTATCTCTAACATCTTCTAAAAGTAACTGATAGGGGCCGGCACTTGGTGCAGTGGATTAAGCTGCTGCCTGCAGTGTTGGCATCCTATGAGCATGCTGGTTCGAGTCTTGGCAGTTCCTTTTCTGATCCAGCTCTCTGCTATGGCCTGGGAAAGCAGTGGAAGATGGCTCAAGTGCTTGGGCCCCTACACCCATTTGGGAGAGCCTACTGAAGCTCCTGGCTCCTGGCTTTGGTGACCTGGCTGAGGTGACCATTTGGGGAGTAAAACAGTGGATAGCAGGTCTCACTTAGTCCCCTCTATCTCAGCCTCTGGCACGCTCTCTCTCTCTCTCTCTCTCTCTCTCTCTCTCTCTCTGTGATTCTACCTTTCAAATATATAAAATAAATCTTTTTTTAAAAAAGTAACTGATAAATTTTGTAATATCATTTTCCATTCATGAGCTGCTACATGCTGATAAGTTACAACACACTTTAGATGTTATTGCATTGCTGCTCAAATCATTCTATCTTCAGGCAGTGGGTGCCTTTACAAGCTGGCTGTTGAGTCCGCTCAACAAAATTCTAACAGCGCTGATAATTCTTTTCTTGTCTCCCAGTGCGGCAAGATGTGCCTTTCCTGTCCACACCTGGAATCAGCCATCTCCTCCGAGGAGCCCGGGTTGCTTTATAGGGCAGTAGTACTTGAAGGTCATGACCTGGAAGGTGGAGGTGTCTTTTTCTTCTGGGTGGGTCACTGCTTCTGGGCCTTTGTGGAGGAGTTCAGATTCAGGACTATAGGTTTTTACTTAAACTGTTTTTTTTTTTTTAATTTTTTTTCCGACAGGCAGAATGGACAGTGAGAGAGAGAGAAAGGTCTTCCTTTGCCGTTGGTTCACCCTCCAATGGCCGCCGCGGCCAGCACACCGCACTGATCCGATGGCAGGAGCCAGGTGCTTATCCTGGTCTCCCATGGGGTGCAGGGCCCAAGCACTTGGGCCATCCTCCACTGCTCTCCCTGGCCACAGCAGAGAGCTGGCCTGGAAGAGGGGCAACCGGGACAGAATCTGGCGCCCCAACCAGGACTAGAACCCGGTGTGCCGGTGCCACAAGGCGGAGGATTAGCCTAGTGAGCCACGGCGCCGGCTTAAACTGTTCTTACATCTGCCTTCCTTCGATCCCCCACGGAAACTGCTGATTATGAATAACACTAATAAGAGTCGCGCAGCACCTAGAGGCTGGGACACCCTCTGGAGAGTGCGTCATTAGGTAACTGTTGTGTGAACGTCACAGAGTGCACTGGCACAAACATGGTGTACTGACTCTGCACCATCACGAGGTGACACACTCCTACAGGACCAGCGTCACGTGCGGGGGTTGTCATGGACTGAGACGTCACTACTTGTTCACGCTTCTGCTCATTTGCTTCATCGCACAAGAAACATAAAACAGAATCAGAAGAGGAATATTAAAACTACCACCCAGGAAGTGATTACTCAAAACAGCTTAGATTGTGTTGGCAGTTCTTTGGATTTTTAGAACGTATCCCGGTAAGGACATTCAACTCACGCGTTTTAAAGTTAATTGCGATTTTTTTATGCTTCTAGGTGATCATGCTGCCATACTAGGTACATGTTTCCATAAGTTTTTATTGGATATGATATTTCATAAATGTTCAAATCTTTTGCCTCTGTTTCTGTTGGATTGTCTCTTTTCTAATTGATGCATAGAATGTATTCATAAGCCTTGCACCTTTGTCGGGTGTATCACGAATATGAGCTTGCATCCAGTTTTTTTTTTTTTTAAGATTTATTTATTTATTTGATAGACAGAGATACAGAGAATGAGAGAGAGAGAGAGAGAGATTTTCCATCTGCTGGTTCACTCCCCAAATAGCTGCAACAGTCGAAGCTGGGCCAGGCCGATGCCAGGAACCAGGAGTTTTTTTGGGTCTCCCATGTGGGTGCAGGAGCCCAAGCACTTGGGCCATCTTCCACTGCTTTCCCAGGCACAGTTGAAGTGGAGTAGCTGAGACTTGAACCAGCGCCAATATGGGATACAGGCACTGCAGGTGGAGGCTTAACCTACTCTACCATGGCACCAGCTCCCAAACTCGGTTTCTTGCCTTTGAACTCCGTAAATGAGTGTTCTGATAGACCAGGGATCATAACTTTTACGCAGTTCAATTTATCATTTCAGCCTTCATGATAAGTACTTCATTTTTCCTATTTGAGGCCTCTGCTTAGGACAAGATCATGAAAGTATTCTCCTAAGTCATAGTCTAAAAACTTAATTATTTTACCTTCCACTTTAGAGCTCCCAACCCTCTAGGTTTGAATTTGCATTTAGTGTAACGGTGTGGGAATCAAGATTAAGAGTTTGCACCTGGGATTTCTAGTTTATCCACCAGTATATATTGACCATTGTCTTCACCTTTGAGACAGGCCACCTCTGTTGTGAGTCCCCTGTGCTTGTTAGAGTCAATTTCTGGACTTGCTCTTCTGTTTCACCGGTCCAGTGGCCTAAGCTTGCAGTGCTGTCACCCAGTCTTAACGAAAGTAGCTTGATGTCCAGTGGCACATGGTTTTCAAACGACCTTACCTGTTCTTGGTTCTTTGCATTAAAAACCCCAAATTTTAGAAACTTGTCCATTTCCTCCCCAACAACAAAAAAAGTGACTAGGATTTTAATTGTAGTTAATTGACTCCATCACTTGATTTGGGAGAAACTGATACATTTATAGTACTAAGTCTTCCAATTTAGGATAAGATACATCTCTTCATTTATTTAGGGATTTTACAATTGCTTTCAGTAATGTTTTAGAGTGCTCTGTGCATATTGTATTAGATTTATTCTAAGGTACTTAAAGTTTTTGAGGTGATTATAAGTGCCTATCTTAAGGTGAGTTTTCTAGTAGTTTTATTGACTTACAAAAACACAATTGATGGGCCGGCGCTATGGCACAGCGGGTTAACGCCCTGGCCTGAAGCGACGGCATTCCATGCGGGCACCAGTCCGAGACTCGGCTGCTCCACATCCAATCCAGCTCTCTGTTGTGGCCTGGGAAAGCAGTAGAAGATGGCCCAAGTCCTTGGACCCCTGCATTCACGTGGGAGACCCGGAAGAAGCTCCTGGCTCCTGGCTTCGGGTTGGTGCAGCTCCGGCTGTTGCGGCCAATCAGGGAGTTAACCATCAGATGAAAGACCTCTCTCTCTCTCTCTCTCTCTCTGCCTCTCCTCTTTCTGTGTAACTGACATTCAAATAGATAAATAAATCATTAAAAAAAAAAACAATTGATTTTTTTTGTCAATTGCTCAAGAATTGAGATGCTGCTAAAATCACGTAGTAAATATCATAATTTATCTTCAAATTTTTTGGCTTTTTTCATGCACATTCATTTGCAAAGAAGAACCACACATGACTGCCCTGGCCAGAACCTGTGCTCCCTCACTGGATGGAATTGGTGACAAGAAGAATCTGCCTCATTCCTGCTTCCAGGAAAGTGCTAAGACCTCCACACGAAGTCTTAGGATTATTCTAAGGTGAAGATTTTTTTTTAACACCTTTTAAGATTAAGGAAATTTTCTACTATTCCTAATTTTCTAACAGATTTAAAAAAAGACAAGTGATTTATTTTTATCAAATTCTTCTTCGGTAACTCTGGTATGAGAATATAATTTTTATTGTAGTGAATTACATTAATTGATTTCTTTGATCTAAATTGAAGCATAATTTACAAACATTAAAATGCACCAATTCTAAGTTTCAGCTTGATGAATTTTTGCATGTGCATACACCCTGGTAACTTCCATTATTAGATCAAGATTCAGGGGTGGGAAACTTTTTCTGCCAAGGGCCATTTGGCTATTTGTAACATCATTCATGGGTCATACAAAACTGTCAACTTAAAAATTGGCCAGCTATAGGTTTATTGAATTTTGAGTCCTGCCTGTAGTTGCCTTGGCAGGGTCAGACCAAAGGACTTTGTGGGCCTCATACGGCCCAGGGGCCAGGGTTCCCCTCCCATGACTGACTATCTTCGTCCCTCAGGAAGTTCCTTTGTGCCCATTCTTGGTCAGTTCTTAAGATAACCACTCTTTTAATCTTTAATCTTTATCGAAGTGGATATGCTTTGCTTGTTAACTGTATATAAATGAAATGATTCTTAATGTACTTAGTGTCCAGCTTCTTCCACTCCAAATAATATTCTTGATCCAAGTATTAAGAACATGTGTTTTAACTGCTAAGTGGATGATCCTTTTGGTATTTTTATTGTGTTGCTGATTTTAGCTTAGTCGCATTTTGGTGAGAGAATGTTGTTTGTCATGTTTGTTTTTATTGTTTAAATTGGCTTGAGAGGGAGAAGTCTCCCATTGACTAGTGCACTCCCCAAATGCCCACCTCAGTGAAAGCTGAGCTTGGCCAAAGCCAGGAGCCAGGAACTTAATGTGGTTTTCCCTTATGGGTAACAGAGACCCAAGTCCTTGAGGCAGGGTGCATTTTAGCAGGAAGCTGGAGCTGAAAGCAGAGAAGGGACTGGAACCCAGGCATTTCGATATGGTCTGTGGGTACCCCAAGCAGCATCTTAACACTAGGCTAAGTGCCCGCCCCTGTTTCTGCCTTTTCTTTTAGAATGTATTGAGGCCCAGATTTAGGAGTATAATTAAAAACAAAAGAAGAAGAAGAAGAAGAAGAAGGCTAGTGCCATGGCTCACTTGGCTAATCCTCCACCTGTGGCGCCAGCACCCTGGGTTCTAGTCCCGTTCGGGGCACCGGATTCTGTCCCGGTTGCTCCCCTTCCAGTCCAGCTCTCTGCTGTGGCCTGGGAAGGCAATGGAGGATGGCCCAGGTCCTTGGGCTCTGCACCTGCATGGAAGACCAGGAGAAGCACCTGGCTCCTGGCTTCGGATCAGCGCGGTGCGCCGGCTGCAGCACACCGGCCATAGCGGCCATTTGGGGAGTGAACCAAAGGAAACGGAAGACCTTTCTGTCTCTCTCTCAATGTCTAACTCTGCCTGTCAAAAAAAAAAAAAAAAAAAAAAAGAAAAAAAAGAAACATATTTATTTATTTATTTAAGATTTATTTATTATTTGAAAGGCAGAGTTACACAGAGAGAACTAGAGCAGAGAGAGAGAGGAGAGAGAGAGAGAGAGAGGTCGAGAGAGAAAGAGAGAGATCTTCCATCTGCTGGTTTACTCCTGAAATGGCTGCAATGGTCAGGGTTGGGCCAAGCTAAAACCAGGTCCTGGAACTCCATCCAGGTCTCCCAAATGTAGCAGAGGCCCAAGCCCTTGGGCCATCTTCCGCTGCATTAGCAGGGAGCTGGATTAGATAAAGAGAAGCGGAGACTTGAACTAGCACCCTACAAGATGGTGGCCTAAACCGCTGCACCACAACGCTGGCCCCAGAAATAGATTTCTCTAACAGACTGATCTTCTCCAAAGGAGGCCGGGTTTAGTGAGACACCCTTTAATCACCATGGTGTTCCTTTCAGAGGGCTATGCTCTAATTGTCCCCTTTCAGAAAGTGTGTTTTATGGCTTCCTTGGAAATCCAGTGTAAGCTGTTCAGTTCTGGAATCTAACTGAAGTTTTGCCTCCTGAGATGTTATATGATAGATCAAGGCCTTTCAAAGTCCAGCTCTGCCCCTCACTAGTCCGAATGTCGTTTTTTCTCCATGAAACAGAAGTAACAGTATCTCTTTAATATTGTTTCTGTGATTGCTGAGTGCAAGAACTGATGGAAAGCATCCGGCGAGTGCTCCAGGCGTTTAACAACCAGCAGCTGTGCCTATGATTGTTATTAGCCTCAACTGAGCTTGGCGCACACACTACCAACGCAGGCGGAAATGACATCTAGTTCTAGACTGACTAAGCAGCAATTGAGCCTGGATCCAGAGAAGCAAACATTCACCAATCAAGCCATAGTTCTCTGAATTGAGATATTATCCTCCATTCACAGCCACATCCTCTAGAAAAAGCACTGCAATAAACTACAGCAGTCTCTTCAACATTCGTGTGAATTATCATAGTGGATGATTGTTACGGTGTGACTGTATCCCCCACAAGTTCATGTGTTGAATCCTTAATCCTCAAATTCGTGTGTTGGTGGTATTTGGAGATGGGGCCTATAGGAGACCATTAGGATTAGACAAGGTCATGAGAGTGAGGCCCTTGTGACAGCATTGCTGGCTTAGAGGAAGAGACACAAGCTAGCACACTCCCGCTGCTCGGCCCGCATTGCCCTTTGCTGTGTTACAATAGAGAGAGAAGCAGGTGCCAGTCAGACGCTGGTTCTGTGACCCTGGGCTTCCCAGGCCCTAGAAGTGTGAATGAGGTATACTTTGATTCTTCATACATTGCCCAGGCTGGGGTGTTGAGGATAGCCACAGGAAACAGATGAGGACAGTGGGTTATCTTCTGACATCCACTTAAGTCAAGGGCCAATGTGATGGGCAGTTAAGTAGATGGTGGTAGACTTAGTGCAAACAGGTTTTGGGGGAGGATAGGAAGAAGGGCAGGAAAAGGAAGTGGCGAACAAAGATGGCAAACTGTATTTTCTTGAGGATTTGTCCAGAAACAGGCGCTGCTAAGGATCGCTAGTGAAGCCAGTGGTCAGTTTCCATGCACAAAGAGCTCGGCCAGGTGCTCCCAGGGAGGGGACCCCTCTGCTTCTGGGATTTCTGCTCTCGTCCACAGCCATCCCAAGTCACACCTTTCCTGTACCGCTGTGGCATTTTCAATTTGTCCTCTTGGCTCCTTGCCAAATCCTCGTGCTCATGCAGTCTCATTCATGACTGTCTTCCAATTGGAGAAGAATGAAGACTTGGATAAGGGAGGGGTCAGGGCAGCAGGAGGAAATGGTATGCAGATGAGCCAGGAGGATACTCCCACTTGTGACATTCTAGTACTTCTCAACGTCACAGGGAGCAAGCTGCTTGCAGTCTGTTGCCAGGAGAAGGCTCTCTTCTCTCCTGGTGTGATGGCAGTGTGGAATGACTGGTTATCCCAACAGCATGCTCCCAGGGTGACTGACATGGTGACAGCACCAGGCTCTTCATGACACCCACTGCCAAATCGTAGGACCTCACTGGAACTGTTGCCTAGCACTTTTTTCGACCTGACTCATTACAATCCCCTGAGAAACACGTCCAAAATTTCAGAGAGAACCAAGCAGAGGTGGTGGAGCAGAGGCAGCAGTATTTGTTGACAGGTAAAAAAATTAGATGAGAGAGGCTTGTGCTGTGACAATGTTGTGATCCAACTCTCTGCTGTGGCCTGGGAAAGCAGTGGAAGATGGCCCAAGTCCTTGGGCCTCTGCACCCATGTGGGAGACCCAGAAAAGGCTCCTGGCTCTTGGCTTTGGATTGGCACAGCTCTGACTATACGAGCCTTTTGGGGAGTGAACCAGAAGACTGAAGACCTTTCTGTCTCTCCCTCTTACTGTCTGTAACTCTACCTCTCAAATAAATCAATAAAATCTTTTTTAAAAATGTTATATAAGACATCTCCCATCTGCTGTTTCATTCCCCCAAATGCCTGCAACAACTGGGGCTAGGCCAGGCTGCAGCCAGGAGCCAGGAATTCAAGCCAGGTCTCCCAAGGTGGGTGGCAGGGAACCAAACACTTGAGCCATCATCTGGTTCAACTAGTATTATATGACTATCTATGTTGCTACTTGTTGCCTCACAACAAAATCATCACTGAGTAAATAAATCTCCTTCTGGATAGCTCACCCACTAGTCAGTATTTGCTCACAATTTGTCTACCCTTGCTGGATTTTAACCTGTCTCAAAAAGTCATAACCGCCTCATTAAAGGGACCTGAACACAAAGCTGCATATATATATATATATATATATATATATATGCATGTACTTATGTTAGTACTTTGCCATTTTTCATATCAATTTTTGAATGCACTTACAGATAGAACTGACTTCAAAATGTGTGAAGTTTCAGAAATGACCTCACGTATTTTAGTTCTAACCTTTAACCTTTAATTTTCAGGATTAGTCGAAGGCTGATACAACCAGCACAGGAATCAACAACATTGAAGGATGGAAGTGAGTTAGTGATGCCAACCTAAGATGAGAATGGCTGGATCTGGACTCATCACACCTGTCAATCAGGGCTGGCAATGAACTGCTCTTGAGAAACTCACACTAACTTGAGGGTAATTAAGAGTCGCTTAAAGCACAATGGCTATTAGGGATTCCATGAGAAATATAATCAGATAATTCAGGTTGGCATCAAATTCTCTTTTTATAACCAAAGTATGTGAGGATTCAAGTCATAATCAGAAACTAAGTTTTGCAGCACTCCTGCCTCAGAATCAACCCTTGGGACATTCGGATCTGACTAAAAGGTCCATGAGAGTCTCGCAGGCATGGAAAGCCATGACACGGTGGCAAAAAACAATCTAAATGAAGGATCCTGGTGAACAACACTCCAGCAGAAGGATCAGGCCATCAAGGAGAGAAGCGCCTTTCTCTGAAGGGAGGAAGGAACCTCCACTGTGATATGGCCTTGACTAAACAAATTCAGAGTTGGTGAACTCAAGGGGCTTCCATAGCCTAGACAGCTCATAGCAAGAGTCTCGGGTGATTGCTGACGTCATAAATAAGAGTGCCAATTGTTAAATCAACAACGGGAGTCACTGGGTTCATGCTCCCCTCGCAGGATCTCTGTCCTTAATATGTTTATCTATGAAACTCAAAAACAACACTACTAGTCGAACAATACCCTATACCTGGTTCGGTTGTGTGAGTGCAACCTGTTGAAATCCCTGCTTAGTATATACTAAATTGATCTTCGGTATATGAAGGTAACCGAAAATGAAACGTGATGAAGGGGGGGATGGGAGAGGAAGTGGGTGAGGGGAGGGCCACGGGAGGGAGGGAGGTCGGGGGGAAGCCACAACAATACAAAAGATGCATTTTATATTCTACTTAAAACTATTGGTTGAGCTCTGTAATTAATACACAATTACTCTTAGGTGTTTAATCAATGCTATAACTAGTACTCATATAGTATTTTACACTTTATGTTTCTGTGTGGGAGCAAAATGTAATCTTTACTTAACATACGCTAAATTGATTTTCTGTATATAAAGATAATTGAAAATTAAAAAAAAAGAAACTAAGTTTTGGATTTATCTAGAAATTATCCTCAGATATCAGAAATAGCCAACACCTAGGTGTTCGCTATATTCCAGTCCTACAGGCAGAGCCATATGGGCAACTGGGGACTGCTTGATAAACAGAACACACAAGGTATTTTATATTAACTGAATATTTAAATGAATCCGGCAAAAACAACTGGAGATATCCATCCAGAAAAGCAGTGATTTTGTCAATTACTTCAACTGCTTACTTTTACCTTCAATCCAGGGACCAGATACTCCCAAATGATTTAGGTTAAGACTCTCTTCCAATGACAGAGCCTCGGCAGATACTACCAATGTATTTCTAAGGGTCTCTTTTTTACTCTATGGCTAAAACACCCGCCTCTTACCACCCATCTTGATAGATACACCTACCTCTCATTGTCGTAGTCATTCTTTCCTTAATGTATACTTAAGAGTAGGACTGCTCAGTCAGAGTGATACCATTTCTGTGGGGAATGGCAAATTATTTTCCAAGTAAATGACAGATTTTCACTCCAACAACTGTGCATATGTTCCTGTGCCCCCATATTCTAGCAAACTTTGATATGTTTAATTTTTGACAAATCATTTGCAAAATGATATCTCATCATGTTTATATTAACATATATATTAGCTTATATTTCTTATATAAGAATATATTGTCCAGCGCCGCAGCTCAATAGGCTAATCCTCCGCCTGTGGCGCCGGCACCCTGGGGTTCTAGCCCCGGTTGGGGCGCCAGATACTGTCCCGGGTTCTCTTCTTTCAGTCCAGCTCTCTGCTGTGGCCCGGGAGGGCAGTGGAGGATAGCCCAAGTGCCTGGGCCCTGCACCCGCATGAGAGACCAGGAGAAGCTCCTGGCTCCTGGCTTCGGATCAGCGCAGTGCGCTGGCTTCAGCTGCCACTGCTGGGTGAACCAACAGAAAAGGAAGACCTTTCTCTCTCTCTCTCTCTCTCTCTCTCTCACTGTCCACTCTGTCAAAAAAAAAAAAAAGAAGAATATATTGTATATTAACTTATATTTCCCTGATTATTCATAAAACTGAGTATCTTTTCATTTGTTCTTAAGAACACAAGATATTAATCTGCATTTACTGAAATTACCACATAGATTTTTCTTTAAACAGTTTATACAATGGATTACAATAGATCTTGCTATGTTTAACTCACACTGCATTCAACATGCCATGAAATAATGTCTTTTTAAAATTTTTTAGACTTCATTTGGTATCATTTCATTTAGAGTTTTTTCATTGAAGTTTGAAGGTGAGTTCAGCCTGTAATTTAACTTTCTCCTAATTGTCCTCACCTGATCTCTTCTTGTCACGCACTCACTCATGTGAGAGCCCAGTTTTTCTCTATTTTGAAAGATTCTCATAATTAGTTTTGGAGAAGATTTTGAACTGCTAATTCATTTCTTTCCCTATTTTTTTAGAGCCATTCAATTTTTCAATAATTGTTGAGTCACTTTTGAACATTAATTTATTTCCTAGGGATGTATTTTTGTCTGCTGTTAAATTTTTAAACTCTTTTAGTGTTGTATAATTTAGCTGCAGTAAGCATACTGCCAGTTGGAGGAATGTTAACAAATGTATATACCCGCATAACCAACATCCGCAAAGATTTGGAATATTTTCTCACTATAGGAAGTTCCCTCGCTCCCTTCCACAGAATCATGTCTTCTACCTCTGAGAAATATTTTCTGTTCTGATTGTAGTCATCATAAATTAGCCTTGTTTGTTCTTGTATTTCATATTAATAGAACTATACAGTGAGTATTTTTTGAGCATGTATTGTTTTCTCAAACATTTATGAGATTCCTCTACATTGCTGCATGTATTAATAGTTTGTTACTTTTTATTGCTAAGTAGCATTCCATTATATGAAT
This sequence comes from Oryctolagus cuniculus, assembly GCF_051225735.1. Classification (NCBI taxonomy): domain Eukaryota; kingdom Metazoa; phylum Chordata; class Mammalia; order Lagomorpha; family Leporidae; genus Oryctolagus; species Oryctolagus cuniculus. The sequence goes on from NC_142870.1 coordinate 97,137,687, forward strand.
ATTCTATGATTCATTTAACTGTTTTCCCATGCTTAGACATTTCTATTGTTTCCACTTTGGGCCATTACAATTAGAGCTGCAGGGAACCTGTCTCTTCATAGACATGTTTTCATTTTTCTTGGATCAATAGTTTAAAGTTTAATTGCTGTTCATAGGATAGGTGAATGATAACTTGGTAGGAAATGAACATATAATTTTCCATATCGGCTTTATTAGCTTACATTCAATGAGCAATATTTGAGAGTTTCCCCCCATCTCATATATAATATTATGTTTTCCAGCTTTAGCCATTCAAGGTAATGGTGATATCTCATGTGATTCTAAGTTGTGTCTTCCTAATGATCAATCATTATAAGCATTTTTATGTATATTTTTGTTATTCATATCTTCTTTTACAAAGTGTCTGTTGAAGTGTTTTGCTCATTTTTAAGTTTGATTTTCTTTTTTCTGTTGATTTGTAGTTCCTTATGTTTTACGTATGTAAGTCCTTTGTTAGAAATATAAATGGCAGCTATATTCCTCCAATTTGTGACTTGTATTTTTATGATTTATTTGTTTAAAAGGCAGAGTTATAGGGTTAGAGAAGGGAGAGAGAGAGACAAAGAGGTAGTTTCCATCTGTTGGTTTACACTCCAAATGGCTGCAACAGCCAGGGCTGGGCCAGACTGAAGCCAGGAGCCTGAAGCTCCATCCAGATTTCTCATGTGGGTGTCAGGAACTCAAATGCTTGAGCCATTTTCTGCTTCCTTCCCAGGCACATTAGCAGGGAGCTGGATTAGAAGCAGCAGTGTAGCCGGAACCTGCACCAGCACTCTAACATGGGATGCTGGTGTTACGGGAGGCACCTTAGTTCACTGCACCACAGCACTGACCCCCCGTCTTGCCTTATAATTCCAGAAACCTCATTACAATGTTTTTTAATGTATGTGGTGAGAGTAGACGTCCTTACTTGTCCCTGAACTTGGGAAATAGTCTTTAAAATTTTATTGATTGTGATGTTAGTGAAGGGTTTTTTCTCCCCATTTTGTTGCATTGAGGAAGTTACCTTCTATCTGTAGTTTGCTGAGAGCCCATATCATGAATGATTGTTGAATTTTACCAACTATTTGTCTCTGTATATATTAGGAACATTTGTATGATTTTTTCATTTTTCTGTTACTGTGGTATATTATATTGATAAATTTCAAGTATTAAATCTACCTTGCATTCCTGGGATCAGTCTCACTTGCTTGTAATGCATTATTCCTTTCATAGGTTACTGAATTTGACTTACTATTATTTATTTAGGATTTTTGATTCTTTTTAATTGGGGATATTCTCCTGCAATTTTATTTTTTTGTGATGTTCATGTCAGGTGTTGCTACAATGGCTATGCCCATTCCATAAAATAAGTTGAGCTACATAGCTTTCTCAAAGTTTTTAAAGAGTTTGTTTGAGATTATTATTATTTCTTCCATAGGAACAAACTCTGGGTTTGAAGTTTTCCTGTGAGAATTTCTCTTTATCTCCAAATTCAACTTTTTCAATAGATAAAGAGGCTAGTCAATTTGTGTCTATTGAAACAATTTTCCGTTTATATCTAAGTAGTTGAATTCATTGACATGAAATTGTTCTTAGCATTTCTTTATTGCTCTTTTAACATCTCTATGATCTGAATTTATGTCCTATTTTCATTTTCTCTTTTTCTTGCTGAGTCTTGGTTATCAAATTATTAATCTTCATGGAAAATGAATTTTTGCCTTTGCTGGTATTGTTTGTTGTTTTCTGTTGCATTTACTTCTACTCTTTATTTCCTTTCCCTTTTTTTCCTTTTCCTGGCTTCTTAGTGTGAAAACTTCCAGGTTTTAAAAACTTTTGTTTTCTAGTATAACCTATAAATTTCCTCGAAGCATTGCTTTAGCTGCATCCCACAAAAGTTGACATTTTCTTTTGTCATTACTATTCAGTTCAAAATATTTCTGAATGTCTATGATTTTCTACTTTGTAAATAGGTAGGTAGAAGTCTAGGTTCCAGAAATTTGGGTGACTGACCCAAGTTTTCACATTTGTAGCATAAAAACCTGCCATACTAATGATTTTCTTAATTTGATCTTTTGAACAAATTTACTTTTGAGCCCTCTAGTCTCTGCTGCATCTCTAGTTAGACCTTTTGTTCATCCCCATATTAGTCATGTGTATTATTATTCATTACCTCGCTCTTTTGTCTCCAACAGCTTTGTCAGTAGATTTTTAATTTTATTACATTTTACAAAGAACTTATTTTTAGTTCTGTTGATTTTTTTTTCTTTTAGACGCACTTAATTGTTTAGAGCCATTTCAGGTTCACAGAAAAGTTGAGCACAAAGTATGGAAGGTTCCCATAGATTCTCTGTTCCCACACATGTGCAGCCTCCCCTTCTACCAACATCCCATAGCAAAGGATGTGTTTGTGAGAACAAATGATGAGCCTGCACTGGCATATCTTTATCACACAACATCTGTTGTAAATGGTAGGGATTGCTCTTCACGTTGTATATTCTGTGAGTTTTCATAAACGTATGATGAACGTGTCCACCACTGAAGTGTCACACAAAATGGTCTTGCTAGAATCCTCTGTGCTCTGATTAATCCCTCCATCTTGGAAATCCTGAATTTTACCGTTTCTAGAATGTCAGTAGTTGTAATCATATGAGTGCAATGCGTACCTTTGTAAGATTGGCTTCTTTCACTTTGTAACATGCGTGTAATGTCCCTCGTTGTCTTTTTGTGATCTGATGGCTCATTTCTTTTCGGCATTGAGCAGTAGTTCATGCCCAACTGTACTACAGTTTATTCATCCACTCGCTTGCCAAAGTTCATCATGGTTGCTGCCACATTTTGGCAGTTAGAATAAAGCCTCTGTATACATTTGTATGCAGGTTTTTATGTGGACATAAATTTTCAATCCATTTTGGTATATACCAAAGAGTGTGATTACTGGATAATATGTAAGAGTAGGATTAGTTTTGTAAGAAACCACCAAACTGTCTTTCAGATTGTTTGTCACCATTTTGCATTCCCGGGAGGAGTGAACAAGAGCTCCGTCACTCCTCATCCTCACCAGCATTCGGTGTTGTCAGTGTTTTGGATTCTAACAGGTATGTAGTGGCAATCTCATGCTTGTTCTGATTTGCATTTCTCTGATGATGTAGGATGTAGACCATCTTTTCGTATATTGGCTATATCGGTATTTATACCTGTGTATCTTGTTTCATGAGGTGTCTGTTCAGATCAGCTGTCCCATTGTTCACTTTGTTATGATTGGATTTTAAGAATTCTTTGCATATTCTGGATAACAGTTCTTCATCATTTGTGTGCTTTGCAAATATTTGCTCCTAGTCTATGAGTTGTTGTCTCATTCTCTTGGGACCCTTATCATTATATCTCTTTTTTCCTATTACATTGAGCTTTGTGATATCTTTATTATGTCCTCATTTCAAATTTCCTTAGACTTATTAAGCTTCTTTCTTCAAATTTCACCGGATTTATTTTGTGATAATTCTAATATATTAAGATTCCAACAGTTAATGCATCTATTTTTAGTCTTTCTTCCTTTCTAATGAGAATTTAGATTACAAATTTCTTTCCAAGTGCCACACTAGTTGTATTCCCTACGTTTTGACAGGCCAAATAAAAACATAATGGAAATTAAAAACCAATGAAATTGCTACCAACCAAAATTTATGAGATGCAGCCAACATGGCAATTGGACAATTGCTAAATACATGTTTCTAAGTTTGTTTTTGTTATTAACAATTGCATTGTGTTCAGAAAGTACATTCTATAAAATACTGAATTTTAGGAAACATGCTAAGTACAAGGAGTCCCCCTCTTATCTGTAGTTTCACTTTCTGTGGTCTGAAACTACTTAATGGAAAATTGCAGAAATAAATAATTCATATGTGTCAAATTGTACTCTGTTCTGAGAGGCAAACTAAAATAACTGAAATAGCTTATGAAGGAAGCTTCCTTATGAAGGAAGAAGGTTTATTCTGGTTCATGGTTTTGGAGGATCACAGTCCTCCAGGGCTTGGAGTCTTGACTGGGCACCTCCATTCATCTGGTGTCAGAGAGGGTGGAGGCTGCGAAGGCAGAGTACATGAGGAGCGAGAGTGACATGGTGAGGCGGGAAGCAGAGACAGGGAGCACACACGTCTACCCTCTGTGTGACTCCTTACAAGGCCACCAGGATTCAACCATGGGGACTCATCCCAGCAACCTAATCCAATTAATCACTTTCTCAGGCCCCGCCTTCAGATACCATAATTGGATTAAGCTCCATCCTTAAAGCCACTGATGTAAGACTCTGGGAATCCAGCCCTTAACACACAGGTCTGTGCGGGACACCCAAACAACTATCCAAACCACGGCAAGCATGGGAAAGTCTAGGACCATCGCTCTCTTTTCAGATGTGAAACGTGAGCATCAATCAGCTCTCTTCATCTCATCGTGTAGCAATGAGAATAGTACAGTGAGATATTCTGAGAAACCACATTTACAAAACGTTATTACACTATACTGTTCTACTTTATTGTTAGTATTAATCTCTTACAGACATATCTATTACAGACATATGTATGCCTGTAAAGGAGAAAACAGAGCGTATATATGTTCTGGTACTAACATGGTTTCAGGCACCTGCTCGGGGTCTTGGAATGTGTCCCCCATGGATAAGGGGCGACCGTTGGATTTCTTTCCCTTGTAGATCGGAACATGGGGAGCAAATCCTCTCTATCTGCTGAGAAGAATGTGTGTTCTCCAGCTTGAGGGTGGATGCTACAGTCTGTGTTGGATAATTCAATGTCTGATGGCTCTCGCATTTGTGCTATTTTGCTTTACCCAGTAGAATTCTATAAGGCCTGATTTTACCGTTGGCCCCTTCAGAAAGGATCTGCTTCTGTTTCTAGCAAGTATGTGAGGCAATTGCCAACTCTTGAAATCTTCAATTGAATTTTCTGCTATGAAGTTTTATATGGTTATGCAGGTGGGAAAAATGCCAACCCGAAGCGTACATGAAGTGACTGGGGATCCTCTGTGGACATTATTTTGCTTTTGTTTCCTGCTCCTCCCAGAGTTAAAGCCATGTTAGCACGTATCCTCAACATCCCTTCTTGTGGGGCATGAACAAAAAGCTCATGGAAAGGCATAGTATGAAAAAAAATTTGGATTTCAAAATTATTTAGCTCCAAAATAAATTTATCTTTTAAGTCTATTTTCTATGAAATTTTTGAAGTCCTCTCATAAATTAACCCTGAACCCTATCCATGTCATTTCTGCTCACATTAACCTGTTTGAGAAGATTAGTGGAGTGCTCTGTCACATGGATTCACTTAAGGACCCAGGCTGACATAAGTTTCAACATCTTGGATGTGATTTTTGTGTTTGTAGACACACACACACACACACACACAAACCAAAGGTAAGGATAGAGGACCACAAGGGACAATTAGTTTGCCTGGACTCTGAAGTGACTACTTCACTTCTTTTTATTTTTTTTTAAGATTTATTTATTTGAAAGGCAGAGTTACAGAAAGGCAGAGGCAGAGAAAGAGAGAGAGGTCCTCCACCCACTGGTTCACTCCCCAGATGGCTGCAATGGCCATAGCTGTGCCTATCTGAAGCCAGCAGCCATGAGCTTCTTCCGAGTTTCCCACGTGGGTGGAAGGGGCCCATCTTGTGTTGTTTTTCCCAGGCCATTAGCAGGGAGCTGGACTGAAAGCGGAATAACTGGGCACAAAGCAGCACCCATAAGGGCTGCTGACCTCGCAGACAGTGGCTTTACGCACTTTGCCACAGCAGTGTCCCCAACCACATCACTTCTCAGGCACCCAGTGGCCCAACTGGGCACATAGTCCTGCTTGACTTTAATTGGGAAGTAGAGCATGCTGAGCACCCAGGGAGGAGGGAGCCGGGTATGGTGATTGTATTCTATTGTCTCTGGGATAGCCACTCCATGCCACAGAATGTTCTCGGCATTCCTAAGTGCCTTTTGCTGGCAGCTCCAATTTATGAACCAGAATTAACCTTTGACTTGGTAAGCTCCTCAGTGATGCTATACACACTTTAACATTTCTGTAACAATAAGTCACATCTTCGAAAATATTCATAGCCTTCAAATCCACAATGCCTACTGTCAAGACACAGCCAAGCTGGCTGGAGCCAATAAGAACAACAAGCAGGAGAAAATCGCATATGATGAGAGGCCCAGGAAGAAGGACATAAATATATATGTATATATATATATATATATCTGAGTACTTCATTTATCAGTACAGGCTGGTGATTTTCCCTTCTAAATTTAGGAGTCTATTAAATCACTTCAAAAATCAATGGAGGGGCTGGTGCTGTGGCAAACCAGGTAAAGTGGTTGCCTTTAGCACGGACATCCCATATGGGCACCAGTTTCAGTCCCAGCTGCTCTTCTTCTAGTCCAGCTCTCTGCTATGGCCTGGGAAAGCAGTACAAGATGGCCCAAGTCCTTGGGCCCCTGCACCCTTGTGGGAGACCAGAAGAGGCTCCTGGCTCCTGGTTTTAGATTGGCCCAGTTCCAGCAATTGAGGCCATTTGGGGAGTGAACCAGTGGATGGAAGACCTCTCTCTCTCTCTCTCTCTCTCTCTGCTTCTGCCTTTCTGTAACTCTGTCTTTCAAATAAAAAAAAAATAAATAAATCTTTAAAAATAAGTTCTTGGAAAATGGAATGAAAAGATGAGTTCATTTTGGTGCAAAAAAATTTGAAATATATATATAGTTTTTAATAACATGCATAGCCTGAATATTTTGAAATTTTGTATTTGCTCAGTAATCTATTTGCCTTGTTCTAAGATTTTTAGAGAAAATTAGTAATTTGCTTCCTGTGTTCTTGCTTTGTCTTCATATTAAATCTTATTTGTCTTTATTTTCTCTAATAGGCTAATTTTTGTCATGCTATTCTTATGATCTTGAATAGAGCTTCCTTACAAATGGAAGCAATGATTTCTTTTTTAAAAGTTACTCAAAAATGAATACAAGGTCCTGAATTGTGCAGAAGAAACCTGTAGACTTGTATAACCTTGACATACAACAGCGTGACTGGGAAAAACTCACCCTCCCTCTTTCTGTTGACTAGTACTTGTCTGTTCTCTTGTTCTAGACAGGCAGTGGGAAACCTTTTGCCCTCCAAGGCCATCTGTATATTTATGACATCGTTTGTAGGCCATACAAAATTATTAGCTTAAAAATTAGCCTGCTGGTGCTGACGCTGTGGTGCAGCGTGTAAAACTACCACCTGCAGTGCCAGTATACCATATGGGTGCCGGTTCTAGTCCCAACTGCTCCACTTCTGACCCAGCTCTCTGCTATGGCCTGGGAAAGCAGTGGAAGATGGTCCAAGTCCTTGGGTCCCTGCATGCACATGGGAGACCCAGAGGAGGCTCCTGGCTCCTGGCTTCGGATTGGCCCAGCTCCAGCCATTGTGGCCATTTGGGGAGTGAACCAGTGGATGGAAGCCTTCTCTCTGTTTCTACCTCTCTCTTTAATTCTGCCTTTTAAATAAATAAAATAAATCTTTAAAATAAAAAAAAATTAGGCTGTTATAGATTTATTCAGTTTTGAGTCCTGCCCAACATTGCCTCAGTAGGACCAGGCCCTATGGTTTCACAGGCCTTGTATGCCCACAGGGTGGAGGTTCCCCACCTCTACACCATTATGTGGTTTCTCTAACAGGGTATTTAGTTGTGTCCTCTCATTTTTCCTGAAGAGTTGGAGGAAGTCCCATTGTCTTTCATCTTCAGCTCTTCAGCTCCAGGTTGAGTGCTGGGGGAACCTGAAATGGCAAAAGCCAGTGCCCTTTAAGTCTATGCTGTGTGTGGGGTTTAATAGGTACTTTCTGAAGTTCCCCTCCAGCTGTCAGGCAGATACAGAGCGTACCGGGTGAGAGAGCGTCACTAAAGCAGTATGACTCAATGCTGACTCCTGATTCCTCCAAGGTGGATCGGGAGATGACGGGCACAGAGGGGGCAACTCTGTTCTTCATTCTTTTTGAGCTACAGAAGAATATTTTTGTTGGCTTGGTGGCTGTGGCGGGACAGGGGGACGAAGGTCCAGATGAGATGCCTTGTAGGTACAAAGACTTAATGAAGGACATTTCGTATGAACTTCCTCCTAGCCTTAACCTTGCGATGGAACCATTCAGTTATGCTTCGAGGATGGAGTGAGACTACTCTCCACACCCTCGTTTCGGTCCCTGGGTTCAGACATGAGAGGAGAGAAGGCTCCCCGAGCTTCAGAAGTAGATGGAACTTGATTTCTATCTTCAATCTGTGTGAATTCCAGAGCATCATTTGTTTTTGTATTTGTAAAAAAAAATTAAAGTACATCTGTCTTGTGAAAACTAATGAGTCACCACATATAGTACGTGACATATATCAGGTAATGTGTGTATATAACTATGGTTGCTAACTGTGATGCTTAGCAGGACCTGGAACCTTACATTATAGCCAGTCCATGCAAGCATGTCTGAAATATTCTCTTTGCTTGGACCCACATTTGCAAAATGGTAGTAGACCTCCTGGGAAGTGATGCTTCTTTAAACAGGTAATGAAACTGTCATCAGCTTTGTAGGGGCATGTAAGAAATACTGCAGCTGAGCCGGCGTTGTGGTAAAGCTGCTGCCTACAATGCCAGTATCCCATATTGGTGCTGGTTGGAGTCCCAGCTGCTCCACTTCTGATCCTGCTCCCTGTTCATGCACCTGGGAAAGCAGCATCAGATTGGCAAAGTGCTTGGGTCCTGCACACACATGGGAGACCTGGACGAAGCTCCTGGCTCTTGGCTTTGGCCTAACCCAGCCCCAGCTGTTGTGGTCACTTGGGGAGTGAACCAGAGGATGGAGGATCTCTCTGTCTCTTCCTGTCTCTGTAACTCCGTATTTCAAATAAATAAAATAAATCTCAAAAAGAGAAAGAAAGAAAGAAAGAAAAAAAGAAAGAAAAGAAGAGAGGGAGACCACAGCAAGGAGCAAACCTTCAAATAAAGGGTGATACAAACTTCTCACTCTAGATAAAACATCTGTATGTTCCATCAGCATCCTGTGTGGCCAGATCCTTCCAACGTGTCTGCAATCTCTGTTTCTCTGTGCATTGGTTTCTTCCTCTCTGAAATGAGTGCATTAACTCAGCTCCAAGTTCCTTTCTCGCTGAAACCTTCCGTTAGTTTACTGATGTGGTGGGAGCCGCTGTGATTCAGAAACTCCGCCTTTAGAATTACAGGTTTGCATTCTAGAACAGCTCTGTGAGAAGCACATTGTTTCCTATAGTCTGTTCTAGGTGGTGGAAGAAGGCTGTGCGTCTCAAGAACAGAGTATTACTGTCTTAGCCACAAAGCTTTGTTGTATAACAAAAACTACAGATTACTTGCAAATCTGAGGAATTAATTGGACTGCAAGAAGCCTCTGGACTGAAAACATCTCATGAAGCTAGGGGAACAGACTGGCTTCAGAAATACAGTTATGACCATTTTCTATGGTTCAATTATTTATTTATTTATTCTTTGAAAAAAAATGTATTATGCCCTCAAAAGCCAGAGCTGGGCCAGGCCAAAGCCAGGACCCTGGAACTTAATCCAGGTATCACATGTGGTTGGCAGGGCCCAAGTACTTGAGTCATTGTCTGCTTCTTTCCCAGGCCCCTTAGCAGGAAGCTGGACCGGAAGGGGAGCAACTGGGATTTGAATACAGATGCCAGTGTTGCAAGCAGCAGCCCACTCCGTTGCACCACGACGCCCACCCTTCATTTCTGTTTTAAAACACAATCCGTGGGGCCAGCGCTGTGACTCAGTGGGTTAACCCCCGGCCTGCAGCACCGGCATCCCATATGGGCGCCGGTTTGAGTCCCAGCTGCTCCACTTCCGATCCAGCTCTCTGCTATGGCCTGGGAGAGCAGTAGAGGATGGCCCAAGTCGTTGGGCCCCTGCACTTGTGTGGGGAACCCAGAAGAAACTCATGGTTCCTGGCTTCGGGTTGGCGCAACTCCAGCTGTTGCAGCCGACTGGGGAGTGAACCAGCAGATGGAAGACCTCTCTCCCTGCCTTTCTTCTCTCTGTGTAACTCTGACTTTCAAATAAATAAATAAATCTTTAAAAACAACCACAATCTGTGAACACATACGTCTACTCCTTGAAACCTTTGTGCACATTGCTTGCATTGCTACAGGTAACCTGGTATTAGTTAATCACAGGCATTCTTTACCCACATAAATTGAACTGTGTGATGGCGCTCATGCTGTGACAAGCCTTGGGTTTAAAGTCAGTTATATCAGTGATCTGGTCCAAAGAAGTCCAACTCTGATACTTGATGGATGTAACTTTTAAGAACAATAATGATGCTCTCTGAGCTCCTTGAAGATGGAGACTCTTCCACTCATCTGTCATTTGCCAGCACCTACCACATACAAGAGGAACTTGAATACTGAAAAGAATATTTAGTGTTTGTGCCAGGGATGATTGCATTGGGATTTTTCTTCATTTAGTTGAGCATTTTCTTGAGTGTTATAATATTTTTTTTTCAGTTAATAGTCTCATGCTAATTATCTCATTTAATCTTATAAATAAATAAAATTCCAAGAGTTATTTTGAAAACTAGGAGGAATTCTTCCCTGGGATCTGATTGTGAATTAAAAGTTCATCTACCCCCGAGGATCTGTCATCTCTTACCAGTCTCAACAATCAAGCACTCCTAACGGGGCGGGTGTTGTGATGCAGTGGGCTGAGCCACGACTCAGGATGCCCGTATCCCATTTTGGAGAGCCTGGAATCCAGTCTCCCCTCTGCTTGCATCCAGCTTCCTGCTGCCGGTGCACAGCCAGTGAGGCAAAAGACAACTCAAGTGCTTGGGATCCTGATACTCACAAGGAGACCCACATGGAAGCCCGACTCCTGGCTACAGCCTGACCCAGCCCTGGCTGCTGTGGGTGTTTGGGCAGTAACCAGTGGATGGGAGATATCGTCCTCTCTCTTTGCCTCTCTCGCTCTCTGTCACTCTGCTTTTCAAATAAATAAACTTAAACAAAACAAAACAATCCTCCCAGAGGGGCTGTGCTTTGGGGCAAGAAAAATTGCCACTTTCTAGCTGTTCTGAGTTGGACATGCTACCCAGCCACTCCAAGCCTGTCTTCTCTTTTCTGGAAAATGGCTTTGCCACTGTTGCTTGGCTGTGTTTTTGTTTTACTCTTGACATAAAGCAGACGCAGCCTCGAGCACAATTCCTAGCACGTAGGGAAGCTATTATTATTGTCATTCTTACCAAGCTGCTTTGCCCACTGATAAGATACGAGGTTTTCGGCCAGAAAAGCAAAGCATCGCTTGTTACTTTACTAACTATAGACACGTGACCTGGTCCCTTTCTGGTTGGAGGATAAGCTGTGGGTTGTAGAGGTTTAACCCTCTACTCCAAAGCTCTCTACACCTGTGAGTTCTGAGCAGCTACTCAGCCTGATCTGGGATGAATTAAAGTCAAGGGCAAGGTCCCCATGCAGGGCCGAACGACCCACATGCAAATGCCCTGTCTGACTCATCACTAGGGACCAGCAGCCTGCTGAGCCAGCCTCACTGGGCTGAGACTGGGGGCACCCAGCTTCTGGGCACAGAGGTTGGCTGCAGCCTGGGTGCACTGTGAGGACCAGACTGGGGAGGAATATAGCTGAGCCGCAGGGCCCACGACTCCCCGGGCTACTGCGGGTAATTGGAGATTCATTACAACCCCAGAGTTTGTATCATGGCTCGGGGTCAGTGCGGGGTCATCGCACATGGCAAACTTAGGGAGCTGTGTCTAGAAGGATGACGCCAACCAGGAGAGGCCAGGAGAGCAGAGTGGACAGGCCTGAGGAGCCAGGGGGGCTGGGGCACAGAGACACAGCCAGAGACTGGCGACAGCCCGGATGTGGGGCAGTGGGCCCCGCGGGCTCTGGGGCAGGGAGCAGAACACAGGCAGCTGAACGAGCTTCCCCACCGCCAGCGCTGCCACCTCCAATTAACCTTCCTGGCCAAGCGTTTCCAGGGCTCGGCATGTCATGGGCCAGTCCAGTTTCAAAAAATAATTGGGGCCTGACACGGGGTAGCCAACTTCGCATTTTGCAGAGCAAGGGCATTGAAAACAAACAAAACAGTTGCCATCCACTATCATCATCAATTCCGAAGAGCATAGGGATTCTTACACTGAAGAACGTAGCATAATCTCAGGAGAAGTGACAGTCACGTAAATTTAATTAATTTAGCTCACTAAGTTGTGGTTATTTCTCTCATTACCATGAAGACGGAGGAAAACGCTCCTGCAAACTGGATTTGGAGTTCTCTCCAGATTTCCCACAATGCCAAGGCTCAGGGCACAGCTTTGTGAGGAATATCCGTAGGGAGAAAAAGAGCACCATGGATTTTCTGAGCGTCATGGGGATAAGTCAGAAGGAGTTCTCTAGGAAGAAAAGTAGCCTCCACCCCCTCTCATATATTTTTTTCACCCACTCCCCTCCACAAGCACTCCCCACCCCGTTAGAAAGAAGAGAAGGGAGAAGCTTATGTATGAAATAATTTCATGAGGATGGCATTCAAAGTTCTGTTACAATGTTTTCATGGATTTCTGATTCTGATCTCCCGGCTTTCTGATCGTATTTTTCTTCCAGATGACATAGCGACGATCGTATACCTGTGAAGCTCTTTTATTTATAAAAGACTTTGATCTCATTTGATTCTGCAACCAAAGCCTGTAGATGGCGTTACTGGTCCAAGAATAGTACCCATTGTCTGGATGAGGAAACTGAGGGCAAGGTTTGTCCAAGTTTAAACATTTGATGACTTGTGGGGCTGGGATGCACACCCACATCATTTGCATCCAAATCCTGCAATCTTTCATTATACATGCACTAAAGAGGGAAGTAACTTGACATAATTTTGTCATGCTCAATCTATTTTATTCTCTGGAACAAATTGTTACAGTTTGGGAAAATCTTATAAACAAAATGGAAGCAGGGATAGCCCTGAAAGGAAAAGCTTTGTTCTTGATCCCAAGGCAAAGTCTGCAAAGCAGGTGGCCTCCAACCTGGCACACGTGGAGCCGCCTCTCATCATCCCAAGGAACAACCCTGTGGGGTGGGGCCATACAAAGGAAAGGAGGAAAGCTGAAAGCACTTGACAAAAACAAACCCCAAAAAAGTGCCAGTGGTTAATTTTGTGCTTGTACTTTTAGATCCCCCTCCCCAAAGAGTATTTTCTTATCTCTCTGTGTTCCGGCAGAGTAACCAATTTTGCTTGAGGCTAATTTGTCACTTTCAGAACTGGGAGACACACGGTGAGCAGGGCGACTGTGGGGCGGGCAGAATGTGGTTTGGGTGAGGGACAGCTGCCATGTGTTCCCACACAGGCTGCAGGTGGCTCCTGGCTGCTGGTGGGGATGCCCCCCCCCCCCAGGACCCGAAGGACCCCTGGTCAAGAGGGATGGCTTCCCTCCACCCATGATTTATCCTCCCCTGTCTCTCACCCAGCTGGAATTGAAATGCTCCTGAGTTCTGGGCCTGCCCTCAGCTTTATGGCCCCGCATTGTTAACACACAGCAATATCTAGAACAGACAGGAAAAAGAATTCATTTGGAGGGAAAGAAGGGCTGTGCCTCGGCGATTAAAATCAGGGATTCTTATGTCTACATCCCTTTGAAGCTGGGAAGTGTGGGGAGCAATCCGGACTAGACTAAGTTACTCGAATTAGGACTTATTCTATGCATCTGCTCTCCCACAATATGGCGCTGGGAGAGAAGTAAACAGCTTCCGCACAGCTGCCTCCAGTTCAACCAATTAACTGTAGGACTTGCTCCTGATTGGAGAGCAGCGTACTCGGCGTGTGGGCAGCCGAGTTGGGATTGGCAGAGAAGGACTATAAAGGAGGAGAGAGACGGCATGCACCAGGAACATCTATGGGGAACATCTGAGGGAACCCGTGCAGCCCCCAGAGAGCCGGCCGGCGGTGTGCCGCTCCCCTGCGGAAGTGGGGAATGCGGCCAGGGGGAACTGCCCTTCCACGGAGGTGGAAGGGATAGTAGCCAACCCGGGAAGAACCAGCAGCAAACCCGGGGAGGGCCGAGCAGACGAAAGAACAGCGCAGGGTTCAGTGTCGTTCCCCCACGAAGAGGGGGAGCGACATAATGGTGCCGTGACTCGGATAGGAAACCTAGGAGGGAAGAAATGACTCGGATAGGAAACCTAGGAGGGAAGAAATGACTCGGATAGGAAACCTAGCTCGGATAGGAAACCTAGGACGGATAGCAAACTTAGGAGGGAAGAAACGGGAAGAAATGGGAAAATACCGGAGAGAGAAACTAGCAAACAGCCTAGGGAAAAGCCGGACGAAAAAGGAGCCGGAAGAAGCTATTGAAAGCCTAGGCATAGACTCGAAACAGCCTAGGGAAAAGCCGGACGAAAAAGGAGCCGGAAGAAGCTATTGAAAGCCTAGGCATAGACTCGGATTCGGACTACGGGGGGAAGCTGGGAGAAATCTCTAAGGTCGAAAGCGAAAGTGAAAGCTAGAACAAACAGACTCGGACGCGGACTGTGGGGAGAGGCCAGGAGAAATGAGGGAGGAGTATCGTTGGAAGAAAGCTTGGGGAAACATACCGGGTAGAGAAAAATGTTAGGGAAATTGAAGCCGCGGGGGGCAGGCCGAGGCGGAAACGAAAGCCACTTTGGGGTTCTCAAGTTAGCCCGGGAATAGGGGGCGAAAAGTTGAAACTAGAAGCTGAGACGTAAGCCAGGTTGGGATCCGTCTGATTAGCCCGGGGAGCAAAGGACGGGAAGCCAAACCGTGGGGCGGAGACGTACGCTGGGTTGAATTCGCCAGGCTAGCCCGGGGAACTTAGATTGAATCCTAGTGGTGGAGACGCAAGCTACGCTGTGTTACTCGCGGAAGCCGCCGCGTGCAGAGAGAGCACGGGGCGTGAATAGATAAGGGAACGCTGGCGTAGGCCGTGGTTCAGACGCGAAAGGGTTAAGCGTGGAGACCGCGGAGCGCGCAAAGCCGAGCCGCGCAAAGCCGGGAAGCTGCGCAGATGAGAGAGGCGCGCGGGCTGAAGCGGCGAGGTGCCGGGAAGCTGCGGGGATAAGAGAAACAGAAGTTTGGAAGTGAAGTAAAAGAGAAATGGGAATGCTGGAAGATAGAAGTGAAATGGGAGAGGTAGGAATGCCCGGAGATAGAGAAATAGAGAAAAATAAGGCCTCCCCTCAACATGCAACAATTAGGAGGCTTGGATTCGGTCTGCCTGATTTAAGGCGGTAAGCGCCAGCAAAGCTCGACCAGAGTATGAGCTGCAGGTCACCGAAGATAGGCACAAACCAACACTAATAAGTCTCCCCCACAATACGGCAATGAGAAGGCTTGGATTCGGTTTGCCTGATAGGTTTTGTAAACACCTGCAGGCAGTTCTAGCAGAGCAGAGCATGCGCTGCAGGGCACCGAACACAGGCACGCATCAGCGCCTAAAAACCTCCTCACAATGGCGAAGAGAGGACCCGGATTCGGTTTTCCTGATTGATAGGACTTGTAAGAGCCTGTGGCAACTCTAGCAAGTACAGCAGAGTGTGTGCTGCGGGACACCGAAGACAGGCGCGTATCAACGCCAAAAAATAAAAAGAAAGGGGGATCTGTGGGGAGCAATCCGGACTAGACTAAGTTACTCGAATTAGGACTTATTCTATGCATCTGCTCTCCCACAATATGGCGCTGGGAGAGAAGTAAACAGCTTCCGCACAGCTGCCTCCAGTTCAACCAATTAACTGTAGGACTTGCTCCTGATTGGAGAGCAGCGTACTCGGCGTGTGGGCAGCCGAGTTGGGATTGGCAGAGAAGGACTATAAAGGAGGAGAGAGACGGCATGCACCAGGAACATCTATGGGGAACATCTGAGGGAACCCGTGCAGCCCCCAGAGAGCCGGCCGGCGGTGTGCCGCTCCCCTGCGGAAGTGGGGAATGCGGCCAGGGGGAACTGCCCTTCCACGGAGGTGGAAGGGATAGTAGCCAACCCGGGAAGAACCAGCAGCAAACCCGGGGAGGGCCGAGCAGACGAAAGAACAGCGCAGGGTTCAGTGTCGTTCCCCCACGAAGAGGGGGAGCGACAGGAAGGATTTTGTGTCGTGCTTTTTTTCGAGTGGGTAGACCAGACTTCTAGGTAGGTTGGAACTAATAGCTTCTTAAATTCACTGTTCAAAATAGCCAAAATACGGACTCAACCAAGATGTGCAACACTGGATGAATGGATATAGAAAATATACTACATATATACAATGCAATTCATAAAAAGAAGGAAATGCTATCATTTGCAGAAAAATGGAACTAGAGAACATTATGTTAAGTGAAATATGT
Source organism: Oryctolagus cuniculus (assembly GCF_051225735.1). Lineage (NCBI taxonomy): Eukaryota > Metazoa > Chordata > Mammalia > Lagomorpha > Leporidae > Oryctolagus > Oryctolagus cuniculus. The sequence goes on from NC_142870.1 coordinate 97,154,074, forward strand.
CAGACACAGCAAGACAAATATCTCATGTTCTCCCTCATCTGTGGGACCTAAAAATAAAAACTCACCATGAACAGAATGGTGGTGACTACTAGAGGTAGGGAGGGTGGGAGGGATAGAGGGAGTTCGTATTTTTTAAAAAAATATGGAACTTGGGTGTGGCTTGTGGATATACTGATGCAAGATGATAATAAGCGGGAAAGCTGGATATGAGTATGTGGGAACTCTGTACCACTTCACATTTTTGTTTTGTAAATTTAAAACTATTCTGAAATAAAAAGTTGAAAAGATTTTCAAAATGAAAAGAACTGTGTAAGTCGTAGTTTTCATATACTAATATATGTGTCTCATTTACCTGATTAATAGAGCAAAGGTAGGATCCCAATTAGCTCTTCACTCTAAGAATGTCCTTCATATAAATTTAAATACACTTTGTATCTGCATTGACAGAATTGCACAGATGTCAATTTCCTGGTTTTGACATCATACCAGGATTATGTACAATATCCGATGGTAGAAGCTGAGTAAAAGTTATACAGGAACACTATAATTTTTGCAACTTCTTTGGAGTCTTAAATTATTTCAAAATCAAAGTTTGTCGGGGTTTCTTTAGCTCCTCATGTGGCCTTCTCTTAGCAAACTCAGTTCCCAAGAAGTCAAAAGCATTAGAGGAAAGGTGACATCCTGTACACACGTGCTGTTTCTAGAAAGTTCAGAACAACAATGTACACAATTTCTCTGTGTGGCACTTGCCATGGATGGTGTGGATAGCTGATCATCCTTTTCACACACACACACACACACACACATACGGAGAGAGAGAGAGAGATCCGTCTCTATTTAAGGAACCCATAAAAGAGGCTTTGAGGGATTAATAAAAATTACCATTCACTGTGGAAGTCACCTGGGCTCTGGGTTTCAGGTGCATTATCTCACTGAACCCTGTAGAGGATGTGGCCGGTGCTCCCTTTCCGCAGGAGGAGCAGTGAGGCTCGTGGACTAAGTTACGCAAGGGTATCCAACTGTAAGTACTGACCCCAGGGACAGAGTTTTTGAAGTTCCTGTGCCACTTCCACAACTAATCATCTGCCGGCTTTTTGTGAAAAGGTGTATGCCTTCTTCTTCTTGAAGTGTTTTATTATTATTCAGTTGAGAGACAGAGACAGACAGACAGGCAATCAGAAATCCCTCACCTGCTGCTTCCTCCCCCGGATACTCACCAAGGTCAGGGCTGGGTCAGGCTGGAGCTGGGAGCTCCATCCGAGTCTCCCACATGGGAGTCAGGAGTGCAAGGACTGGAGCCGCCACCTGCTGCCTCCCAGGGTGTGCATTAGCAGGCAGCTGGAGCTGGAAGTAGAGCTGGAACTTGAACCCAGTCTCTCTGATACGGGAACTGGGTGTCCCAAGCCAAATCCTGACCCACTAGGTAACAGCCACGTCAAGAGGCTGTGTTTTCTAATACATTCAGCCATTTTTGACATGGACCCTGTTTTGCTGCCTGTGTTTGTTCTACCATACATTTATCCATTCAGCCATTCACTGATTAATTCATTCATCCAACTTATGGGACCTCAATGGGTACCTGGCGCTATGGCCAGCAGCACTGAGTGTAGATATATAAATGTTTTAAAAACTAGCAAGGGGGCTGATGTCATGGCTCACTTGGTTAACCCTCTGCCTGTGGCACCTGCACCCCATATGGGCGCCAGGTTCTAGTCCCAGTTGCCCCTCTTCCAGTCCAGTTCTCTGCTCTGGCCCGGGAGTGCAGTGGAGGATGGCCCAAGTGCTTGGGCCCTGCACCCGCATGGGAGAGGAGAAGCACCTGGCTCCTGGCTTCAAATCGGCATAGCTCTGGCCATTGTGGCCAACTGGGGAGTGAACCAATGGAGGGAAGACCTTTCTCTCTGTCTCTCCCTCTGACTGTCTGTAACTCTACCTGTCAAATAAATAAAGAAAATCTTAAAAAAAAAAGAAAAACTAGCAGGAAGCCTACTGAAGACAAGTCAGCAGTGGGGAACGCAGGGCCGAGTGGGGAATGAGGTGGTTATCTGAGCGGGGAGGCGCAGAGCCAGGCCTTTCTCAGGAGACAGCATGTGAACAGAGAATGATGGAGGAGAATGCCACAGCTGAGAGAGGGACAGCAAGGGCACGGGTGTCCCGCGAGGAGAGAGGAGAGGAAGAGCTGTAGGAGGTGGTGGGCAAGGAAGCCAGGGGCTAGGTCACCGCAGGGTTTTATAGGGGTGGTAAAGAATCCGGGTTTTATTTTAATTGTGATGGAAAGCCACTGAAAAAAGACCCGGTCAAATTTACATTTGAAAAGAATCACTCTGGCTGCTGCCAGGGGAACTGATGGAAGGGGGCCAGGGTCCCAGCGAGGAGACCACTGGGGCCGGGCTAGGGCTGGGGTGGCTTAGCTGTGGGTAGAGGTGAGAGGTGTTTTTTTGTTTGTTTGTTTGTTTGCAATTCTGCGCTAAGATCTGTGACTTCCTCACAGTGAGCCCTCATGTTGCTTGCTTTTGGCCTCATGAGGTAGGGACCCCAGCCTGCCAGAGCTGTGAGTGCAGAAAAGGAAGCAGATTTGGCTTTCTCAGCACCTCTGGGAAAGAGAGGAAGAACTGAGCGTAAGCTCTGCCATCGATCTGGAAGTGGGTGACCTGTGTCCAATCGCCCTCCCCACCTTTCGTTCGCATCATGCTTCTTTCTGTCCCACGAATGTTTATATAATCACACGAGGCTGTTCTGTGCAATTTCCCTTTTTTTATTTAATAAATGTGAATTTACAAAGTGCAACTTTTGTATTGTTGTGGCTCCCCCACCCAACCTCCCTCCCTCCCGCGGCCCTCCCCTCTCCCACTCCCTCTCCCTTTAAGGAGCACCATCTTTGCTTTTCAAGAATACAAAGAGGCCCTAAAAAGCAGATCCAATGTTGATACAGCTCCTGTACTCAATAACCAGAGCCTTGTAGTACTAGAGCGGCTGTGAAAAATGTTGTCTAAAGTGAATGAATATCTAGGCAATGGATGGATACAGCTTGAAGGCTGGGCCTCTGTTCCGTGAAGCTAAGGTTGGAAAATGTCTTGGTTTTCTTGGGTGTCTCCTGGTTCCAGTGCATGCTTTACAAGGCACATTTCCTGGAGCTCCATGACACGGGATCTTGCCAGGGGCTATTGGAAAATAGGGTGTTAGGGGCCAGCACTGTGGTGGAGCTGGTAAAGCTGCTGCCTGCAACACTGGCATCCTGTATGGGCGTGGGTTCAAGACCCAGCTGCTCCACTTCCAATCCAGCTTCCTATTACTACAGCTGGGAAAGCAACAGAAGATGGTCCAAGTGTTAGGGCCCCTGCACCCACGTGGGACACCCAAAAGAATCCCCTGTCTCCTGACTCCTGCTGTTGCAGCCATCTGGGGAGTGAACCAGCAGATCTTTTTCTTTCTCTCTATCCTTTCCTCTCTCTCTCTGTAACTCTGACTTTCAAATAAATGTATACTTAAAAAAAATGGAAAACAGCATTTTGTGTCCAGGTAATGCGGGGAGTACATGAGTGAGAGGGAACTCCACAGGTCTCATCACTGCAGGATGCCTGGAGTGATGTGCTTTGCTGATGTCCGTCAACATTTGCTGCCAGCGATGATGTCTGGAGCTTCACAGATGTGCTCAGCACAACACTTCACTTTGCACAGTTTCCCCTCGATTTGGAAATACTGAACCTGCACCAGTTTTGCTTGCTTTTCACATCCATGTGACCGGGCGGAGTGGAGAACGGACCACAGGGATCCGGTCAGGGTCTCTATGAATCCGCGAGCATCATTCTGGGCGGAGCGAGGCACACAGGCCTAGGGCACTGGTGAATGTGAGCTGGTAAAGGAGTCAAAAGTGATGCCAACAGAGCTCTTGGAGACTCACTAGGTGATACCCCGGCTGGTGCTGACTGCACCTTGCAACCCTGCGGCTGTACCTGAGCGAGCGCTCGCCCACCTCTCCTCCATAGCACGCAGCAGACCTGCCTGAGACCAGCTCCGTATGAAAGAACTCAAGGACCGCTATGAACAAGAGCGCTATACTCCAAAGAGTCGGGAGGCAGACGGATTTCACATCACGGACAGTCCTCCGTGTCGGATTCCAGAGCTTACTCCCAGAACAGCCCTTCTAAGAGACAAGATCTTAAGAATCGTGGCTCCGTGTTTGACCTTTATTCAGTTAATTTTAATGTATCTTATTTGGAGACTATTAATTTAGCTAAATCAGAGTTTATATCTGTAGCTTACAATGTATTAGTAATGTATACCGATTAAGGCTTTATTCTCTTTCCATTTAAGCTGTTTCATAGCTCTCAGGCAGTGACACTTCCTGTGTGGCAGGCAAAGGACTTTCTCAAGAAGCATCAAGCTGTCGATACTTGCTCTGTGTTGGGTAGACAGAAACCAAGACGCCAAGAGGCAGGGGCTGGAGCTCTTCCTAGGAGAGATTCGGGCTTTGCAGTTCCTTGCAATGAATTACAATATACTGTTATGTCACAATACAATATCTATCACAGTTTGCAAGATGTGTCAGCGGTGTTGCCTCCTCTTTTGTAGTTCTCGCTGCGTGGGGTGAAGTCCCACATTCTTAGTGAGGCTTCTAAGATCATCTGCCTTAGACTCAGCCTAGACTCCTTGAGGCTACTGCAATATGCCCTTGGGCTTACACTTGTGCTGTTACCTTGACCTGGAAACTCTGCAGCTTACCATCTGCCTCCCTTCCTTTTCTCCAGACCACCCCTGGGGGCCTTCCCAGAAACCACTTGCACCTCTTAAATTTTACCTCCCATTCCTCATCTACCTGATGCACATGCTAATGCACACAAGGGTGAGTGTGTGCACATACACAAACACACACAAACATGCATACACACACACCTATGGATAGGTACTTCTATGATCAACACAATGCCTAATGTTTATCTTCCCCATCAGTACCTAAGATCGTCAAAGCAGATGCCACAACTCTCTTAATCACAGTGCCAGGAAAGCAGTTATTCAATTAAGAAGTAAATGAATGAATAATGAGCCCGCATAATATGTAATATGCAGTGTTTATAATTTGATGAATTTCCTAATAGCTCTACTATAGGGCTTTTTTCTACTTTCATAGTTAATGTTACTAACAGAAATTTTTTTAAACAGTAAAGAACATCAGTGGGGATTCCCACCATGTCAAAGTTCTGAGGCTGGGGTTACAGTGCCACTTGGGAAGCCGTGGAGTCACAGCTGCTCTCCTTCCAGTCCAGCTTCCTGCTAATGCATCCCAGAAAGCAGCGGATGATGGCTCACGTACTGCAGTCTCAACCACTCCCTTGGGAAATCCACAAGGAGGTCTGGGCTCCTCACTTTGAACTGGGCCGGTCCTGGCTGTCCCAGGCATTTGGAGGGTGAACCAGTAGACAGAAGTACATTCTCTCTCCCTCTCTCTCTCTCTCTCTCTCTCTCTCTCTCAGCCTTTCAAGTAGATGAAAATAAAATAAATTAAAATAAAAGATCTCAGACCTAAAAAGAATGCAGGTTCTAGAAGAACTGTTACAAAAGTTCCATCTGTAGCCAACATTTGTCAGTTTTTTAGAAGCTTTTTAAGAAGGGCTGGTGAATATTTCGCCTCTGATGGTACAAAGAGCAAACACTGGGCATCTGAGGAGTTAATTTCCCCATTGCAGTTCACCAAAATATAGAGGATTTTGTGGTTATTACAAAGCACAAAATTTAATCATATGATCTGCGCATCTGGGCTGTGGAAGTCAATGACTTTTGGTCTTTTTCTATTCATTCTTAAATGCAGTAAATATTAAGAAGTAATTAAAAATAAAGTTTGCTTATTTGTGCAACAACACCCAATGACTGAGGAATAGATTTATGCAATACATATATAGTGTGCAGAAAATCACTCATGGGACATCCAAGATCAAGTAAAACAGGTTCATTTTTTCTAGCTTGGGATTTCTTAGGGACATCATAAACGGGGAAGGACTCACATAAACATATGGACACTCATTTGGCTTTTTAGCGCAGTGCAACTTTCATCCCGGAGTAGAAGAGAATGGTTTTCACTGATTATGTTGCAGTTCCTTTGAACATTTCCTGTGCCTGACAAAACATTTCAATACATATTGGCTGGAGATAGCACTGATGACAAACGACGATGTTGTGAAGTGTTACAAAGCATTGTGAATGCTCTGGCAAAGGACTGGCTAGCTTGACCATCATATTTGACCAGCCTGGGAGAGGACTAGAATCTTTTTTTTGTCTATCATTGTCTTACTTCTTCCTGGGTGGGGGCTCTTCTTTCCCCTCCCTGGCCTGGCTCCTGCCTCTATAAGCACTTTCACCCCGGGCCCTGGTACGCCAAGGCAAGCATTGTAGTGTTGCTGTGGAGGATTCAGGAGCAGAGCCAGGGCTGTGGGTGTGTGGCCTGTGTGGTCGCAGGCCCCCCACTCAGAAGGGGCCCATGCCCTCCTGTCTCTGTCTTTACATTCTTAATAATTCTACTTTTGAACTCAGATTTTGCTAACTAAATCCAACAAGGCATCAGAGCATGAGCCCCGCAGTAGATATATGCACAAGATGTGCAGGTGCTGGCCTGCTCATTTGTACACAGTAATTGTGATGCTCCAAAAACAGACTTCCAGTGGACCCACAATGGGAGAGTTCAGTGAGACTTAGAAGGAGGACAAAACTAGCTTCTAACCAGAAACACAGCCATGACACTCTGAGAACCATGAGAGACCCAGCCACCCATCAAATTCTTTTTCTTTTTTAAGATTTATTTACTTTTTTGAAAGTCAGAGTTACAGGGAGAGAGGGAGGGGGAGAGAGAGAGAGAGAGAGAGAGAGAGAGAGAGAGAGAGATTTTCCATCCATCTGCTGGTACACTCTCCTGATGGTCAAAATAGCCAATGCTGGACCAGGCTGAAGCCAGGAGCCAGGAGCTTCCTCCAGATCTCTCACATGGGTGCAGTGACCCAAACACGTGGGCTGTCTTCTGCTGCTTTCCCAAGTGCATTAGCAGGGAGCTGGAATGGAAGTGGAGCAGCCGAGACATGAAATGGTGCCCAAATGGGATGCCAGTGTCCCAGGTGGCAGCTTTGCCTGTGACCCGCAACACCAGAACCCAAATTCTTTCTTACTTGTGTTGCCCCCTTAGGCTGAAAATGATGGCATAGACGGGAAGGGAAAGACAGCCACCCAAGGGTCTTTTTCCTTTTAGTCCTTCTTGACTCATATAGAAGCATCAAATATTAGCATTGCACCCACCTATGGAGAAATGACATAAAAACAGCTGTGTTCATTTTGTGCAATGTTCTCTCACTGTTCTATTGAGAACAAAACACATAGGCATGTAATAACTACAAAAAGTGAACTGTGTCATTTCGGTGAGACCTCAGTGGAGTTAAATGCAACTGGTATTGCACTAGGTTAAAAAAAAAAAGAAGGGTAAAATTCATGCCAAAATTTCACTATTTAATCTTGTCCTTTACTTGGGAAGACATCAAAATGGTATGTGGAAAACCAACATGACAAGCCTAGAGAGAGGCCACAGGGGGAAACTGGTTTATTATCTTAAACGGTACCTTTTTCTGGTTTTGTAAGCAAGAAGTCCTGCATTTCTCTTTGGTACTGGGTCCTGCAAACACACAAGTCACCCTGGTCACAGGCCATGCCACTGGGTGCCACCAGGACTGCTGGGGCTCTCATCCACACTCCTTCTCCCTGGCCCTCAGGAGTCTATGCCAACTGATCCCCAAGCACAGAGGAGGAAGAGGAGAGCTTGGTTCCATCAGGGAGGCCAGGTGTACCCAGTGCTGTGGGTTAAAATTTTCCAAACGCTCTGCCATTTAGCAAGTAGTACTACTAGTCATTATACTGATGCTTTGCATGAAATTGCTAACACCTTGGAAACTGCTTAATGATACATAAAATCCTATTTTTCCTGTGTGGAATGCCACTGGGCAAGTGGGTATTACTTATAGATGTATAAATATTGTGCATATTAGCATGAAGAGTCACTTACAAGTCAATAAGCTTTCTGAACTGTAGAAGAACAAAAGAGAGAGAAATCACAGAGAAATGAATAATTTCATAGGATTTTGTTCAATTATTTCTTAACCTTGGAAAGGCAAAACATTTCTATAAAAGGGGAACTTTAATTTTTTTCAAAGTAATACAAAGGCAACATTAAATTAGTTTTCCATTTTACCACTTAACCTTGAAAGAAAAAAAAAAAAACAGATTTCATTGTAGAGCCCTGAGTGGAACAACAGATTTCTGAAACATGGCAAAGTGAGTGATTGTTGTTGTGTCTTTAATGCTTCTTCCCTACTTTGTCCTTTGGATGTGTTCTATTCTGATGTGCCTCTAATTGTTTTCCAGGCATCAATTCTATAAGCATATTAGCAAATGAGGACAATGCACCATCCTGCAACTTACTCGCATTAGCAACCAAGGCCCATCCGCACCCAATGACAGAGCCGACCTTGTGCGACAGGTGTCAGATTCCAATGCCAGACATTAGATAGTTCTGCTTTGGCTTGGTCTGATTCTCATTACCGTTATTCACAGTTCTATCAACGACGCCTATGGAAATGCATGCAGGGAGATTGTAGGGTCTCAGAAAATTTGAGTTGCATCTATTTGCAAAGCTTGTGACAATAAAAAAATTGGCATCTTGGGGTTTCTACTTCTCCTTTGAAGATAATTCCTTCATTGCTGTGATTAGATGGTTAGACTAGGAAATGCACACAGCCAGGTAGGTGCCTGGCACTCCAGGACTGTTTTTCTTGCTCCTTTTACTTCTATATAAAACTGCACACACACTTGAAGGCTAGCTTTTTTTTTTTCATTTATTTTAAAAGTAAAGTTTTGCCATATGAAAAATTTTCCAAAATGCATACTAATCTGTCCATGAGGAAAAATATAACTCCGCTATGCCACTCTAATTCCAATGCTGTAAGCATATTCGCTAGGCAACCCTCGCGCATCTCTCTGCAAACCCAGGGGGTTTTGTGAGTAGCTCGCTTGCTGCTGGTGCCTCAATTTTATCATCACACATGAAGTTGTGTCACACACGGAATGTGCAATTTGTGCTCCGCGTCTTTACACAGTAGCCCACAATTTGCAGCTCCTTGGACTTTTTAACTCCTCCATAATGTATTGACTTTGGATTTGTTTACTTTTTTTGTTTGTTTGTTCGCCTTTTGCTATCCCAGACATAGCAGCAATGAGCCTCATTATGTGCATATCCATATCCTGCCTTCAGCTGTCCATTTTGGAATTGTATGAGGATCAGATTAGGTGACACGTGCAGAGCTGGGTGTCTGGCACAAAGCAAGTACCGTGGGGGGACTTTGCGTACTCGTGTCAGGAACACTTGCAGAAATGCAGGGGAGACTTGCTTTTAAACTTTAATTATTTTCCATGCGTCCCTTCCAACTCCAGTTGTATCATGATTCCTTCTTCTCCTGTTGAGAGACCAAATTGAAATCTTATACAGTAATAATTTGATGGAACAATTGTTTCTTTCTAGCACTTCTTTTTCTTTCTTTTTTAAAAAAGATCTATTTATTTATTTGAAAGGCAGAGTTTGAAAGAGACAGGGAAAGACTGAGAGGGATCTTCCATCCGCTGGATCCCTGCCCAGGTGGCTGCAATGGCCAGGGCTGGACCAAGCTGGACCAGATTGGGCCAGGCTGGGTCAGGTTGAAGCCAGGAGCTTCTTCCAGGTCTCCCATGTGGGCATAGGAGCCCAAGCACTTAGGCTACCCTCCACTGCTTTCCCAGGCACATTGGCAGGGAGCTGGATTGGAAGTGGAACAGGCAGGACTCGAACTGGCACCCAAATGGGATGCCAATGTCACAGCCAAAAGCTTAACCCCTTATTCCATAATGATGGCCTCTCCATCACTTCTTAGGGTTATGAAGAACGAATGAGAACAAATGCTGTTGAGGAAAAGTCCATGTTTTACAATGGTTATCTAAAAGGTTGCATAATTTTAATTGTGGTCAAGGCAAATGATGATAAACCTTACCACTGGTTAGCAGGAGACAGGCCTGACTGAGGAGTTTGTAGGGACTGCACTGTCGGGGTGGTTGCTATGAAGATGCCGACCCTCTGAGAGCCAATGCTATCGCCCCCACACAAACCCTCTCCAGGGCCCTTTTACCTGGACCCACGCTGGGTCCTCCAGGTAAATTTAGAGCCAACGCCAGGCCACAGCCTGGAGGCTACCCTGGTGGGGCCTCCCACACATAGCCTTATGCAACCCAGTCACAAAGAGAGACACTCAGGCTTCTCTCAGACTCCAACTTCCCCAAGTGGTTTCAGAAGCTCAGGTTACAAACAGCTTCCTAATTGTCTTTGAAAACCAACCTTCCTAGGAGTGTTGAGTTATTGCCCATTGAGTCTTAGCCTTGGGTTTGACAAGGCTGGATCCAAGGAAAATACAGAGAAATGTTCTGAAAGCAAACCTAGTCTTGCCCACAAGAATCACCATTATTCACGCGCTGCCGTGGACTCAGGGAACAATGTGGGCCTTTCAGCTCTCCGTGTATCTGCCCTGTCGGGGAGCGGGTTCCCCCGGGCCGGAAGCGACATGGCACAGTGAGTCTGAGAACAGTCCTTATTTTCGTTCCGTCGGGTAACACCAAGAGTCCCACTCCACAACAAGGAAAAGGTTATGATAACCCACGTCACAGGGCAGATGGCTCGTTCATCCTCTCACAGACTCATCTGAACTTTTGCAGTGAGAACAATGCTGTAAGCTTGAATCATGGGCCTCTCAGTAAAATTTTCTATAAGAACTCTGTGGGGGGGATGACCTATAAAATAAATAGATAAAAACTGGCACCCCTCTTTCCCCAGAAGGTTTTGGCCTCTTTGATACATAAAATAGCTACAATATGCCCCCTGCCTGTGCCAAACCCCTCCTGAACCCTATCTGAGTTTTACCATGTCACTGACAAGTGAGGATTATTATGTTCATTATTATTATTATTATTGATAACTGATTACTGATAATATCATATTATTGGTAGATGAGGAAATAGAACCTCAGAGAAATTTAGAAACGTTTTCAAGGTCACATAGCTAGGTCAAACTCAAATCTGTCAGACTAAAGGAAGAGGGCTCCTGTGTCTGGTTCTTCTAGAAAGTTTGAATTTTTCAATACTTTCACTCTGCCCCCAAAACAAACACTATTTACACAAGTCAGTGATTTCAGGGAGTCTTTTTTCTACTTCCAAATAAGCTCTACAAAATTATTTAAAATTGCAATCCATGCTTTATCATAGGAAAGATTATCTCCATTTCTGAAAAAAAAAAAGAGTTTGGAATTACATGACTTGGTTAATTACACTTACGAAATTCACCTGGGACTCTCCAAAGGTACAGGTACTGGTCATCTGGATTTACTAAAAAGGCGTCACTCAGCCAACAGAGACCAAGGACAGCCTTTTCCAGAAGTCACGAGGGAGCACCCTGCCCATGTATTTGTGACTTGCAGGCGAGCTGGTTCCCACATGTGTTGTGCTCTCGGATGAGCTGCTGCTAGAATGCATTTTCTTAAGGATAGTTAGTGAGTCTACATCCATTTGGATTATTTGCCCAGCAGGACTATTTTGTTCTCTCCCCAGTTGTAACACTTGCCTGCCGTTATCCCCGGGCTCACGCACCATCTCCTTAAACCCCTCCGCCCCTTCGAACTATTCAATGAGAAGCACGTGAGAACTGCGGCAGCCATCCTGCATGGCCAAACCCTAGGTGACATCATGGCGAATGGCTAGTGTGAGTCCCCTGCCAGGCCAGGGGCATCGGTTAAATCTGTCATCTGTGCCCAGTTATTATTGGCATCTTCTTGCCTGTTGATAAGTTTCCCAGTTTGGACCATAAATTACAGGCCATGTTAAACTTATCTAACACCAATTTTCAGAACTCAGGTTGAGCAGAGAGAGATCCTTGCTCTCTGAGCAGGGAACTTTTTTAATTTTTAAGATTTATTTATTTGTTTGAAAGGCAGAGTGATGGAGAGAGAGAGAGAGAGAAAGTTTTCACCAGATGGTTCACTTGTCAAATGGCCACACAGCCAGGTCTGCTCCAGGTCGAAGACAGGATCCAGGAACTTTAACCTGGCCTCCCACGTGGCTGCAGGGGCTCAAGCACCTGGGCCATGTTCTGCTGCTTTCTCAGGTGCATCAGCAGGGAGCTGGATCAGAAGCAGAGCAACCGGGGCTCGAATGAACCTCAATCTCCTTGCTCCGGGCTGTGCCCCTTTCCTAAGGAGCTGCTCATCAGAAGTGTGAGCCAGGAGCCACCCTCACTGCAGATCAGAGAGCAGCAGGCTGACGAGCTTTCTCCATTCTCAAGGGTAAATAAAAAGTCTGTTGTCCCCCACTGCAGCCAGCAGGGTAGGTGGAGCCTGGTGCTTGGGTGACCTGGTGTCATTAGCTCCTCCTGGGCCTCTCATGCCTGCTATTGCTGACTGCAAAACTCTCTCATCATCCTCTCCCCCAGCTCTGCACATTCCTATTTGTACCCAAGCTCAGGGTGACGGCCAGCACTCCCCTCCCCTGGGAGGGCAGACACCATTCACCAGAAGCCTTTGTCCCCCGGGAATGCTGTACCTCAAAGATGTTCAGCGATCATTTATAGATGATGCAATTATTACAGACCATCCAAAGCCCCCATTCTCTGGTGCCAATGTCAGTGTCCCCTGCTGGCTGATGTGAAATGCCTTATAGAACAGCATTCTTTATTTTTCCAAAAGCTTACACATTTTGTTCATCTCTCTTTCTTATCATACATTATTATGAAATGGAAAAAAAAATTTAAAAAAGATTTTTTTAAAGTGCTAAGACATTCTGGACGCTTCCAAAGAAAGAAGCCAATGTGCCAGCCCCTGTAAATAATGCAGCACTTGCATACCTTTGCATTGGGCAGTGTTTCAGGAAGGCCGCTGGCACAGTATATACACATATATCTGTGTACCACTTGGACACAGAAGGGAGACTGAGATGGTGGTCTTGTCCTCTCCACACAGTGTGGCTTTGTTTGCCATCCTGGCGACTTGCCACCTTGGAGCACCTCGGAGTCCTGAGGAGATGGCACCAAGGATGGATGCTTGCTTGGGGGTTTCCTGAGGGTGTGGTCTGAGCATCTATCACGCGTCTCTGCGGTAACTGAAATGTGGCAGGTGTTTGGTCATCTTCCCTTAACCAGGATGCTGCAGGAAAGGCCCACAGCTTTAGCCACAGCCTGCAAGAGGATTTTGAGTGCCAGCCGAGGTGGTCTGAGTACAAAGGGTTTGCAAGGAGCACACAAGAGCTCAGCGTGAGTTGGGCCCCATGGCTGTGCCTTCCTAGAAAACTGAGTGCTGGCCAGAGACTCGTGAACCTCCTACCTTCCTGGGGCACACGGCTGCCTCACTTGGCACCTGCCCCGTGCTGACCTTGTTCTTCACCCCACCCCTGTCTAAGAGTTCCTGTTGCACAAATGCCAGGCAGTCCCCCCAACCCACCAGACCTCCTGTCCTTGTGGTTCCTCGACTTCTATCACCTTTCCCACCTACAAGGCGAGTCCTTCCCTCATAGGGCACAGCACAGGCATTGTGGATGGCAGTCATCCCCACTCCTGCCCCTTCTGTGTTTCTACGTCGATTTGGACGTCACTTATTTCGTTATATTGGAACTGCTGCTTACCCTTGCTCTCTCCCAGAGAGTAGGCTGTGGAGGTCAAGACTGCTGCCCTGGCCCCGAACTTAGCACAGTCCTCAGAATATTTTTGGTGCTCAAGAAAAGTTCACTGGACTCCACTGAGCCTTGTCTTGATTCAGGCACTGCTGAACATCACCATGTGCTAGACTCGCCGGGATGGGACGTGAACTACCGCTCTCAATTCAGTACTTCCCAGCTGATCTCGCTGTAAGCAGCTAGAAGCCAGATGTTGGCAGCTCCTTGCTGGTGTATTTATTTGTAATTAGAGTGAGGATTTTTGAGAAAGAAGAAAGAAAAGTCGACCTGTGAGTTTGTTTCTCCCTCCTCCCAAATTATTTTCTGTAACGAAGCTACCTTAGAGCTGAGATCAAAGATAATTGTGCCTGTCTTAGAAACTCCAAGGTTATCTTTAAGTAAAACAAAATGGGATGATTAGCAAAGATTATGTTTGGAAATATAATTATTTCCTAACTTCTGAGCACATGCCTAGAGAAGTGCTTCTTTGAATACAGGCATTGACAAATACTCCTTAAAGGATAGACTTGTCTACAGCAAAAACATTTCAGTGCAGCCCGGTTGCCCCTTGACAGTTTTCTGTATGCTATCATTACAAATCGTAATTTTTTTTTACAAATTGTAAATTCTGATTACAAAACAATTCATGTGTGAATTTTAATTATTTTTTATTTATTTGACAGATAGAGTTAGACAATGAGAGAGAGAAAGACAGACAGAAAGGTCTTCCTTCCATTGGTTCACCCCCCAAATGGCTGCTATGGCCGGCACTGCGCCTATCCGAAACCAGGAGCCAGGTGCTTCTCCTGGTCTCCCATGGGGTGCAGGGCCCAAGCACTTGGGCCATCCTCCACTGCCTTCCCGGGCCACAGCAGAGAGCTGGACTGGAAGAGGAGCAATCAGGACCATGGCGCCGGCCCCGAATTTTAATTATTTTTAAAAAATTTATATATTAAAAGTGTCCAAATTAATGTGAAATGGACCAAACTTAGTACATTCAAATAGAAGATTCATGCTGGTGTCTTCTTAAGAAAGGATTGATGAAACACAAGGAATCAAAAGTTTGAAAATAAATATGCCTCTTGTGATTCACTGAAATCTAGGGAAATATGCTTCCTATACCCGCCCAACTGGCCAGCGAGTAGCTAACTGTGCTTGCTCCAGAAACCTGAAGCCTCATTTCAGAAATTTAAGAAAGACCATTCAACTCTCATGGGAATAATTAGACAGGACAAATACCAATTATCCAGGGACATTGCAAGGATGACTGACTATCATTTACCCGTGATGCAAAAGCGATGCTTACCAGCAATGTCAGGTCACTATCCAAGCTCCCGTAAGGTGAAGAGGTCAGCATCGCAAAGCTAAAACATACCAATAGGTAGCAGGCTCCGAAGAACTGTCCAGTGTGCCTATTAACCTTGAACTATATCAGCTGCCTTCAAGAGTCCTGGAAAAGGGGCCAGCGTTGTGACGCAGTGGGTAAAACTGTCTGCAGGGCTGGCATCCCATATGGACAGCAGTTCGAGTCCCAGCTGCTCACTTCCAATCCAGCTCCCTGCTAATTCACCTGGGAAAGCAGTGGAAAATGGCCTGAGTCCTCGGATCCTTGCCACCTACGTGGGAGACCCCGAAAAAACTCCTGGCTCCTGGCTTCAGATCAGCCCATCTCCGGCTGTTGTGGCCATTTGGGGAGTAAACCAGTGGAGAGAAGAGCTCTCTGTCTGTCTCTCCCTGCCCCCTCTCTCTGTAACTCTGTCTTTCAAATAAATACAGTAAATCTTCTTTTAAAAAAAGTTCTGGAATAAAGAAAATAGGTAGGATAAACTTCCCCACTGTTTTGCTTTTAGGCTATCTTACTTGATTGATGGAACTGAAAGGATGTGAAAGGTCCAAGTTCATTCAGTAAGTTCAGTGCTCTTCCCTTATCTCTAGAGGGATACTTTCCAGAATTCCTAGCAAAAGACTGAAACCACAGATACTGCTAAATCCTCGAAAGACAATGCTGATTTTTCCTGCATATGCACACCTGTGAAATTACTTTATAAATTGGGCTTAGTAAGAGATTACCAACAGTAGCTAGTAATAACATGGAGAAATGATACCAACATACTTTAATAAAAGGTACACGAATGTGGTTCCTGTCTTTTTGGAATACCTCATTGTACGGTCCTCACCTTTCTTGTGGACCCAGGTGACCGAAAGCAAGGAAAGCAGAACCACAGGAAAGGGGGATGACTGCATTCCCCAAGGTTCTAGTCCTGGTGCTCTGGAGCAGGGGTGGGGAGCCTGTTGTCTGCCACAGGCCATTTGGATATGCACCTCATTCAACTTACAGACTAACCTGGGGGCCCAGCGCTGTGGACCCGTGAGTTAGGCAATGGCCTGCAGTGCTGGCATCCCATGAGGGCTCTGGTTCAAGTTCTGGCTGCTCCACTTCCTGTCTTGCTCCCTGCTGATGTGCCTGGAAAAGCAGTAGAGGATGGCCCAAGTGCTTGGGCCCTGCACCCATGTGGGAGACCTAGAAGAAGCTCCTGGCTCCTGGCTTCAGCCTGGCCCAGCCCTGGTGGTTGAGAAGTAGACCTGTGGGTAGAGGATTTCTCTCTCTCTCTCTCTCTCTCTCTCTGTTTCTCCTTCTCTCTTTCTGTAACTGCCTTTCAAATAAATACATATGTCTTTTAAAAATTAGCCTGCTATAGATTTATTGAATCTCAAATAGCATGGACAGAGCCAGATCAAAGGATTTCATAGTCTTTAGAAGGCCTTGAATTGGACATTTCCCACCTCAGTGAGTCTGGAAGGTTCAGGAAGACCTCGTGTAGTTCTTGCCCCAGTGTATCTTAGGGGCTAATTTGGTAGGCAACGTTCATGTATAAACATTTCAAGAGGAACAAATGGAGCCCATCATCAAGAAGTGCCATGGGAGATTGGAGGAGGTTTGGAGGAGGTTTGGAGGAGGAAACAAGGGTCAGTTGTTCCTGCCTACCTGGAGCTGGTTTCCTGGTCATAAGAGTTGTAAATGTACAATGCAGAATTCACTTGTGCTCTGTGGCCTTGATGAAAACCCTGGTTTCAGAGAAAAGCGTCCCTGGCCTCTGCTGATAAGGTTGACTGAGTGATGCCAAATGCAACTTCGGATTCTATTTTGATCCAGGGACCCCTTGCCTTGGAAGGGCAAGAAACTGGGTTTTCAGAAAAAAAAAAAAGTCCTGGCAAATAGACCCTGCCCTATTCTGCCGAAAATAGAAAAATGGCAGGGCCACCAAGCACGGAGGAGAGAGGAATTACGGTGTGAGAAACGCATTTGAAGACGAGATTGTTAAATTGCCAAGCTTGCAAGAGCCCCAGGAGCCGGCTGTGACTTCAGATGGTCCCAGTGGCACGCCACATCGCAGAACCAGAGGGCTGGGGACCCGCAGCGAGATCCTGGGTTGACTCAACTTCTGAGGAGGGAAAGAAAATTCAAGTGTTCTTTCCATTTAACACATTCTATTTGAGGCATTCCTAAAACAAAGGCATGGATTCCAAGGTACAATCTTTCAGAAACAAAAGCAGCGCTCCGGGAGAGAGCTGCTCAGTAAGAACTCGCTTCTCCGCGGAGGAGCAGCCTCTCTGGGCTTGCTGGGGGCTCCCCGCTCATTGGCATTCATGCCAGGTGCTGCCACGGAGGTCAGCCTGAGGGGAGAGCAGGAGCCAAGCCTTAAAGTTAGTGCCCTGGAAGGGTTGCCATGGTACACTCCCACTGCCTGCTGGAGGAGTGTTTGCTTACCAGATGTCACTCTTCTTGGTTCTAAAAATCCCCTTCGCTCCTCATTGGAGGAAGGGCTGACATTTTCTTCATGCTAATGGCTGCAACTTGGAGACAACAGGGAAAAAAAAGTGTTCATAGAGAAAGAAAAAAAAAAAAGACCCAACACCTTTTTACAACATCTTTTCTAAACCACGACAATCACATCTTGATGATCATTTTTATCGTGTCAGAGGTTTGGGGAGTTCACACAGAGGGAGCGTGATGCGTCAGATTTAAATAGTAGCAGAGCTGTGACAGCGAGCAGGCGGCTGCTGTGGCGTGGCGCCATTAGTGATTTCTGGATCGCAGAGCCGAGAAGGTGAAACTAATTAAAGCGGCTGCAGCGTCAGGCCACGGCCTTGCTCAGAGGATTTTACAGTGTTCTTGAAGTGTTAGTTAGCATATTTAAGTGATTCATGCAGATGGAGTTCCTAGTAATAGTTGTCTATAGGCCGTGTACTATGGATGCTGGACACAAAAACTTAGAAGCACCTGCACCGTTACGATATGCACAGGCAAGACAGAGAATGACTCAGCAGATCTTTTCCAAAAAAAAAAAAAAAAAAACACTTGACTCACATGAGACCTCCCATGTGCCCTGCATGGTTTAGTTGCTTTGCCTTTGCATTTTATTTAAAAGGCTGAGAGAATGAGAGAGATCTTCCTTCTGCTGGCTCACTCCTCAGATCCCTGCAACTGCCAGCGCTGGGCCAGACTGAAGCCAGAAGCCCCGAACTTCCATCTGGGTCTCCCACATGGATGGCAGGGACCCAGGTACTTGAGGCATCATCTACTCTCCCGCAGGGTGCACATTAGCAGGAGGCTGGATCGGAAGTGAAGGACCTGGAACTTGAACCTGGCACTCTGATATGGAACATGGCTGTCCCAAACAGGGACTTAACCACTGCACCAAACGCCCATCCCTCCCCCCCTATATGGTTCTAAATGTGCCTCAGGTCTTTATTTAATTTATACAACATCTCTTGGAAGTGTTTTTTTTTTTTAAAGATTTTTATTTTATTTGAAAGGCAGAGTTACAGAGAGGCAGAGGCAGAGAGAGAGAGAGAGAGAGAGAGAGAGAAAGAGAGAAGTCTTCCACCTGCTGGTTCACTCCCCAGATGGCAACAATAATTGGAGCTGGGCTAAGCCAAGGTCAGGAGCCAGGGACTCCATCCTGGTCTCCCCTTTGGGTGTCAGGGGTCCAGGTACTGGAGTTTTAACATCCACTGCTTTCCTGCACATTAGCAGGGTGCTGAGTAGCCTAGACTAAAACAATGCCTGCATTACAAGTGGTGGGTTAACCTGCTGTGCCACAACACCAGCCCCACCAGGAAGTGTGTGTATTATCCTCATTTGCACATGAGGACATTTTATTTTGTTTTATTTTATTTTAAAGATTCATTTATTTATTTGAGAGATAGAGTTACAGACAGTGAGAGGGAGAGACAGGGAGAAAGGTCTTCCTTCCATTGGTTCACTCCCCAAATGGCCACAATGGTCGGAGCTGTGTGGATCCGAAGCCAGGAGCCAGATGCTTCCTCCTGGTCTCCCATGCGGGTGCAGGGGCCCAAGCACTTGGACCATCCTCCATTGCTTTACCAGGTCATAGTAGAGAGCTGGATCGGAAGTGGAGCAGCCGGGACTCGAACCGGCATCCACATGGGATGCTGGCTCTGCAGGCAGCAGCTTTACCCACTAGGCCACAGCACCACCCTCTGAACTTCCTATCTTGCTCTCTGCTTATCATCCAGCTAGGTTTCCTGAGGCAAATGGCCAGCACATTCCCTCACTCCAGCCCAGAGTCATCACCTGTTGCTTCTTAATTCCTGCTGCCCTGACTACATTCTCCACCCCTCCTTCCTCCCAGAATCCCTGCACACAGTGCCAAGGCCTCCATCCTTCAAAACTCACTCGAAGTCTAGCTCATCCTGGCAAACCTGCGTGCACGACTCCAGCTGGTCGTGATTTGGGGGACACTTTGAGAACCACATCATTTTCGGGTTTGACTCCCTTTGCACAAGCTCTAGTCCAAGTCACCCATTTTATCAGTGAGGCCCACAGCAGAGAGGTGGGTTGCTCAAGGCCACCAGTGGGATGGGACAGTGCCAGAAGCCATCACAGTTCTCCTTGCCCTCCACAATACTGTCCTGCACTGCGCGAGCTCATTACGTGACTTCTCACCCTCACTGGCCGGGGCCCTCAGGGGCCGGGCGAGATTCCCTGACTTGTGTGCCTTCCGTTCTCCTAGCACAGAGCTGTCAGGTGTCCAGTATGACTGATTCGTTAGAAACAAATGTATTTTTAGCCTTGACTATTTTTTTTAAATGGTTTAAACATAGTAACATTAAAAAGAGATCGTCGATTCTATTCTTCTTTTAAAAAAGATTTATTTATTTATTTGAAGTTAGAGTTACACAGAGAGAGAAGGAGAGGCAGAGAGAGAGAGAGAGAGAGAGAGAGAGAGAGAGAGAGAGGTCTTCCATCCGCTGGTTCACTCCCCAATTGGCCACAACGGCCAGAACTGCGCCCATCCGAAGCCAGGAGCCAGGAGCCTCCTCTGGGTCTCCCACGTGGGTGCAGGGGTCCAAGCACTTGGGCCATCTTCTACTGCTTTCCCAGGCCATAGCAGAGAGCTGGATCGGAAGTGGAGCAGCTGGGACTAGAACCAGCACCCATATGGGATGCTGGCACAGCAGGCGGTAGCTTTACCTGCTAAGCCACAGCGCCAGCCCCAGTGATTCTATTCTAATACAGAATAATGTTTTTCTCCACCATTTACCTTGGAGCAGTTACCTCTCATACATGTTAGTGATAATCTTCAATTTTTAAAAGTATATGTGTCTTTAATAATAGTCTGAACCCCTGCAGCCTCATCAGCCCTTTTGGTGTGCTGTTATGCAAACTCAATGCTCGTCTCTTTCTCAGGGCGGCAGGAATCTTAGCTAGGAGCAACATACATGAATTCTCCTTTCTTAGATTTTTCTACCAATGTTAAATAGAGCAAAGGAGGATCCTAAAGCATACTAACAAAGACACTCATTAAATGCTTGCTGGCAATTGATCAAGACTAATGTGCGGGTATATTCACTGGCCAAAGTGCAGGGAAGGTTCTTACTTATTAAACACAACACAGCACAAGAAAATAAATCGGTTCATTACCTTTAATTGGAGCATCCCCAATTGGCCACATCATTGGGGTCAAATACAACAAACAGATAGGAACTTGGGGCGAACATCGTTTGGTGCTCCACATTTATCAATTATTCCAACAGTGGTATTAACAGTGCCGCAAAACCAGGAATCACAAGAGAAGGCAGGAGAATGAGAGGCAGACCCCACAGCGGTGAAGAAGCAAGAGAAAGCCCTCCAGTTCTAACTTGTACTCTGAGAGACTTCCAAAAAGGGAGGCAAAAGGAGAAAGGAGACACCCGCAGGCGCTCAATAGCTAGTATGCGCCACGCTGTCAGCTGGCCCTGTCCCAAGCACCATCTTGTTAGTCTTCAGCAACCACTCCAGGAGTAAATGCATCTAAGCGTGTCTTTGCCCTGTATTTTAAGGAGCAACTGTCCAAGTGTATACATGCGGGGCCGGCATTCTTCATGACGTCAGATGCAGTGGCGGGCATTGTTGGTGTTCTAACCAGTGTCCTTTGCTGCTCTTCTCTGTTCACAGAACCAGGTTATCAGAGAGCTTTGTGTTTTGATGGAGTCTGGGCTTCTTTATGCTTCAAAGATTGGTTTATTTACTTACTTATTTGAAAGGCAGAATGGCAGAGAGAAAGCGAGAGAGAAAATGGTCTTCCACACACTGGTCCACTCCCCAAGTGGCTCCAATAGCCAGGTTTGAGCCAGGCTGAAGCCAGGAGCCAGCAGCTCCATCCTGGTCTCCCTCATGGATGGAAGGGGCCCAAGCACTGGGCTGTCCTCTGCTGCCTTCCCTGGTGCAGGGGGCTGGTGCAGAAGTGGAGCAGCCAGGCCTTGAACCAACACTCTGTCCGATATGGGAGCCTCAGCTTCTTTCCAACCTCAAGGAGGGAGTCTTGAGTAACTCAGTGACCTCTTACCAGTGGTCAGTTAAAGGTGGGTGAAGATCCAGTGCACCCAATGAAACTCAAGACACAGTCTGCTCTGGGGGCTGTGGGAAGATTCTTGCTTTAAAAAAGGGTCCTAAAGAAGAGAGACACTCTTTGGCTTTGGATAGTGCTACCACCCCAAATCAGAGGGATGTCACTCACCTGTCGGTATTGAGAGAAGAAAGGAAGGAAAGTTCTGGATCTATGACAGTGCCACCGGCTTGCTAAGTCCACGGGCCTGAGGCTTCTCTGGCTCCAGGCTTTTTGTTATGGGAAATAACACCACCCTGCTTCCTGCTAAAGCTGTTTTTAGTTTTGTACCCACAAACATCTCCCCAGATACAAATTCGGTGTGCTGTGATTTAATTAGAAACAAAACTAAACAGCACTACCTGAGAGAGTGTACGGGGAAGCTTGACTTGTTCAAGGCACATGATGAAACAAATACCTCAAGCAAACAGCAAAGCACAGGGGAGCAGGAAAGTGAGGCTCATGTTTGTAGCGACTGCCAGGCCAAGGCTTAGCACCAATCACAGGAAACCTTTCTCTGAGCAGCTTAAGAGAGGAAGGGCAGAGACAGCCCTTGGTTTGGGGTAGGTTGATGAGTGGATTCCGTTTAGTCCTTCCTTTGTCCTCACAGCAGGTAGAAGTCTTTTGGAGTGAATCCAACCTTGTTGAAAGGAGTAGAAATTGGTCAAGCTGGAAGCATATCTTTCCATCCCTTGCTGCCTACACATTCCATGGTCTGTGTCATTGCCCAGATCATAGAATCAATAAAATGACCATTATGTAGGATTGGCTCCTTAAAAACCATTCTTGTAGGTCCCTGATAGCTGGCAAGACTGGTCCGGGTTATTGGGACTCTTTTGAGTAAAGTAAGTACTGGCAAGAACCAACTGGGTACCCTGAGCATGTTCACACAAAAAAATCAGAAATCTTAGAGATGTCCAACATGACAGGTCTTTATGGTTGTTAGAGCAAACAGAATTTCTGGGAAAGAAAATTATATGGAAATATAAACACATTGACATATAAGCAAAACAAGAGAGCCAACAGAAAAAAAAAATCAGTGAGTACAGCATGCAACTAATGGAAAACAGTAGAGACTACACAGTGATTTAAATGTGAGTGTAAATCCTCATTCCCCACCCTAGAGCTCTCTGGCCTTCTGTGGTTTCTCCAGGACTCCTCACTTCCAATTTGCTCATCTTTAGTTGGAGGTAATGTTCTGAGGTGGGGCGGCATCGCTAGCTTATTTTCTGAACACAGGCCTTGTGTTTACCCAGTACCAGGCACTGTCCTAATACTTGACAGGAACTGCTTCAGTGAATTCCCACAACCCTGGGAGGTGGATATTTTCTTCCTTTTCCCATGTTGCAGGTATGGGAACTGAGCCCCCACAAGGACAAATGTTTTTCTGAAAATGGCACAGCTGGTAAGAGATGGAACCAGGGGCTGCACACAGGTTGTCTGACTCTAGTCACCGGGGGAATGTGTTGGCCGAGGGATGCAGGGTGAACAGCCACCCTAGCTCGTGTCCTTCCTTGCAACCTGTCAGGAAAACGCCCTTCCTTAGGCTCAGCCTCTGCCTCCTCTGTAGGATTTCTGAGCATCGAGCCATTCTATTCAGGGTCCACTTATTGCTATCGGAAGCTTTTCCTTTTCATGATCTGGCCCCAAACTAAAGGTGATAGGATTGGTAAAGGCGAGAGTACTGGGTAAACTTCTGCATCCAGATTCAAACCTCCTTTGACTTTAAAGGGGTTTCCTCTGCTGGCGAGGTTATCAGATGTTTTAAGAGCTGATTTTGCAGCCTCTAGTAAAAGAAGTCTTTAGACAAAGGCCTCTGTGAAACTGCAGGTTGTTCAATTAGAAGTCATCGGTGTGCTGGGATGGGGGTGCTTTATTGCTTTCTGGGTGGCCCTCCCTGCCACACACCTGCCCCCGCCCTGCCATTTTATAGGCTCCACCAGCCCTGTTTCTTTCCCTGTGGCTGCCTGCATCTCCAGTGAGCAGCTGCCGAGGGAAGGCCTGGAGCCACCGGCTACCCTTCCTCTACTGTTCCTGCCCCACCAAAACTTGGTAAATCCACCCAGCAGCCTATGTGGCTGCTCACTTGGGCCTGAATGGTCCTTGGAGAAGCCAGAATTAGATGATTCAGCTCAGTAATGTGATGGGAAGCAGAAAGTACGCAGTGTGCATAGAGGAACTTGGCTATTCCTTTCCTGGGCACATTTTCAGCAGGATGGGACTTTGTGGGTTTTTAAAAAAATATTTATCGGGGTTGGCACTGTGTGTAGCAGATAAGGCTGCATCCTGCAATGCTGGCATCCCATATGGGTGCCAGTTGGAGACCCAGCTGCTCCACTTCCGATCCAGCTCTCTACTATGGCCTGAGAAAGCAGTAGAAGATGGCCCAAGTCCTTGGGCCCCTGCACCCATGTGGGAGACCTGAAAGAAGCTCCTGGCTTCAGATCGGCACTGCTCCACCGTTGCGGCCATCTGGGGAGTGAATCAGTGAATGGAAAACCTCTGTCTCTTTCTGCCTTTGCCTCTCTGTAACTCTACCTTTCAAATAAATAAATAAATCTTTAAAAAATATTTAGGCTGGTGCCGTGGCTCAATAGGCTAATCCTCTGCCTGCGGCGCCAGCACACCAGGTTCTAGTCCTGGTCTGGGCGCCGGATTCTGTCCTGGTTGCCCCTCTTCCAGGCCAGCTCTCTGCTGTGGCCCGGGAAGGCAGTGGAGGATGGCCCAAGTGCTTGGGCCCTGCACCCGATGGGAGACCAGGAGAAGTACCTGGCTCCTGCCATCGGATCAGCGTGGTGCGCCGGCTGCAGCGCGCCAGCTGCAGCGCGCCAGCTGCTGCAGCCATTGGGGGGTGAACCAATGGCAAAGGAAGACCTTTCTCTCTGTCTCTTTCTCTCACTGTCCACTCTGTCTGTCAAAAAAATTATTTATTATTTAACTCAAAAGGCAGAGAGGAAGACAAACAGATGGAGATCTTCCTGTTTACCCTAAATGCCTGCAATAGCTGAGGCTAGGCCAGGCTGAAGCTGGGAGCCAAGAACTCAATCCAGGTCTCTCAAGTGGGTGACATGAGCACAACTCCTTGGGCCATTGCCTGCTGCCTCTTTCCTCCCCCAGGGTGCACACCAGCAGGAAGCTGGATCAGAGGCGGAGCTAGAACTCAAACCCAGCCACTGCATCTCAAGAGGAAGCATAGCCCCTGCACCCAATGGCCACCCCAAGGTGGGACTTTTAGCTGGGGAAGACCTATAGAGGCCAGAATGACATCTGGGTAGATTCTACTCACCTCTTTTAGCTGTTGTATGGGGCCCAGTTTAAGAGAATTGACTCAGGAAGTTCTTTTCCGAACTCGCCTCGGAGCTGTCCGGATCAGCTACAGATGCGCCGGAGGGTGAAGGTTCTCGAACTGAGGGCGGGCATGCCTTCGTCAGAATTTACATGATCTGCTGGCTCCGGCAAATCCTCTTTCTATCAGACCACACGTTTACAATGTGTTCCGGGAGCTCAGCTGCTTGTCCTGAGCTGTGTCAAGCATGATTAATACCTACAAGCTACTGCTCTTATCCTTGCTTGTCTCTCTCTCCATATAGACAGCGAGATCCTAATGGGCAAGGACTGAACCGTAAACATCTCTGTATTCCCAGTGCCCAGCACACTCTTAGGACTATAATAAGTGCTCAATAAACTGTTTGTTGCATCAGTAAATGAATGAGATGGGTCTCTGAATGACTGTAGGGAAACACTCGTTCCGATTTCACTTCACGTTCTTCTCTTGGCTGCAACAACACACAACTGACAAAAGTGATGGGCAAAGCACATTAAGAAAATTAGTATAGAATTAATTCATGAAAAATGCCCTGGTGCACTTTATTTGGAAACTCCTAAAGGAATACATGCCCCATAGATTACCAAGCAAGAAGCAGCAGCTGGATTTTTGTGATTGTTCTGGTTTTTTGTGTGTGTTTTTTCACAAAGGCTGATGGGTAGATCCATCTGTGCCGCTGCACGTTCCAGGTTGTTTGGGTGCCCAGGTGTAACACAAGCGATGCTATCGGATCAGAAGAATGAAGAAGAAGAAATTTAAGGCATAGTCAAAGAAACCTCTGCAACGTTTGCTTATTCTTATGAAGACGTGCTTAAACTATGTTCCCAGGCTGTGTTGCCTTTTTACAAACTTTTCCCATGAGCATCCCTTTCTTGGGCTCAGCTGTCATCTTTGCCATTTCAGTCCTCTGCATGAATTTTTAACCTTGGTTTCCCTCTATCTTCCAGCTTTGCTTGACGTGGTCCATAATCTTGTTTATGAGGGATGTTGCTGAAGGAGTGAGCTGTAGGGATGTGTCCGGCACATCAACCAGCAAGCACCCGGAGCGTCTGAACACATCTCCCCGTCTCCCCCAAGCTGCTAGCCAGAGTGGTTTTCTCAGCTTCACGGATGACACATTGGCTCTTCCCCAAGGACAGTCCTAGAATTTGTGGCAGGAACATCCAGATGCCACTTTTAGGAGCTTTGCTAACAGTTGCCAACATTTTCTTTTGGTTTCCTTGAGCGATGAGGTAAGCTCCCTAGTTCAGACGGGTAAGCCAAGTTCATTTTCTGATGCCACGCTGGTAAAAATCATAAGCTCTGGCATTGGTCTGTGAAAGGGAAAAGGCATTAGGATGAGAGTTTCTGATTTATTATATTGTTTGAAAAGAAATAG
Source organism: Oryctolagus cuniculus (assembly GCF_051225735.1). NCBI lineage: Eukaryota > Metazoa > Chordata > Mammalia > Lagomorpha > Leporidae > Oryctolagus > Oryctolagus cuniculus. The sequence goes on from NC_142870.1 coordinate 97,180,412, forward strand.
TTGATAAATTAATTTTCTTTTAGTGCACAAGCAGACTTACTTGAGCCTAACTCCTCTTGCCAGTCACTCAGCTCTCTGGCAGATAACAAAAAGGTTTTGAGTTAGAAACTGAAATATTTAGCCTTCATTAATCATTCATACTGTTCAAACACATCGTCCAGTAACTGAAGAGGGGTTAATGGTAGCTAAGCTTGAGTCTGTTGTCAAAAGTAGGCTTAACTTTCTATGAACTCACTGGACACAAAGAATTCGGCCTGCTTACTATTCCAAATGTCACCAGCTAGGAGCAAACGGATGACTACTAATGGTAATTAAATACCTCTGAAGCCATTTGTGCCAATAACAAAGAGTTACTGTCAGAACTTGAATGAAGTCCATCTGCCCAATTTAAAAGAATGTTACCTTATATAAGTGATAAAGCAGACGGCAACAACTAGATACATACACAAACAAATAAGCCTGGTGATAACATTTCTTTAGAGGAATGCTTGATTTCCTTGATGTTTCCTTCGGAAACATGGCGTTCCTGGAAATATGCTATAGGCCTTGGTTTCAATCCCACCATGGCCCACAAAATAATTAGGAGGAGGTATTTAGGAACAGTTCTTTCATCCATACATCCAAGGCTGGGGAAAAAATTGTTCAAAATTTTACTTGATATTGTTTTCTTTTGGCATTTCAAACTTCCTAGATTTAGTTTGTACTGCTGACTTTCAAATTTCATTTCCTCTTCTTTCCTTAAATGAAGAAAAAAAAGAGAGAGAGAGAGTGAGTGAATTTTCAGGCTTTCTGTCTTCAGAATACAGAACTCTACCACTGCCCATTGCTGCTTTTTGGACAGAGAGCTTGGCAGCCCCAGGTTCTTCGTTGGTGGCCACCTATTCAACTGCCCCTCAGGCCGCTGCCAGTAGCCATCTGACTTTGTTGGTGGTCCAGTGTGGTTTCTGCTGCGTCTCCATCTTTTTCTACTGGGATGAGTCAAAAACATGGGGGGATGGTGCATGAAAGCACCAGATGGTAGCGAGTGTCGCAATGCTTCTGAGATGCACCTGGAGTTCCAGGGCGGTAACAATAGAGATGGACAGAGAGGAGCTGCTGAGTTCACCCAGCCTCGGGAAGGGCAGCTTCTTAGAAGCGTGCGAACTTCAGAAGCCAGTCCAAGGGCCTTCACTGCGTCTCTGCTGGCTCTGTTTTAGTGAGAAGAGATGTGCAGGTGAAGAAGAGGAATAGTGAGGGCACCACTAGCCATTCTATGGGGGAGCTGAGTGGGTAATGGGGACTTAAACATTTCTGGAGGCACTTGCATAATGCTTCAATGGGTATTGAAAAAGGAATGGTAAAACAGCTTGAAGACACAGAGATCAAAGCTAAGAAAGAAAGATGGGTATATAAAATCTGAAACAGCAGCCTGAATTAGTTAGGTCTTTTTATGTTGCAAATAGCAGAATTCAACTGTTGAAGACATTAAGAATGTATTGACTTACAGTGCTGGGAAACCTGGAGGGAAGGTAGGCTCCACAGCTGGTTTGTGCTGACTCAAGAACACCTTATGGACCCTGGATGTCTCTTGCTCTGCATTTTGCTCACAGTGGCAGTCTTATTCCAAGGCTGGTTTCCCACACAGTTGCAAAATGGCTGCCAATAGGTCTGGGGACTACTTTCCTATATATGGCCAACAAGGGAGTGTCTATGTCTTTCTCCCAACCAATGGGTTTCACTCTGATAGAACCAGTTTAGGTTATATGGGCAATGGGTATGGGCTTAAACTGATTAGTGAGCCAGTATTGACTTCTGTGAAACAGTGGTGTTGAGAGAAGGATGGAAGGAGCCCACGTGGCCAGGTGCTCCACAATCAATGCCTGGCCCAAGTGTGTTGGTTCTACATGATTCTTGAGAAGGAAGATGTCCTGTCGAGTTGATCTTTTCCCTGGTCCCTGGTAGCAGAATTTACTGCTTTTCTCAAAATGTAGGTCATGGAACAAAATTACAAGGGTTGCTGGGCTCTTCCCAATAAGAATCTATGAGTGGCAGCTGGGAGTGTGCATTTTAGCAAGCTTCTTGGGTGGCTTTATTTAGCGCCCATTAAACTTTGGAAATCACTGCTTTCATAGAAACTTGCCCAAAGGTGAAGTTATCAAGAACCGTCTTCATGATTTGAGGAGATTATAAAATGATTTATAGCATTGGTTTTTCTGGAGGGAGAATGAATCTAGCTCTTCAGCATTATGTAAGCAAAAGTTATGCATGGCATGTCTCCTTTTCTAAGGAGTGGTTTTCAAATGATCCACATCCACTTTGGCTACATCTGAACTTTCTTTTGATTCCAGCGGTGGGGATTGCCATCGTTATAAACATTAACTGAAAGAAGAGGGTTCCTTACTCCATTTGCGAAGGGAGAAGATCACTGAATTCATTTGGTTTCTTTGTGTGAAGTAGAAATTCAACTTCCGCTCCTAAGAAATATGAAAAAGAATTAGATTTTGTCCTCTGACTGACCAAGGAGTCATAGATAAAATTTTTTTTACAAAATTGGTGTATTTTGTTAAATTTTCATTCCTCGACTGAAGTATGCAAATAGCATTGCCTTTATCATTATCCTGGATTATCCTGGTGATGATGGTGACTCTTAAAGCCTGAGGAATCTCAGCAAATTGTCCAGAGCTGATGTTTCAGATCAACTTTCAATCCTGGCATTCTTGATGATGAGATTTCTACATGAATTATGTTCACGTATTTTTAAGATTTTATTTATTTATTTTATTTGAAAGGCATAGTAACAAAGAAACTGAAACAGAGAGATTTCCCTTCCACTAGTTGACTCCCCACATGATTGAAATAGCCTGAGCTGGGCCAAGCTGAAGCTAAGAACTCAGAGCTCCTTCTGGTTTCCCATGTGGATGGCAGCTACTGGATCCCTCACCTGCTGCTTCACAGGATGCACACTAGCAGGCAAATGGAGCAGAAGTGGAGCAGGAACCTGAACGGAGACACTCGGATACAGAACGTGAGAATCCCTACTGCTGAGCCAAATACTCACCCCTGCACACAGCTTTTAAACCTATTCAGTCCTTTAAAATTGTTATTATGTATCTGACATATAGTAGATTCAATGTAAGCAGTCAAACATACGTGGTTTCCATCTTCATGAAGTACACAGTCTAGCACTCTGCTGTCCAATACAGTAACCACTAACCACAGAGGGCTATTTAATTTCTAGTTAGCAAAATTAAAATTGAGTACTGAGGGGCCAGTGCTGTGGCGCAGCAGGTTAACACCCTGGCCTGAAGTTCCAGCATCCCATATGGGCGTTGGTTCTAGTCCTGACTGCTCCTCTTCCGATCTAGCTCTCTGCTATGGCCTGGGAAAGCAGTAGAAGATGGCCCAAGTCCTTGGGTCCCTGTACCCACGTGGGAGAACCAGAAGAAGCTCCTGGCTCCTGGCTTTGGATCGGCACAGCTCTGGCAGTTGCAGCCATCTGGGGAGTGAACCAGAGGATGGAAGACCTCTCTCTCTGTCTCTACCTCTCTCTGTAACTCTGTCTTTCAAATAAATAAAATAAATATTAAAAAAAAAGTTGAGTACTGAGTTGCACTATCCATGTTTCGAGGGCTTAGTAGCCATGTGTGGCTAGTAGCTGTTATATTGAACAGTGCAGACACAGGATATTTTCATCATCATGGAAGATCCCAGGAGACAGTGCTGGTAGCGAAAGCAGACAGACCTAGGTACAAACTCAGGAGTTGCATGGCCTTGGGAAAGTCACTTAGTTTCTCTGAATGCCAATTTCTTGATTTGCAAAGTCGGGGTATAATAGCTATATCACAAAGTTAATGGTGAGGTTTGCATGAGATGAGGTTGGGAAAGCTACAGGAGTGTACCTAATACATGGTGAACACTCAGAAATTCTCAACTACTGTCATCATCTTCAGCATTAAACCTTCCGTCGCTCATGGCAGCGTTTTACACTTCTCTAATTGCTACTCAGCTGTCAGGAAGAGCAGGAGAAAACAGGTATTTGCTGTGATCCCCTTGTCACTCAGACTACATTCTAGAGAGTTCTCCAGTGATTTATTTAGACCTCTGGGCTGTTTACCTGGATGGTGCACTGCAGGTGTATCATAAATCATTCTTCCAAAAATATTACACTGCCTCTAAGGATTAAAACATTTTGAGAACTACTCAGTTCTTCTTGTATTAGGTGATAAGCCAAGGGATTGTGATTTATAAAAAAGGTATTGTAATAAGTGGGCACAGCTAATGGGGGAGCTAATTAACATTATTTAAGGCAAAACTGCCTGCTAGTGCAAGGTAGCAAACAGTCTTTATCTGTGGTACCAACTTCGATTAATCAATAGAAGCTTCCTGTAGAGTTTTTGAGAAGTGGTGGAGTTCAATCACACACAGAAAGGGGACAGCACGGTGGTGCAGTAGGTGCCGGCATCCCATGTGGCTCCTGGCTTCAGACTGGCTCAGCTCTAGCCGTTGTGGCCATTTGGGGAGTGAACCAGCGGATGGAAGACCCCTCTCTCTGTCCCTCTCTGTCTGTAACTCTGCCTCTCAAATAAAATAAACCTTTAAAAAAGAAAAAAAGAACACAGAAAGGAAGAACTCTGTGATCAATTAATGATGCCTGCCTTGGGCTGAGAGGGAGGATTGGCACACATTTTATATATGTATTCACCTTTTCAATAGACAGGTTAATTATGAAGCAGGCTTCTTGTTTTGGCTCTATTGCTAATCACAGCCATCCTCAGTAGGTGAAAGTTCACCAGTCTTCGGTCTAAAATCACGCAAAGCCTTTAGACTTTAATCACTTGAACTGTTGGCTTTACCACCTGTCAATGAGTCTAAGGTATAAAATCATGCACTCCTTGAAGGGAGCAAAGACCATGATTTTCATCTTGTAGTCCATGAGTTAGACCAGATAACAAATTTTGAGATACAGAAATTATACCATTTCTTAGCTCCATAAAGAGTGAGTGGTAGGAAGAAATAATTTAAAAATCTAAAAATCTGAGGCTGGTATTGTGATGCAATGGGTAAAACTGACTCTTGTAACACTAGCATCCCATATGGGCACTGGATCCTGTCCCAGCTGCTCCATTTCCGATCCAGCTCCCTGCTAATGATCTGGGAAAAGCAGTAGAAGATGACCCAAGTGCTTGGGCCCCTGCTACCCACATGGGAGTCATAGAAAAAGCTCTTGGCTCCCAACTTCAGTGTGGCCAAGCCTTGGCTGTTGTGGCCATCTGGGAAGTGAACCAGTGGATGGAAAAATATCTCTCTCTCTCTCTGTCTCTCCCTCTCTCTATAATTCTGATACTCTGATTTTCAAATAAATAAATAAATCTTTAAAAAATGAGAGAGAGAGAGAGAGAGAGAGATATCTAAAAATCTTCCTGAAGTGCAATTCCATGGTGGCTGGCTACTGCTGATAACGCCTCTCGCTAACTTTCTGTAAGGTTCTATAATGCAACTCTACATTCTGGTTCTAGACTTATTTTCTTATCACTGCAACTGTAACATTCACCTCAGAGTTTCCAAAAGCCACAGAACAGTTAGCTTAGCTTTCTATCAGAGTTGTGTGCCTGCTATTTTCATCTCCCAACCAGGTTATTTGCATCTTAAAAGTTGGTACAGATCTTACGTGTATTCTAAACGTTCCAGTGGCATGGCAAGATCCTTGAGGGTGTGGTCTTCCTTAAGGTCCTGGGTGCACGAAATAGTTGTACTCTTGCTTTCCGATTGCAACATTTCAATAAATGTTTGATTGATTCCCTGATTGAAAAGAGTATTCCACTTCCAATTCAACTCCCTGCGAACGCACCTGGGGAGCGGCAGATGAATGGCTCAAGTACTGAGCTCTTGCCACCCACATGAGGACACTGATACAGTTCCTGGTTCCTGGCTTTATCCTGTCCCAGCCCGAGTTGTTGTGACCATTTGGGGAGTGAGCCAGTAAATGTAAGATCTGTCTGTCTGTCTGTCTCTGTGCGTATGTGTGTGTGTCACTGTGCCTTGCAAACAAATAAATAAATCTTTAAATAGATCTTAACAAAGAAAAAAAACAAAGTGGTATAGTACTGTTTTCTGTTAGAAATTCATTGCATCGGAATTCTGTCTTGTCTCTATAAAGGAGGTCGCATGCTGTTGGCCAGGATTGATGGACATTGAAATAAGAGTGCATCATTCCTCTCATTCCTCTCCTGGCTTCTCTGAGGCAGCTTTGTGGGAAAGACTCAACCCTCTGACTCCAGCTCCTGAATGGTTTCTGGCATGTTATGCATAGCTAACAAAAACAGGGCCGCTCCAGACAGATATTCCTAGGTATATTTTATAGCTATAAATTTTAGTTAATAATCACAAATGTAATACTTCAAAGCCTTATGGGAAAAGATTTGATTTATGAACACTTTTCCTCAATATTGAAAAACTACCTCAATATTTTGTAACCCAGTAAAATAATTTTAATAAAATTGGATACTGTACACATTTTTTGAACTATGGATTAAAATTAAATTAAAGCCAATTCTAACCCACACTTTATTCATTTACTTTTGTTCTAACTAAGACCATAAATGATTTAAAGGGAGAAAATTGAGAAAGGGCAGATGTAGGTGAAGTGAAAGTAAATATTGGCCTTATTAGTAAGCCAAGTTTACATAAGAATTGTTAAATATGAAAGAAAAGAAAACAACTTTGCTTAGCAACTACTAATAGGCAAGTAGAAATGTAATTTTACAAGATATTGATGATTATGAAGAGAACTTACTCTTCGAACCACAACCAAATTACAGAAGTAGTAAAACAGTTTTAATTCTGGATGTGAAAGTATGGGGTTTGTTCTCTCTCTCTCCTTCTCACTCCTGAATTGAGCTTAATGTACTGGGGATTTGGTTTCTTATTCAAAACAATAGATGTACGACCAAATGTGGAATGGAATCTTGGCACACAACATGCCAGCATACAGACACCGTTTTCAGATGCTTCAGGACTTGGTACCCTGTGCCCTCCTCCCCAGCAGCCCAACCTGAGAGTACCAGCGTGAGGCCGTGCATCAGAACCCCTGGCCGAGGAACGCAGGGGCTCTGGTTTTTCTTCAGCTACCTGATGCCACCCAATACACACAGCCTGTGCACATGCCATGCCTTGTTGCTGGTGACACTCTTCCCTGCCTGTCTCACCTCAGTAGCTTCTGTGACAGTACTTCAAGTAGCTCAAGACAAAAATGGAATTAAAAGATAGGTTTGTTTGGATGCAAAAGACTTTAGAAGTCCACACATAGTTTAAAAAAAATATCTTTCAATGAATTTTTGAAGACCCCTCCTATGCATAGATTTCAAACATTTTTTGTACCAAAAGAAATATCTTTCAATACAATTTTTTCCTGAAACTTTTGAAGTATCTTCAGGATTATCCATTAGACACTGATTATTGGCCAGGTACCCCAACACACACACACACACACACGCACACACGCACACACGCACACAACCCTTTGGCTGAGTTAAGGACCTGTCCTGGGTGTTCTCTCTCACTCCATGCTTGCCTCTGTCCCTGCTGGTGAAGCCTGTGTTAGCATTTGTTAGCTTACTTAGTTTTCTCCACACTCACTCCTTGAGAACAGAGAAGATTTAAAAGAATATTTTTCATTTATCTGAGAGACAAGAGAGAGAGAAAATGGTGCAGGCTCATACCTGCTGATTCACTCACCAAGTGCATGCAGTGGCCAGGATTGGGCCAGGCTGAAGCCCAGAGCCGGAACTCAGTCCTGCTCTCTCATGTGGGTGGCAGGAACCCGATTACGTGAGCCATCTCTGTTGTCTCCCAGGATCTGCATTAGCAGGAAGCCAGAATCAGGGGATGGAGGCAGGCAGGTGTGGAACCCAGGCCTTCTGACAGGGAACACAGGTCTCTTAATCACCAGGCCAAATGCCCATGGGTAGAGCGAGGGAGATGTGTGAATGGACACACTACGCCACCATCTAGCCCAGCACCTGGCGTCCTGAAGAAACCACACACGTGTTCATTTAGTCCGTAAAATGCATTCAAAATTCTGCAGCAATACTGAGTAAGTGAATCCAGTTCCATCACTAGGATAGTAACCCTTCAAGGCTAAGAACTCTGTGTGACTTGTTATTAACCCTCAGGGCCTAGGGCAGTCTTTTGCACTAAAGTTTTAAAGAAATACTTGCTGGAGGGATACAGTATTGTTACTTTCAAGTATAATGCATCATTGTAATAAGGCCCTGGGTATTGCCTGACTAGTAAGAGCCGAGACAGAAGGAAGCTGGTTCTCTCCATAAACTGGTCTGTACGTTTTATATAAATTTTTGATCAAGACTTTTAAGCCAGAGTTCCCAGAACTTGCCTGCCAGTTAGAATCTTTGAGTGCATTTGCTAACAATGTAGCTTGCTAGTTCCCATCGGAGACCCACTGAATCGCCGACACCAGGAGCTGGGGTGGTTGTGTTTCTTCAGTTTCCTGTGACTTGGGGTGTTCCCAGAGAAAGCTGTTTGACCTAGGCACGTCGATGGTCACATTTTGCATTCATAATTATGAATCGGCCCTTTCCTTCAGACTACAGAGAGTGCAGTCTCGCTTAGTCCGTCACAATGATGCCAAATGCTGGCAATTCTGTGAGTTCAGCAGCCGGGTTCCGCTGACCACGCGTTAAACAGTGGTGTTTACCAGCGACAAAGGATTCTATGTGTGTCATCCCAGGCCACAAAAATCTCTTACCCTTTTTAATTGGCTGTGGGGACTCTTGCTGAGAGCAGTTTTGTACACTTCATTGTCACGTGTGCCTGTCAAACACCAGAGCTGGGGCCCGTGGTTGACGTAAAGGTCGCACGACTGCTTGAGACACGTCCGTCCCATGCTGGAGGACGTGGTAGGAGCCCTGCCTCCTCTACTTCCCATCCACCTTCCTGCTAATACACCCCTTGGGAGGCCGCAGGTAGCAGTGGAGTGCGTGGAGCCCTGCCACCCACGTGGAATTCCTGGCTCCTTGGTCCTGCCCTGGCAGTTGAAGGCCTTTGGATGGATTCTCTCTCTCCTTCTGCCCCTCAATCTCTCTGCCTTTCAATAAAAACAAAAATAAATTTAAAAATAAATAATTTTTTTAAAAACCACAGGTGTGTGTTTACTTGATAATAAAGAATGTTTAGTTAGCAAGTTAAAAAATAACATAATCAAGCCAGGACTTGAGAATGTCAGCCTTCCACTACCACAATTGCTTTTTAAAAATTGTTTTGACTATTTCCGGATCCAGCAGGACGCTCCGAATCAGCCCTTCACCCAAGATCTGGTCACTTCTACAAACATCACACTTGCTTTCGGCCCTGTGCTCTGAACGTGGCCACAGGTTTGTGACAACTCCCTGCTGCCACCATTAAGTAGATGAAGAGGAACAAAGGCCAGCAGCCTTCCGGCATTAAGGAGCGAGGTAACCTACAGAAACACACAGGAGACAGAACAAACAAGGAAGAACGAACTAATGAACAGGACAGGAAACCAAACCAGAAAAACAAACAGGCAGAGAAAGCAGCAGGCCATAGAACAAAGGAGCGCAGTGACTCCTCAGAGCTGGGAGCCTGGAGCTCACCTGGGGCCCACCTGCCGGCCAGGTGCAGGGAGGAAGCTGGGGCTGAAGCCTTTTGTGGGCCCCAGCTCCCTCTCCTGCATACCCTGACCGAGGAAGGGGGTAGAGCAAGCAGGAGAGCCGCGGACCTGCCTCCTTTTCCCAGGCCAGAGACCCGTAAACACTTTATTATTAAGAGCCTGGAGACAGGGCAGCTGCAGAAGACTTAGGGAATCTAGAATGGCCATAGGATGAAAAGACAGCGTCTGCTTCCTTGCACTGGGTTCAACTCTAGCCATGTGAGAGGGGAGGATGACACCGAGTGACTGTTGATAAACATTTGTAATTTGCTTGCAGTACAAAAATCCTTTCTTCAAGGGGTGCTGTGTGTGACAGAAGGAACCTCAACAGAATGGTTTTATTAGCGCATGTTTCCCAAACGCTCATTTGAGAGCTATTCAGGGTGGGGCAGAGGTGTGGATGGGAAACTTGCTGGGGAGTATCTGAAAAGATCGATTCTTTTAAAAAATGCACACAATGAATTTGCTGCTTTCTGACTTATCTATAGCCGTGGTACCCAGACTCTATTTTCCTAGTGAAATTATATTTGTACTGTTTGAAAACACTCTCGTAAATTTTCTTAGGAAAAACCTTCAAGGTAAGTTAGAATCATTTCTAGTTCCTCGATCTTACATTGATCAGAGGGAAAAATGTTTTTCATGGCTAAAGAGGCAGAAGTAAGGTTGATACAACAAAATCCATGAAAGCCATGGAATGTATTGTGTGTTTCCAAAAGATGAGGCTCACACCTGGCTCTGCCATTCCTAGCAGCCAATGAAAATCGGGAAGCTGCCAGGTACAAGATCCAGAATCTACATGAAAGCAAAAACAAGCCAGTTCCCCAACAAAGAACAAAGCTATGGTTAACGAGACCAGGGAGAATTGGCTCCATTGGCTGCCCGGAGGAAGGATCCTGAGTAATGGCGTGGAAAGTGTCTGCACAGCGCCCTCCTGATAAATATCTCGGCCTCCTTGCCTGATTTTTAATTTAACCTAACTTTCTAAATTGTGCTCATTACTGCAAGAACTTTAAATCTGCCTCGGAGCAAGATTAGGGCAGGTGGGTAAGCGGAGAGATGGAAAACGAGTCTGTGTCGGATGTGTGTTTGGTTTAGCAGTTAAGATACCACTTGGGATGCCAGAATTCCACATTGGGGTGCCAGGTTCAAGTCCCAGCTCTTCTCTTGATTCCAGGGTCCTGCTAATGTGCACGCTGGGAGGCAGCAGGTGCTGATTCAAGTATCTGGGTCCCTGCCACCCTCATGGACATCTGGACTGAATGCCTGGCTCCTAGCTTTGGCGTGGCCCTACCTAGCTGTTGTGGGCATTTGGGGAGTGAACCAGCAGATGGAAGATCTTTGTCTGTGTCTGTCACTGTATCTGTCTCTTTTTCTCTGCCTGTCAAATAAAAATAAATAAATGAATACACCTGTGTGAAAGGACAAACCAGCTCTTGGAGACCCATTTTTTTTTTTTTTACTCACTTTAATAAGTATCTGTTCAGCCTCCCTGTATTGCTTTTTTTTTTTTTTTTTTTTTTTGACATGCAGAGTGGACAGTGAGAGAGAGAGACAGAGAGAAAGGTCTTCCTTTGCCTTTGGTTCACCCTCCAATGGCCGCAGCGGCCGGTGCGCTGCGGCCAGCGCACCGCGCTGATCCGATGGTAGGAGCCAGGTGCTTCTCCTGGTCTCCCATGGGGTGCAGGGCCCAAGCACCTGGGCCATCCTCCACTGCACTCCCGGGCCACAGCAGAGAGCTGGCCTGGAAGAGGGGCAACCGGGACAGAATCTGGCGCCCTGACCAGGACTAGAACCTGGTGCCCCGGCCAGGACTAGAACCCGGTGTGCCGGCGCCGCAAGGCGGAGGATTAGCCTACTGAGCTGCGGCGCCGGCCCTGTATTGCTTTTTGAAGGAAAACTTAGAGAAGACCTTCTTCACTTTGCAAACGAGTCCTTTTGGATTTCCACACCAGAGAAATGTAGAGCTGTTGCTTTTGTAGCCCTGAGAGGTCGGAGCCCACGCCTGTGGATATTGAAGGAAAAAAGAGGTTCCATCCATCTCTCTCAGTTCATGCCGACCTTTAAACAGAACACCCCGAAGGGAACAGCTTGCAACTTGAACTTCTGCAAAATAGACTTTTTCCCTCCTTCTTAGCCATTTGCTCTTTTCCCAGACCTGCCTTGTGTTTTCCTGGTTGTGTGCCTTAGCCTGAGTGAGCATCTGCCTGTGGAATGCTCTTTGCTTCCTGCCCCACCCCCGGGGTTTGCCTATAGAAACCATATTCATTGTTCCCAGGCCAATCCAAAAGCCAGGTCTTGCAGGAAGCCCTGCCTCATTGCCCATAGACCAGTTTTCCTGTCCAAATCTAGCCAGAGTCCTTGAACATAGAACAAGAACATATTCCACATTGCATTATTTTCCCATTTAGAGCAAAAGTTCCCCGAGCCTTTTGTTACGACTTCCTGTAAATCTTTAATTATTTCAACATAAAAAGTTAAGTTTTATAAGAACCCTCCTGCCCCTCAAATAGAGCCCTAAAATTAAAAAATATCCCCAGGGTGTTCGTCTTTACTTACGCTTTCTCTAAGCCTCCCCGGGTGCGAAACAGTAACTGTTGCTGAGTGTTGGGCCCTGCATGAGGGGTTGTGGAGTGGCTGGCCATGAATAAAAAACCAAGCAGTACATGCACATGGGTAGAAAAGGGGGTTTTAAACTTAGAAAATCAGGGTTTGGGTCAAAGCTTCCCTTCCTACTCTGGAAAGTTTTGGGAAATTCCTGTAGTAACTCTTTTCTTTAAAACTTTTTAGGGGCTGGTTTTGTGGCGTAGTGGGTAAAGCCGCAGCCTGTGATGTGTGATGCTGGCATCCCATGTGGGCACCAGTTCAAGTCCCAGCTGCTCTACTTCTGATCTAGCCCACCAATGGCCTGGGAGAGCAGAAGAGGATGACCCAAGTGTTTGGGCCCCTGCACCCATGTTGGAGGCCTGGGGGAAGCTCCTGGTTCTAGAGCTTGTGGCCATCTGGGGAGCGAACCGGTAGCTGAAATATCTCTCCCTGTCTCTCCCTCTCTCTTTGTAAACTCTGACTTTCAAAAGAAATAAATAAGAATTTTAAAAAAAAGAAAAAAACCCCTCTTTTTAGCTATGTGCTTTATTTGGGGAAAAGGGAGAGAGAGAGAAAATATTCATGTATTAGTTCACTCACCAAATGCCTGCCACAGCTGGGACTGGGCTGAGACCAGCACCAGGAGCTGGGACCTCAATTTCACTCTCCCCTATGATTGGTAGGAACCCAATTACTTGAGCCATTCTTGCTGTCTCCCAGGGTCTGCAGCAGCAGGAAGCGGGAGTCAGGAGCTGGAGCTGGGTGTCTAATCTAGGCACTCCAATATGAGACTGCAGGCATTTTACCTGCGAGACCACACACCTGCTCCCTGCTTGGCTCTGTAAGCCTCCATTTTCGTTTGTCTGCTAGGAGTGATAAGTCATTTCACAGGATTATTGTGAGGATTAAATGAGATAATGAATGTGCTAGCATTTCATTAACTCTAAGCACTTTCTCAGTGTTAGTTATTATGAAGATCAATGCTAAAGCCATTGTACACATAACCTTTGGAGTTGTTCTTGGTGGCAGCAGGTTGTAGGTGGTACAATTCTAAGGAAGTTGTGGCTTTGACATCATTTTCTAAGTCCTTGTCACACATCACGACATTCTGGAAGTACTTTGTTTGTTCTCTGCCTCCCAACAGTTCCCCAAAGGACCTGTTCTACCCTCCCCAGTAAGACTTACAAATATAAGGAAGAATAAAAACCTATAACTCCTTCATACGGCTGATGCTCCACGGAGTTTAGAATGAAACTGGGTGTTGATGGTTAAATTTTTCAATTTGATTTATGTGCTGAATATCCGTATTCTTGTATAAAACATTTATATGAAGCCAAACCTTGCCTTGTGAACATCAACTCTTGAGTAGCCTGTTTTTAACCAAGGTCTTAGAGCAATGAGCTCAGCTCTACGAGGGGTCTTTGAAAGGTTCATGAAAATGCATATTATGAAAAAATTACGTGCAGACTTAAAAAAAATTTTGCGCCAAAATCAACTGATCTCTTAATGTTATTTTCCCACAAACTTTTTAAAGTGCCCCCTTGTATTAGTACACATCTAGAAACTGGAAAATTGGTAGGACCTGTATTTTAGGAGGAGACAATGAGAAGCCTCCTGGGAAGTAACTTCTCAAACCAAGGGGTTGCAGCTGACAGGTTGGTTCCTGCAATGATGGCAGACCATTCTGGGTCTCATTCAGTTCGTCTCTGATTTAGGCTCACACTGTCACTTTAACAGGGGAAAGATATGCAAATTCCTGAATTAGCACAGACAAAGGCGAGGAAAGGCAAGTCAGAGGTGCTTTATGAATTCACTAGCAGAGTGCAATGGAAAGAGGAGGAGGCAGCTTGGTATCTTTTCCTTTGTGACTCAGCCTGCAGGAAGGCAAATTAAAGCAAGGGTTAGAGACTCTGCCACACTTCAGGAGGAACTGATGACCTCCCTGGTTTGACCCGAGACTCCTGTGGCTGACGTTAGAAGCAGGAGACCAGGATAAGTACCTGGCTCCTGCCATCAGATCGGCGCAGTGTGCCTGCAGCGCGCCGGCTGCGGCGGCCATTGGAGGGTGAACCAACAGCAAAGGAAGACCTTTCTCTCTCTCTCTCTCTCTCTCACTGTCCACTCTGCCTTTCAAAAAAAAAAAAAAAAAAAAAAAAAAAGAAGCAGGAAGCAGAAGGGGACCACCGTGGCCAAGGAGTTGACCCAGTGTCCTGGGTCACCGCTGACATAAGGCAGACCCTTGTGATTGGTTCGTGTTGTAGAGCACGTGAGAGACACACCCTCGAGACACCCTGAATTTCAGGAAGGAAGAGCCGGAGCTGCCTTGGTTCTCTGGGTAGGGACCAGCCAGACAAACGCTATTTTGTTTCTCCTGACGCAACCCTCTCAAACCCCACTCCCAGAGTAGATCTTGGGGACACATGTGTTACTCCTAAACCCCATGGACCAACTCCTTTCCATGATCTGACCCCACCCGTGCCACTCGCTTTCCAATGAAAGTCACCTCATTCTCTTCTTCCTCTTTAGCTCCCGTCTCAACTACTTCTTTCATCTTCACCACTTGTGCCAGGAAAGGAGGTAGAAGGGCCTGGAGGGAAAGTATCCTGCTCTGAGTGGAAACCAGGAATTCCCTTTCCTATGGAAACAAAGTTGTGCAGCCTGTGGCTTCCAACAACTCAGAGAATTCCAGGGGAGCCCCAGTGTAGGCTACACGGTTTTGTTGCCATCTAGCCGTTACTACACAGCTCATCCAAGCCTTACTCTCAGGAGCCTATACAATTTGTCTTCCAACCAATCGGTTTATGCAGCAGTCCCCACTAGACTAGAGTTCTGCAAGAACTTGCCTCACTGATGTTCTATTCCGTAAGAGGAGCTCAGTTAAAACTGGTTGAATTATATAATCTAGAGAGCGTCTATTTTAACCAACGCAGCCTTGAACCCCAAGAGTCTCCCTTTTCAGTCCAACATGACCCAGATGACTAAACTCAATCTTATGTTTTTTTTTTCTTTCTTTTTTTTTTTTTTTTTTTTTTTTGGCAGGCAGAGTGGACAGTGAGAGAGAGAGACAGAGAGAAAGGTTTTCCTTTTGCCGTTGGTTCACCCTCCAATGGCCACTGTGGCCAGCGCGCTGCGGCCAGCACACCACACTGATCCGATGGCAGGAGCCAGGTACTTATCCTGGTCTCCCATGGGTGCAGGGCCCAAGCACTTGGGCCATCCTCCACTGCACTCCCTGGCCACAGCAGAGAGCTGGCCTGGAAGAGGGGCAACCGGGACAGAATCCGGCGCCCCGACCGGGACTAGACTGATATAACAAGCTACAAGGGCAATTAACGTGCTGTCCCATGATGTGGTTAAGTGATATACTCAGTGGCATTTTTCTTCCATCTCCACTGAGTTCAATAGTTAGGATTTCTATTGTGCTAAAAATAACAAAAGTAGTATTTGGAAGAAATCAGAACAGACGAGCTGATAAATTATTTATAGCGATTTCTTGCAGTCTGCCAATCTGTTTTGTAATGTTGTAGAATCTTAATTTTTAATGAAGGAACCTATGAAAATCTGCTAGGGGAAAACACACAACTCTTAACTGAAGTCACAGGACAGTCCCCTCCCAAGTCCAGCTTCATGCTTTCCCATCACCTCCCCTGGCATTCACCTCCAGTTGACCCTCCCCGGTCAACAGCAAGGGGAGTTGGTTAGTACAAAACCTGAGTAAGACAGGAAAGGTGGGGTGAGAGAGAGAAGCCCAGCTCTGAAAGGGCATAAAACAAACCACCTTGGGGGACTATTGTGAGCCATTTCAAAGGTCTGTTTTGACTAATGCGCTGTGCTATTCAATCTGTTGTGTCTGTTTTCCATTAAAAAAAATAATTTGGGGGGTGGATTAAGAACAATGAGAGAGTATTAGTGAATACAAATAGGTGAGAGATGAAAGCAAGCCTTCTGGGACAGCCACAGCAGATACACCTAAGTGGACCTTTGGTCCATCCCACTGTTACTGCTCATGCTTTGGCGAAAATGCATTGGACTTGAAGTGGACTGGCTCACTGATTAGATTGCCCAAGTTGTTGAGGCAAATCCAATAGATCTGCTCATTGTATTTCATCCAGCCCCTTCCTCATTCTCTTGTTCCTAGAAGAGGAAGGCAGTATTTTGTGAATTTTCTAATTGGCAATAGCTATTTCTTCAAAAATTGGTTTTCACCAACCTCTTTTGGAAAAAAGTTACATAATTTTAAATCGAATATATATATTTTTAATGGTTGGGGCTCTTCTCTTATGAGTTATGGATACAGTACTTGAACAATCAAAGCCTTATTATCTATAAGCGTCTTGATACAGACATTACAAGAGGGAACTCCAAAAATTCTTTTAGTTCCCTTTGTCCACGAACTTTTTGAAGTACCATCCTATGCATTATGTGTTCAGTTGTCAAATATTAGAACCTACACAACCTTGCG
This sequence comes from Oryctolagus cuniculus, assembly GCF_051225735.1. Classification (NCBI taxonomy): domain Eukaryota; kingdom Metazoa; phylum Chordata; class Mammalia; order Lagomorpha; family Leporidae; genus Oryctolagus; species Oryctolagus cuniculus. The sequence goes on from NC_142870.1 coordinate 97,197,121, forward strand.
AATCACTTGCTCTGAAGTCCCCACTCAGCAGTTAAGGCAAATGTAGCCCAAAAAGGTTAAATGCTTGCTCCAGCTCCCACAGTGGCCAGTGACAGCTCTCACTTGGTGGTCACGTGGGTTTTGAATCTGTACCATCCCCTCTACTGCACTCTGCTCTATTCCCTGCAATTCTCACTAGAGAACTCCATGCAAGTTCTGATCCAAAGCAACTATCCCCAAGCAATTACTTATCTTCTTCCAGAACCCTGTTGTTTTAATCACTAGTAAGTGACTTTCTTCAACAAAATTAGGAAGGCACTAGATGGAAAAGAGTAATACATTTCTGACAGTGGGGCTTTCAACTGAAAAACAGAATGTAGCAAACCACTCCTAACACATTTAAGGAAAAGAGGGCAAACCAACCGGTGTGGAGAGCGGAAGAGCTGAGCTGCATTGAGTTGTAGCTGAGGCGAGGGAGAAAAACTTCCTTTATGAATGGGGAGGAGAGGAGTTGTGATCTGTATAAAATACTAAATCATTTTCACCAGACAAAACAGAGTCTAACCTAGCAAGCAAGAACGCTATGAATCACTGGCTGGTAGAAGGTGAAATGTCGCTTGATACTCAGGACTAGAAAACTGTGAGCAGAAATTACTGTTGTAAAATAAACTTTGGGTGGTGTTGCAACACATTAGAGACGGGTGGAGATGGCTAGAAAATTCTTAATGGCTCAAATTCCTGCAGCCTTGGCGAAGGGCTTTATGAATTAAAATCTAAATCTATTATGCTGTCCCTGTTTTGCGATATGCTATAACTCGCTGGATAATGATCTAGACTACAGAGTTGCCAATTAAGTTGATAATACGGTAAATTGGGATTTCATTTCAATGCAAATTTATTTTAAGAGATGACTAGAGCCTCACTCTTTTTCTACTTTGCCATGTACTGAGCTAAACTTGGAAAAAATGAACAAATAAAGTAACATTTTCTATGGATTAAAACAGGATAGAAATAAAAAATTGAATTACTATAGCTCATCTAAAATACTTTTTGTACTTTTATTAGGAAGATTTTCAAGCATATAGTAAAATAATAGAGAACTGAATAATAAATACCCACGTATTCATCACTTGGTTTAATAACTTTTAATATTTGCTTCACATACTTTTTTCTGCTGAAATTTTTCAAAGTAATTGGACATCATGACATGTCACCTCTAAACCCTTTAAGTGTTTAATAAGAATATTTTCTACATAAGAACAATTCCCAGTATCACAAGTAATATAATTAATAAACATTTCTTCATATTGCCTAAGAACCAATTCATACTCAATTTACTCCCTATAAATTTTATGGCTGACTCTGTTCAAACCAAGACCCAATTAAGACCACACATTACATTTGGCTGTTAGGATTCTTAAGTTTCTTCAACTCCAAATCAATCCTGCCCAACCCCTCCCCCTTCCCATGAATACATCTTTTCTCACCTCACATGGCTCTGACTTGTTGAGGAGAGCAGGCCAGTTGTCCCACAAAATATTGTTTTCTGGTGGTCGCTTAACTTTTTCTTCTATTCCCAGGGTTTCCTATAAACTGGGAGTTGGGCCTGGAGCCCTGATTAGGCTCAAATTAAACATTCTGGGGCAGGAATGTTTCAGAGAAGAGCTAACATTTCCACCCCGACATGTAGACCCGAGAAAAGCAACAGCACCTCATCACCAGGAAGGCTTGCCGCAAGGATGTTCATACCACTTTATTTCTGGTCCCTCCAGATTTGCTTCACTCCCAATTGGAAGCAACATAAATATCCACCACGAGAATAATGGATGAATAATAAAATGTAAAATATCTATACAATGGAATACTAGTTAGAATTAACTAGTGATGGATATATCAATATGGATAAATCTTAACAGCATTATATGGAAAGGAAGAAGCTATTCACAAAACTGTGCCTACTGTATGATCCCATTTATTGGAAGTTCAGGAAGCCACACTATTCATCTATGCTATGAGAAACATGACTTTGTGACTTGGGGCACAGGGGAAATGGAAGACCCTAGAGGGGCCCTGGAGAAATCTTTGGGATCATAGAAAAGTTCTACATCATGGTTTGGGGATGGTAAGCTGGTACATGCATTTCTCAGAACTAATTGAACTACTTTGGCTTTTACAGTATGTAAATAATACTGCACCCGAGGAAAAAATTAGGTGAAACTGGGCTCCATGTAGCCTTTCTCAGGAGGCACATGGTGTCAGGTGAGCCCATTGTTAGTGACAGTGGGACTGATTGAGAGAAAAACATACGCGTGTTGAACTTATTAATCCTAAAACAAATCTGACTTAGAGCATGGTGAAAATGTCCCGATCCTGACCCTAGACACCTTTTAAAGGTGGGCTGATTCTTTCTCTTCAAAATTCGACCAAGCCCTCTGAAAACGTAAAGGTTGCTTTCTCTTGTGGGAATGGATAGACGGGAAGGACCCTCTCACATAATGCTAAGGAGTAGGGGACACAGAGGATGGGGAAGGCGCCCAGGGACCCTCCCAACCCCCAGGTCCCAAAGCCCACGGCGGAAAGGAGGGCCGAGGAGCCGGGCTGATGGATATCTGCTCTGATGAGATTTCCATCCAGGGGATGTTGCAGCTCCGGCCTCCCCGCAGCCACACTGAAACCGCCCTGGGCTTCTGATCAGGGAACCGAGCACAGGGAGGGCTGGGGAAGCAGGGCCAGCCCTGGCCAGCCGGAGCAGCTGGACGGGGCTCCCTGCTCCTCAGGGCGAGGGCCTGGGTGTCCTCTGCTGGCTGTGACAATCCGAACGCTCACTGAAGGGTTTGGTCCTCGTGCTTCCCAGAGGAGTTATCACTTCCGTGACAGCCATTTAATCACGCACCATGTAGCTGAACGGCACTACACAAAGAGAAATGTGGACATCCCCTAGGGGGCTGATGGTTTGCAATGGCAAGTCTTCCCTTGAGAGAGTCGCAGGTACAAAATCCCAATCTTTGAGAACTGCTTTCACAGGGTGGGCTTGGGGTGCAGAGGGCGCTTCACCACAGGTTTCCTCAAATAGTTCACCTCTCAGAGGGGTCCCGAGAGTGACCAGCCTTCCGCTCCCCCTCTGCCAGCTGAAACACAGGCCGTATGGCCAAGCTACACCCAGCTACACTTCAGGAGACTGGATGGGACTTATGATCTCCGTGTGAAGTGTGCACAGTCTTCTTCCTATTTCGTATTCCAGTGTCTTAAAGCTGCAACTTTCCAAAATTCTCCATACAGAAAGGTAAGGGAGAATGATTATTACATCTTTATTGAGTGAGGACATGCTCTATCCTGACGTTAAACTGTAAATCAGAAAACAGGATATTGTCTTGCTGGACCAGAAATGAATGATTAATGTGCACTAAATCATTGTAGCCTCACTAGATTTGATCTATTTTTGACTCACTTGATCTATTTATTTACCCACTTATACTCTGACTGTGTCCAAAATATACTGGAAATGTATAAGTAATTTCGAAAGATAAAAGGAGTTGCACAAATCACAATAGAAAGAAGATAGAGAGTTGGAAATAAACCAAAGCAAAGATGAACACATAACCTTATATGCTGCACCTGTAAGGTACTGGAGACAGGCACAGATTTAGCTGTGAGCTCCTTGGTGACTAAAAACAAAAGGAAAATGCAATACATAAACATAACAAGATGTCCATCAGACAGCAACCAAATGTTTCTCAGGAGAAATTCACCTAGTGGATTCTCATGAAGAAGACAGACTGCAATGAGAAAGCTATTTTCCTATTCCTGCTGCAGCTAGTGAGTCTGGGTTAAGTACTTCTGATGATGTATCGCAGGACGTGGGTAAGGTCAAAGCTAAATTTAGTAAAAGCAATCAGACAAGGAATCCATGTACCTTCCCCGCAAAGAAAGTATGGTTTAAACATGTAGCCTCTTGGTTGCTGGATGGCTTCGGAGGAGTGGACGGGCAGCATATCCTTCAAGCTGTTCTCCTTGAAGCTCCCTTGACCATTTTTCTTGAGTTCTTTATACTTGTACATTGGATAAGAGATAGAGAGCGGCAAGTTTAAGGTTGTATCCTCCAAAAGAGAGTGGCATAGCAACCTGTCTTTTACTGAGCACTTACTATGTGCCAAAAAAACCTAAGTACTTGGCATGTTCTATCTCATTATTATCATGATAGCATTCTCATGTTTACAGATGAGAGCTACTTGGTATAAAAGAATAAAAAACGAAGCAGTCTGACCCCGCTGTGTTACGTGGACTTCAGAAGTGTGTCGATGGTAGGTGGCTGGCATGGGGCAGAGCTTTGAGAAGGAAGATTCCTCAAACTCAGGAGTCGGAATTCGCCCATCCCACCTCTGCACAAATTGAACCTTGTCCATTTCCTAACAGCCGTAAAGCTATCTGGGGGAATCAGTCAGACAGACATAAGGAAGTGATAACCACCCATCTTTACACGATAGCTCTCCAGAGTATGGCCAAATATGTGTCTTCCCAATCCGAAGAGTTCCCACAACTCTGTCATCTACCCTGATCGATTTTAGATTCTTTCCTATGAACCTAAAAATGCAATCAGTACTCTGCTAGGGTGAGTCGGCCTTGATAGGCATGCACATTTATCTTTCGTCAGCTTCTCCCAAAGTGTGCTCCCTTGTCCCACAGCACCAACCACCTGGGGACTTAGAAAATATAAACCAGGCGCTGTCTCAGACCTGCTGTTTCAGAAATTCAGGGAGTGGGACCCAGTAACCCACATGTCAACATGTCTCCAGGTGATTCTGATATGACCCAAAGGTGGTGAACCGCTACGCTGAACCACGGTAGGACAAGGAACTAAAGCAGGACATGCTGAGACCTCTCAAGAAATAGAAGTGTGCGGACATTGCAAGGGAGCTTGGCAATGATCTTCTAAGGCCAATTACCTTTCTTACACGAAAGAAAACTGAAGTTCAGAGAGCTGGGGTAGCTGGCCTGAGACCACACAGCAAGGTAAGAGAGGAAAGGGACTTGGCCCTCATTTTCCTGAGTTGAGGTCCACGGTGCCTTTTTTCTTCCTCTGTCTCAGTGATATTTCTTTTAGTGGTGATGTTCTTCCCACTCTTTCCCAGGGTGTCTCTGTGGTTGGACACTTACACAAATGGTCACTGCACTCCTTTTCCTGAGTCTTTGTCTTGTGTTGATGGGATCCACCTAGGAAAATGAATGAGCGGGCTCTAGCACAGGTGATTCACGCTTTCCTATAATCCCGTCTGCATACACTGAAAATGCAGCAAGCCACGGAACACTCTTTCCATGTCCTGACCTCACCGTCTGCGTGCTCGCACGAGGACTTACAGTCTGTTCCCTCAGGAACCATAGGCAGAAACTTCTAGGCATTAGTCAGAGGGCTCATCAGGATATGCAGAAATCCTAAGTGCCACCTTTGAGGACGTCTAGCTTTTTGAGTTCTTCTGAAAGTTTAACCATATATTAACCCGAGAAGACAAGCCCCCTCGTTTTCATATGCTGCAGTTTTCTTGTCTCAAAACAATACCTCTCTTAAATACATGCTATGCAAATGAAGTAAAAGGAGCTAATGTTCAGCTGGTGCCTCACGGCTTGTGCACACTCCCTCCCTCTTTCCTGGCCTTGATGGGGTTAAAATCTGATAGGTGTTGGGAGGGACAATGTGATTATTAGCAAGTCTTCTGAATACAAGCACAGGCAGTGCCCATCTGCCCTAGAAGAAGTCGCCAGCTGATGTGGCCCCTGAGGTTTTCCCTGGGGTTGTCCTAAGGGATTTGCTCTGGTCTGTGTTCCTTGGACTCACACATGCTAACCTTTCCTCCCTCGGCGTCCTTCCTGGGTCGTGGGAGAGTAGGTGATGAGCCCCACCAAAGACAACGAGGAGGTCACTCATCTGGCCTCGGGAGAACGCACATCAAAGGGACTAGTTCTGTGTGATGCTCTTGGGGTAGGTCAATAATTTTTAGACCAGTAGTCCAGGTGCACTTTGAACAAAAGAAATCTGATCACATGGTTTTCCAGTGGCATATTTTGGGTGAGTGCTAGTGGATAAAAATAGTTCCTTGACTTTTCTTATGATGGCTCAAAGTCTACAAAGTTCAAGCATGAATTTTGTATTTTGAAAAAAAAAAAAAAAAAGAATGCATGTTTTAAAACTATAGAAATTGGACTTCCTACTACGCTGGGGGTGAGGCTTGCCTATCCTAAAAGACGGTCTACAAAGCCTCCCCCATCATTTCACTCACTTTCTGTTTTGGAAATGTACTTTCCTAGGTGACATTTTCTATTTAAAAATGTGACACGGACCAAAGTGTGTTTTTAACCACCTGACCTGCAAATGCAGTTCTTCAGCTACCATGGGGATTTCTTAATATTCACCGTGCAATCCACAGAAGTAGGAGATACTAGGAGGCACAGCAAACTACAGAGGTCTGTGGAACTCACTGGGGCTCTCCATTGGATGTGCCAGAATTCTTCTGGCGATGTCGTCAGTGGTCCCACTGTCTCGGCCTGGTTCACAGAGGCAGTTCGTTTTTGGTTTTGTTTTGGTACGTGTGTCAGGGTGTGCGTGCCTCAGAGCGGGGCCTCTCCAAATGTTTTCAAGCCCTTATTGCTTGCTCCGCACTGGTCCGGTTATTTAAAAGGTGCCACTCCCTGATCAAACCCTGAAAGTTTGTTTTTTGCTGCTTTATGATGGAAACATGCTGCTCAGACACGAATATGATTTACAGAAAGGCAACAGAAATAGATGGGTGGTTATTCAGGTCCCGGAGACGACGGGCAAAGAAAATCACCTTTGCGAGGGAGGGTTAACTTTCTCAGAATCAGATATTGGTCCGAGCTTCAGTTTCAGGCCCCCACCGGGCCGCCAGGAGGGCAGAGCGCGAGGGAAGCGCGATGCTGGAGATAGTCGGTGGTTTCTCATGCAGTTCTGTTTACGGCGGAGAATGGCTCAGATTCATGGGGTGGCTCATCTGTTTGTTTCCCAGGAGTGTCCTCCTCATCAGGTACAAATGACTTGTTGTTCCCCCTGTGCCGTCTGCCTCCTTGGTGACGGATAGACGAGAACTGTTCCCTGTGCTCTGGGACTCTAATATGATCTGGGTCGTGCTGGTGGCAGGAGGGGAGGGCGGCGAGGGGAGGACGGGCACGGAGGGGAACTGTGGTCTTTCTTGGAAAAGAAAGTGTGTTTGTGTTCTAGGGCCGGTGCCCTTCTCTCACAGCCGCTATAATATTGATCTCGCCACGATGCGGGCTGCGGCGTTCACATCACCCTCGTCAGGGGGAAAACGAGCCCCAGGGAAATGGAGAACTCGGTATTTTCTTCTGATGAAGCAACTCTGGGAAACAGAATATGAGCAGGAGGGCGAGGGCGGGGGCGGGGACTCCGCGGCGGCCAGTCCCAGGGCAGATGCGGGAGCAATGAATCGCGATCCCTGTGGCTTTTACAGCTCTGCTCCAACCAAGGACTTGCAGGCTCGCCGGTACATTAGTCAAAATCGCCCTGTGAGGGGAGGCGATCTCAGGATACATATTAAGCAGGAGGAAATTGAGGCAAGAAGATTAGCAACTTACCCCGATTCCCATGCTAATACCCCTGGCGGAGCCCGGAGCTCACAAAGCCCTATTTATCCGCACTGAGCTGCGGGTTGGATGGATAGCCACTGCACCGCACTTGTGGGACTCCCAGGGCTCCTGGCTCTCAGGCCTCAACTATTTCCATTATTTGCTTGTTACCGTGCCTTGAATTTCCACGACTAGCACAACAAGTGTTTGAACAAGTTATTGTGTCTGCGCAAAGAACACCTTTTAAAGAAGCTATTAATAACCATCAGGCCTTGAGTGTCCAGTGTGTGTGCCCTAAGCTCTTTACCTGTAGTATTTCTAATCCTTAAAATAGACCTGCCAGGTAAGTGTTACTAACTTAATTTCAGAGAAGAAGAAAGGAAGGGCTGTAGAGGTCAAGGAGTTTGCCCTGAGAGGAAAATGTAGCTCAGAGAGTTTAAGTCCGTCTTTTTCGTCCTGGTGCACCCAGGAGTGCTGAGGTCCCGAGGTGAGGGACACCGGATTCCAAAGCCTCTGTGCTTTTTATGGAGCCATGATTCCTGCTTTCACCTTTTGCAGGAGAAACTCAAGGCAGTGTGTCTTTGCTTGATACATTTCTCAAAGGTTAAGAGACTAATCTCTGGTCCTGCAAACTGGAGAGAGAGAGGGAGAGAGAGAGAGAGAGAGAGAGAGAGAGAGAGAGGAAGCTGGACTGGAGTGGAAGAAGAGAGGCGGCTATTATCACAGAACACTCATGCCTGGCCCCTGCCAAGTGTCCTGCCAGGTGACTAGTGTTTTGCCTGATGCTGTAGCACACCTTCTTAGACACCTGCCCATTCAGGAGAACAGACCCTGAAGGTCACGTTCCCCGACCAAGCCTTTCTTTGCAGACATGATTCCGAAAAACTGTGTCACACAGACTGTAGACCCTCCACACTTAGCCAGAGGATGAGTTGCTCCAGGCCAAGGACCCTGTGCAGCTCACGTCCAGGTTACCAGTGCAGTCTCCTGACCCAGCTGAAGACACACAGTAAATATTTGCTGAATGATAGGAAGAACAGTTAAAATGCTGTTGGTGATGACTGCTTTTTGGTTGATATCTTCAACACTGTGCCCCATGGGAGATGGAAAACTTGGGCTTGAGGGAAGAAGGTACAGTGAGACCTTAACCCCAACTTGTATTTAGTTAGCAAATGTTTCTCAAGCGCCTACTATGTTCATGGCATTGTGGGAAATAAGAAAGATCTGAAACATTGCTGTGCAGCTTGGAATCTAAGCGAGGACAGAAAGGTAAGAAAGCAACATCACAGAAATGAAGGTGCGGAAGAGCAGAATTCAGTGAGTCCCAGCACACAGGTTCAAGGGCACATGGTGGACTGCCTGGCTAAGTTGGCAGGAGAAATGTCCAGTGGAGAAATGACATACACGACCTTGACTTGGAAGGATAAGCAGACAAAGAACAGGGATCTCTGGGAGGGAGTTATCCTGGCAGAAGGAACAGTGCGAGTAAGGTCAACCAGAGGTGACTGCATTTAGAAGAATGCACTCTCACGCTCTCAAATGAATTTTAAAATACACTAGAAGCGTAGGATACATGTAGTGTGGGACGAAGTAGGAAAAGATAATTTATTGAGTGCCTTAAGTCTTATTGTAGAGAAAGGAGGGAATCAGTAGAGATTTCGGAAGAGGGGAGCAGCGTGATCAGACTTGTGTGTCAGACCCACCCTGTGGACGGCATGGGAAGGAAATTGCCCTGTGAAAGCAGGCAGGCTAAGTGATTTCTTGCCTATTTTCTTTGATCCTAGGTTAGAGTCCTTTGCAACATTTACTTTGCAGAGGCCATAAAACCACATCAAAATGAATCATGCGCCATCATCCCCTCAGTCTCTGGTTCCAGTGCGCCTGATGCAACGGCGCTCAGATTTACTGAAATTTCAGGTAATCAGGGTGGGAGGGGAGCATTCAGTAAGCACAGGCCATTTGTGTGGAACAGCAGATCAACCCACAATCAAAGTCTGTGTCAAGGACAGGAGCTGCACCCCTGGGCAGGTCGTGGAGAGCCCTCCTCTCGGCAGTGTGCCACGTCAAGCCGGGTGGGGGTCCACTTTGTCTCACCCAGGCCAGTTACGGCTCGCGACACCTTCTGCACTGAATCTTGGACCCCCGGCCCCAGGAGCGCACCGGCTAGTTGGGGTAGTTTGTGTTTCTGTTCCATCAGGCATAATGCTGCCGGAGCACTTAGAGGTGCATTTTCCGCACAGTGTGTAGGGATTTAGTGGTCCAACTCCCACTCACCTTAATGGAAATCCCGCCAGGAATCTCCACGCTGGGCCACACTGAAAATTCGCCCCTGATTGTTCTGTTTGATTTGTTTCACCTGTGTCTTCCTTCCTTCTGCTCTGGGGGCGTTTGCGGGCTTGTTAGCGTCGGCCTGAACTTGGGGCCGAGTGTCCATCCCACGCAGGAGAGGGCCAGTGCCGGGGCATCTTGAAAGCTGAAGGAAAGGGGGGCTCTGGCTGGATTCAGTGCGATCCTATTTGAAGCCATGTGGGCTCTAAGAAGGCCAAGGGTCCCCTGCATGTTGCTCTCCAGATAGAAATATGCCTCCTATTCAAAATTCAGTCTTGTTGTGCTTAGTGCGGGAGTGAGAGGAAGGAGGGAGGGGGTCCCCAGGATCACAGCGCAGGCCCTAGAGTGTCCAGGGCCCGGTGGAATCCAGACCTGAGGAGCGACAGGCTGGCTGAGGACCTGTGTGCAGGGAGAGCCCCAGGGGAGGAGAAAAATGCTCTTACTCCCGCATGTGACTCAATAGAAAGAAGCAGATCAGTACATGCCACAGTGATAGAGAGGGGGAGAGAGAGAAAGAGTGGGGGAGAGAGAGAGACAGGGAGAGAGAGAAAGAGTGGGAGAGAGAGAGAAAGAAAGAGTGGGAGAGAGAGAGAGAAAGAGTGGGGGAGAGAGAGAGAGAGAGAATGAGAGAGAGAGAGAGAGAGAAATCTTCCATGCATTGGTTCCAAATGTCCACACAGCTAGGGCTGGGTCAGGCGAAATCCGGAAGCCAGGAACTTCATCTCCATCTCCCACGTGGGCGGCAGGACCCTAAGTACTTGAGCTCCCTCTGTTGCCTCTTAGAGTTTGCATTGGCAGGAAGCTAGATGGGAAGTAGAGGCAGGACTCCATTCCAGGCTCTCTGATATGGGATGTGGGCACCTCAAGCAGCAATTTAACCTGCCGGCCCCCAATGCCTGCCCCAGTTAATATTTTTAAGGAGGGGAAGCAGCATGATGAGACTTGGGTTTCAGAAGCAGCCCGTGGGAAGCCTGCCCTTTCAATAGCGTTGAGCATATCTGGGCTGTCAAGGCTCGGGAAGGCTGTCACTGCAGGGCCTGTGCTGTTACACGGCTTTCCCTTGCCTCTCATGTAACAGTTTCTTTCCCAGAGGCTTGATTCGCGCTCCCCTCTTAAGTACCAGGCCATGCTGATTATTGGCTGTTTCTCTTCGTGATGCTGGAACATGGTGGGAGCAGGCCTGACGCTGTGACTCAGTTGACAAGTTCTTTCTGTCCTTAGCCACTGCCACGCGTCCTGTCTGGTGTTCGTGTTCTTCTGACTACCACTTTGTTTATGTTCTTTCCGTATGCTCTTGTGTGCTGACAAGCACTGGAGGCCTAAGTGGTGAGCTCTCAGGGCTGTCCCTTTACCAGAGAGTTTGGAGATACCCCTTTGGATTCAGGTTAGAACTCTGCCTCACACATCCCTCATCAGCTAGAAGTGTGAGGAAAAACGTGGGCTCTGCAGCCAGTGTCTCATTGGCATCTTTATCACCACCGTGAATTATTTATCAAGAAACAAATCGACAAAGGGAGATGCTAAAAGCCATCTATGCAGACATTCAAAATTTCAGCATGGGCATTTGGCCTAGCAGGTAAGATTCCTGCATCCCATTTCAGAGTTCCTAGGTTTGGCTCTTGGCCCCTATTCCCAATGCTAGCTTCCTGCTAACGAGGGACCAGGGAGGCAGCAGGGGATGGCTGTGTAGCAGGGGTCCTGCTGTCTACCTGGGAGTCCTGGTTGACTACACATCACCCATTTTTTGGCCCTGGATATTATGGACATTTGAAGAGTGAATCAGTGGATGGAAGTTTTCTTTTTTTCTGTCTCTCAAATTATTTTGTTTTAAAGAAAATCTCCCAAAACTCATTTCTGTCTCTGCAAGTGAATAATCTAATGCAATGCTACAAAAGCAAATACTTAACAAGCAAACCAACAAAACATTAAGGTGAATGGGTCAAGGTTGAGTTACATAATGAAGAGCCTCCATTCTCTGTTAGATATCTTACTCCTCACACCAAGTTTGATTTTGTGAACCGGGAGGAAAATCGGCAAATGATGTGGTGATGACTTATTTTTCCAGCCTCTTGAGGACTGGTCTGAACTCTTAGCTGAGCTGGCCTTGCACCCCAAACACTTGTCATAGAGTGGATACAGAACAAAGCTCCTGATAGACGGTGGCTAAAGGGAACTGGTGAGTCAGATGGGATAAAAGCATAGGAACACCATGGACTGGAGTGAGGCTGGTGCAGAGGAAATTTTGAAAATCTCCTGAAACACTGTATGGAAGAGCTAACAGTACTACACAAAGGCTATGACTATGTGTAACTGCTGGTTGGTCTCCACCTGAAATCTGGCCACAGACTGAACTTGAAATTGTTGGGGGTGGGTGGAGGGGGTCAGGCCGCAGGGAAGAGAAAGAATAAGATCCTGATACTCATTTGCAAAAGAAAGAAATATAAATTTTTACAAATTCTATGAAAAAATAAATCAAGTTTTCTTTTTAATTAGGGTCATTACCACTATTTAATGAAATGCTCACCTTACTTTGTTGTATCCCCTCTAGTATCCAACAAAAAGTTTAGTTTGCAGTTCAATTTATCAAGAACTTTACATGCATTGTGGACTGCATTGGTGGGTGAGAGGGGGAAGGGTGGGAGCCTGAGGCAGGAGGGATTCCTCTGGGGATTCTCACATTTAACTCTTGATTTCCCAGTTCACAAGGCCACTCAAAGAAGAACCATTCAGGAAATAAGCAAAAGAGAAACTGGTTCCTCAAAAGTTCCCCTAATCTAGGGTGCGAGGGCTCCTCGCTGTCCCCTTTTCCTTCATCTCTTTCTAAAGAGTTTTGAGTCTCTCCAAGAACCAGTGTCTCAGGGTAGGCATTTGAGGAGGTAGTTAAGTGGCTGCTGGGGACACCTGCATCCTACAGGGGAGTGCCTGGGTTTGAGACCTGGCTCCGCTCCTGATTTCAGCTTCTTGCCAATGTGCACCCTAAGACAGCAGCAGGTAATGGCTCAAGTACCTGTGTTTCGGCCACCCATGTGGGAGACCCAGATTCAGTCTTGGCCTGGCTCTGTCTCAGCTATTGCAGACACTGGGAGAGTGAGCCAGTGGAAGAGAGCACTCTCTCTCAAAGAAAGAAAGGAAAACCAATTCTCTCCTTTCCTTGAAAGGATGACTGTACTTCCCATCTCCTCTGCTGTATTACACTTGGAACTATTTTAGCCATGTTGGAGGGTTCAGTGGGCAGCAGGCAGAAGAACCCACGGTTTACCTGTCAGCCAATATACAACTGAGGGGACCAGGCAGGTCTGAGTGGCTCCAGGTGAGATGTGGGGTTACTTGAGCATCACTTGGGGTGGAGCTAGAATTCCCAGGACGATTGAACAGAATTGTTAGATCCTGATCGTATTCCATAAGCTCTCTTTAACAAGGCACAATATACTTGCTAACAAACATGTATACTGTCCTTTACTAGTGTGCCCACTGACATTAGGATCATTTGCCCAAGTTCATTGTTGTGCTCATATGTGCACTTTGTGCCGAAGGCCTCTCAGTGCTCCTCCAAGCTAGAGAAATGGTCTCCAAGGAAATAGTGCCGTTGACTCCATTTCTCTGTTCACTTTGTTTAATAAACATTGAATTTACATGTAATATGGGAATGAAGTCAAGACAGATAAACAACTAAAGTTCAATGCAGAAAGTAACACAAAATACAAAGATGATAGATTAACATGCTCACCTATCACCCATTAAAACGATGGGTTTTTTATGTTTGTTGTACTTTGCAGTAGAGGTTGGGGCTTTTTGTGTGTATTGCAGCTGTGGAAGTAACCTGTTAATTTTCTTCATTGCTATTGGTTTAGGAATTCAGTGCATCTAAGCCAATTTTGAATTGCATTGGATGCATTCATTCCCTAAATTGTTCTTCAGAAATCAGAATCAACTTAGATAAATAAGACTAATATACATCTCTCTGACATATCTGGTATTTCCTATTTCTTTAAATCAATGACATCACTGTTTTTCTCTCTCTAAATAATGTGTAAAATGAGTCTTAATTTTAGCAGAGATCAGCAGTGAAACTGAAAGTCTGAAAATTTACTCACCAACTACTAATGTGGCTTCCCTCAATAACTATTATTTGAGCACTTAATGTCTACTAAATAGCTGCTTTGTGTTATTCTATCATTTGTTTATGTTCACTTACTTGAAAGGCAGAGCAACAGAGAAAGAGAGACAGAGACAGAGGCACAGAGAGACAAACGGAGAGAGATCTTTCCTCAGCTGGTTCACTCCCCAAAGACTCACAACATCCAGGGCATGGTCCAAACTGAAGCCAGGTGCCCAGAATTCCATCCAGCTCTCCCACATGGGTGGCAGGGGCCCAAACACTTAAGCCATCACTTGCCGTCTCCCAGGATGCATTAGCAGGAAACTGGATCAGGAATGGAGACATCAAGACTGAAACAAGCACTCCAATATGGGATTCTGGTGTCCCAAGCAGTGGCTTAACATGTGACACCACAATGCCCATTTAATTTTTTTTAATTAAATAATTAAAATGTTTAAAAGAAATATCTTATTAGAATTTATTTTATTTCATATTTAATAGTCATTGGAATCCTAAGAAGAAATAATATTTCTTTGTATTAAATAAGTCATCGAAAGAAATTAAGTAATTAATCAAAACCACATAAATCCTAAGTGACAAGTCCAGGATTTTAGCCCAAACCATCTGAGTCCAGAGACTCTGGCTGTGCTATACCCAGTCTTCACACTGGATCTTCACTCTCCTCCCAGTCCTGACATATGTGTCTCCAATCAAGAGTTAGGTGTCAAGAGATCTGTGCCTTCTACAGGATGTGAAATGCTCTCAGCCTTAGGATTATTTCCTTAAATGTGGATTTTCCACAGAAATTCATATTCAGTTGGTCCTCAGTGAATTTTTATTAAGTTGAATCTAGTCCATTTGGACTGTTGTGACAAAGCACCATAAACTGTGTGGCTTACAAACAATGGAAATTTATTTCTCACAGCTGTAGAGCCTGAAGTCTGAGATCAAGCTGCCTAAGGAAAAAGTCCTGTTTGCTGAATGACAAAGGTGCCTTGTTATTGGTACCTTCCATGGTGGGAGGAGTGAATGAACTCCCTTGTGCCCATTTTATTAGGGTACCAACCCCTCTTGTGGAGTCTGCCTTCATGATCTAATCAAACCCCAAAGATTCCCATCTCCTTGGGGCTGGTGTTGTGGCACAGCGGGTAAAGCTGCCGCCTGCAGTGCTGGCATCCCATATGGGCAGTGGTTCGAGACCCGGCTGCTTCTCTTTTGATCTGGCTCTCTGCTGTGGCCTGGGAAAACAGTAGAAGATGACCCAAGTCCTTGGGCCTCTGCACCCACGTGGGAGATCCAGAAGAAGCTCCTGGCTCTTAGCTTCAGATTGGTGCAGCTCCAGCTGTTGCAGCCATCTGGGAAGTGAACCAGAGGATGGAGGACCTCTCTCCCTCTCTCTGCATCTGCCTTTCAAATAAATAAATAAATAAATATTTTTCAAAGATCCTTATATCACCATGGGAGATATGATTCAAACACGTGAA
The DNA here is from genome assembly GCF_051225735.1 of Oryctolagus cuniculus. NCBI lineage: Eukaryota > Metazoa > Chordata > Mammalia > Lagomorpha > Leporidae > Oryctolagus > Oryctolagus cuniculus. Next base: position 97,212,604 of record NC_142870.1, read on the forward strand.
ATTTATGGAGACACAAACAGACCATAGCAGTCCTTCAAACTCTTCAGTCTATGTGATTTCAACATTCTAATGAATAAACTCCAAGTCCTCTTTTGAGCTGTCAGCCAGTTCTTTAAGTGGCCTCCTAGATGTTTCCAGTTGAATGTTCTGCAGCTGGTGCTACCAATGGAACATGCCCCAACTCCAGCCCACATCTTCATCTTTCCCTTTGCCCTAGTTATTTGGTTGGCCTCTGTGTTCTCTATCTGTGTTCATAGCATCCTTATCTATCAGGGGTCCAACAAAAAATTTAGGAGGCATTTTCTACATCTCCATCACCAATACTTTTTCCTCTTCATCCAGGAAAAAATGAAGCCTTTTGGAAACATAGCACATTTTAATATTCCTTTTCCTTCCCTTAAAATGCACGTATTGTGCACCTGCTCGGTGCCAGGTGCTCTTCTAGGGACACAAAGGTGAGTAAGACAAGTCCATCCTGTGGAGAGAGACAATGCAGTGAGAAGGAAAGAAGTGGATGGATCTGTTATCTCAGTGAGAATATAGCTCCATGAAGGCAAGATTTTAAAACCCCCCAATGAACATGACATAAAGCAGATGACACGTATAAAGGCTTACATGATAAATGAATTAAACAGCAACCAGGAAGCTACATCATGGATTTCTGACACACTGCTGATACTGGCCCCCAAACAATTACTTTTGACTCTGGTTCATTCCACATTATTTGCTGAGTCAAGGGGCGGATCTGTGTACTCAGACAGCTCAGCGTAGTACTTCCGGGTCAACAGACAACTCAAGATTCACTGAAGCTAAGTGGGAGTGGGTGCTCTCCGTAGGAAGTTTGAGTCACTGGACGCTTTGAAGGTTTTCACTTGAACCTCTAGTTTGTGCTGTGTCTGAGGAATGGGTCGTTAACACTAGGTTGATCTTCTGGGTTTCCACCTGGATTATTTATAGCATTGAGGCCAGGAAGTAATCAGTTTAGGGCAGGATTACTCAGGGAGTTGAGAAAGAGTACATACTTCTTTTAAGTTGGTATTGTAGCCCCATTTAGTGAAATGGCTGGAGCCCGGGGAGAAGCTCGCTGGGGTTGGCCACACTTGCCCCTCCTCTTTCCAACTCAGGTTTGCCACAACCTCACTTATCTATGAAACGCCGGAGAGGGAACCAGCCTAGGTGTGTGTGTGTGTGTGTGTGTGTATTTATTTAACACCAGGGTCAGCAGGACCTCTCTTTTTCCGAAGCAATTAAAGCAGAGGTCCATTGGAGGGGGAATTGCAAACCCTGGTACCCTTAAAAGAAATGTGAACTGGTTCTGCTAGCGCCAACGGTTACCTGACACACATTCTTCCTACAGTGTTTTAACAAGCGGGACTATTTTTAGGGAAATTCTTTGCCTTGAGCTAAATTTGTGGCCTTAAAGACTTCTCGCCTATTTTCCACGTGTGCGTGCTCCGACGGTCCAATTTATAACTGACACCTTTACTACCTACCGGCATAGCGGTTTCATCTCCCAGAGGGAGAGAAAACCAGACCCTGTGACTAGTGAACTGGGTTGAAAATCTAGTCTAATGCTGACAGATAAATGCACTAATTTTCTTCTGTGGCCGGTTCTGCATTGCAGGGTGAGCCTGCTTCTAACAACTCCCTCAAAAGGCTCTGTAACCCGTCCAAAAGATGATGTCAAGTGCTACAAGGACCCAGGTCAGCCCTGTCTCATAGGTAACAGTTACCCCAGTGATAAAGTTACCAGGCAGGTTTTGAATGAGATTGTGTTTTTAAATGAAAGACTGGCTGGAAATGTAGACTTGGACGCAGGCTTAATAGGGGAAAATTTGAGACAAACAGAGGTTAGCATTTGGTTTCTTTGTGGTGCTCAGCACAGGTCAGAGAGGGTTCTAAAACAGAAGGAACCCAAAGTTTCAACGAGGAGCCGAACGTGCAGATTCGACAAAGTGAACTCCAGGTTTAGCCAAGAGCATTTTGATGACATGGAAGCCCCTGTCACTCAACTGAATGAGTCACTTGTTGGGCATAAATCCCTAAGGAGTCTGAGACCCACTGAGGGTCTTGTTTGATTTTATTCTGAGAAGCAAGTCACATCCCTCTGGCCCCCAGGCCAACTGTTTTAAGTCAAATGGGGATCGGGGACCTAAACAGCAGGCATGGACCTGGCCAGAGCGCTGGCGAGCTCAGCTTCATGGCTTTTCTCCGTGACCACCAGAGTCAAGGCGGTGGAGACAGCTCGTGAATCCACCAGAGCCCAAATGGCAACCATGTTCCCATTATCCATCTGTTGTGCTTCCTCACAAAGGTTGAAGTACAAGATTGATTATGCATGTCTGACAAGGCGCAGTACCTCCCAGCAAAGAAACTAGACACAGTTTCTCACTCTGGACAAAGGAAGGTAGACACCCATAAAGGAGACGGATGGGGAAAATGCAGGCGATCTGAGCCGGGAAGGTACCTGTGTTGTTTTAAAAAGAAAGAAGAAGAAAGAAAGAAAGAAAGAAGAGCTGTAACTTGGAATACATAGATTTAAAGTGTCCATCCAAGTAGATTTTAAAAATACATGCACAAAGCTGTCTTCCAGGCAAACATGACTAGGGAAACCCCACGTCCCACTGAAAACAGGCTTTTGGTGGAAAAAAGTAAAGAATGTTAACAGCGCAAATCTCAAACCAACTGCCACCAAAACGAAAAGCCAGATTGGTCGCGCAAATGAAGAGTTTACCACTGTTGGCATAAACAATGTGAAAATATTTTCGATGGAAACAAAACAAAACAAAACAGCACCGCCAGAAAGCAGCAACTGCTGTGTGTGGCTGGGACTGCAGGCGGAGGCACCCAGCCTCCGCGCCGTCGGGCCTCTGGCTCTGCGAGGTGCGCGCCGCCCGGCCCGAGCCTCCCGCCGCGGGCACCGGCGGCAGCCGCGGCTCCCGACGCCTCCGGCAGCTGCTGCGCGGCCGGCCCGGCGCAGGCCCGCCCAGGGGCCTCTCGCCCACGAGAGCCGGCGGCTCCGCGGCGGTGGGGTCGCACCCTGCCTGCCTCCTTCCTCGGGCGCCACCTGTTTCTTCCTCTGGGACGCTCGGTGTTGGGGGAAGAAAGCTGTTTTGTCAACGGCACTTGACTCCAGAGGAGTCTAAAAGGGGATTTCGCTTGAGATCTCCCCAGGAGGAAGACGGAAAAGTCAGAGAAAGAATACTTTCACGGGACAGTCCTTTGTCGTTTCAAAGCGCTGTCCCTCCTCCAGGCAGGTGCTCGGAAGCCCCATTCTACCAGAGGCTCAGAGAGGTTAAAGGTTTTGCCCAAGCTTGCACAGCTGGCGACTGGAACCCAGGGCAAGAACCCTGCCTCCTGCTCTCCTCCGTGTGCCGGAACACGCCCGATTTCGCCACCCTGAGCTTGTGCTCCTTTCTACAAAGGGGTCGGGTCGGCAGTGGCTAACACACTCCACGAAATGCGTCTCCACTCCTTGCTCCCTTGTTTGTATGGAGACCTGTGCTTTACTTTCACACTAAGAAATGATTTATTTACTGCGCATCTTGGGAGGCTGTCAGGTTTTCTTCTCTTCTCTTCTCCTCTCTTCTCCTCTCTTCTCCTCTCTTCTCCTCTCTTCTCCTCTCTTCTCCTCTCTTCTCCTCTCTTCTCCTCTCTTCTCCTCTCTTCTCCTCTCTTCTCCTCTCTTCTCCTCTCCTCTCCTCTCCTCTCCTCTCCTCTCCTCTCCTCTCCTCTCCTCTCCTCTCCTCTTTTTCTTTTCATGTTCGACGTCCAGGTAAGCTAGCCAAGGCCCTGCAGGGGGAGTGATTGCTTTTTAGCGGAGCTGGGGAATCTATTGATGGATCGATTGATTGATAGATGCCACATTGAGATAAGAAGAGACACTCGCTTTTTGGTGTATTTGCCTTTATTCATTTCCTAAAGAAATAGCTCTACTTGGTGGCATTTTGTGTCTTTCGCTCAGCCTCATTCAGCACGTATGCAAACAGCTAATACCCACAGATTTCTTGAAACAAGAATTTAGAAGGAAACCTTAACCACGTTACACCCAACATCTTCCAGTGATTTTAAAGTTTCACTAGAGGGCACTCCCACTTCATGGCCGGGAGACAGGAGGGACAAAGGACAGCCCTGGTCTGGAGGCTTAACTTGCTGCACATATTATTTTGTTTGCTCTTTCTCACTCTCTCCCCTCCTTTTTCTCACCCACTGCCTAAAAAACAAAGTGAAATTATACAGGCCTTCCTTTAAACATATAAACAGCAATGAACTACACGGAGAAGCTAGCACACCTCTGCAAACTGTGAATCCTGGCTCACCTTGTGACACGGCGCACAGGATTTGAAACCTGCTGCACTGAATGTTTGGTTGTCAACAGTCGGGAGAGTGCAAAATAGAATGCGAGATGTTAGCTTGGGACCTGGAGAAACATGGTTTTTCGGGGCCAGCTGGGGAGGCAAGCCAGGGGTTGTCCCACACTTATTTCCAGCCCTTGAGAGCTTCGCGGTCACCTTTTTGGGGACATATCTGCTAAACATAATTCACAAAGATGTGTAGAGTTGAGAAATCGGAGAACTAAAGACAACTTTAAATGACAAAAAAAAAAATGGTATTACATTGTGTAAATTAAACACTGGACCCCGCTTTCTAGTTCATGTGCTTTATGAACCGGAGAATCCGCAGATACTTTTCAGCACGCCGTTTAGCCAAACAGTAAGTAGAGCATTTCTAAGAGTAGGAAACTAAGGTATTTCCCAGTGGTCGGAGGGAAGGGAGCCTGTTTTCCAAGTGTAGAACCCCACAGTGCCTCCGGCTTGAAGTTTCAAACTGATCTCAACCCTTTAGGGGTTTGAGTTTCTTTGCTGTTGGCAAAACACAACTTCCTGCTTCAAAGAGAAATGGCATTAAGAAGGCCTGTTAGAGGCAGACTCAAAAGGCTTTCTGGACACCAAATCACTCTTACAAAACAACATTTTGATGAATTTAGTAAGGATTAATCAGAAACATGGATTAAATTTTTCTTGAAAATTACATTGGTTTGTAAAATAAGGGAAAAGGGAGGATGGTCAAATATGTTTTGGGCTTTGCAAAGCCCCAGAACACTTGAAAAGTGGGTTAAGATGCTGATGGACCCCAGGGAAGCAACCAAAATGTCCCGGTGTCCACTTGAACCATCCTTATTTCGCTTAAATTTATATCGAAGGCAAAATAAACAATACGGCTTTCAGGCATTCATATGCACAGAGGGAAACACACATTTGCTCCTCAGCCATAGACTCACCAACGTCACTGGAAACGTAGGCTTATGTGTCCGCTTCACAATTATGCAAAACTTAATTATTCATGCAACCTACACGGTTGCTTATTGTTGGAACAGAAAGCAGCATCTCTAACGTGGGCTAAGCTGGGGACTCCTTGGAAAACTTCTCTCCAATAATTAGTTACTGGAATTAAATTCTTCTCTGACAGCTCTAAAAGTAAATTACACCTGATATGAAAGACTGCAATGGCCATCCTGTGGGGAAAATGCTCATTGCAATGGGTGATAGCAGAACAACTTCACTAGCAGACAGCAAACAAGCCTGGAGCCCGGAACATGAAGCAAATCACGTTGTTAAAGAACCTGAAATGAACAGCAAAGCAACCAGAGGCAGTTAGAAATCAATGACAGAAATCACTAGACGTTGATAGAGCCTACTGAGTTTTCCTGGCTAATTCAAGTACTCATTTGGAAATGAAGTACAACTCAAAAAAAAAAAAAAAAAAAAGTTGGGATGCAACTTGTGGATTTTATAAATCATGTAGTATAAAGTTTCACTTATCTGCAGATTGGACAAGGGTTGTTATCAGAAGGCGCTTTTATCTTTAGAATATGTTTTACATATCTAAGTATTTTGATATTCATTCTTGTAAGTGCTCAAAATCACTGATAGCAGGATTAGACAAATTTAGGAAGTCCCATTTTCAGAAACATTTCTAAAAAAGGTTAGCCTTTCAGGCAACCAAATATAAATATTTTCCCCAGGGAGGGCGGTGATGAGCAGTTGGTCTGTAATCAAAAGATTCTTCCTAGAAAGCATGTCCAGTTTTCCTTTGGAACACGTATATGGAAAATTGTACTACTTCCTATCAAGCATTGGATTTAGCCCATTAGCATGTGCAAATGTCCCTGCCTATGAGTTTACAGTTTGAGCCAGGTGTCTTAGTAAGGTGCAGTATTTCTGTCCCAGGTCCTAGCTTGAGTTATTCTCCCTTTCAAGGTTCCCAATGCTTCATCTGTCACTCTTATTGTCCAATGTTCTATTTTTCCTGTTCCTGCCAGCGGTGATTTCAATTTGGGCTTGACTTCAAGACAGGCCACATTGTATCTGTGGCGTCAATGGAGAGGGGATAAAAGTCATTAAAGATATTTGTTATTTTGAAAGGTTAAAAGAGTTTTTCTTGGTGGGAAACACTTTCTCTGGACAGAACCTCAACTAATTGTCTGACCAGGAAATGGACACCTAAGTGAGAAAAAAATATACTTAATAAAGCATTGCCCTCTATTATTTTTCCCTTTTATTGTCCAGTGCCTCTGGGCCTGGTGGGCTTTCTGGAGGCATCTGAGCTCAATATTCCTTCAAACAGCAGAGCAATGATTACACTGCTGGGCTGATTCTCTTTCTGTCTGCCCTAGGTAAGGGATTCTTGCTTCAAACACCATTTATTGTAGAAACTGTTGCTAGGGTTCTAGAAATTGTGTGTGGATCCTTAAAAGAGTTCCAAAAGACAGAACTGGAGGTTCACACGAAGTGCTGTTTTGTTGTGCTTATCCCCCACCTCACCTGCCATCTATTATTTCTTAGCAGAAGAGTAAGAAATTAAGAATAGAACACTTTCTAATGGACCAGTGGCGTCCAAGTGGCCTGAGTTCCTCTAAGAAAGGTAAGGCTTACAAAAAGCAGTGAACTCAAGAACAATAGGGCAGCTCACACCAATACACAACCTCCACCTGTGTAATGCTTTGAAAAGATGAACCAAGTTCTGTCATTTTTTTTTTTTATTTCTCTCTCTCTCTCTCTCTCTTTTTTTTTGTCAGACTGTGAGGGAAAAAAACACAGAACAACAAGAGAATATTTTTAGTTACATCAGATTGGGATTTGTTTTAAGGGGACCCTGGCAGATGAATAACAATCAAAAGGGAATGGGCTCATGCTTGAGTAGGAAAAATTGGATTTTTCTCTCGGTGCTGTTCACATGTGGAGGGCAATAATTCTCTGACAGTCACCATTTTCTACAATGTAGTTCCCCGAGCACATCTGAATAACACAAAAGAGAAAGGAACATTTTGATGTGTTGAGGAAAGTTGTTTTGACAAATGTCAAGGCCCGGGTCCTGCTGGCTGGGGCCTGCCGTTAGCGTCCCAAGGCTGCCTGCCTGCTCTAGCTTATGCCACTTCTGTCAGAGGAAATTGGACATACCCAACACAATTTCATTTCCATTTCTCTACAACATTACAAGCTTCCTTGGCAGCAAAATCACATATTCTTATCACAAAAATAAATGCGAGAAAAGAAGACATACATTTCTGTCAAGTTATGTCAAGACATATTTGGTGTGTATTTCATTTCACTATCACTGACAGCAAAGATGTCACGTATTCTTAATACAAAGTAAAGAAGTATTTTCCTTTTTTTCCCCCTTGCAAGGCATCAATTTCATTTTATTCACTTATAAGCACCAGTGACAGGAAGGTGTCTTTTTTAAAACAAAGCTTGAAAAAAGGCAAGAAAAAAGAATCGTGTTTGTGTTTTGCTGTATTTCTGAATGGACATATTGTACATGAATTTAACTTGACAATATCATAACAACCACAATAATAGTCATCTATCACCACTTTATTATCCGTTTTCACAACACACATTCATTGTTCTGCTTTACTCCTTTCCATGCGTGTGATGGGCTGTGTTAAAATGAGCCATAGATATGTTTGTTTTTCTTTAACGGTGCCAATGGAATAAGAAAGAAAGAAAGAAAAAAGGATGAGCAGAAGAAAGGAAACAGGAAGGAAAGAAGGCACAAAAAAAGGGGGAAGGAAAGAGAAAGTAATTATTCCCTCAAAAAGAGAATCAAGCACTTGACACTAAATCAAACAAAAGTCTTGAATGGTCTAAATGTGATATTCTAGAGAAAATTAACATTAAATTATCATTTGAGCAGCTCTTATTGAATGATTGGTTTTTACCTTTTCATTCCATTATGTTCTACTCAATTGTGACATTTGGACAAATGTGCAAAAGCATTCGAGTCAGTATAAAAATGCTTCCTCTAGCTACCTCATCAGAAGTCGGGGGAGCACTTGCTTTTAAGGGTGAACCCCAGAAATCACATTGCACTGGGCCAAAACCGCCCAGAGGAGAGGTGGCAGTGCCCGAGCCCCTCTCTTTCCTGGCCTCAGGAGGAGCCTTGTCTGGAAATGCTTCGATTATTCTTCCTTGAACGCCATGGTCCTCATAGATCTGACACTCACAAATCCACCGAATGTAAGAGCTAAGAATTATGCTAGAGACTATTTAGTCAAACAACCTCATTTTATAGCTTAAAATGGAAAACCCAGAGCAGCTGAGATCCAGCAGTTTGTAATAAAGTTAGATTTAGGAATTAGTACTTAATCCGGTGGTAATGAGAGACTATTAGATCTCTTCTATGTGAGGAAGTAATACGATAAAAGTATGGGTATACAGCACTCTTTTCTGGGCTTTTGCATTATACAAAAGTCAAAAAAAGTTCAGAGCGATTCATAGACAATCAAAAAAAAAACAATTCAAAATTTGGGGAGCCAAATACCGTGTTGCAACCTTGTCCTTTCTCAACTGGAGAGATACAAACAGGCGCAAAATTATCACTGAATAAATATTTGTGGAAGTTTTATATAAGAAAGATTTCTTAACAGGAAAAAGTTTTTTCGAAGCTGAAATTTAAAGCACTCCCTGGAAATGTCCGCAGGTCTGCAGGGAGACCAAGTTCAGGGGAACCACTGATTTATTCCACCCCATCCTGTAGAGCAGGAAGCTTCCCCCTAATCTCTGGGACACAATGGCACAGGCTTGGCTGGAGCCTTGCTCTATTCGTGGCCCTTCCTCCTTGAAAGAGATTTGAAAAATCTGTGTTGGCAAAGAGCTAGAGGTTTAGGACCCGAAGATGGACATCCTAGGCTGAGCTAATTTTCCTCACACAGAACAAGGAATTATGATAAGAAACGCCTACCCCATAGGACTGTCATGAGGACTAGATAGGAATATAAATGTGAGAATTCCCATGTAAACTGTAAAGTACTCTACCGATGTTAGTGACTGCAGTAGTAGTCAGGGGCTGACATTTGATTTGCCAATTTTTCTCATGGGTTAAATTAAAAGCAAAAGAATGCCCCTCCCCCCAAATATGAGTCTAAAAATGCTCAAAGAACATGCCAAACTGGAGGTCATTTGTCCCAGGAGAACCCTGAGGTTATTGAGGTTCCCTCAGCTGACTGTTTAAAGGACTACAGATCAGAGGGACATCTTGGAATCACACAGCCGCTTCTCGGAATCCTCACTAAGAAGGAATGTCACACTTGCCTCTTCTCCTGACTCAAGTCTCATATTGTGGAATTAGAGGGCCTCCCTTTTCTAAGAAAACCAAAAGCACAAGAGTTCAAGGCAGTGCCCATTAGTGCCTGTGCTACCGACACCAGCGGGATGAGAAGCTTGAACTCAACCTATGTTAGAGCTGAAAGGTGGTTTAGACGTCACAGGGGCACTCCTTATCCTGTAGATGAGGAAACACAGGTCCTTTTACGTTCAAAGAAATGGGGGGACTTGCCCAGCTCTCCCAGGCTGGGGTCCTTTCTTAAAAAAAAAATGATGTTATTTGTTTCAAAGGCAGAGAGAGAGAAAGAGAGAGAGAGAGACAGAGTAATCTCCCATCTTCCTGTCCACTGGTTCACTTCTCAAATGCCCTGTGGCAGCCAGGGCTGGGCCAGCCTGAAGTCATGAACTCAGACCTCAATCCAGGTCTCCCACATGAGTGACAGGGACCCAAACTACTTGAACCATCCATGCTGCCTCCCCAAGTAGGCATTAGTGGAAAGCGGGAATTGGAAGCAGTGTTAAGACTCAAATCCAGGAATTTCAATATGGATGTGGGCATCTTACTTAATGCCTTAACCACTGTGCCAAGTAACTGCCTCTTCTGTCCTTCCCAAACCAGCACTCGGTGAAAAGTTTACCATGCTGTTCCTGCTCCACTAGTGAAAGTGCTTCCAGGCCGGCGCCGTGGCTCAATAGGCTAATCTTCCACCTTGCGGCGCCGGCACACCGGGTTCTAGTCCCGGATTCTGTCCTGGTTGCCCCTCTTCCAGGCCAGCTCTCTGCTGTGGCCCGGGAGTGCAGTGGAGGATGGCCCAGGTCCTTGGGCCCTGCACCCCATGGGAGACCAGGAGAAGCACCTGGCTCCTGCCTTCCGATCAGCGTGGTGCGCCCGCCGCGGTGCGCCAGCCATGGCGGCCATTGGAGGGTGAACCAACGGCAAAAGGAAGACCTTTCTCTCTCTCTCTCTCTCTCTCTCTCTCTCTTACTGTCCACTCTGCCTGTCAAAAAAAATAAAATAAAAATAAAAGAAAGAAAGTGCTTCCAGTGCTGAAGATACAAATAACACACACACTCTCTCTCTCTCTCCCACATTATATACTGAACATACCAGAACAGCAAAACGACACATGATGACCCTATTTCCTGTCCTCTCTCTACATCTTCAGGAACCAAGTGCATTTATTCATTTGTCCCTCCTATTGCCGATATTTTAAAATCACTGATTCATTCATTCTACAATCAATCGAACCTCAAATATTCAATGAGTATCTAAAAGCACAGAGCTCCATGAAGCAAGAAATAGGTAAAGGGAAAGAGAAGTAAGTATAAAATGAAGACATACATGGAAAACAAAGCATCATCAGGAGCATAGAGATACAGTATGAAATGCTGTATTAGAGCAAGACAACACATTTCAGCAGCCAAAAGAATGATCCAGATGACATGACAGTAAATTTACTAGAGCAGCTGGTAAGAGAAAAAGGTATTCATTAAGAGCAAACAAATAAGCAAGGAAAACCAATTAATGATGGCCTCCTCATATCAGCCCCATGATATCGGACTCCCATTGGTCTTATGCACTGGTGTAGCGTGAGGTGTGTGTTCAATCAATACTTGTCAACTGATGGTGTAGGATGACGTTCTCTGCTAGAATCTAAGACCTCTCTTCCCACCCTGGGATAGGAATTTCAACCTAGAATTAAGAGGACCTAAGACTTGATGTTCGTTAAATGTTTAAGTAGGGTTTTGGACCCTTTCATCATGGCTGGCCTTGAGGAAATGACCAAGTCTGAGGAATGATTCTTGTATGATTTCACTCCCTTGAGAATGAAAAAAACCAATTTTTCAGTGTGTGACTAGTTTAAAAATATTTTAACGTTCTGGGAAGACTAGTCATTAAAATGTATAAGAGCATGTGTTGGGGGCTCCAACGTGGCTTGACATGATGGTGATTATATTAAAATCTTGATATTTGGTTATCAAGGGATTTTTTCATCAATTTTGACTTTTAAAAATATTGTATTAAGATAGTATCTACCTCAACTATGACTTTCTGGCTCCCTCTTCACTGACCCTTAAAGGTTCAGCCCAAAGCTGGTGACTCAAATACCTTAAGCTAATCCTACTCTCAACAACAACTTCTTCCAGGAAGCAGGTTCTTGGCATAGTTATTAACACACCTTTGGGATGCCCGCATCCTACATCAGAGTGCTGGGATTGGAGTCCTGAAACAGTTTCCAATTCCAATTTGCTGCTAAGGCACAACCCAGGAGGCAGGAGGTGACAGACCAGGTGGTTTGGTTCCTGTCACCCACGTGGGAGACCCAGATTGAGTTCCGAGCTCCTGACTTCAGCCTGGCCCAGCCGGGGCTAATGTAGCCCTTTGGGGAGTGAACTGGCAGACAAATGATCTCTCTCTCTCTCTCTTTTTGCCTTTCAAACAAAGAAAAATAGAGAGACAAACATCTTTTTAAAAAGAGAACAACTTTGGGTCAGTGTTGTGGTGTAGTGGGTAAGGTCGCTGCCTGCGATGTCAGCATCTCATATGGGTACTGTTTCATGTCCCCAGCTGCTCCGCTTCCAATACAGCTCCCTGATAATAGCCTGGGAAAGCAGTGGAAGATAGCCAACTTTCAGGGCATCCACACGGGAGACACGGACGAAGCTCGTGGCTCCTGACTTCAGCCTGGCCCAGTCTTGGCTGTTGCAGCCATTTGGGGAGTGAACCATAAGATGGAAGATCTCTCCCTCTCTCTCTGTCCCTGTCTTTCCTCCTCTCTCTGTAACTCTTTCAAATAAATGAAAGAAAGAAACAGAGAGAGAGAGAGAGAGAGGAAGGAAGGAAGGAAGGAAGGAAGGAAGGAAGGAAGGAAGGAAGGAAGGACTTCTTCCAGGCTGCTTCCCTGCAGCCCCAAGTGAGCTTCTGTACACCTTGGGGTGAGACTTCTCCGTCAAAGGAGAGCCTGGGGAAAGTTGGGAAAGTTGGGCAAACTCACATTCTTAACAAAATGATTGCATTTTGAATGCATTACGGTAGATACTAAAAGTGAAATATTTATAAAGCAAGGGGTCACTTTTTCATAGCTTTATATACTGTTTTTATTTAAAACAAGATACACACATACCTTCGAGAGAGAGATTGATTCTGTCTGCTGGTTTACTCTGCAAATGGCCACAACAGCCAGGTATGGGTCAGGCTGAAGCCAAGAACCAAGAATTCCATCCAGGTCTCCCACATGGGTGGCAGGGGTCCAGGTTGGTCCATCTTCTGCTGCCTTCCCAGGTACATTAGCAGGGAGTTGGTTGGAAAGCAGAGCAGCTGGGACTCAAACTTGCATTTTTATATGGGATGCTGGTGTCACAGGTGGTGGCTTAACCTGCTGTACCACAACACTGGCTCCAATATATTATCTTGATTTCTTCTCCCTCATTAATCTATGACAGAAGAAATTAGGTGGGTACAAGACAGAATTGACAAGTGGATGACAAGGGGAAAATATTGGAAGGGTGTAATCTGGGACTAGCTTGGGGAGTAGGAGATCTAAGAGTGGGAGGGAAAGCAGCGACTACTCATGGTTTGAAGTTTCCCTTAAGAGACCTAAGTGAAATTCGTTACGGGCAGAAGTAATTAGTGCCTTTTCTGAGATCTGAAACAACTATAAATGTGCAGGATAATTTTATTGTGTTTTTAAACCAATTACAACTGTTTAACATGCATATTGTTTATAAAATTAGACAATATTTTAATAGAGAAGAAAATAAAAATTTCCCATATTCCTACCACCCAGAGGTAACTAATGTTGCACACTTTAGTAATTTCCTTTCAGTCTTATTACTAAATACCCATGAGAGTACTTCAAAAAGTTTGTGGATACTGGAATTAAAAGATGAATTTATTGTAGCTTTAAATTTTTGACATATATGATTTTTTATCCTAAGCATTTTCCATACTTTTTAAATGTATACTTGATTTGAAATCATACTTGATTTGAAAATCTGAATCTCTTTTTATTTATTATTATATTGAGCATTTTTCACATCTTTGAAATCATTACACATATAATTTTAATAATGGCATAATATTTTATTGTATGGATTTAAAAGGTCTGTTGCTCGACATGAGATTTATTTTCAATTATTGTTACTGTAATTATTCAGTGGTAATTTTTTAAAAAGATTTTATTTATTTATTTAAAAGTATGAGTTACAGAGAGAGAGGAAGATCTTCTATCTGCTGGTTCACTCTCTATATGGCCACAAAGGCCAGGACTGGGCTAGGTGGAAGCCAGGAGCCAGGAGCTTCATACAGGTCTCCCATGTGGGTGCAGGGGCCCAACACTTGGGCCATCTTCTGCTGTTTTCCCAGGCCATTAGCATGGAACTGAATTGAAGTGGAGCAGCCAAGACACAAACTGGTGGCCATATGGGATGCTGGTGTTATAGATGGTGACTTTACCTGCTATGCCACAATGCTGGCCCTAGTAGTGAGTATCTTTTAGCTAACTTAATTGGCTTAATTTCTTTTTAAAATATTTTTAACTTCTAAATGTTTTCATCTATTTGAAAGGCAGAGCAACAGAGAGAGAAAGAGAGAGAGAGAGATCTTCCATCTGCTGGTTTACTCTCCAAATGTCTACAACAATTGGGCTGGACCAAGCCAAAACCAGGGGCACAGAGCTTCACCCAGATTTCCCACATGGGTGGTAGGTCCTCAGCACTTGAGCCATCATCTTTTACCTTCCAGAATGCATAAGCCAGAAGGTTGAATTGGAAACGGAGATGCCAGGACTGTAATAGGCACTCGGATATGGGATGCAGGCGTCATAAGCAGTAGCTTAACACTCTGCCACATGCACCCAAGCTGGATCAATCTCTATCCATTGGCTTAAGCTAGCTGGTTTCCTAAAAGTAGAAATCAATTTTTTTTAAATTTTTGAAGAGCATATAAATTTCAAGCTCTATTTTTATTTTCCTTTCAAGTGCAATTTAAGCGCCATTTCACACCTTATTATATATGCTTTCTAGTGTTCTCTGCTATTTAGAGTCTGTGAGATAAACCAGGGCTATAGTAATTGAGAAAATGTATCAATGAAAGTGCTAATAGTGGATATTTCAATCAAATTTTCCTTTTCTGGAGAAATGAAATGTTCTAGTTTTCCTTTTAACTAGAGGTTTTTGGGGTTACTAGAGTTTTTGAGAGTTTGTTGGTGTTTGCCAACACCTCCAAGTGCTTCGTTTACGATGGACACTGAGGCTGTGATGCACAGGATGCCCGGAGGAAGTCCAGCCCTTGAACTTTTCCGATTTCCCCGGGTCACACTCAGCACTGCTGCTCCGGATAGGCTGCGTGTGTAGACTTCACCCTCTGGCCTGCTCTTCCCAGCGGCAGCTAGGCTGCGAGGCAGGCAATTGTCCAAGCCCTCCCGCCAGCTGCCAGTCCTTGTTTTGGTGTGTGGCTGCAAGACTGACCTCTCACAGTCACCTGTGGGACCCTAAAGCAGGCTGTCCCTCGTCCACTGCCGTGGGGGCCTGTCCTCATCCCGGTGAGGTGGATCCCTCAGGCCCAGGGGGAGCAGAGGTGGACAGAAAGAAGTGTGAGAATCACCTGGGGGACTGGCGCTGTGGCATAGCAGGTAAAGCCACATGCCTGCAGTGCTGCCATCCCATAAGGACACCGGTTCCAGTCCCAGCTGCTCCACTTCTGGTCCAGTTCTCTGCTAATGTGTCTGGGAAAGCAGCAGAAGAGGCCCTAAGTGCTTGGGCCCCTGCACCACGTGGGAGACCCTGGAGAAGCTCCTGACTTCTGGCTTTGGACTGGCGCAGCTCCAGCCATTGTGGCCATTTGGGGAGTGAACCAGCAGTTGGAAGATCTCTGTCTCTCCCTCTCTTCCTCTCTGCCTCTGCCTCTTTGTAACCGTTTTTCAAATAAATAAATAAATCTTTAAAAAAAAAAAGAGTCATCTTGTGACTGATTATGAAGTGCAGTGTAGCTTATGAGAGTTAGCACATCTTTGAGACAGCAATTACTGGTCTCACGGCCCTCTTGCCTTGCTAGCTACTGCGGCCATCAGTGCAAGTCTCGTCTCCGTCTGCAGTGCCTGTGAGTGTCAGACACTGGTGCTGAACTCTCACGCGCCCTCAGAGCACCTTTGTGAAGCGGGTGCTGTCATTGTTTCCACTTCACGGATAAGGACACAAAACCCAGAGCTCCTGAAGCCACACGGCTGGGCAGCCTGCATGTACCTCTCACATCCTTCTTCTCCTCTCTGGGTGGGCAGGATCCGCCAGGTGCCTAATGGCAGACGGAACTCGAAGTCAAGCTCTTCCCATTTCCTTTGTCTCTGCCTTCCTCCTAGAAATGTTTCTGGCTTCCTCCCCTACTTTCCCACTCTGAACCCTTAGGCCTTCTTCTGATTCCGGATTGCAATGTCGAGGCTTGCAGGAGCAGAATGCCTGCTCCCCCTGCTAGAGTGCCTCGCACTCTGACAGCCCCCGCAGACCGAAGGGGCTCCCTCCTCTGAGCTTGGCCCACCCCACACTACCCTGTCCAGCTCCAGTTGCTGGGGTCCACGGCGCAGGCCTGCCAGCCCAGCCTTGAATCACTTCGGAAATGAAACGCCCTCGGGGAACTTTTGTGTGGTTCTGGAAACAACTGCAGATGGGAACCCTGAAAAGGCAGCTCCTCAGCTAGATTGCCCCAGGGGTGCAGCGGATGGGGTTGGGCCCCAGCTATACCCAGGCCATTCCCCAGCGAAGGAAAGCGCGATCAAACAACCATGGGCCGCGACCTACAGAAACCCAATGCGGAGCCCTGACAGTGCGGTCAGGCAGGCCAACCAGAATCTCAATTATCACCGTGCAATAGGAGCTAATAATACCATCATTTTCTGCCTCACGGTCTTGTAGTAGCTTCCTGTGCCATCCTCACCCCTTAAAGAGTTTGACTTACTCAGCCACTAGATTAGTTACTTTAAAAAAAATATTTATTTATTTTATTTCAAAGGCAGTTATAGAGAGATAGGGAGAGAGAGAAATATCTTCCATCTGTTGGCTCAGCCCCCCAAATGCCCGCAATGGCTGGAGCTGGGCCAGACTGAAGCCAGGAGCCAGGAGCTTCCTCAGGGTCTCCCACATGGGTGCAGGAGCCCAAGCACTTGGGTTGTTTTCTGCTGCTTTACCAGGCCACACCAGCAGGGAGATGGATCAGAAGTAGAGCAACCGGGACTCCAACTGTACAGAATGCCAGGGACGAAGGCAATGGCTTGACCCACCATGCCACAGTGTCGGGCCCCCAGAATCTTACTTTGAAACACAGTATTCTGGAGGTGAATGCGAGTTGGTTAAAATGCAGTATGGTGCGCTCACATCCCAATTAGAGAGCCTGGGTTTGAGTCCTGGCTCTGTTCCCAATCCCAGCTTCCTGCTAACATATATCCTGGGAGGCAGTGAGTGATGACTCAAGTAGGTGATACCTGCCACCCACGTGGGAGATCCGGATGGAGTGTTGGGCTCTTGGTTTCGGCCTTGCCCTGCCCCAGCCATTTCGAGCATTTGGGGGATTAAATCAGCAGCTAGGAGTCTCTTTCTCTCTCTCTCTCTCTTTGCATCTCTCTACCTTTCAAATATTCCTTTTTACATAAAAACAAAATTAAAAACACATCAGTGATTGTGCCACGACCTTGCTTAAGATCAACAGCGATGCCCCGTCACCTTCAAGAATAAAGCCCTATCTTATTGTCCTTCTGTGCAAGACTCTTCATGACCTGACATTAACCAAGCCACCCTGCTCAGCGTGCTGTCCTGACTTGCTCCCTCGTGAGACCGTGCCAACTCTTCTATGTTGTCTTACATCTCCTCCTCTAGGAAAACTTTCCTGATCCCAAGACCTGCTCCTCCGGGCTGCCTCAGAGTCGCGTGCTCACTCCTATCAGCACATCCCGCTCTGCAAGTCTCCTCCACTTAGCTAACTCCATGCTCATGAGGATGGACATGGTGCCCAGCACAGTCTCTAGCTCATCATAAGTGCTGAATAAAAGTTTGCTGAATGAAATAAAGAGGAAGAATCCCAGATGATTCTCGGAGTGGTTGTATTCTGACAACTCACTGGTGTCAATACCTCTTAAATACTCACACTGCAAAATTACTATTGGGAATAAGATTGTTCAGTGCAGCGGTTAAGGTGGCATTTGGGACACCCACATGCTATATTGGTGAACCTGGTTTGAGTCCTGGCTTCACTGCTTCAATTCCAGCTTTCTGTTAAAGCACACACTGGAAGGCAGCAGATGATGGCTCAAGTACTTGGATGCCTGCTATGCACATGGGAAACCCAGACTGAGCTCCAGGCTCTTGGCTTTGGCCTGGCCTAGCCTCAGCTGTTGCGGGCATTTGTATAGTTAACCAACAAATGGAAGATCTTTCTCTCCATCTCTCTGTCTTTAAAATACGGTGAAAATAAATAAATACAGATTTAATACAAAACAAACAAATGGAAAAGATGAGTGTTTGAGTGTAGCCAGTCCCTATGGTGGGAGCAAGCAGGTGGCCTCAGGCCTCTTGTCACTAAGGGGAGAAGCTCAGGATTGCACTCATTTTTTTTTCCTGTTCAAAGAAGCATGTGTTCTAGAACTGAAGGCCTCCTGGGCTACCATGGCTTGGAGATTATCATCAGTAAACATGGATAATTCCTTGAGCTAGAGGCTTGAGTGACGCAGTCGGGAATGACCCAAAGCTCAGCAGTTTTCCTACCCTGGCCTAAGCATACGAGGCAGATGGCCATGCCAACAGAGGTCACCTTCAACTTTGCGGACTCATGCCAAAGAGGCAGGAAGTACTTGCTGGGAACTGGATTGGGACTTAGGGATCTTCAGGGTCTCAAGGTAAGGTCTAGTACTGGTTCTTTTCACCCAGCTCCCAGGAACACTGTCTGCATCCCAATTCTCATTGTTCCTTCACTTCTTCCCAACGCCCGGCCAATTGATTTCCCTTGGGGAACTTGGGCTCTATTAATCTGCTTTCATGGCTAATTTCCCAGAAAAGCCTCCTCTGTTTCCAGCCATGCTCTGGTTGATTTTTACCAACCTGTGAAGTTTTCTGAGAAATAGGAGTGGATTCAAGTGTGAGTAAAGCCTTAGTAGTCCTCTGTCTTGCCAGGTAACGCACTCTGGGAATATTCAAGAATTCTTGGCCTTTACAACCTGCCAGTCAGGGGTTATGCCACTGTAGTAGCACAATCGTCTGCTACATCTATAAAAAGAAATGCAGATAACAATTTAGAATAGGTTCCTTTTTAAAACTTGGATCTAATTTTAGATCTATTATTTTCTTTTGCTTATATACCCTATTTCTCTTTCTTCTCCTTCTCTCTCTCCCTCTCCTTCTCCCTCTCCCTCTCTCTCTCTCATACACACACACACACACACACCCCACAGGAGTACCTTGTTTGCTTCCCACTGTTAAACTTTTGTTCAAGCTGATCCACCTGCCTAGGAGTAACTTAGACCCAATTTATCCTTCAAAGCCAACTTAAGCCCCTTTTCTTCCATGCTCTTATAATACTCCTCTCCCCGAAACCCATTTCTAACACTCACTATACCACATTGAAATTGTATTGAATGTGTCTTTCTCTACTGAGCTCTAAGCTCCTTAGAGCATAGGCTGCACCTTATTTGGCTCTGTCTCAGTGTCTGGCTCAGAGAAGGCACTTGAGAAATACTGACCAAGCCCAGCACTTCCATGGGAGCTCATGCTCATTCTTTCCTTCTTTCGACTCCCATAGCATAATATCTTGTGACCTGATGCCTGAATTGTTCTTGAGTTGGTTCATGTTCTGCCAGTGCTATTCCAGTGGTCACGTGGTCAAGGCTGCAAAGTACATCATACATCCCCTCTATCACCCCCAACAGTGCCCAGAAGTGCTGGGAGGACAGAGGCACCAAGAGCCAGGTTGATTGTTTGCTCCATTTGAAAGGAAAGAGTAGTAGCAAACTGATCATGGGTCATGGCAAAGCAAGAATTTAAAGAATTATGCTGGCCCTCATCTTCTCAGGAATGGGCTTGTCCTCCACCATGATGGATTTTAGTTTTTGAAATTCATTTCCATTTACTGGGGGCCTTTTGTAAACCAGGTATTTTATTGATTTGCATGAAAACACTGCAGGCTAGATGTATTTTCCCTATTTTACATATCAGGAGTGTGGTGATCGCTAAGGTCAACTCAACAGTTGGAGAAGATCCAAGGGCCAAACCCAGTCTGTAAGGCTCTGCAGCCGAAGATTTCCCCCTGCTACCCAGAGGTTAGCCTGGTGGGGGCGGTGTGCTCTCTGAGCTCTCTTTCCTGTTGTTCCTCAGGTATGGCACATCCCATAGGTCTCCCCTCTGGTTCGTGAGCAGGCCATGTTGGTTAGGGCACTCCAGGGTTACTGAATTTCTGTTGCTAAGCCTGTTCCTCTCAAGGTTCCTAAAGCAACCTGGCTTATGCAGCGTTGGAGAGGTTGGGAGTGACCTAGGACCAGCAAGGAAGCTCCCAAGGGTCAGTGCTAATTGGGGCAGATTCCCCAGGGGTACATAGCCCAGACTGTTCCCAAGGAGTTCAGCTGGAACCAGATTGCCTCAGGAATGTGAGTGAGGCAAACAACTACTTGATTGTTTGAGCCTCTTGCCTTGGTACCCGGTGCTGCTTCCCAGCTAAATGTAGGCCAACAGGATTTCTGAAAAGTGTTTGCAAAGCGGAGCGCAACACTTCCTTCATTTGCATGTAAAAAATAAACTCAGCCTTGAAATGGGCATTAGGGAGCCCTTCCTGCAAACGGAGAAAGACTGTAATGGGCTAGTTCTCTGCTCGCCCAGTGCTCCTCTCCCAGTTCACATGCAGGCAGAAGTGTCTGGCTCTGTCGATCTCTCTTTCCATTAAACTCTGGCTCAAGGCCTTGAATGATGAGCTGCATCCTTTCTCCTTCCCGTGTGAAATTGTCTTTGTTGAGGGTCTTGCACGTGGTACTGGAACTTCTCTACAGCATTATTGCACTACCAGTGTGAGACCTTTCATATCAAACATTCTACATAAAGCACATGTCCACGGTCATCTCTTTCCATATGGCCCAATGTTTACAACTTACGTTTGGATTTCCTTCCTGCTATCAGAGAGAAAAGGCTCAGTATCCAAGTGGCTAACACTTTCTCCTGTGCGGCCCATCTCATACCATCCTCTCATTCCCGGGCCACTTAGATCACCTAGTTCATCAAGTGGAGGTATTGCAACATTCCCTAACCTTTGACGAAATGATTGCTTCTCTCTTACTGGTCCTCTGTATCTCTTGCATCAGATCTGGTCTTCAAAATTGAGAATGATATGCTACTAATAAAATATAAATTTGGCAAATTTAATCCTATCATAATGTGGCCACCTTCCAAAACCAAACTCAATATAGTGGTACCGCAATGCAGCATTCTAGGCTAAATGGCTCTCAGGGAAAAACACATCTGCAGAGAGAGGGAGTTAACCCTCATAGGTCAAGGTTTCCAGATGAGTCCTGAAGACCACCTTCATCTTTTTTTCTCCTTCTGGGTTTTATCCACATTGCTACTTCCTTGAAGCATCAAAGATGACACCATTTGCTTGATTGTTGGCTGATGTGACCAAAATGGACAATGCATAGTCAACATGTGGTCAGCGAGCTTATAAATTTCATGATAGGGATTGTTTTTCAGAAACACTTTTTTTTTTTCCTGCAGATTTTATTTGCCTTCTTTTTAAACTTTGTATTTTTCATTGCATTGGAATTGAGTGTTCTGAGGAAGCAGTCGCAAGAGTCCCATCCTCACTGTTCTTTCCTTAGATGACCAAACAGAATTATTATAATTCACTGATTCGAATGCAATTTTGGGCTATGTTTGCATGTTTGTTTGGTGGTGTTATTTATAAAAGCTGTGACTGTTGGAATAACTGTGGTGGGGGACAGGCCTATCTAGGAAAGTTTGATTGGTTTTCTGTCTGTAATCAAATTACTTATAAATGATATGACATGTTGCATAATGGTGGCAATGTTGCTGTCAGAAACACACACATACACACACACACACATACACACACACACATATACTTTGTGGTTGAATTTGCTCAGCTTCATTTCAAATCATGTAGGTCTCTGAGCCATTTCCACCAAAATGTGGTAAAATGCAGAAGTTGGCAATTCAATTTTATTCAGCCTTTCAAGAAGGAAGGCCCAGATAAGCTTTGCTTGTACACGGCAGTGATAATATTCACCAGTGAAGCCTCAATCTAATTCTGTAGGCTTGCTCCTGCCTTGTTGTACTGTCATTTCCGAACGTCAATCTCCTCTCTCTCCCTCCTTCCCTCTCTGTCTCTCCCTGTCTCTCCCCCTCTCTTTTTTAATCACAGCAAAAAGTTTCTTAAGAGCTTAACTTACAGCCAAGTGCCAGCTCCCCCATTTAATTTGTCCCGCTTCCCCACAGCTCTTGTACTCTACGTTCAGGCAGAGGTGAGGTCAGTTCTCAGGGCCCGGCTCTCTGGACACCCTCAATGATGACCTCATTAGAGTCACAGATGTTTGCTGCACTTTGGGAGATGTGGAAAAAACAGAGCAGTAAACTAGGCCAGCTTGCAGTAGGGCTGTTACCCACAATTCAAGATAAAATGCTGGATGGTTCCCACTAGGTTCTGGTCGGCTAGGAAACGGCCACTTATTAATCTTGTGTCAGAGAGCCAGCTGCGGCCGGGGCAGTTACCATATTTCACCACCAACTCCATGTCTGGACAGCCATTGTCTTTTTTTTTTTTTTAAATGAAAAAAAAAAAAAAAACTCTACAAATCAGCTGCGTTCTCCTGCTCCCTGTCCCTCTGCGTTGCTCCTTGAACTCCGCAAAGCCCCCCACTTGTCCTCCCTGGAGACACGGCGCTAGGCACCAAGAGAGTTGGGGCGCACGGTGGATCCCGGGGTTGGTTTACTAATTCAGAGACGCAGCTTACTTTCCAACACTAATGATATTCCCTCCGCATATCACTTCGGTTGCCTGGCGACCGGATTTGAGCTAGGCCTCTCATTTGATTCCCACACATCAGACCCTGAAAAGCACTTTTTTTCCCCGTCCCTCAGCTTTTGATTCTTTCTGCTCTGAAACCCTTCCCCCTGCGGTGTCAGTATGGGTGGGCAGGGCAGTGGTAGAAGGAGGGCAGGGGTGAGGGGCGGCCTAGCGCGCACTGGTCACACATGAAGGCCTGCAAACAAAGCCTCCAGGAACCCTTCCTGACGAACACAAATTCCCCTCAGAAAAAGCAAATTTGGCTTTCTCTGCCTAGCATGGGTGTCATTTCGAGACTCTCCTTAGATACTTTATTGAATCTGAGGCTGCCCATTGTTTTTGACGCCGTTTCTCACAAAAGACTTCCTATTATCAACAAGTTGCTATAGGAGTAAGCAAACAGATTATGAAAGATCGGAAATCATCGAATCAACACCAGCCTGGCACCCAGGTCCTGGGTGCCTCTTAATAGGACACGCGTTTGCAGTGAGAATCTCCCAGCGTGGTTTTCCCTAGGATGCACCGCTTTTCCCACAGGGAAGAAATGCTTCACGGTAAAAGCTGCACGTGCAAATCCACAGGGTCCCTGGCAAAAGAAAATGGAAATTTGACATCTTTTGGTCCTTTTAAAACCAAAATAGAGATGCTTTATCTTTTGGTGAAAAGGCTCAACCAAGAAAAACTGTCTCTCTTTTTTTTTTTTTTGCAAGTTTTATGATAGAGGTGACTGAAAAATTGGAAAAAAGTGAAATTCACATGGAGCTCATCTAAGTTATTTCATCTAAGTTATTTCAATTGTTTAAATGCAATCTGATGTAGTATAGTCATATTCTCCGAGCCCTTGGTGAACCCTTTTACTGACAACAGTTGGTACATAATCACCTGTGCATAGAGATTTCACGCACATACGCATACGTGCTTCATGTGTGTATACGGATGCACGTCGATACATTTAGCTGCATATCTGTAGGTTGTTCTTGAAATCCAAATATTGCCATAGCCTGTCTTTCATGGCGACCCCTCCATTACAAAGTGTGGTTCGAATATTCTTGTTAGAGTTTCTTTTCTCACAGGTCCCTGAAGGATTTGCTTACGTAGCTCCCAGTCTCGTGTGCCAGTCCCCTGTGTGCTGCTGGGAGAATGGACTTCTAGTGCCACACGGGAACTCAGCGCTGGATTCTGAACCTTGAGTCTCTTGCTGCTGGACTTAGAGAAGGCTGACAAAGGTTCTCCACCCTTCTCTCAGCCACGATGAAAAGTGTGCCCAGAGTGGCTGCTTGTCTACCAGCCCTTTTTGGATTTCTCCTCCACCCTCTCCCCACACCTCCCTGCATTTCTGCACTCACGGTTTCTGTGACCTGCTCCACTAATACTCACTTTGTGATTGAAGCAGTTGAGGGAGACAGCTTCCTACTGCACATCCCATATACAAACAAAGAATGTTTTCAGATCAGTGTTTAAGCTTCGTTTTTCTTTCTTTTCAAAGTTTTAATTAATATGTTATTTGCATTTTAGCTGTGCAGATGGGCAAAGCAGTTATCTATTTATATATTCTATTGATTCGATTATTCTAATATTTGGTGATTTTGTCCTTTACATATGCCAAGAACATTCTGGTTTTTGAAAATTCCATCACACACACACACACACACACACACGTACACACACTGGAATTGTCTAGTAGATGGGATGACCCTAGTAGATATTAAATGAGTACTGTATAAAACATTTCTTTAGTAAAAGCTACCAATGAAACAAGATGAGTATGCTCCCTTCCATATTACTTTGTTCTTTGGAATGCGATGATGGGTAGATAAGACCAAGAAGATATCTTTAAAAACTCAGATTAACCACACTAATACCAGCACTCTACATTTGGGCTGTGTTTAAGGAGGCAAGAGAGACAAATGAAAAAAGAAAGTTCAATTATTTGCATGGGAAAAACTATCTGGATTATCAATATAGAGTTAATGAATGGCTCCAACAACTATGAAGGATATCTCAAATATCATACTTACCCCTGCCAAAAAAAAAAAAAAAAAAGGTTGGCATTACCAATATAGTGTTGACTTGAGTTTCTGTAACTTTTCATTAATAAAATGTTGAAAACTAATACTAGAAAATCAATGGTGTGGTTTTTTTCCTTGATATAATACGAAGTACAATTATTATTATTATATTTGTAACCCCTTTACTTCCTCGCTTTAACTCAATCTGGACTAGAAATTTAAGGAAAAAAAAAAACAACAGGAACACCTTAAGAAAGAATTTCCTTAGAATATTTTCAAGCTTGTTAATATCAAGTTTCTAAAAATCCTGGGAGGGGAACCTGATTCTTTCTAGTTCCTTTGCGGTATGTACACACCTGGATGGGTACATCCTTTTGGATGCTTGCCTAGATGGTTCTGCATGCTTCCCACCACTGACAGCAAATCCTCTAGGCTGCAGGACAGTTCTGATGCTAGACCCTTGTGCAACAGGGACGGAGAACATGAGCCACCAATGGGGAGGGACTCACTCTTTCTTTCTGTAGAGGACAAAACAGAGTCACCATTGCATTTGGAAAAATAAGGGCTTATTGAACTCAATAATAAAGGAATGACCACGGAAAGTAGCAGTGTTTTGTGTGAGTTATGCTCTTTGTGACAAGGGGTGCATTTGTAAGATACACTGAGAGAGAAGTACAATATCTTTGATCCATGATTATTGACCCCAATGAAGTGCTTCATTTGTTCAGATCTAATCACAATCACTATTATTATTATTATTACTATGTGTGCCTAGCACGCTTCTGTGTTGAAAATAGCAACGTGTCACATTAAGCAGTACCTTGTCTATTTATATGCTACTCTTATAAAAATACCTGTAAATGATGAGCTGTGTAATAAAGGAAGGAAGAGGGAAATGGAGAAATCTGGATTTATATCCTTGTCCTTGCCATGGAAGCCTGAGCCTCAGTTTCCTTAGCTGCAAAGCTCAGGGTCAGACCCACACAGAAAATCCCAAGTAGTCCTCACCATTTGGTCTTGCTATGTGGTTCTGTGGTCTCTAGGAGCAAGGACCTTATAGACAGTTCCTATTTAGAAGCGAGGAAAAGGAGGCTTCTGTGCATCTGTGTGTGTGTGTGTGTGTGTGTGTGTACTACCTTCGCCTTTGTAGCACAATACTACTGGACTACGGTGAATGTCTGTATGATCACAGCTTTAACACGAAACTCACGCAGGGAGGAAAAAGAACTAGAAAAAGAAACTGCTATCCAATGTAGACTCCTAGAAGAAATCGGAAACCCATCAATTTGCTACTCTTTGTGCATCTGAAAGCTTTTAAAAGTCAAAACAGGCTGCTTTTTGAACATTCCTAGCAGCTCTCACTGTTCCTGTTGTTGCATGCACCGCGTTGAAATTCTCAGCACAGATGAACAGAGCCCAGCGGAAGTTCTAATCCTCAAAAAGTAGACAAATAACAGGGAAACTGCAACGGCCCCTTAATACAGCTGGGCTCTCAGGCCTCCCTGGGATGCGGCGCTCTGAGTAGCGCTGGAGTTGGGGTTGCTGTTTTGTTTGCCCCCATGAGCCCCACCTTGGCGTGCCGATGCACTGATGTAAGAATTCCAAATGAGCTTGCTCAGAAGGGCCCAGATTAGCCGGGTTGCTAGGATCTGGCCATTGCAACCCCCTTTTCCACTCCAGTGGACTGAGCTTTTGACACTATGAAAAGCACCATTTAAAATTAATTAAAGCTTCTTATTTGGTACCAAATCTCATCACTGCTGACTACATTTAATATGTTTTATGTGTGGCTTTAAGTCCCTGTCGCATCATGTGTTGTATGATCCGGCAACGAAGCAGCTGCAAGTTAGAAAACACAGAAGCAACCTGAATTTAGCGCTTTGGTATTTTATCTGGGGCGTGCGTTAAACTGCAAAGCTAGTTTTCTGATCTCCTGGGTCATGCAAATCTTGTGCAATGACCGAATGGTGTTCTCTCGGGATTCGGAGGCAGGAGACCTGAGTCCAGGCGTGCTCAGTTACTAATTTGTTATGGGGATGATGGTTAAGACACAGTTACTTTTTTAAACGTTCGTAAAAGAGGTGGCTGCATCGCCATCCCAGACGTTGCCCTCAGCGTAACATTTGAGGATTCTGAATGTGGAAAGCTGCTGCAAGCCGGACGCACAGCTGGTCGGGCCAAACACATCTAGAATTCAAACAAATGAAAATTGTATTTACTTACCTATTTTTATTTGAAAGGCAGAGAGACATACAGAGAGATGGAGAGAAACAGAGACAGAGCTCTCCCATCTGCTGTTCCATTCCCCCAAACGCCCGCAGTAGCTGGGGCTGTGCCTGGCTGAAGCCAGGAGCACAGAACCTAATCCAGGTCTCGTATGTGGGTGGCCTGGAGCCAAGTACTTAACCTATTACCTGCGGCCACTCGAGGAGTGCATTAGCGGGAAGCTGAAATCAAGAGTAGAACTGGACCTGAACCCAGGCACGCGATATGAGAGACAGACATCTCGAGCGATGTCTTACACATTGTGCCGAATGCAAACCCCAGATCTGGGTTTAAATTGCAATTTTTCAACCTACTCTGTAGCACTGAGCAAGTGACCTGATCTCTCCAAGCCTCGGTTTTATCATCTGTAATATGGGATCAATAATAGTATCTCCTTCAAGAGACTGTGGTGAAGGCTAAATGACATAACACACGGAAGTGCCTGGGAGGGTGCTTCGTGCCTATTGAGTTCTCAGTAAATGCGAGCTAACGTCATTACAAGAACTGCTTTAAGACGTTATTTACTATCACTGTATCTAGATTGAATGCCATCAGGAATTAGTGCTGCAAGTTCTGAGCTCCCAACCTCTGTCTGCAAATTGAAGACATTTTGTCACTGAAATGGGTCTCACAGTGCCTGGGTTCAAGTCCCTGCTCTGCTCTTGGGTCCAGCTCCACTGCTAATGCAGAAGCTAATGGGTAGCAGGTGATGGCTCAAGCAGTTGGGTCTCTGCCCACCTACGCGGGAGACCTAGGGTGGGTTCCTGGCTCCTAGCTTTGGCCTGGCCTAGTCCAGAATTTGGGGGCATTTGGGGAGTGAACCAGCAGGTGGAAGCTCGCTCTCCCTATGAAAGAAATGGGCAAACCAAAAGGAAGTGACAAAAATATTATGCGTGGCCTGCTTGACTAAACCTGTCTATTTTTAAGAGACTTGATTTTTTTATCCAGTACCATTTTTAAGAGTACTTTGTGTGCATCGCCAAATTGTATGATATATTTGTTTGGACTGTGGCCTTCTACCCCAATCCTATTTGTACTTTGGTTTAACAGCAGGGAAAAAAATAAAGTCTGCAAAGAATACTAATTATCCTGAACTGCATACCAGAGACTTCTGTCTACGTGTGAGATAAATATTTTTCTTTATTGATTGATGACTCAAATCAGAAATGTACACTTGTATAGACCCAATCTGAATGATAAATAATCCAAACGGGAATGTTTCTTGAAGTCCTAACAAAATACGCTGTATTTGCTATTCAGGAAACAGATTCTTGACATCTCAACAAACAGGGTGTTTCTTGAGACACCTTTGAAGTTTTTAGTTTTTATCCTGCTCATCGCCTGAACTTCAGTGTGTGAGAAATATTTTAAATAAGAGACTGTACAGCGCAGGTAAACACAGTGGACCACCCTTCCCCTGCTGTAGCAGCTGAAAACATACCATGCTCACTGTCTGAAAGCTGCCAGCAAGGTCGGGAATCATCCAGTGTTTTGAACAAGTGACTTATTCAGACTGGAAAAGTCTCTGGTTACCGCAGTTTGTTGAATCGCTTTGAATGAAAATGCTTATCGGAGCTTTTCCACCCAACCCGGGCTTTCAACTTTAGGTATCAATTGGCAAGTTAATCAGATTTGTGTAATGTCTTCATTCCAAACATTTGGGCAAGTTACTCCATCTGGGTCTCAATTTTGTCCTCTGCAGAATGGGGAGCACAATAATAATAAGGCGCTCATGAGGTTGTTAGGGTGTTTGCAGCGTCTGCAGGGCCTGTCACACAGCAGGTCTTCAGCCCATGGCATTTCTCATCCCCATTAGTACGGCAGGGCACTGGACAAGGTTTAGATGCTCATGCATTACCACAGACATGGCTAATTTTGAGTCATCCCCACAACCAGTGTGTAGCTTGGCTTAATAGGAAATCATAACAAGAGAAGCATATGACTATTTCAGAAAGCCCCCGAATGTTTTCTCAGGGTAGGAGCGCTACAAGTACAAGAGGTTTCCCTGGATGAGCAAACAGGGCTATTTCCTTGCAGAGAACCAGCCTTAACATTTAGTAGCTGGCAATGGCTACTCTCCTGGACCTTTTGTTTCCTGGGTGTGGCTGCAAATCTCAGTGTATGACTGAGACCAACAGCCAGATAGCCAGGAGCTGCAGATCCATTACTATTCCCCTTGAACAGTGCTGTGTGCACTTTAGGAAGATGCTAGCATGTTTGTGTGATCCACTGAGAAAAATGATTAATTACTTCTAAAAGAATCAGACACAGACGTGGAGGGGAACGTAGTTACTAGATGTGCTTAAAAAGAGGAACAAAATACAATCATGTTGATGGTCCCTGCCAGGCAGCAACATAAGATTCATTAGATTTAAATTTTGTCTGCTGCCTTGTGCTCTTTCCCCCAACTTTTATCAGAAAATATTTTAGAAGTGATTTCAGTAACAGAAGTTATATTGCGTTTCTCAACATATTGCTCCAACAATGTAATTTATTTGGTAGCAGTAGGAGACAATTGTGCACAGGAGATTTGTAAAAATTAAAGTATGTCTCCAAATAGAATGTTTAGTTGCTAAATATTCTTTTAACTAAACTAACTAAATTTTAACTAAATTATTACAAATGAGTGTCCTTCTACAAGAATAGTCTCGACACATCACTCATCTGGTATTGCAAAATGCAAAAACTAAGTACTAATTGCTTTTCTTCTTCCATTTTATGGTTAAGATGTTTTAAATCACAAAGGAATAATGAAGTTACTTAAGCTTTGATCGCAAACAAACTGTGAGTAAATATTTCTGTTTTCACCCCAAGAATTTATAACAACACGAAGATAATTAGTGACTACAGATCAATCTTTTGGTCAGTAACTCTCAAAAGTAGTTAGTTCCTTAGAAGTCTAACCTAGATAAAGTAAGCTCACTAACACCTGCTCCAGGTTGGTAAGAAGTTCTCTCAGAGGATCTCAATCCTGAGTCAAGATGTCACCAACAAAGAGCGCCGAACCATGTAACCTGTGTTGAAGAGAATACAAATGCATGGAGATTTTTCAAGTTAAAATGCAATCAGGCTGTCCATTTCCGCATCGTTTTCCAAATTAATCTTGCTACGAGAGCCTCTGAATGGAAGGGGTCTCTCTAGCGCCATCCCACTCTTTCAAGCGCAAATATTGAAATTAAGATGATTTGTTATAGCTGTAGCCAAGCACCTGCTGAGAGTGAGTCAAAAAGTCAATGCTGCGTTGACTTGTTACATTGCTGAGCAGTTTATAATTCTGCAGATAATGTATCTGTGGTTGCCATTCACGTGATCAATATCTCCCTGTTTTAGCCCCATTTTGAAGACAGATTTTCCGCAAATAAATCTTAAAGGGAAAAACAGTGTAAAGGACATGCTCTCCTTTCCTGTCAGAATAGAATCCACAAGGGAATAATCCTTGCTGCAGTTTTTTTGTTTTGTTTTGATCCCCCCTATCCCAGCCCTCTACCCTAAAGGCTCAGAACATATGCTTCCCTTGTTTTCCTAGACAACTCTTTGAACAACATCAATCCCCCCTGTAGGCTTTAGGAAGTTTGTTGATCCTATCAGCTTAGGAGCAGCTACATTCACAGGAAGGCCCAGTCCCTAGGATCAGTGTCTCCTTTTTGAAAGCTGGGTGAAGACATCAGACTCTCTGCTTGTCATTGGTGCATGATTGAGATTGAGTAACTGGAGAGTGGGAATTTATAGACCAATTAATATTTCGTCCTCAAGTTGCCAAAATAATTTCTACCTCGTGTCTATCGCCTACTGTTTCGCTTGAAATGCTGGCTCAGATAAGAGTAGCTATGGGTCTATAGAACGTTTCTGGGTCTCTAAGAGGAGATCAAACCCTTAACTTTGAATTCAGCATGTGTAATCAAGATTGTTAGAACATTCTCAGCTCAAAGAATGGAGTTGCAATAGTTCAGTTGGAAATAAAAGATTTCAGTGATTTCGTTTTTAGAAGTTGTTGAAAGACTTCAGATCTGAAAGGACAATTCTTCACTATGAAGCTTGGTGAAATCTTCACTAGTCATTAAGAAAAGATGTTCATGGTATTTAACACTGGGGAGAGAGGAAGTACCGCTGTAATGACGGTATCAGATCTGACATGGTGGGAACATTGCACCTGCACCAGGTGAGGATGACTGCGGCAAATTCCTTCATTGGGCCAGAGTAATGAATGTGAGCTTGTGCTATTTAATTAGGGAATTAGGATAGTGGAACAAACAGCTCCAGGGTAAAAGTCCTTAGAATCAAGATAACAAGACTGTGCTTTTTATTGATTTCTCTTTTCTTTTTTAAAGATTTATTTATTTATTTGAAAGTCAGAGTCACAAAGCAGAGAGAGGAGAGGCATAGAGAGAGAGAGAGAGGTCTTTCATCTGTTGGTTCACTCCCCAATTGGCTGCAACAGCCAGAGCTGCACCGATCCAAAGCCAGAAGCCAAGAGCTTCCTCTGGGTCTCCCACTCAGGTGCAGGGGCCCAAGGACTTGGGCCATCTTCTACTACTATCCCAGGCCATAGCAGAGAGCTGGATGGGAAGTGGAGCAGCCGGGTCTCGAACTGGCGCCCATATAGGATGCCGGCGCTTCAGGCCAGGGCACCTGCTGTGCCAGAGCTCCGGTCCCCGCTTTCATTGATTTCTTTCTTTCTTTCTTTTTTTTTTTTTTTTTTTTACAGGCAGAGTGGACAGTGAGAGAGAGAGACAGAGAGAAAGGTCTTCCTTTTGCCGTTGGTTCACCCTCCAATGGCCGCCGTGGGCACTGCGCTGATCCGATGGCAGGAGCCAGGTGCTTATCCTGGTCTCCCAGGGGGGGAAGGGCCCAAGCACCTAGGCCATCCTCCATTGCACTCCCTGGCCACAGCAGAGAGCTGGCTTGGAAGAGGGGCAACCGGGACAGAATCCGGTGCCCGGACCGGGACTAGAACCTGGTGTGCCGGCGCCCCAAGGCAGAGGATTAGCCTAGTGAGACGTGGCGCCAGCCCTTTCATTGATTTCATAAAGGTATTAGGAGAAGCCTGAAAGAAAAAATTGAGTCTTCATACTTTTGAGTACTTGCTCTCTAGAAATATTCAAGTAAAACAAATAATAAATTTGTTTTCTGATATGAAAATAGACTAATGTCTTAACTCCTTTAAGAGAACGAATTGTAAGAAAGAATGAAAGGAATACATCCAGTGGGGGGAAAAAAAAGCAAAGTCTTTCCTCTAAAGGCCTCAGTCATCCTCATGACCTCACCCCTCTAACCTCATGGAAACCTAACATGTTTGTGATGTTGCTGGCACTCACACTGCAAAAGACTCTTCTATACATCAGATGAAGTATTTCCTTCCTTTACCACTTATCAGAAAGTCACTAGATTATAATGCCTATAGAATGAGGTGTGGCTCTTGGTGTTTTGTTATTTGATATCAAGACTGAAACACTACAGGGAGTCGAATTGTTACAAGCCTGGTAAATGTTAAGTGAAGGTGAGGGAAAGCATTTTTGCAAAATGTAATACCTGTGGCAAATTGAGGAATTTTTGCAATTCAATTGTTTTAAGTGTTGACCTTGGAGAGAAATCACACTTTATGTTCATTAACAGATTACGTTTTATTTTGAAGTAGGAAACATAAGACTAAATACTGAAATAGGAATAATGGGGAAAAATAAAACTATCTTTCATGATGTTATGGGGATTCTAAATTCTTTGCAGAAATTCTAAATGATTTAGCAGACTTGATTTTCTTTGGGTAACTCTTGCTTGACATCAAAGTCACCATTAATGGTTCTAAGCATCAGTTTCTTAAATGAACTTGATTTGCTGGAAAAGAAAAAGTCACTAAACCAAATATTAACCAATTTACCATTATATATGGTGGGTAGTCCATTATATTTTTGAAAATCATCAACAACCCTCCCCCACCAATCCAGTTCTCAACGTAAGGAGAGAAAGAGAAGGGCTCTACTTAACTCAAGTTAATTCTGTTTAATTTCACATATTTTATCAAAATGTTTAATTTAGAGGTAATAATTTAGCTTAAAGATAGCTGTTGAGACAAACTAGATGTGTTAAAGAATTGATACCAGAAATGTTGAGTGTCAGTGAAACTTAGCTGAAAGCCAATAGAATTGGCCATCTAATGGCGATTAAGTATGCGATAAATTTAAATCTTTGAAATACTTGTTGAGATTTATTCAGGCAGACAAACAAAGATAACAAAAGTCTTTTGTGTGTTTGTCAGTCATTTCCACTCCTCTGTTGTTGTAGTGTCAAATAATGTCAGTGATTTAAGGGCAATTACTGTAATTTTAAATTCTCAACAAATTAAACTATAAAGACTAGAAGTCCAAGAAGGACCCTACTCATTTTTCAACTCCTTTTTCCATCTTCCATTTTTAAAGATGTTTTAATTGCTTGGATGTTTAGGAAGGAAGAAACAAACAATATTTTTTTGTCTGTTCGTGATTATAAAAAAATGTATGTTTGGATATTTCTTTTTAACTGAGCTATTTTTTAGAAAAAAATTTTCCAATGGCATGTTTTTTTCAGATGGGTAAGTGGAATTATTTTTATTTATACTTTATTCATATTTTTATATTGCAGTAGCTATAGTTTTTTCTATATTCTATATGTATAATTGAATGAGCTTAGAGTCTGGAAAAAAATATCCAGGGAAGCAAAACTGGGCTCAAGAAGAGTGTAAAAATATGCATTTAAATTGTGTTTGATAATAGAATGTTCAACCAGTAAAAGTCTTGAAAATTAAATGTAAGCATAATTAATTTGAGTGGGATCATTAGTTTCATAAAATAATTTAAAGTGAAGCAAGAAAATAATTGCCTCCCATCATCTTTAAGCTATGTTGACAAAGTTTAAATGTTACATAATTTAAGAGGAAGGATTCAATACATTTTATATTTCATGAGATCTTTTTTTAAGATTTAGAGCAGCATCTAGGATTTCTTTGCAGTAATAAAGACAATGATCCATTATGTTCTTCTATTACTAATTATTCTGTAAAGATTGTCTGTTCCAAAAGATAATTAGAAAGGGTGAAATTTAATTCCATTAAACAGAACTCAACTGGGACATAATGAAATTTTGCTGTGAAGTTGAAGACTTTGAAGCCAAATAAAAAGCCTTTACATAGATAGAGCAATTGAGATTGTAAAACTCACACCTGATTCATGCAGTGCATGTTTAAGGCTTACTAGGATAAGATGATATTACTCCCAACGAGTTTTAAGCGTTCAGTTAGCATAAACATTCACAAAAATATATGTCTTTCCTTTTCTTTAAGGAAAATTTTAGTGATGGATAGAGATACTTCTAGATTCCAGGTTAGTTCATTCATTTATTAAACAAATACACGTTTTGCATAACTACAGCATATTTGAGTCCAGACAAGATACTGAGGGTACCAAGATTAAGAGGGAGGCAATGATTGCCATGAAAGAGCCCGTGGTCTAGTCCTTTTGTGTTGATTAACTAAGGCTATTTCTTGGCAGTAACATTTAAAGTGGCCACCATGTAGATGTGACTTTAACAGATTTTTATTAAGCTCTTGCTTTGTAAGGATAAGAAGCTGGACAAATGGAGAGAACTCAATTATTTTAAGGAATTTATTACCCAGAAGAGGCAACCATGTACATTTATAACTGCAACAAAAGTTACAACGATGCTTGAGTCCCTTCCTAAACCCTTGTCTTCCACTCTTTACTCAATTCCCTGCTGCATCATGTTACTCCACTGTCCTATGCCTTCCTCTCTAGATTAGAGTCAACATGAGGTCAGGTACCATGGTGGTTGTGTTCTCCATATTCTTCATACCAAGCACCGTAGGTACCTAGCGCACAGTAGGTGCTCAACGAGTGAATAACAGAAAAAAAAAATCACAGGCTACTGATGATAAGCAATCTTCACAACAAAGACAATGACCAATCTCACTCATGAAGGATGGAAAACACAGAACACTAAACAGTTTCAGCTTTTAAAAAAATGCACATAGTTGTTACAAAGCAGCCATGGGATTTGCAACCACCTAGATGTCTCCAAAGAGTGGTTCATTCCACATCCTGAAAGAGCTGTGCCGCTGGAGGGGACCACAAGTAAGAGAGAAGGTGGCTCCAATTGCTTTGTGTTGGGTTGTCTTTTGGGATAGCAGAACCTTTCTCTCCACTTACAGGTGGAGATCCCCTAGCAGGAGGAGTATGTATGGTAATAGGAAGGTGGACCAAGAGAAGTGGATCTCTACGCAGAGAATACAAACCTATCAGAGCAAAGGAAAATTAAACCACTGCTACATATCACTGCTTTATAAACCTAGCAGACGAGAAAGGGGGACTCCCTCGTACAAAGGAAAGTAAGGGCTTAGAGCTTCTAATAATTGGGTCAAAATAACACTGAAGGAAGCCGGTTTCTGAGTTCCTCCTTCAGATTCCAAACATCTTTGAGATGGTGGGTGTGAGACTTAGTGAGATCTCCTCTTCAAAGTCTGCTTTTGCTGGTCAGTTTAGAATAATGCTTTATTTCTTCAGTCCCTGTATTAATTGAAATCTATACAGGCCTTAAACATGAAGATTGATGATATTGTGGAAGCTTACCTTTGGGCTCTAAGTTATTTGTACCTGAAGAGCCCAGGCCCTGGATGCCTGCTAATTCTTAATAATATCTTCAAACTAAACTTCTTTGACTCCCAAAATGAGGGCCCAGTGCTATACATCTGGGGACCATGTGGAAACCAATTCTGTTACGTTGTTCCTGTTGAGACAATAAAATTGTTCTCTTTCTCTCCTTCCTCTCTCTTTCTCCATCCATAAATGAAAAAAAAAAAATGATCACATCCTAATTCTTGAAACTGTAAATGTGTTATCTGGCAAAAGTGAATTAAATAAAAGTTTCTGGGGAAAAAAAAAGTGAATTAAGGTTGCAGATGTAATTAAGTTTGCTAATGAGTTGACTTTGGAATGGAGGGGTATCCTAGATTATTCAAGTGGGCTTGATGTAACATACAAGGTCCTTTCACGTGGAAGAGGAGTGGGGAAGAGAGAAAACCCAAACAGCTGCAGCATGAGAAATTCTTGGCTGGACATTCCTGACTTGAAACATGGAGGAAGAAAACCATGGGCCAAGAAGCATGGTGGCCTCAGACATTGGAAAAAGCAAGGTATAGACTCTGGCCTGGGGCCTCCAGAGGGCACACAGCTCTGCCATCTCCTTGATTCTAGCCCAGTGAAAGCCATTTCAGATTTCTTTTTTTTTTCCTTGCCATAATATTTTTATTTAAACTTTTATTTATTTTTTTTAACTTTTATTTAATGAATATAAATTTCCAAAGTACGATTTATGGATTACAATGGCTTCCCCCACATATATTTCAGATTTCTTACCTCCAGAATGTAAGATAATAAATGTGTGTATTTTTAAGTCATCAAGTTCATAGGCATTTGCCCCAACAGCAATGGGAAACTAACACGCCCTGGGAGCCTTCTTGCTGTTCAAGTAAAACAGCTCCAAGGCAGAGCAGATGAGCAATCAGGCTCTTGATGACCTTGCTTAGTCACTGAAGCCAGCAGTGTCTCTAGCGGAGAAGGGGTAAATGTTCCTTACAGAAGGGTTACAAATCACAAATGTCAATGCAGCAAGGGAAGTGGACAGCAGTGGTGGCTGCACACAAAACCCGTTGATGAATGTTAAAAGTAGTGGTTGAAACCTGAATGAGAACTGGGATGTTTGAGGAGCCTCAGGTTCTCTCCATCCCCCAAGTTTATCAATTAATTCATAGTTTTCATGTATTTTCCACAAATTGGGTTATGTTCCTCTCTCCAGGTCTTAGGAGGTGAAGATTAGCCCATATCTTCTTTGAATGTGTATTGGGCTTAGTGACTCCCTAAACAATTGAATATGAAAAGGGAAAAATGGAAACTTTGTAGTGGAGTAACTCAAATTGAGTGACATTCTGTGAAATACTTGATGAATGTTCTTCCAAAGTGTCAAAATCATGAAAACTAAGGATATATGAGACTGTCACAAAATCAGCACAGACTAAAGCAATGTGTCACATTTCTGTTCTGGATTGGATCCTGGAACAGAAAAATAATATTCATGGAAAAACTGGTAAAATCTGAATAGGGTCTGTGATTTAGTTAATAGTGTTGTACGAGTGCTAACTTTTATCATTGTACTGTGGGTACACGGGAACTCCCTGTACTACTTTTAAAACCCTTCTATAAATTTTAAAGTATTTAGAAAAATGAAGTTGGAAACAAACACATAACCACATTTTAAAGCAAAGAATAAGTTGAGAAAAATGTTTAACATAGATTGCAGAAAAAATTGATAGCCTTACTATAGAGGGTTTTTAACCCCATGGAAAGCTGGGCAGATAAGTAAGCAATTTATGTTGAGAAGGACATATGTGCAAATTGTAGTAAGAAATACAAGCAAACACATATGGATAGTCAACCTTAGAATCAAGACATGAAAAATAAAATCATATCCCTCTTTTTTCAGCCTATTTAGTTCATAAAGATTTTTAAATGATAATGCTCTTTGAGATTATGAAAAGAGTAGATAGTTTCATATATTGTTGTTGAGAATATCCATTGATTTAACTTTTGTGGGCAATTTATTGATACATAAATAAACTTTGAAGGTATATACATATTTGAGGCAAAAATTCCACCTGTGCTACAGGACTGGCTATAGGTTTGTTTATTGTTTTTTACTTTCTCTTTGTTGTGAGTGGTATATATATTTTAAAATGATCATTCACTCTCTTTAAAATTAGTTTTTTAAAAAAGATTTCTTTACCTATTTGAAAGAGTGACAGAGAGAGCGAGATAGAGGGATGGAGAGAGAGGTCTTCCATCTGTGGGTCACTCTCCAAATGGCCACAATGACCAGGAATGGGTCAGGCCAAAGCCGGCAGCCAGGAACTCCATCCAGGTTCTCCCACATTGCAGGGTAGGGGTGTGGGGGCCACTTCTCTCTGCCTTACCAGGCACATTAGCAGGAAACTGGATAGGAAGCAGAATAACCAAAATTTGAACCTGGCACTCTGACATTGGGATGCAGGCATCACAAGCGGTGGCTTAATCTGCTGTGTCACAATGGTGGCCTCTAAATTTAGGTTTTTTAAAAACTATTTTATTTAAACATAAAGTAATTACAAACAATGGAGCATACAAGAGGCAGAGAAATTGGTGTTGTAAAAGAAGCCTTTAATGCTATAAAAAAAGTTCATATCTTATAAAGAAAATCCTAGATTTAAACAAAAATCACCTATAGCATTATTTATTTTTGTGTAAAATACATACTGCACATTTCTTAAAAGACTGGAAGGCTATACACCACAATGTTAGCTGTCATTATTTTTGTGTAGTAGTATCACATGTGATTTTCATGGTTCTCTTTATGTCTCATTTCTAACTTTTTTGAAATAAACAGTTTGATTTTTATATTGTTTCTTCCATCAATAAATGAAAAGTGGGATCTGAAAATGACAGTCGGTACACCTCCATCAAGCTCATTTATCGTCCAAACCGTTGATGGACTGCCTGTCTCTGCGGGCTGCCCTGCCTGTCTTCAAGTTGATGGTGCTGTCAACTATATAGTGAGGGCTTTGGTGATCTGTTTTTGAAAAGAGCGTCTTTGATCCAGGCCCACAAGCCATAGGAAGTGGACTTTGAGTTGATGCTGGTTATGATTGGGAACAAAAATAAATCTTTTGTTGGAAAACCACTATTTTTATTGACATAAAGATGACCTTAGGCAGATAATGAGCAAAAGATTCATATCAGGTTTCAGAGAGTGTGGTGGAAATCCCTCTTTCATTTTTCAGAAACGGTTTGAGAACCACTGCTCAGTCACAAAATACAAAGCCGTATCAATTCATCTGGACACAGGCGAACACGCGACAAAGGAACCAACTCACGAATGCAGGTCTGAGGACCTGTCCCAGAATCTTGGTGGCGCCTCTGCCTTTTACCCTGGCCTCAGCACCCTTCTAGGCACAAGTCGCAGAAGCAAAGGCTAGTGGAGGAGTTTGCACAGGCCCCCAGACACATCCGTGGCTAATTAACTCCTGACTGTATCCTGTGAAATCACCATTGCCCTTTGAAATACATCCAGTCTTTTCCTCTACCTCCTAAAAAAAATTTAAAGTGCCATACAAGCATAAAAGACAAAAGTTGCCACCGAGGGTCTTCATTACCTCATCTCCCTTCTGCAGCGGTATTTGAAAACACTGTTGTTTGAGAACAGCCTGTTTACCTTTCAAACAGCTGCTCAGATGGCTCACGGCCACAATCTGCTGGGCAAAACCTGCACACAGCCGGGCCCAAACCCACAGTTTCCAACAGGATAAAGACTCCTGGGGGGAAAGGTGATATCAACTTTGCATAAGTGCCGCTAAGCCAACGCTGTTCGGGTAGGTAGAGAGTGTGAATAGAACCCTTGGGATGGATGAATAGCAAAACTGTGTTGCAGAATCAAGGAGAAGTGCTTTGTGCCAGTATCCTTTGCTACATTTGGGCCACAGGAGCCAGCGGTCTCCCATAGGCAGCTGAGGGCTACCTCCGTCGCTCTACGCCTTTTGCCGACTGCTCCCCGTTTTGAGGAAGGCAAAGCAGCCTTGAGGAAAACAGGAGCGTGCTGGAGTCAGCGATGCCCATGTTTGAAACCTGTCACCGACCAGCAGTGAGACCCCAGGCTAGGTAAGAGATGCATTCTGGGTCCTCAGTTTCCCCATTCATAGAATGTGAGTTAAATGACCTAAAGGAATTTTGGCAGTAAATAGTCTCTTCAAATGTTTTATGAGTCTTCATTGTGGTTGCATGTAAAATCATCGCATGGGCTGAGGCTCTATCTGAAAATATAGTTCTTGATACCCTGGCCTGAAATATTTAAAAGGAACCAGCACAGAGCCAAGCCCAAGGGATCCTTTTCCCAATTACGTAAGCAGAAAGAAACACCTGAATATAAACAGTGTTGGCAGCGCCAACCTAACATTCTAACCATCAAGTACTGCCTGGCTAAAGATATGGAAAATTCTTACAGTGATGAATTTTTAACATTGAAATTTGACTTGTGTTCCACTGAACACAGCCTTAAATCCATTTTGGAAACAGGCAGAGCATCAATAAATAAACAGTCAACCCTTCTCTTGTGTTTGGGTGGAAGCAGGTGGTGATGGAGAAGACGTGGGTCGATGTGCCTACGAGAGTTAAAAACGAATGTCTTATGAAGTAAATAACCTGAACAGTAACCCTGGAAAACCTTCCTGAATGGAACCTGGGTCACTGGGGTACCTGCTCTGTGAACCTCTTTGTTCTGATGTCAACACTGGGGCAGGCAGCAGAGCTCAGTCCTGGCTGGGCTATGTTCTCTGTCCTTCTCGCTCCTGACTAGTCTTTTCCTGATAGTCTCCCCTTCTTCTGCTTCCTTGCCCCCAACTTCCTGTTGGCTCTCACACCACATGGTCCCTAATCTTCACCGTTCGTAGATGCGCAATGGTACCTTTCAGATGGGAAGCAGACCAGAGCATCTGGTGGTACTCAAATGTTCTCCCTTTCTGCTCATCATACCAGACTCACGTATACCCCTTCTCTCCAGTTGGTGGGAAGAAACTGTTGAGGACACCTGGCTGGGCACTGTTAACAGGGAGTCATTGCCTCCCCTTAGGGCAAGTCACAGAACATTCCATTTGAGCTCAGAGCTTGCATTTGGATGCCGGTGTGGAGATGACGTGTTCTTGCCCACCCTTTTGCTCCATACTCTCAGACCTTTCTCAAAGCTTATGGCATCCTGCATTGTAACACATGTGTGTGGGGAGCTGCGCCTCCCTCTAGATTAATGCTGGAT
Source organism: Oryctolagus cuniculus (assembly GCF_051225735.1). Classification (NCBI taxonomy): domain Eukaryota; kingdom Metazoa; phylum Chordata; class Mammalia; order Lagomorpha; family Leporidae; genus Oryctolagus; species Oryctolagus cuniculus. The sequence goes on from NC_142870.1 coordinate 97,253,403, forward strand.
TATCCACAGGAAAATTGAATACACGTTTAGGGATCTGGCAAAGCAGAGGCGTTAAACAAAACACACTACTAAAAACATCAACACGGAAAACAAACAAACAAAAGACAAGAAGACAGAAACGGGCAATTAGAAGACCTAGAAAGAAGCAATTTTAATTTAGAACACTTCACTTTTATGTCTTTAAAGCATTTAAATTGTAGTTTGAATTACATGTGGGAAGAAGACACCATCAAGCTCCGAGAACTGACAGCCTTCTCAATTCATACTCTGTGTCTGGTCTTGATGAGGGATTCTTAAGTGAGGTCTCAGCTCATCCCCTGAAACCATATTCAAAGCAAGCGTTTGGGCATACGTGCATTTTCCAGGGGAAACATCTATGAGTTTCTTCAGCCCCTCCAAGCGCTCTGAGAGCCTGCCCTGTTGAAGGATCCTGGTGCTGGTGAGCTGCCTTTCATTCAGCTTTGTACCTCTGGAGCCAGGGCGGGCTCCGTGGGCGGGGCCCACATTATGGGCTGATATGCTATGGGCCTTCTGCAGACTGAAGATTTTCCTGTGTTTTTGTTTGTTTTCATATTTTTGACATCTCAGAGAGATGTAATCAGTGATTCTGGACTCTGGCATGGTTATTTAACATTTTGTTCTACTGGTCTGTGCTCTCCCTCCCTCCCTTCCTCTCTCTCTCTCTCAAACACACACACACACACACACACACACACACACTTCTTTTTTAAGTTATTAAGGGGTTCCTGATGCTTTAGTAATCTTACAAGAGCCTTAGGATTGAATTTACTGAAATGGTTGTTGACTGTGTTTTCATGTAGGCGTTTGCAACTACTTAAGTCACACTTATTCTTAGGTATTCCATCTTCTCATTTGTCAATTTTACACCAGCCTGTTGTTTTGTTTGTTTTGGAAATTGGCAAGTGTAGTCTGACCCGTTTATCAGTGGTTCCTCTGTGTCTGTACAACCCCTGGAAGACCCGGGCTCAGCCCCTTGAGGCCAGGGCCCCACGCCCCTCCAGGGTGGAGAAAGCCAGTCTGGACCCCCTGTCAATGGGTTCTGAAAAGGATCCTCTGACCATCTGCCTTTGAAAAATGCTGTTCTAGCTCAGCTCAGCTCGCTCTCTCCATTAATATTCATGGGGGTTTAAATCTAAATTTAGAAAAAGAAATGAGCACGGATCACTGCTTTGAAAACTTTCCTTTGAATCAGCATTTCCGAGAGACAAAGGGAATGAGGAAAACGGCTTCCAGGCAGAAGCAACTCACCCAGTTCTAGACTTGTGGTGTTTTGTTGTTTAATATCTGGGCATTTCCTAAGTGAATCAGTGAAAAGCTACGTCGCACAGAGGGAAGCTTCATGCTACCCCTCTGCTTGATCTTTGGTGCCGGAGCAGATTCGGTGCTAACACGGGGAACTTGCCGGGAGCGACAATGGATTCCCAGGACAGTGGCGGAAGTCCGCCGCACCAGATCTCTCTGTAAGTTTGGTCCTTTTGACTCTGTGAGCCACATCCCCAGTGTAACACAGGAGCTCTGGCCCATTGCAAACAGAAACGTGTTGTTAGTACAGAGCCTTTGTTTTCACAAACACACCTGACCAGGAAAGACTGTGCTTGGTTTGGTTTGTTGGTTGGAAGATCACTTCTTGACTCCTTGCGTGTGTCATCTGCGCCTACCTGATTTTACATGTGTTTCATTTGGTTCTCACAATCCTCCTGCAAACTAGGGCTGTGGGAGGTTGAGGCTACCTGTCTGATGCACCATGTGTGATATACAGGGACTGATGATGATAATGATGAGGCTGATATGTCAGTCACCCCAAGGAATCTGCATCCCAGTGCTGTCTCTTTCTTGGTCACTGGCCAAAGATGCAAGGCAAGCAACACTGCTCTTTTGCAATAAAAGTAAATACTTGCACATTCATAGTGTATAGTAAAAACAATGAACAAATGGATTAATATTGCTGTATCTCACAAAGGAAAAAAGGTGAACTGAACAAAGATAAGTGACTTATTGAAGGTCACAGCCAGTTCCTAAGTACAACAGCTGCGACATGAGCCCCGACCAGTGACTTCTGCCCTGTGCTGAGCAGCAGATGTGTGCTCTGGTCTGTTGTGGGTGTTTCTCACAGCCAGGCACCTTGCTTGCAACACGCAAGATGGTGTTCCAGGTTAGGGTCTGCTGGGGGAACTCTCCCAAAGGACACAGGAGACGGGGAGCCCCTTGAGGGAAGTGACGTGGCCTTGTTCCTATTTGTGTCTTTTGTGTAGACATAGCCCAGCATCTACCCCAAGAAAAGCCTGCCCCTCCACTGTCTTCAAAATGAGGACACGTGGTCTTTAATGAAGTATCATCTGTTTCCTTTACCTTTGTGCCTAACAGTATTGATGGTCAACTTTGATGGAGTTCTTGTCAACTGCTTTACATACAGTGCCTCTTATGGACGGAAGGTGTCCTCTCCAACAGTCATAATTTGGTCCCTAGCCCCAAAATGAAGGTATCAGGAGGCACAGGTCTTTGGGAGGAAATTCAGTTTAGATAAGGTCACGATGAGATGGTATTGGTGGCCTTATCAGGAAAGATCAGCGAGCTGGCTCTCTCTGTCCCTGTCATGTGAGCATACAGCAAGAAGGGGATCACTGCAAGCCAGGAGGCAGAGGGCCTTCAGCAGGGGCTCTAGGGGCCAGCGCCCTGATCTTGGACCTCCAGGACAATGGGCAAGCAACTTCTGTTGTTAGGCCACCCGGTCTATGGTGTTTGGCTCTGGCAATCTGAACGGACCGAGGCAGTACCCTCTGGGTTGGTTGTATTCATCACTGTGGAAACTGGAGCACAGAGACCTCAGCAAGCCTCTCAGAGTCACACAGCTGGAGTTCGGACTCCCTGCGGCGATGACTGGCTCTGGGGGTAACCTGTTTCCCCGTGCCTTGCCATCTGAGGGAAACTGAAATACACAGCAACACCCTATGGCAGGAGTGTTGGCTCAGAAACAAATCTATAAGTGGAGTGCAAACTAAGGTGGAAAAATATCAATAGTACTGTGAAACACCGCTTACAGGCAGACCTCCAAACTACAACTTGTGTTGATTCATACACAGGACTGAAGAGACCAGTTTCCATTTTCTCTCTAGTCCTAATCACCATTGTGTTACTCTTTTAGATTTTATTTATTAATTTGAAAGGTAGAGTTACAGAGAGTGAGAAGGAGACAGAGAAAAAGATCTTTCATCCATTGGTTCACTCCCCAAATGGCTGCAACGGCCGGAGCTACACCAATCAGGAGTCTGGTCTCCCACGCGAGTGCAGGGGCCCTAGCACTTGGGTCATCCTCCACTGCTTTCCCAGGTCACAGCAGAGAGCCGGATTGGAAGAGGAGCAGCAGGGACTACAACTGGTGCCCATATGGGATGCGGGTGCCACAGGTGGAGGATTAACCTACTGTGCCACAACGCCAGCCCTGTGATCACCATGTTCGTGAGGTTGTTGTGGAAAAAAACAATGTTGTGTCTAAAGAAACAGTTGATTCTGGGATATGAACAAAAGCTTACCAAGAACCGCAGCCACCAAAATCTTTTTCCTGGTCACCATCTGGCCACGGGAATGGGAAGTCCCCCATGACCAAATCATAGGCTCAAAACTTAGCTCTGAGTGCATGCGCAGCCGCCCCTCTGCTTGTTTTAAATGGTTTTGGGGAAGTCATTGCCTCTGTTTCAGATGGCTTGTTTCCAAAAATAAGAAAAAACTGCCTCAAAGGACACAGCCGAGATGGGCTCATGGAAACGCTGGAGATCTCGGTGGGGCGGGGGAGCCCCTGTGGGTGTTGGCAGAACAATTGTCAGGTAGAAGCGCACACAGGTGAGAAGAGGCCAGCATCAGACCTGCGCCCGTGCCACATTCTGCCACTTGCCGGCCTGGCCCCTTCATCTGCAAGTGAGCTTCTGTCTCACCCCACGTAAAACAGCCATAGGAAAACGCGCCTGCGCGCGTGGGCGGGAGGATTAAACGTGACGACCTGTGTCTGGTGCACCCGAATGCACAGGGAAGCTGCGCAGAGGCTTTTTTCGTTATTTAGACCAACGTGAATCTTCCCCAGTGACATATAGCGCGCTTTCAACCTAGCCCGGCATCTGACTTCTGTACAGGACTGGACAAAACAAGACTCCAGAAATACTTCAGAATTTTCTTAGGTGAGCTCTGTGGGTCTGTGTTAAAGAAGCAAAAACCTTTTACTGCAGACTGAGAAGGAAGAGGAATAAAAAAAAACTGGCCTCTTCCAACAATGAGGGCTATCTGTCTATATTTTGTTGGAGTCTTAAAAAGGCTTTGCTTATACAAACAGGAGTATTTGCTGGTCAGGCCCCTGATTTTTTGTCTTTTGATGTATATTTTAAAAATTCAAAGGAATATTCTTAGAAAGACATCTGTGCCTGGGGTGAGTCACATTTGATCAATCCCTGTGAACCGAGCTGTTCAGGGGATATGCAATTATTTGCTCAGTTAGGCTTAAACTTTTTATTTATCTAATCACCCCCCTGTAATGCTTTGATCTGAACTCCCAAGGCCTATTTTTCAACCACTTTAGCTCCATATTTTAAGTCTTATAGACTAATCAACCCTGGCCCATAAAACATGCAATGTCCTGTTTAATGCATCCCATTAGGAAATCAGCTGCCACACGGGTTCTGTAATCTCCCACTCTGTGACGGGGGTGAGCTGTTTGGAAGTGTCATTGATGTTATTATTCCAGGAGAACAGGAGAGCAGCGGCGCCCAAGCGCATCCTCTGGATCCCAGCTGGCTTCTGCCCGCTAGCGTTCTTCGAGTGACTCAGAGGTGACTCACCGGTTTCTGCAGGTGTACGCTTGGGAGTCCTGGGTGCCTTCCACATCCCAGCGGGCACACGTGCGGACTTCATTCATTCATGGGGCTACTCAGTAGCTCCAGCCAACCTGATTTGACTGTCCAATAGTGTGAAAAATGTCTATACGGACCCGTGAGCTTGTTTATTTACCTATACCCCAGCAGTGCACTGCAGCTTAGACACTGAAACGTAAAACCTGTCATTGGGTAATTAGAAAGCACTGTCTGGATTTGAAATCTTTGGAAAGGAAAATAATTCCTACGTGTGCCATTTTACCGCAAACGACACGCGTACGCACTTGATGCTGGTATTTCTCACGTCTCCCTCTCTGGTTGGGCATCTGTGGAGGATCGGGGGCCATGGCAGTTGGGATATTAGCAGCTCTCTCACTCTTCTCCCAGCCTAGAGGTTTGTTTGAGTGCTTAATGAGCATAACAACCATTAACTAAATAAAGAAACAAGGTTTAAGAATGTGGAAAGATTACCATCCACAAATTTATTGAAAATCGATGGTCATAGCTAACATAGTGATTCTTTCCCATGTTCCAGCCCAAGTTAGAATCCCTTACAGGGGCCAGCATTGTAGCACAGCGGATTACGCCACTTTCATGTGACACTGGCATCCTGTATCAGAGCACTGGTTCGAGTCCTGGCTGCTCCACTTCTGATCCAGCTCCCTATTAATGCACCTGGGAAAGCAGCAGAAGATGGCTCAAGTCCCTGGGCCCCTGCCACCCACATGGAGAATAAGAATTCCAAGCTATGACTTCAGTCTGGCCCAGCTCCAGCCATTGTGACCATCTGGGGGGAAATGAAACAGCAGATGGAAGATCTCTCTCTCTCTCTCTCTCTCTCTCTCTCTCTTCTTTCTCTGCCTTTCAAATAAACATTGAAAAAATAATAAAGTAAAAAATAAAATTATTTGCATTTAGGAATTCAGTTGATTATCAGAACAATTATTAGAACACTCTGTAACCTCAGAACTTTTGCCTCCATTTTACAGATGAGAAATTTCAGGCAGAGGGAGGTGGAACAACTTCTCCAGGGTGACACACAGATAATAAAGGATATAGCCAGAACTTAAAAACCCAGCCAATGAGACCCCCGAATCTGCCCAACAACACCCTCACTATGATAGTCTGATGACCAGGTTTTAAACAAGCACATCTACCTATCTAAATGAATCTTACCTGCTACAAATCGGTCGCCTATGTACAGCATTTCTTCCAAATATTGGTATGGCTCAGCCACTTCTATATTTCTCTCTTGTCTTTCATTTTAAACAGTGGAGACCGTGGCCTGTTGTTTTCTGTCTCACCAGGAATGGCTTTACTCTTTGAGGTCAGATTTGATTTTTGGAACCAATGCAAAATAATTCAGAACCCAGGCTGGTGAAGACAGGAGAAATCAAGTTTGGTAACATTGCCAGAGGTTCAACTATTTCTGGAATTAATTTTCTTTTTCCTTTTTCTTTTTGATTAGCATGGAATACTTTTATATTTTAATAGGGCACACAGTACAACATTTTCAACACAGAGTAAACTGATCCAATCATGTAATTAACATTTCCCTCTGCTTATCTTTAGATGTGGAGCCCACCAGCTCCTGGCTGTCAATTCTTTAAACAGTATATGATGCATTTTTGTCAACTATTGTCATCCCACTGTGCTGTGGAACACTGGAGCCTATTACTCTATCTAAAGATAATTTTCCAACAGTGCTTCAAAAATCCCCAAAATAGTGTTATGTGATGGCAGCAGCATTAACATAAACGTGAAAGCTCGCACTATTCTGAAGGGCATTAGACAGCGCAGGGGCACCCAGGGCTCTGCTGCAGGAATTTGTTTTCTAAGCACTAGTGTGTGCCAATCCCATAGATGCCACTGGGCTCCCTGACCTATTAGAAGCCCCTTCAGCTCTTTTCTGTACCCACATTTATATCTGGATGTATCAGTCAGGATCCTGGTAAGGAAGAGACAGTGACTCAAAATGGACAAGTGAGGGGAGTTAAATAAAGGAACACTCTACAAGGTGACAAGCAGAGTTTGTGGCAACCAACAGTGGGAAGTATGGATCCCTGAATGAGGAGCAAAGAGGCAGTGGGGAGAAGAGGCCAGGGAAGAGGCAGGGAGAGGACCCCAGGTGGGTCCTCTGTTGCTATGGGGCAGGCTGTCTGCAAAGATCTGCACGAGGGGAGGAACCAGCTCCTAGCAACCCGAGAGGGATGGAGCCCGGCTCTGAGTCAACACCCACGTCTCACTGTCCTGCGCTCTGAACCCCTGCTGGTGCCCCCACTGACTACACCCAACAAGAAGGAAGACAGCAGAGAGAGGGTCTGATGTCACAGGCCACAGAGATCATCTTTCTGGAGGGCACAGCAGGGAGACAGGGCTCCAGCAAAGGCCAGGATCCAGCCCAGGGGACTATTGGTCTTGCCCCTGTCTTATCACTGTCACTTAGTCACTGTCTTTTCACGCCTGTGCTAGAGGAGAGCAGATGAAATGTAGCACAGGTACTTCCCATCCACAATATTTTCCACTTAGTGAATGTGGCCCAGAGGAGGAAGCAGAGGAAGAACCTGACATCTACTGAGTGAACTCATTATGTGAAGCGAATGTCACTGTACTTCTGTGGCTTTCCTTCCCAAACTCATAGCTGCGTTCTAATTAGGAGAAAAAGAGCAGACCCATCTGATGTCTAGTGAGGGGCATTCTTAAGTATTTCAGCAGTCATTCTCAGAGGTCTTCAAAGACCAGGAATCCTGAGAACTGTGGCTGCCAAGAGGAGCTGGGGCAGACGCAATTCACCAAGGCAACATCGTGTCCTGATGGGATCCTGGGAAAGAACAATGCCACTCAGTAAGAAGTAGGGAACTCTGAATTAAGGGTAGACTTGCTTAGTGAGAACGCATCTGTGTTGGTTCATTCTTAGAGACCACGGCACCCTCCTAATACACAGTGTTAACAATAGGGGAAACTGGGTATCAAGTGTGTGGGAACTCTCTCCTGTCTTTGCAATTTTTCTGTGTATACAAAGCTACTCAGAAATAACAATTTTTTAAAAAAATGAAAGCCTAGTGCTTCACTTTTTTGAGAAGAAAAGGATAAGAGTGAGACGAAGGAGGAAGAGAAGGAAAGACTCTACTTTTTTTTTTTTTTGCCTGTGATGAATATATTTGGACTTCAAGCAGCAGTTCTTGATGAGACTAGAACACAAATATCTCCAAATATTTCAGTTTTTTTAAAGATTTATTTTCTATTTATTTGAAAGGCAGGGTTATAGAGAGAGGAGGAGAGAGAAATAGAGAAAGAGAGAGACTACTTCCACCCACTGCTTCACTCCCCAAGTGGCCACAATGGCCCGGGATGGGCCAGGCTGAAGCCAGGAGCTTCCTCTGGGTCTCTCATGTAGGAGCAAGGGTCCAAGCACTTGGGCCATCTTCTACTGCCTTCCCAGGCGTGTTAGCAGGGAGCCGGACAGAAGTAGAGCAGCAGCGTCTGCAACTGGCACCCACATGGGATGCTGACTTCACAGATGGAAACTTAACTGGCCCCGAGACTCTACTCTTAATGCTTCCTGCATGGCTGTTGATCTGATATCATGGTCCACCAACACCATGCCAGTCAGGAGGTCCTGCCACTACTTTTTTTTCCTGAAATTTATTTTTTATTTACTTGAAAGGCAGAATTACAGAGAGAGAGAGACACAGAGTGAGAGAGATGTTCCGTCTGCTGGTTCACTCCCCACATGGCCCCAACAGCCAGAGCTGGGGCAGGCAGAAGCCACTACCTCCATCTGGGTCTCCCCATGTAGGTGGCAGGGGCCCAGACACTTGGGCCATCATCTGCTGCTTTCCCAGGCCATTAGCAGGGTACTGGATCGAAATTATAAAAGCCAAGACTCAAACAGGCACTCATAGGGGATATTGGCATCACAGACAGTAGCTTGATCTGGTGTGCCACAATGCCAGCTCCTCCTGCCGTTTTTTGACTGGGCTCCTGAACAAACTACATAAACACTGTCTCCTGCTGATGTGGAATGTTAGACTGTGTTACTGACCTTTAGATTTTCTGAAGCCTCAGGGCACCAAATAATAATTGCTTGATGAGAATGACACCAAGATTTTTCTGAAACAGCGACTCTCTCCTTATTTTACAAAAGGTAAAAAGAATGACATAGAAATAAAGAGCAATTAGGTAAGTATTGTAGCAAAATTAATATTAATAATATAAATAACAAATGTTATTCCTAGAGCCAGTTCTTAATACTGAAAATTTACCACAGATATGTTCTTTTATTGATAAGCTATCTTCTAGTGATGCCAACCTCTCGTTTCGCTAATCTGTGTGAGAACACACACACGCACACACACACACACACGTATGTCATGTATATAGCTCATATGTGGCTGCATCAATATGCACCACATCCGGACTCATTCAGCATATGTAGATGTGTGGATATGGGGTATAGGCCTCTGGCCCACCCTCATAGCCCCAGAGGCCTTATAAAGGGTTTTGCATTCTTACTTGACTTTGTGTTGAGCCCTAGTCTCTCTTGGGAAGAGAGGCATGTGTGTAGAGCATCTAAGATTGAAGGCACACTGATATGTGCCACACATGGCTGTGCAGAGCCAAGTCACTGGCACACACAGGCTGCTCTGCACATGGCTGCCCAGCCCCTCTGAGATGAGCTAACTCCCAGTCTGAAACTTCTGCCCTCCTGGTCACATCTTCCCAAGCTGGTCACCCTGCTCTGTCACTTGCACTGTGTACTGGGGCCCCATCTCACTTTGGGAGCTGTGTGTCCTCTGGAGATTACAGGAAGGGTGAGTGTAGCCTCAGCAGTGAGCCTTGGTTGTTCTAGCCCAGGGAGTGAGGTGAAGAGAAGAGGCAGGTGGGAAGTTCAATAAGAACTTGGCTGCCTGCACAAGTGGGTCTGGATCCTACCTCTTCTAGTGCTGCCGTGTGTCCCTGGGTAAGTCCCTTAATGGCTCATAGCTTCTGGCTGAGGCTGCAACTACTATAATTTTTCTTCCTGTAACCCTGATCACTCATTCGCCATAAATGAACTGTGGCACTTCTCAGCTGTTCAGCATTTCATTTTTCTCTGGCTTCTTTCTCATTGATGGATTGAGCCTGATAATTCTTTGAATCCCATACAGTTGTCTGGAAGAGATGCGTATGACCTCATAGGAGGTCATATTTGTTTTTTTAAAAAAAAGAATCAATGAACCTTTAGAAGGTAATTCTATAGCACAAGAACCTATGAGTGCAGAAGTGTGTGTGTGTGTGTGTGTGTGTGGTGTGTCCACATGCTTGTCTCTGTGGCACCCTTCTGTGCACACACATGTTGACACTCAGCAAACACACGCTTGTGAGAATCAATGGAGGCACAGCCCTGGCTCAGGGAGTCAGACCACACGTCCTGTGCATTTCAAATGGTTCTTTCCTGACTTGAAATCAATGAGTGCGTGAATAGAGACTGAACTGGAAGGATTGTGCTGGAAAACCTCTGAAATCGGGTATTAAAGCATTCAACAAAAAAGCGCCAAAGAGTAGCTACATATATCCAGGAACAAATTTCCAACAATAAGTGGGCTTTTGAAGTTTTTCGGAGAACGTTTTTTTCCGGTGCCTACTTCAGACATGAAAGTGAAGATGGGCCAAATTCTGAAGTACTCTTCCTAGTTCCATGAATGGAAATTCAATTATGGCAAGATAATGCCGTTCTAATTGCTCACCAAAAATAATGGTCACATCATATTTATTATTAGTCCTTTTGAATTCTAAAGAATCCTTTGTGAAGCACGGGGTTTGTGTTTCGTTTTCCAGCAGAGACCTGATCCTCGTTTTTTCTTCTTCGTTTGTGGAGTATGTTCTCTGGTGTGACAAGGGTGTGCTTGGTTGGGAAGTGCGTCTCCCACGCAACCCTGGAGGCTATGAAAGGTGCAAAGGAGGAGGTAAGGGGGGAAAGTTCGGATGTCAAACTCTGTGGTGAAAAGTAAGGATGTTTGGTTATGAAAAAGAATAATTACAGATCTAAAAAAAAGTTTATTAAGAATCTTTCCTTCTTTGGAGCCAGCGGAACCTGCCAGCCACAGGCTCCATGCCCAGGGCTCACAGCTGCAGTGGCCATGAACCTGCAGGGTCTCCTCACATCCTGTGAGTTACCCAGGGGTGCGAGTTCTCCGTGTTGTTCATGGCCAGGTATTGGTAGTGTCAGTTCACGAAGACCCCTGCCCTAAATGTGGCATTTGACAAGCCAGAATTCCTGCATCAGTGATCCTTGTCACAAGATAGACACAACTCTACCCTTTCTCCCCGAAAAATAACAATTGTGGTGTTATTATTGTCCTACGGACCCTTCACGGCCTCTAGGATTGCATGGGAGACGCACTTCCCAAGCACATCCTTGTCACACCCGACAGCATGTTCCACAACCAAAGAAGAAAAAACAATAACTGTGGCGTGTCCATCTGTGTGTGTCTAGTACCTAGCACTCCGCCTGGCACTGACCAGGTCTTGTCTATAGATCTGCCGAGGGACAGAGGACCTGGCGGGGTAAGTGGATGAACACTCACTCTTTGTCTTGTCTCTGTGTCTCTCTGCGTGCTCAGCACTTCATCCAACCCTCCTGCTCGCTTCACATCGCCAATCTGGCACTTATTTGAGCTTGGCAAGTTCCACCTTTTCCAGGAAGCTACCCTTGTGATGCACAGCCCCACCCCCGGCCCACAGAGACCACTGCTTGACCTTTCTTCAGAGCTCAGTCCAAAGTTCGGGTGACGCTTTTGCACTTGAGCTGTGCTGTGCTGTTGTTTATTATCTCCCCAATTAAACTTGCTCTTGGGCCAAAATTGCCTCTACACATGTTTTTTCCAATACATTCCTCAATTTAAAAATTTTTTTAAAACGTTTATTTAGTAAATAAAAATTTCCAAAGTATAGCTTATGGATTACAATGCCCCCCCCACCATAACTTCCCTCCCACCAGCAACCCTCCCAACTCCCGCTCCCTCTCCCATTCCATTTACATCAAGATTCATTTTCAATTATCTTTATATACAGAAGATCAATTTATTATATATGAAGTAAAGATTTCAACAGTTTGCACCCACACAGAACATAAAGTGTAAAATACTGTTTGAGGACTAGTTATAGCATTAATTCACATTGAACAACACATTAAGGACAGAGATCCTACATGAGGAGTAAGTGCACAGTGACTCCTGTTGTTGACTTAACAAATTGACCCTCTTGTTTATGGCATCAGTAATCTCCTTAGGCTTTTGTCATGAGTTGCCAAGGCTATGGAAACCTTTTGAATTAGCGGACATCGATCTTATTTAGACATGGTCATAGTCAAAGTGGAAGTTCTCTCCTCCCTTCAGAGAAAGGTACCTCCTTCTTTGATAGCCTGTTCTTTCTACTGGGATCTCGCTCACAGAGATCTTTCATTTAGGTTTTTGTTTGTTTGTTTGTTTGTTTTTGCCAGAGTGTCTTGGCTTTCCATGTCTAAAATACTCTCATGGGCTCTTCAGCCAGATCTGAATGCCTTAAGGGCTGATTCTGAGGCCAGAGTGCTGTTTGCCTCTAAAAATTTTTAAAAGGTTTATTTATTCATTTAGTTGAAAAGCAGAGTGACAGAGAGACACAGAAAGAGAGAGAGGAGAGAGACAGAGACAGAGAGACAGAGAGAGAGAGAAAAGAAATCCAGTTGATTCCCAAATTCCCAAATGGTCTGGGGGTGGGCCAGGCCAAAGCCAAGATCCACTTACTCTATCTAAGTCATTTGAAAGACAGAGTTACAGAGTGAGAATTAGAGATAAGGGGAGATGTTCCACCTACTGGTTCACTCTCCAAAGAGCTGCCACAGTGGCGACTGGGCCAAGCCAAAGCCAGGAGCCTGGAACTCCACCCAGGTTTCCTATATAAGCAACAGATGCCCAAGTACTTGGGATTTCCCAGCACATTATCAGGGAGCTGGGTCAGAAGTAGAGTACCTGGGACTCAAATCAAGGCTCCTTTGGGATGCCAGCACTGCTGCGCCATGATGCTGGCCCTAAAAGCAAATTTTTATATGCTAAGCTACTAAAAATGCTTCTTTGCTGATAGAGTAAATAATAAGAGATGGTGGCAGGTCATGATCTAGAAAGTGTGGCGAAGGTAAATAATGTTTTGAGATATCGGCAACAACAGTGATGGGTTATGAAAATAGCTGTGATTTTTGTTGATCGCAAAGTCAGAGGTACCATGAAAACTAGTGGTTTTTTCCATTCAAAATGGAAGAAAATGGAAAATTTCAGAGAAATGTTAGTGAAAACTAAAATGTTGTCATTTCTACTTAATTTTGCAAGGCATTTGAATTCTTGAATTCTCTTTAGTAACCTTGGTTGAGGACTCTTCAGCCAGACTACATTGTCTCACTGTAGGTTGGCAAAGTCCTTGAAGTCCAACCCTTCCTCCAGGCATAGTTCTGTCTTGATTGGCAGGTTAGAGGGGAGAGGCCTCATAGGGAGAATTTCTAGCAGGGAGAGCAGGGACCTGCTCCTGGAGGGCTCAGAACCAGGATGACTGGGCCGGAAGGACGAACACAGAGGAGCGACAGGAACAGAGGGAGGGGAAGCTGCCAGTGACAGCTTGAGGAGAGAGGGTCATGGGCCCCCGCCAGCACCCTGCACATCATGAGTACCCAGCGCCAGAGGAAGAAAGGGCTGAGCTCCTTTCTCCTCCACTGGTGCTAACACAAAAGAAGAAGAGGGTACGGAGCAAGCCCGAGTCGACCAAACCACACCACCTGCTTGAAGCTCCGCTACTGCATCTGTGCAGGAGGAGCTAAAACATTGAACTCCGGGCTACTAAAGACTGGCTTGCTGATTGGCCCTGGACAGAATTCCTGGCATGCGTCTGCCACTCAATAAAATTTAGATTGAGCTAAATGAGTTTGCTACTTGTGTAGGTCAGGATTGGTTGAATATGGTTAGTTTCATACGGTTCAAATTATAGTGCCTTGTTATTAACAGGAATTGCTGCTGTGGACATACCCAGCTCGACTTGGAGAATCCCATCACCTACACTGATGGGAGAACGTGTTATTGGGGATTTCCTTCCTCGGATTCACCCCATACTCCAGAGAAAAGTCTGTAAAGGCATGCTTATGGCAACGTTCTCTTTGGGACTCCAGGGAGTGACTAAGCATTGCCTAAGAGCCTCCCTGTGGCCTGTCAGCCCATAGAGGCAGAGGAGAACGAGAAAGATGGATTTTTTTTTCTCTCTTTAGAACAACACTCCTATTTTTCTGGTAAGAGCCAAAAGGCCAAGCAGTGGGTGAGCTGTGAAACTGTGGGCTAGATCTGGGCTCTGATACCTAACACTTAATGACTTGCATGATTTGGGGACTCTCACACCCACCTGGAGCTCAGTGTCTGCCATTGTAAGAGGAGACTGTTAGACCAGAGCATCACCACGATCCTTTCCAGGGGGTAACCTTGACAACGGAGGCTTTGGTTTGCTCCTCGGCTCTGCTGCCAGGAAGCCACAAGTTCACGCTGGGACTCAGCAGAGCTACCAGCTCACAGGGTGACAAGGACTGGAGCAGCACAATGAGCTTAGGAAACCCAAATTAGAAGGCACATCACTGCTTCAACGTACAGAACCGGACGGCTGTCTGGAGAGCCTTGTGAGGCAGCCTTGAGAGGAAGCAGAGAGCAAACAGTAGCAGCTGGGGTCAGCAGGGCGAGGCAGAGAAATAACCATTTGGGTTTGTTCTGAAGTATAGTCTTGTTAAAAGCTCATTTCATAATAAATTGTAAGAACCTCATGGAAAAGCGATTGCAAGCTCTTTTTGCGGTAAAACACAGCCCTTGGGGCAAAGAAGCACTAAGGCTTAATACTTCTAAAAATATCGTTTTTTTTTTTCCCCCTACGGCTTGATTGAAACTGATGGAGGTGTGCTTGGCATTTGACTTGGGGAGGTCGTGTCTTTTTTTCTTCCTTGAATAATACCGTTTGGCAGCTTTTCACTCTATCTTACCACAGATCTTTGCCAAAACTTGAATTTACTTCCGTCAGATTAACTGTCTCCAAAAACAAACTGGCATTTCTTCTAAGGGCTCTGATTAACAGGATAAGCTTGAGTGACACCCCCTTAAATGGCGGGATGTTCTCACAGGGTAGGAAATCAGGACTGGACAAGTGGCGGGGCCTGTGTGCAGTCACAGGCAGCCCCCGCCCTGGGACGGGGAGAGGGGCTGCCGGTTCACTCTGTTGTGTTCAGAAAGAGCGGCTGAATGATGATTTTACATACACACCCCTTAAAAAAAAAACCTGTGAGAAGTTCTCTCAAATCTCTCAACCACTGCTTTGTTCTAGATTCTCACTCCCTTGGTACTTTGTTTATTTTCAATATCACCTTCAATAATTTAACTGATCAAATCAAATTAGGTTGGCTTCTCCAAAGCTCCAAGGAAACAGAGGGCCTCTTTTGTCACACAGTCGAATGCATATGGAATTTGAATGAGCCAACTATGTATGGGCCAAAGAACTTTCTCTCTTTAACATTTCTGTAGGCTAGAGGAGAGACCAGGAAAGACAGAAAGTGGGAAAAGACTCCTATCATAATCTGATTCCTCAAGTGTAGGAATCAAAATGATTTTTCAAGTAGGTGGTTTCAGTTTTATTTTTTTCATTGTTAATTTCCTTTATATGTATGTATGTGGAGGAAAAAACAGTGAGGATAAGGAAGAGAGAATCAGGGTTGCTGATTTCCCTAGCATGTTACAAATTTGAATGCCTAACAGGCTGGAAAAAAATTCAAATGAGGTAACATGTTAGGAGGTGAGCTGGAACACAGGTCCTCAGCATTCTCCACCAACGAGCTTTCTCTCTGCGTTCTTCCAACAACTTGCTTTCCGCAGGTGACAGTACCTTGAAGAAGGAGGCCTGTGACAAAGTCAGGAAAAATCTCTTGTGCAATGTAAAAACTGCGCTCAATTCTCCAATTCTTTTTATTTTTTATTTTTTTTTATTTATTTTTTTTTGACAGGCAGAGTGGACAGTGAGAGAGAGAGACAGAGAGAAAGGTCTTCCTTTGCCATTGGTTCACCCTCCAATGGCCGCCGCGGCCGGCGCGCTGCGGCCGGCGCACCGCGCTGATCCGATGGCAGGAGCCAGGAGCCAGGTGCTTTTCCTGGTCTCCCATGGGGTGCAGGGCCCAAGCACCTGGGCCATCCTCCACTGAACTCCCTGGCCACAGCAGAGGGCTGGCCTGGAAGAGGGGCAACCGGGACAGAATCCGGCGCCCCGACCGGGATTAGAACCCGGTGTGCCGGCGCCGCTAGGCGGAGGATTAGCCTAGTGAGCCGCGGCGCCGGCCCAATTCTCCAATTCTGTCTTGAAGCCAAACATCCAATGACGAAGACAAAATCACTATGTTTATCTTTCAACCTGAGAAGATGTGGGCTCAGGAAACAGTAGTTTTTTAAAAAGCATTTGCTTAAATGGCTATATAAGCAAACTTTTTCATTATCAACATTCAAATTTTTCTAGGTTAGCCTCCTCTTTGGTTTATGTTGTATTTTTTATATTTTATACTATCCATCACTTTGGATGCTGAATACGGGATTATCATTACATCTATGAATAAGTTATGGTAAGCAGAAGTCAGAAATCAACTATCCTCAATCAACTAAGTCACTATATCTCATCTATCCCATCTATACAGGCAAAAAAAAAAAAAAAAAAAAAAAAAAAAAAAAAAAAAAAGGGTTAGCCCAAGGACTGCTGGGCAGCTCTTATGTGCCTCAGATGTGCTATCAATTTGTCATCAAGAACGGGATGGTTCAGAATGACTTGCTATAAACTGAATTTAAAAATATATCTAGTTGGGGCCAGTGATGTGGCATACTGGGTAATGCTGCCCCCTGCAACACTGGCATCCCATGTGGGCATCAGTTCAAGTTCTGGCTGCTCCACTTCCAATGCAGCTTCCTGCTAATGCACCTGGGGAAGCAGTGGAAGCTGGCCCAAGTGGGAGATCCGGATGAAGCTCCTGGCTCCTGGCTTCAACCTGGCCTAGTCCTGGCCTAATCCTGATCATTGCAGTCATTTGGAGAGTGAACTAGCAGATGGGAAGATCTTTCTCTCTGTGTGTCTCTATCTCTTCCTCTCTCTTTGTAACTCTGACTCTTAAGTAAATTATATGTATTTCCCATTGACAATAGAATGCCTTCAGTGCACTGGATGATGGACAGCCCCTGGTGCAGGTACTATTCCTGGGAGTTCCCACATATTTTCATAGCCAGTCCATGAAACCAGTGGTTACCAAATGCTTCTTGATTGTACGTTCCAACAGTCTTATAATTTGAAATGTGTACCCTCAACATATGCATATTGTCTACATCTTCTACACTACTACTATATTATATACCTTACAAAATATGCACAGAAATGTGAAATTTAAAATAACCCAATAAATATGAAAAATATTATTTTTAAATGAGTTACAATATTTGTTTATAATTATTTATAGAACTATTTTTCTCCAAAGAATATATTTTACAAGAATAATATAATTGAATATGCTTCATGCTTTATGAAAATACTGATTTATAAGATTTGTCAGTTTGGTAAGGTCTGGTTCTAAGTTAGCTTTGGTTTTATGCTTGTGTTTTTTAAGCTTTTAAGAAATTTTATTGGTTTATTTATTTGACAAGTGAGACAGAGACAGGGAGAGAGAGACACATAGCAAGAGAGATTTTCCATCCGCTGATTCACTCCCCAAATGCCCACAACAGCTGGGGCTGAGGGCAGACCAAAACCAGGAGCCAGGAACTCCACCTGCGTCTCCTGCACATAAGACACAGGGACTCGCGTACTTGAGCCGTGAACCTTTGCCTTCCAGGCATACCAGCAGGAAGCTAGAGCAAAAGCAGAGTAACTGGATCTTGAACCAACAATCCAATATAAGATGCAAGCATTTCAAGCAGCAGCTCAACCCACTGTGCCACAGCACCTGCCCCTATGCTGGTTGTTAATGATGTCAAAGCTTAAATAGATTGTTGTGTTCTTAGCTCACTGTGATTATCAGTGCCACATTAGCCATTTCCCTTGTCATTTGTATTCAATTTTATTTCTAATTTCAAGGTGTAGTTTTATCTCAGAGACCTTTTTAGGCCACTCACTAATTTTGTTGGGGTTAGTTAAAACCAGATGGTATAATCCTCAATTTCCTTTAGCCAAGCACACAAAAAGCAGAATGCCTTACAATACAACAAAAGTAGCCTAACAGGTGAGGGTGCCTGGTCAACCCCATGGGATATGATCTCCCTCCCCCCTCCCTCCCTCAGCGTCTTCCCTGAGCTGCGAGAGACACATGAACAAGCATTGGGTCCAAGGTTAATCTGTGCGTTGATTGCTGAAGTCAGCAGAGCTGTATAAATACATGTACACATAAAATTATAATGCATAACACACACACACACACACACAAGTTCACTGAGATTTTCTTCTTTCATTCACTAGAGTGAGCATGCTTGGTTCTGGAAGCCACTTCCATAGACTACATTGTAAAAATATATTTTTGTCTTCATTGTAATGGTGAGGAGAATTAAACTAAGTTGCTCAGGGTCACAATCACTAACTCATTTTCCCATAACTGCTGGCAGGAAAAGAAAATAAAAGCAGGATAAAGTAATCAAGTCACAACTGTTTCTGTTTTATTTTTTAATCTCATTTTTTTTTTAGGAGGGAGACACATTTCCTTTTGATAGGACATGGGACAAATCTTGTAAATGAATTACTGACAATGAGTGTTCAAACTCACAGGGGCAGGTGTTCGGTTTAGCAGTTAAGATGCTGTTTGGGACAACCTCAGGCTCCTGATTCCCCCTTCCTGCTAAAGTGCATGTCACGGGAAGCAGCCGGTGATGGCTTAGGTATTTGGGACCCTCTCACCAGATAGGAGACCTGGATTGAATTCCTAACTCCAGGCTTCCACCCAGTCCAGCCCTGCCTGTTGCAGGCATTTGGGGAGTGAACCAGTGAACGGGAGCTTGCTTTCTGTCTCTCCACTTTACAAATAAAATAAATAAATAAATAAAATTTACAAAACAATTCAGTGACAGGAATCCTTGGGTCTAAAGTCGAATCCTCACTCGCTGTCCTATATTAAAACAATGTGCGGTCTCTCCGATGCCCTGGTTGCTCTAAGCATTGCCCGTCTTACTTCTTGCCGTACACCAGTTGCTTTGGGTCCAGCTCATCCTCACCAGCTCACCTGCTAGCTAGCGATCAGTCTCCTTCTTGGCACGAACTCTGAATTTTCATTTCTTATAAAATAACTCCAAGGAAATGGATTAATGCTTTTAAGCTTTACTTGAAAATATGACTCAACTCACACTATTCATTGTAAATGAAGCTTTTTATAGGATGAACATAGCATGTGCTTGTTATATACAAAATTTGCAGAGAAGAAAAAAGAGACAACAAATAACTTCTAACTGTCACTCAAGATGATCACTGTTAACATTTTGGCATATTGTCTTCTACTATGTTTCTTATTTTTTACACAGTTGTAATCATATTGCATATCTACTTTTACAACCTGATTTATTCCTCCCATAACATAAATAAAATAAATATCATCTATGTTTATGAATTCTTGTTATAAATACTCTCTAAATATCAGTCTCTGTAGCTGCATAGTAATCTATGAGGGGCATGGTAGCTCATTTTCACATGTACATAAAAAATTATTTAGGAAAGTAGAGTCAACTCTGGATTCCAATTCTGATAGAAAATATAAATAGACTGAATAATTTAAAATCAAATTATATTCCTTTGGAATGAATTCTTCTCTTCTGATGGTTTATTTATCTTCTGAATTTTCCTAAAACTGGATGAAAGATATTTTGTATTTCCAAAGCACTTATTTTTATATAGGAAAGGGGAAGTGACTCAAGAATATAGTAACTGGCAGAGGAAAATCAATTAAAAAAAAAAAGTCCAGATAATCCAGCTGCATTCTATTAAGTATTTTTTGTAAAATATATATACATACATACATATATATATATATATATATATATATTTGTTTGAATTACAGAGTAACGGGGAGACAGAGGAAGAGACAGAGATCTTTTATCTGCCAGTTGACTCCTCAGATGAACCTCAATGGCCAGGGCTGTGCCAGGCTGAAACCAGGATCCAGGAGCTTCAACCGGGTATCCCACATGGGTGGCAGAGACCCTAGTATTTGGGCCACCAGCCGCTGGCTTCCCAGGCGCATTAGCAGGAAGCAGGATTAGAAGCAGAGCATCTGGGTCTTGAACTGGCACTCTAATATGGAATGAATGAGTCTGATGCCATGGGTTAACCTGCTGTGCCACAACACCCACCCCTATATTAAATATTAAATAAGTGAAAGCTAATATATGTAGCATATTTTCACACATGTTCTTACTGCTTCTAATAAGAGTATTAGCGTTAATTTCTGTTGCCACTGTTTCATAAATATGTGTATGTATCTGTGAAGATCATCTCAAAAACAAGGCTAACTCTTACATGAAAAATGTCATTCCTAACACTTATGGATCTATTATTGAAAACAAGCTATTTATGGAAAAAGAGTGTATAAGGAAATCAGGATGGACTATGACTGAAATCATTACTGATTTTTCACACGTACCATCCTCAGTGAAGGTGAGGTTGTGAGTTATAATTATTTGAACTCAAATAAAGAAGCTAAATTTAAGAGGTGATTACATATAGTGAGATATATACAATGAAACACAGACACACACACACACACACACACACGTGGATGAAAGAGTTACAGGGGCTGCCATTGTGGTGCAGTGACTTAAGCCGCCACTTGCAACACTGGCATCCTCTCCCAGAGTCCTGGTTTGAGTACCAGCTGCTCTGCTTCCCATGGAGTTCCCTGCTAATGTGCTTGGGAAGGCAGCGGATGATGGCCCAAGTACTTGGGTCTCTGTGTGTATGTCTCTCTCTCTCTCTCTCTCTCTTACCCTGGCTTTAAAATAAATGAATACATATTTTATAAAAAGAAATATCTATATATTTGTATGTACACACACATATCCTCCACAAATATATGAATAAAAATCTTTTTAAAAACTCTAAAAACTTAATGAGCCCTATATACAGGTGGAGCCCTGTTTAGTTAGTCAAAAGTGTTTGAATAAGTCCACTGCATTTAGTTTTTGGTGGGGGGTGTGGGGAAGGCGGGACTTTCAAATAAAACTTTTGAATAAAGCCAGTCCTCTGTTTTTTAACTACAGAACCTGGTAAGATCTATGTGGCCACTAAAAGGGTTAAGCCCCTCTGTCTGTTATCACTTCAAGCAGGTGAGAAGTGTGAAAAACTTGATCATCCTGAAGTTAATTTGAAGAATTTCTTCCCTTCTTCTCTTCTTCCCTTTCTTCATCCTTTCTGTTTTAACTGAATTTGTGGGATTTTTTTTTTTTTGAATGTTCCAGTGCCCTAGAGCCAAATTACAGACAACCTGAACTGTTCATCCCTTTGTTTTCTGGAAATTTCTAAAAGTGCACTTAACAGAGATTCCAAGACAAGCCACTGAACTGACACCAAAATGATCGCTTCCTAATAAAAATAACTACTGAATTCCAGAAAGGACAGTGGATTTGCTCTAGAACTAAAGAGAAAAGAATTCGTTCTCAGGTGATTTGGGATCTGACAAACATGTGCTGTGTGTTATCTTGATTAACTTTTCTGGTATCCTTGTGTATAAAACAGGAAAACTAGAAAACTCCCTCAGAGGGTTGACATAAAGATGAAATAAAGTGGCATTTGTGTAGCCCGGGGTGGAGTGCTTGGCATATAGCAGAGGCCCTTGGTTATTTAATTCACCAGTTTCTTGTTTGTGCATTATGAACGGTACTAACTTAAGCTGCATGGAGTCATCGCCTGAATACTGTGATTTTGCCCTAAGTAACCAAAGCACCATTATGTGATGGCACTGCCAAAAGTTCATGGAGAAGCAGAATTAAAATATAAATTTATTTTGGTGCAAAACAACTGTGAAATTCAAACATATTTTTCTTTTTTATTTATTTTTTAGTATTTTTTAAAGATTTATTTATTTGAAAGGCAAAGTTACAGAGAGGCAGAGGCAGAGAGAGAGAGAGAGAGAGGTCTTCCATTAGCTGGTTCACTCCCTAAATGACCACAATGGCTAGAGCTGAGCTGATCCAAAGCCAGGAGCCAGGAGCTTCTTCCGGGTCTCCCACTCCGGTGCAGGGGCCCATAAACTTGGACCACCTTCCACTGTTTTCCCAGACCATTAGCAGGGAGCTGGATCAGAGGTGGAGCAGCTCATGTGGGATGCTGACACTGCAGGTGGTGGCTTTACCTTCTATACCACAGCTCTGGTCCCCAAACATGGTTTTTCATAACACACGCTTTTCAACACTTTTTTTTTGCACCCAAATAAAATATTTTTAAGCAAATAAACATCTTTTAATTCCATTTTCCATAAACTTTTTGAAACACCTTCTTATAGAACTCAGGGAAAACACAGTGTCATTGTTGATGTTAGTCATTATACATAAATTTTGGAAACAGCAAGATAAGTAATTATGCATGGGAATACTGGAACTTACAATAGAGACATTATGAAAGTTATTTTGAAAATTTGAAATTATATGAAACATACTGTATATGTTAAATGTGACCAGGAGCTAAAAACAAAAGAATCCAAGACCTAATAAAAATAAAAAAAAACTAAAATGAGCAGTAAAAAAATAACCCACACAAGCATTCACAATACATTTTGCCAAATACTCAGGCCCTTTGCAAGACAGCAACAGCTAACTGTGAGTTTCAGTGTGCTTTGAGGGCATCTTACTCACCTCACAGAATTTCACTTATGCTGTTTTATAAAAGTAACTGCTATAACCTACTGTATTCAACCACTTTTTGAAAATTGGTTGAAAGAGACTCATGCAAATAAAAAACAGATATTGGAAAAGTCCTATCCTCGCGCTAAAATATGCAATAAGAAAGGCTGAGAAAACTGCTGAAAATACAGGGTTGTCTCATCTATGTTTTCACCTGACTCGAAAAAGCTTTCATGGACAGCGACATATATTTGATGGTATTGGGTGACATGGAATCTTTCAATGCAACTCATGAAGATATGAGCAAGGAAGACTGAAAACAAAGTGACAGTTGGGGCTTGATAAATAAATGTCTAGAGTAGAGTGACTGTGGTTTCTCTACAGCCATGTAAACACATAAGCTTTATCTCATTGGAGAAGGAAATACGTTAGTCTGCTTTCCATAAGGGGAATCCATTCCCTCAACTGACATGATTTTCTCACCTTTTGTTTCAGAGCTGCCTCTTTTAACATAGTAAATAAAGATGGGATTGGGGATGAGGAAGGCCAAGGCATGCAGCTCTCCTTTTCTTTCCCAGAGACCTTTTGGGGTTTCCAACCAATTCAGTCAAGGGCAAAATGAATTAATTCCTTGAAAGTGATATTTCAAATAAAACAATTAGCACCTTAATCCAATTTTGTGGGGGGTGGGGACTTTGCCAAGTTCCCTGCCTTTTGTTGAAATGAATTCAATTGCAAAGTTAATTTTAAAAGTTAAAAGCACAACCTTGAACCTCAACAGAAATACTTAGCTCTTTGCAGCTTGTGCGTACTTAATCCCATCCCTGATGAGCGAATGAGAGTTTGTGCTGATTTCCTCTGACATTTTAATTCTGAGAAGAAAGGAGACAAGATGAAAAATAAGGGAGGAAGGAGGAAAGGAAGGAAAGGAAGGAAAAGAGGGAAGGAAGGGAGGAAGGAAGGAAGGAGGGAGGGAGGGAGGGAGGAGGGAGGGAAGGAAGAATGATGGTGGGCTGAGATGGCCCTCCATGGGAGGTTCTTAAACTATTTAAAACTATTCTTCCAGGGCATTCTGGAAGAAACACAAGTCACAGATTAGAGCATGCAAGCTCAGAATGAGATGGAATATATTGTAAACGATTAATCTAAGAGGAAATCTGTGGTCACTTTTCATGATCCATAGGGGGCATAAATATTCTAACTTGATGGTAAAAATTTTTGAAATTATGTACATTTTAAAGTAATATGTATGTATATTGAATGAAAGAGTGTGAGTGATGATGTAGTTATTTATGCAACATTTCTAAAGTTCTGGAAGGTTTTTTAAAATGTTAATTTATTAAAAAATACAAAATTAGTCCTCTAAGAGGTCTTTTTCTCCCCTAAGGAGAAATGAAATAGTTTTTTTTTAATGTATCTTCTTAGGGCAAAAATCACTGCATCTTTGGTGTCTGAAAAAGCTAGGCGGCACTCGAATTTTAATGTGTATAATGTAGTTTAGCAGAGCCCTTAAAAAATGGAGGAAGTCCATTGGGTATTATTGATCTGTCAAAGAAAATGAATGCTGTGAACATAAACCAAACTGCACAGCAAGTAGCAACTCCAGGTTTAAAACTGAGTCTCCCAACATTGAACCTAATGAGCACCTGCTATGAGGGAGCTGCAGGGAGACTGAGACGTGGAGATAGGAGGGAGGCAAATGGGCTTTGGTCTAAATCTGATTGGATCCCTTATCTTAGGCAGCCATCTTCAACCACATTTCCACCAGGAAATATTAGAGTCTGCTGTACCCAACCCAAGAAATGCTCCCCCTTGCACATGCAATAATTAAGAAATAAGCAAAAAGGCAAAAGGATTTTCTAGGGAAAATTTCTTACTTCAGAGCCATTTCTAATACTGCCGGCCCCAGACGTTCTCTGAGGAACAACACTGATAAGCGCATTTGGTGGCCACATCACTAATTGGCCTACTCTTATTTTTCTTTTTAATTTAAAACTGAAGGCAGGGGGTGGGTGTGTGTGTGTGTTGGGGTGGGGAAGCACCTGCAATCTAACGTGTATGAGCAGGACTAGAAGCATTTTTTTTTTCAAAATTGGATTAATTAGCATTATCAGAAAAACAAAGGGAACAAAGCCATGAGTACGAGTGCATTAATCATATTGCGAGTAATTAGTGCCACAATAGAAATACAAGACAAAACAAAGAAGTTGGAAATAGTACTGAAACTAGCCATATTTTGTAGGTATCACTAGTGAAGAAATAGACATACTTGGCTGTACAGTTAGGACAGGAGTAAAATAGAATCTCAAAAATCACATAAGGTTTAAAGACTCAACTATATAAATCCTGAACCTTGGTGAAATGGAGAAATTGAGATATTAATAGTGTCTAAAACCAACAGTTAAAAAACACAGAGAGAGGGAGGGGGCAGGGTGAGGATGAGAAAGAACTGGAGGAGTAGAATGCATTTCCAGTTTAAAGTCACAGACAGCTTATGCTGTTGGAACACAGCTAATGCCAAGCCTAGCCAAACCCCAAATATGCAGAATTATTATGAAACACAGAAATTGGGAGATGTCTCTTTGCTTTAAACATATGATTGAATAATGTCGGGAATGCAAAATCCTCCTCAGCGTGAGAACACATTAATTATAACCTTTGAAGAATGGAGCAAGTCCTGTGGTCGATTTCTTGTACCTTGATTTTTCTGTATCAGGGTCTATTCTAAGAATCCTTTATAAAAGTGTTCCATTTGAAAGTGCTTACTTGTACTGATTCATTTTCCAATTAAAACAAAGCCCAGCAAAACCTGGAAGAGTATGGAGAAGAGGAAAATAATTCTGCTCCTGGTTCTGAATAGGCCATATTAAGTCATTCACTTTTCTGGGCTCCAATTTTATCCAGGGAAACTAAAATGGTAAAAAGAACTATTAAGTCAGGGAGTTGCCTACTTGAAGATGGCCTCTGCTGGTGAATGGTGAGAAGGACTTTGTTTATTTTGTTAAAGGAACAAAGAGTCTTGCATCTGGAAGTAATGGCAGGCAGTGCTGACTGGGAGTTGGTTTTATTCTTGAGGCCTGAAGAGCAGAGAGATAGGAAGGAATGGATCTCTTCGAGGCGAAGTGGAAAGGAGGAGTTTGACCAGGCTTCCCCTCTTATACTTCTTTTGGACCTTCCACACTCTTTTTCAAGTGTCACTAAGTGCCGTTTGCCTGGGAAATGAAAGTCTTTGAACTTTGATCAACAGCCCTGTCTCACTCTCCATGTGTCCCCTGCCCCACTGGACGATCTTTCATTCCTGTTATCCCCCTAATTTCTTTCTTCACAAACCTTTTCTACCTTCAAGACATCAGTATGTGGGTCTGGGGGTCAATCACCCATCCCATTTCTCTCTTTCTCTCATCTCAATTGAGTTACTTCTCAACTCAATGTATTATAATTTTCTTATTTATATGAGGGTAATAGCAGCACTTTTACTGTGTTCAGTAGCCTCAATCCTTCAGAGAAAAGAAAATATGTTAAGGAAAATCCATTCTCCCTTAATTTGATATACTAAGTGGATAATATATTACTTTAGTGGTCTTCACGATATTAAGAAGGCTATAGAAATCCACCCCAGAAAAAGTCCATGTGTAAAGTGTAAAGATGACATCAGACATCTAGAAATAATAGAAAAAAGAGCTAATAACTTGATATATATAAAAATAGAAGTTAAAATATAACAAAATATTGGGAGAAATTTGTCTAATCTGTACACCAGGAAAAAGGTCCATTTATTGAATAGAGAATCTGGAAATGCTGTAACAAAATACCATAAACTACATGGCTTATAAACAGTAGACATTGATTCCTCACAGGTCTGGAGGTAGAGAAGGCCAAGCCCGAGGCATAAGTAGATTCCCCATCTGGTGAGATCCTGTTTCCTGACTCATAGGCAGCTGTTCAGTCATAACGTCACATGGTGGAAGGGGTTGATGAAACTTTCTGGAGTCTCTCTCATATGGGCACTAATCCTGTTCATGACGTCTCCACCCTTAAGACCTTGTCATCTCCCAAATGTGCCTCCTCCAAATACCATCATGTTGGGGACTGGCGTTCAACATTCACATTCTGAGGAGACAGAAATATTCAGTCTATAGCAGAACCTTCATAAAACCAGCAAAAAGCCCATTTGGAATTTTATAACCCTTATAAAATTAATTAAAAAAAGACAAAACAGTCAATAGAAAATGGATAAAGTACAGACATATTTTAGAAAATAAATTATAAAAGGCCAGTAAACAAATAGAGTTTTATCATCACTCATAATTACTGCAGTACAAATTAAAGCAATAATGTACCCCCACTTAACCCGCCAGATACAGATTTTCAGATTTCAACAACAGCCATTGTTGACAAGAACATGCAGAAGTGGACACTCCTTCGCTCAGATATTCAACAGATAGCTACTGAGTCCTACCCTGAAACACTCAAGATCAGCTTACAAACTGATACTGTCTTTTAGGGGGATGATTTAGAAATACCTAGCAACATGGATAATGCACACACTTTTGCTATTTTATATTAATAATTTATATTTCTTGGATGCACCTCTGTTAATATCCTGGTATTTCCAACATATCATGTGTGCACAACATATAACATCATGCAGGTCATCAGTGTATGTAGAAAGCTACCCAAGATATATTACGTGAAAAAGAAAATGTATAGATACATTTGCAAAAATAAAGCATCTATTTATATCTATTCTATAGGCATGTTTATACAATAATAATTTCTGAAAGAACACAGAAGAAACTGTTACCAGTTGGGCCCCCTGGGAAATGATAATAAGGTTTAAGGAGAAAAGAATATTTTACTCTTTAACTTTATATTCTTGCATTTTTGGTTTTCCAAGGAGTATATGCATTACTGCCATCATTTTAATACTAGTTTACAAAATATGCCATAAAATGACCTTCTTGTGTTTGTAAATATTAATTTCAAAAGAGATAAGGAGAGGCTGGCGCCTGCAATGCCTGCATCCCATATGGGCGCCGGTTTAGAGTCCTGGCTGCTTCACTTCTGATCCAGCTCCCTGATAAAGGCCTAGGAAAAGCAGCAC